>NC_084594.1:36249291-36896791 GCF_033807715.1 Cololabis saira
TTGACGACATTCCCAATTTAAATGGTCACCTTATTCATATTTCATTCAGTGTTGGTGACAAATGTTCGGCTCGTTTGTGCGCGAGTTCAAGGGTGCTTACATGTGCTGAGGCACGCGTGTGTCCTCCTTGTCGTGCACTGGCGTGGAGGGCCACGCAGACCTCTTCAAAGCTATTTCTCTCCATATGCTAGTGGAGGCTTGGGGGGGGTCAACCTGCAGCACAAGTCTAAAGAGAGGGTTTTCGCTCTGTCCATTGTCTGTCCAGAGGACCTGCAGAGAGAGCCTGCCGCTTTCAGGACACCACTCCCAGCCACTAATATGGCAAATGAATGCATGAGCGAATACGAGGGTGAATAACTGAATGAATAACCAAAGACAATTTACATAATTGCACGTAGGATATGTATTTTCTAAGGCTTGAGCAGATATTTGCATATTCACACGCTATAGAAATTATTCAGTGAATACTGAAGATCCATCATGTAAATACAACTCCTTTGAAATAACGGAAACACGGGGACAAAAAGGAACTCATACAATAATAATGTTAATGATGTTTTGTGCCCTAAGAGAAGCTGTCGCTCCAGCCTCCAGAGCAATTACTGTCAGAGAAAGCAGTGAGATGCCCAAAAATTCAGTTGTTAGCAGGTAAATATCAGGTAGAAAATTAGAAAAAAAGAAAAGGAGAGAGAAATATTTAGTGTGATGTGCCCCCCCCAAACCCCCACCCCCCACCCCTTCTTGGCCTGCAGCATTGATCTTAGCTCAAACAAACCATCCATTTCAAATGTCACGGGGCCTTTGTTTCACACATGTGATCACAGTTTGCAAAAACTCCTCGCAAATTGTTGCCACTGTCTCGTTGCATCATTTGAAGTGCTATTTTCCCTCATGTCACCCTTCTTTGTGATCAAGATAGACACGAGGCTCATGCATGCCGACATCTTTTGAACTATTCAAAAGCGCCACTATCACTCGACGTTCCTTTTGTTGTTGTTTGAGGCAGGATAAGAGGCCCGTGAACCTTCATGTCGCCTGCTGGAGGATGAATGCAGGTTAGTTTGGTGGAACTGAAGGAGAGTGGGGGGTGTTGAAGTGAAGAGAGAGGCAGATGAAGGGGGAGATGGGGGCGGAGGGTAGTGGTGGGGGTTAGCAAAGCGTTCTACATGTGTGTGTGCGTGCTGACCTGCCTATCCTTCACCTTTTGTCTCACTGTGCGCTGCTGTCGTGAGTGCTGGAGGTGGACATGTAAAGAGCCGGATTCTGGCCAGCAGAACGGCACCCCTGCCTGGGTTTTCACCTGCCCGCCCCTTCTCTCTTTCTCCTGCCTCCCCTCCATCTTGCTGGCCTGCAGCTATACACATATTTTTCTTGGTTTGAGTGGGGGCAGGGGTGTCAGTGATGGCGGTAGGGAAGGAGAGGGGGGGGCTAAGAGCAGAGGGAGACCAAACACATTAAAAGCCCAGACATGGGGCATGTAGCTGTGTTTGACCAGGTCATTCTGCGTGGTTACATTTCTGTTGAATTACTGAACGCTTCCTCCCTCAGACTTGCAGCTCACAGTCCAGAACAAGCCTTCGGCCCAGTCTCTCATTTTGCTTGTCATATTCAAATGTCTCCTGTTTGCCAGCCGTGAGTCTATATCTCCTGATTCCTTTGAGTCTTTCTTGACGGACCGGGCACCTGTGCCTTGTGGCTACTAAAAGCAGGGCGCATCAAGCCGCTGCAGATTTGCCCCGCTTAGTCCTCAAAACAAGGTGGGGGGTGTAAATGAGATAGCCCGGAGGTCCTGACGGGAGGGGGAGTCCTGATCACTGTCCACCACATTAAGCACCACTCATTTCCTCACACGCAATCATCTCATCATGTGTGAAACAGCAGCCTCCCAGCTGAAAAACAAAAACAGCCAAGCTAATGAAACACTCGCTTTAATGTGATTCTGAGTGGCATGTCACCTCCTGAAGATGGATAGATGTAGTGCTTTAAAAGTAATCTCATCAATGAGGAGGTTCACTGAATATAAATACAAATGACAGTCGGGGCTGGTGCACTTGGTGTATTTGTTGTATTTGGTGTGCAAAAAGGTACAAACCATTTAGCATATTTGCTGAGGAGTTAGCATGTTTGAAAAACATAAAGAGGAACAACTTGATGATTAACGGTCCATACCTTTTAACTCGCATGTCAGGTAAACAATGATAGAGAGACTACATTTTACTTTACTGCTTTTCAGAAGTCGTTTCTGATTAACTCAAATAGCAGCTTATTGGTACACGTTGGTTATGTTTCCCTTCCAGGTAGGTGAAGCATCAAATTAAGCAGTTACTCAGTACTTCCTCATTGCTTAAGTGTTACGTTGACATTTTATAACCACAGTTTATTTGCTCTAAAGTGAAGCATAACAATGATTAGCTACAGAGTCTGTCTTCCGTACTTTACCATCAGCTGCTGGTCCTGTTAGCCGTCAAGTAAATGGAGCAATCGTACTGATCAATTATGTTTTCTTGAGCAAATACTGATGCCAAACAGGGTTCTGGTTTCTGACATGTTTAACTCAAACCCATGAAGGGACGTGTTTCCTCCACTGGAAGAGGAAGCTTTAAGTGAAGTAAAACATCAGAGATGTCTTTCAATACTTCAACGTTAACAAATACTCTCCACTGACCGTTTACACGTGGCAAAACGGTGGCGTTTTCATGCGTTTTGGCCGTTCGTTTACACGAAAACGAAGTTCAAAGTCACCAAAAACAATTATTTCTGAAAACTTCGGCCAAAGTGGAGATTTTCAAAAACTCCGTCTTCACGTTTGCTTGTAAACACAGGGAAAGGAGATTTAGGCTTCAGAACGTCACATTATGCAACAGAAACGTCACCAGCGTCATGTGTGCGACCTGTGTTTACAATTTGTTTGGCCACCGTCAATATTTTCTTGTTTTATATTCTAAAGTCACACTTAAAAGTAACTCCACTTCTCTGTCACTCCGAACGAAAGACTCTCGTTCCATCTTGGAAGTAACTGGAAGTTACACGTGTATATTCGGGTTTGTGTAAATGATGGTATTTTCCAAAACGTAAATGGGGAAATATCCGTTTTTGTAAATACCCGGCTATGTGTAAACATGGCCTTATTCAGATTAGAACAGTCTGGTGTCTCCTAAATATGATCTTACAAGCCAGGGCTTCTGGGATAGCTTAGCGAAAAGACCCAAAAATAAGAAATGGCTAATTCTATTATTCCACCCAAAAACAAGAACTGAGCAGTGTTGTAAGTGCTGTAACTCATGTATTTGTTTATTTATTCATTATTTCATCATGAGTTACGTGCAGGGACACTAAGCACCGCTGTGTACGTGACTGACCCTGAGATATATACATATACATATATACACACATGTATATGTGTATACATGCGTATATATATATAAACCTGAATTTCATTAAAAAAAAAAAAACGTATCTACGTTTGCAATTCTCAAATAATTTGTTTTATCCAATAATGTGTAGCATTGGATTTCTAAATCCAGATATACAGTAGTTTTACAATTTGATGTGGAGGCTAAATACTTCATCTCGATTTTTCACTGGAAAAAAGTCTCCTGGGCAGCACATAACCAATATTTCCCTCCCATTGTCCTTGTAATTACATGATTGTTGACCTTAACAATAAATCCTTCTTCAGTAGTGCTGCTTCAAAAGCAACAAAGAAAAAGAGGTAATACAAGATCTACTACTGATATTGACCGATCTTCCATCCGTCCATTGTTTTTCTGCTTATCCAGAAGCCTTTCGACTCAGCTCCATCTTCACCACGACAGACTGATGCACCACATGCATGTCCACATGTCGATCTCCCGCTCCATTTTACCCTCACACGTGAACATTACTTGGGAAAGGATCAGATCCCCGACAAAAAGACAGCATTCCATCCTTTTCTTGCTGGAGAGCATGGTCTCAGCATGGTAATGAGCAGGTAATGAACAGAGAGCAGCCTTGGCGGAGTCCTCAACGGACACAAATCCAACTTGTGATTTTGCAGTCACTTATTTAAACACTACTAAAGCATACTGATTTAGCCAAATAGCACTATGTGGTAGGCAGTGTGCAAATTATTGCGCAATCTGGGGTACAGTATATGAAAATACCAAAATAATATGCCACTTCTGTAAAACAATCTCAATCTCAAAATGCAATGTGTAGCCACTGTCTGCTTTCCAAAATCTGAATCTGGCCACAAACTTCATAGTTCTTCAATCCCTTTTACTTCTTAGGGATGGCTGCCTTGACGTGCACAGAATGCTGCCAGTGTTTCCTGGCCTTTAATTAGGAGGAATTCCTTAATGATCAGTTTCTAATGATGACAATAAAGGACAGATATGTGTTTTATGCTGACTCTCAGAGACAGAAATAAATCAACAACAAAACCTACACCTACTGATGTATATCAATTTTGACTATTTTCTACATTTTCTACAATAAAGACAACTAAACATTTGGGATATAACCTGGAATTTTGTGGTGAACAAAAAGTGGCCAAAACAGTAGAGACTCTGCTTCAAACGTTATCTTCTTTAAACAAGTCACCTTTGATGACAGCTTCAGGAGCTAAACACCTGGAATGCTTTTAATTACCAGGTGTTCCTCATTAAAGGTGAACTAGTTAAACTTCTTGGCCTCTAAAACCACCAGTGGGGTTATGTTGGATGGCAGTAAATGCACATTTGACAACTGCAGCAGGTCTGCTCAGCTCAGTAAAGAAAAGCAAGTCTGTCATTACTATAATGCATGAAAGTCAGTCCAGAAGTGTGTCTTCAAATGCAGTTGCAAAAAACCACCCCAACAACACTGGGAAGAAACTGGAACTGGACTGTCCTGGACAAGAAGAGCAGGGCTCACCTTGGTCAAGCAATGCTGACCAAGAGTCACAAACGCCACCTCGGCCACATTTAGAGCTTCTGTCTGAATTTTCAGATTTCCTATCTGGTTTATTGATCAGTACAGATAAAGTCATCATAGTGGGGGACTTTAACATTCATATGGATGTTGACAGCGATAATCTGAAGTTAGCTTTTAATTCTCTTCTAGAATCATTGGGCATCTCACAAAAAGTAAACAAACCGATGCACTGTTCTAATCATAATCTTCCTCATGTATGGTGTCGAACCCAAGTGTCGCCTGTAAACTTCCTCCTATCCGACCACTATTTAAAGGGGACCTATTATGGCATCTAATACCTATTTCAAACAGGCCTTGAATGTCTTAAAAACAAGCTTTTGATTGTTTTTGCTAAATAAATTAGAAATTCAGCCTCTGAGCCATGTCTTTATCTTCACATTCTCTAACCTTATTATCTATGCAGGATTCTGAGTGGGCGGGGCTATGATAATGAGGCACTGTGCTGATTGGCTGCCTGAATGACACGATACACCATTGCGAAAAAATGGCGGAAGCTCCGGCCGGCAGAGTTAGTTGTGGGCGTGGTTTCACGCATCGGAGGCCAACCTATGTAAATCACATTTTGGTTACGTAACGACGGGAGCAGAATCTGAACGGCTCGTAGATCCACATCACACTGGACGGCTCATCCGGGCGGCTGTACAGACACTGCAGAATTCGGTTGCTTTCCTCCTTCTCTGAGTTGGCAGGCTGAGGGGAGACCACTTTATATATGTTAAAGCAAGAGAAAATGTGTTTTTCATAATAGGTCCCCATTTAATAACGTTTGAATTTAACATTGTCGATGTTGGAGCGCAAAATAGGAGGTAAAATTTTAACAGATGTTTGTCCGATGAAGCTATAACAAAATTTAGGAAGGCCATCGCTCATCTTACGACAGTGGAAAATTTAAGTTTAGTACTAAACTGTAACTCGAGCTGAAGTGTAACTTTTCTCTCTTCTGCCACTGTACTGTCACTTTCTTTTCTTCCTCACTCTTCATATATTTATTATGTAAAGCACCTTGAATCGCCTTGTTGCTGAAATGTGCTACAAATAAACTTTGTCTTGCCAAGCGTACTGTATATATAAGTTTATATATATAATACTTTCATTTATTTATTTTATTTTTATTTCATTTTTCATTGGAGTTGTAGACCAGGGAATCTGTGCTAAAGGAAATGGGTTAGGATGGGTTGTACCAGGCAGTGAAAAAATAGAGCGGCAAGTATTCCATATACCTTTTTAAAGGTTTTTGTGGCACTAGTGGCCTTTATTGAGAAAGTCAGTGGACAGGAAACAGGTAGAGAAAGGGGGGAGAGATTGCAGTTTAGAGCGACAGGCGGGACTTGAACCTGTGCTGCCCGCACAAGGACTAGAGCCTCTACAAATGGCACCCGCTCAACGCACTGAGCTATCCAGGGCGTACTCCACATCTTTAAACACATTTAAGATTGTTGGAAAAGCTCTGCTACGTCATGATTCTGATTGGGATAATGTGTGACTGTGATTTGGGCAAAAATATTGGAGGTTGTTTTGTCGACCATATATTATTCTATATTTGTAGAATGAAGAAAGTAGTCAAACTAAAGAGAAAACAAGGCCTGAATCCTGCAGGTCCATGCTTCATGCATTACGTACATACTTTGAGTGATACTCAACAGGGTTTTTTAAAAGTCATTGTATGTCCTAAGATCTTCTAGACATTGTCAATACGTCTCTGCTTTCCGTTATCTGTCTTCAGTGCCTAAAAACATCCGTTATTAAGCAACTTTTTAAAAAGAACTTTTGAACAGCTATAGGCCCATACCAAACCTCCCCTTTCTTAGTAAAGGCATAGGAAAATGTATTTTTCAACAGCTGTAGAACCTCCTAACAATAAATGACTGTTCTGATGTCTTCCTGTCACGTTTCTGGCAACATCAAAGCACTGAGACAGCTCTAGTAAAGGTCCTAAATGACATCCGCTCCAATACTGATAGTGGCAACATGTCAGTGTTGATCTTACTGCATCTCATAGCTGCATTCGACACAGTCGACCAGAACATTTTGATAGACCGATTTAGGAACTGGGTGGGACTTTCTGGCTCAGCACTTGCCTGGTTAGAGTCCGATCTAAAAGACAGGGATTCTTTTTTGTCTTTAAGTTACCAAAAATTGGAGCTAACAAAAATAACGTGGTGTTCCTCAAGGTTCAATTCTGGGGCCTCTGTTGTTTAACATCTAATGCTCCCAGTTGCTCAAATTATGAAAAAGAACTAAATGTGTTACCATAACTATGCAGAAGACACACACATCTATATAACCATCTTGCCAGGAGACTATAATCCAATTCAATCATTGATCAAATGCATCAAATTAAAGTTAAATGAAGATAAAACTGAAATAATAGTGTTTAAAGCTGAAGAAGAAAGATTAAAAGTCAGCCTTCAGCTTCAAGCAGTAAAGTTAAAAACAAATAGCCAAGAAATCTGGGACTGGTTCTGGACTCAGATCTGAACTTTACCAGCCACATTAAGACAGTAGTGAAGTCAGCCTGATATCACCTAAAGAACATCTGGAGGATTAAAGGACTGATGTCTCAGCTGTACTTAAAAGAACTGGTCCAGCTTCTTTTCTTCAGTAGGCTGGACTACTGTAACGTTGTTCTCACGGGTCTCCCTAGAACCTCCATCGACCAGCTGCAGTTAGTCCAGAACGCTGCTGGCCGAGTCCTCACTAAGACTAAGAGACCCGAGTCCTCACTGAGACCAAGAGAGTGGACCATATAAGTCCAGTTCTTATATCTCTAAGAATAGATGTTAAAATCCTGCTGTTGGTTTATAAATCAATTTCCCTTCAGGGATAAATAAAGTATATTTAATTGAATTTAATCTCAGATCTCCTAGTCCGTGATGAACCGACCAGAACCCTCAGGTCACCAGAGTAAGAACCAAACACAGTGAGGCAGCATTCAGCTTTTATGCTCCCCACCTGTGGAACAAACTCCCAGAATGCATCAGGGCTGCTGAAACTCTCATTTGCTTTAAGTCAAAAACCTATTTATTTACTGCTGCAGTTCAGTAATCTCCCACAATGCACTGCAACTTTTATTCCTTTCATCACATTTCTTCAATTCTTTTTAACTTCTGTCTGCCTTTAAAGTCTTTTACTTTTTAATGCATTTTTAAATATTTTTACTTTATTCTCTTTGAAATCTCTTCTACATAATATGTGCTACACAAATAAACTTGCTTTGCCTTAGAGTGGTAAGGTAAAGACAATTGAGGAAGATGGGCATTTTAACAAACGTAGACAACAACCCTGATGAATTATGGAACTATATCTATAGAATAATGCAACTAGTAGACATTTTCTGTGCTGATTCGTCAATAGCATTGACTTCCAGTCACAGATGCTGTCAATAGGACAAGTGCAGGACTGTGACCCGGCAGCTTCTTTACCAGACTCAAATTGACTCATTTTCTGGGAATACTGCAGACTGCCGGCATGCATTAATCCCCTTTTATCAGTGACTAAGTCAACATTGCTCTTGTAGTTTTCCGATTTACCCACCCATCCACTTTAGAAACACATGCAGCTGTGGTTGTTTACAGCAGTAGTGACTTTTACAAGACTTAACACATTTGTACTTCCTGAACACTTCATTTATTAAACTGCATCAGTGCAATTTGTTCACTTAACTACGTGCCTACCTATTTGTTCCTTTACATGACAGGACAGAGCTTCCTGTCAGGAGTGGTTTTATTTCCTCTTATTATGCTTGCAGCATTCAAATGTGCTGAACACACGGAGCGCACCAGGCAGGAGAGGAAGAGAAGGGAAGGAGAGTACGCAGCCTGCTGTAAACAACACTTTGGCTCTTTAAATAAAACATTTGTTTGTGATTGAGGCTTCATGATGTGAACAGCATGACCTGTTTTGCTGGGAGTCTCCAAACAGCCAGCCCGTCACCCGAACAGAAACAGATCCCAGCCCTGCACCCAGAGACTCCAGGCCTATTTATATTGCATGAGAACAAAATTTTTTGACAACTTGAGTGATACATTCATACAAGGCCCAAATGTTTTCTTTCTTATGCGGAGGGTCTGTCTGAGTGACATAAATTGCTATTAATAAAAATTTTAACAATACATTGCAAATGAGTTTTTCCTGTTAACATGGAATGAGCATGAGCAAATGGTGCTTGTTGAGCTCTTCCTGGGAATACGGGCCGTTGTCTGAGTCAACATTTGTAGTAGGTCGGGGAGGAAAGACGGCATGTGGCGCTGCATCCTGTGGAATAACCGGAGCAGATGTACTGTTAACAACTGACAAAACATAGACTGGAAGAGCAGATCACAATGGCAATAACTGATTCTTCATCATTCAAAAACTGCTATTGTTTAAGAAAGATAAACCCTCACAGAAAGTCCCTAATTGTGCAGATTATGGTGAACTGATGTAAAATGAAGACCACTTTTCCTTCATGTTACCTGGATCAATCTTCAATCTGATATTGATTGAAAGAAAAAACAGGAAACAAAGAACTCCCTCACTTTTACACAGAAATGCCAGTTTTCTTGTCTGAAAGAAATATGTTATCAGGCTGCATTTTTGGATGTGTAAAAATTTGCATTTTTAAGACTTGATGGGGGAAAAAAGTAAGAGTTTCTCAGCCTCTCTAGACACATTTTATTGGCTTCATCTGGAATTTGGAATTAGTGACCAGAAGCAGAATTACTTCATTAGAGCATTTCTTTATCATAGCTACAAGTGGTGTTTTGGCATGAAAGAAGAAAAGTAAATGGGAATAATTAACTGGAAGATTCATTCTGATGACACGATGTGTCTTGTGCTTTATCAAGAGACATAAACACGCTTCCAGAGGAGCTTTTTAATCAACATTTTTCACCTCGTGGAACATCAAAAATCACATTCCTTTTCCTTTGTTTGAAGAAGAAGCAGAATTTTCAAATATACGCACATGAAATCAAAACTAGCTGTAATAGTGCTTAGTTGTGTGTGTGATTTGTTTGAACTGACACTTAGGTATTTTGTATATTTAGTAGACAAATAAGACTCATATTTACACTTTAATTTGTATTTCTGAACCTCATCTGTCTTTTTCTATTATTTATTTTTTGGTTCATTCTTCATTAAAGGCTGGCTGGGCTGCATTTGGAGTACACACACTCACACACACATACACACACACACACACACACTGCATGACAGCGGCAGGCCAGGACTCCACTGTTGCTTCTCTATCTCTCCTCTATTCCATCTCTCACTTTGTGCTGAAATAATTAACTGTGTGCATGTTTGAAGGCGGGATTACAGTCGTCTAATTGTAGTGAATGTTGTCATGGAGACTATCGGGCCATCGGTGAATTAACAGCCTTACTTGGCAGTGTTTGGCTAAAACGGGGCTTTGTGCAGATGTCAGATACAGATTTATGATGGTGAAGCAGATTATATTTGGCAGGAAAGTCAATAGGCTCACAACTCTGGACTGGCTGCTTATTTTGATAAACAGCTCTGTGGATGTAACCTGCCCAGAAGCTTGTGTGCTATGTGTTTGCTCTGGAAGTGTGAACTAAAGCAAAAGTTTACTTTCTGCAGCAGCACGGCCGGGTTCTACTTCAAAGTTTTACAGAAATTTACCCCTTCGTTGCTGTAGGGTTTATGAATATTTCACGCTTTTCTCAACTTGCTGTGAAATATAGCAATATTAAATTTAAGATAAAGTCACTTAAAAATGGAAAAGGTGTATACATGCTATTTGAAGATTTTATAATTGGATTCAACAACTGTTTAAAAGGAAACTCATTAATGAAAGGAAAAACTAGTGACCAAAGCAATGCAGCTCTGGATGGCTCGCTCTAAGGAAATGTCTGGAGAAGCCGTTAGAAATAATATCACTCCATGAAGAATTTATAGGAATAACCCTCAAACATCTGGAAAATGTTGGTTTTCTCTTCAACAGGTCGATGAGGGAATGCTGATGACAAAAACAGTCAGTTTTACTGCAATGTGATGTAATGTTGATGACATTATAGAGGCTGTAGTTTGTGTGCACAATAAGAGTATGTTGTAAAGTGTGTAGTTGATGTGCAGTAAAAGTATTAACATGATCGCAGTCAAAGGAGCACAAGTGTCTTCCAACTGGCCGAAGATCAAATCTGCTGCATGATGAACAACATCTCAATGAGATTTTTATTGCATTTCTTTTATCGTTATTGGTAGGTCTTTCTCCAACCAGCATGTCAAACGCAATAATTTGTAAATGTCATAAACTTTAAGTTCTGTTTACGATGGAACACCCGAAACACACCAAATGTTTAAAATGAGACAACTGATCATTTGATGAAAAGAAATATTTTGATGGCAGCAACAAATCTTTCAAACGTTCATGAGCAACTAAATGTTGGAAAAGTAAGAGATCTCTGGGCGTACGGGACAAAGCCAAAAATCAATACGGGGAAAGGAATATTCTCTGTGATCTTTGGGCCCTCAGACGGCCCTGCATTAACACAGGCACACATCTGAAAGGAAGTCACTGCATGGGCTCATGCAGACTTGAAGAAATCACGGTCTGAGAACAGAATTTGCCTCATTTGCTCCATAAATGAGGTTGAACCCCGTTTAAAATGAACTGAGTCAAAGACTCCACTGTGGTCAGGCAAATTGAAATTTGAAATTACTTTTGGAAACCAGGGGCAACACAGTCTGAAATAAAGAGGAGATGGACCATTCAGCTTGTTTTCAGCATTCAGTTCTGTGTATCTGTGATGGTATGTGGCTGCACTGCATCCTATAATAGGCCGCTCACACATCTGGAAAAGAAACATCTGGGCTCAAAAGTATGTACAGGTTTTATAGTAACATATGCTCCAATCCTCACCACATCATTTTTAGGGAAAGCATTGCTTATTTAGGCAAAGGATTGCTAAACTGCACACTGACTTGGACCTTTCACCAGTTTGGCACAACAAGAAACCAAAGTTTTGACAAAGAAGACCTGTTACATAACTCTAGTCAGACAAGGATGGGACAACATTCCTCTCTCAAAACCCTAGCAACTAGTTTCCTCAGCCCCCAACAGTTTAAACACTGCAGTTGAAAGAACAGGGGGCGTAACACTAAAACTGGGGTTGTATTTTCTGTAAATAATATAAGGAAAAAGACCATAAAAGACCACCTATAGGTTTTGTATTGTTTGTCAGAGGTATGCGTGGCTTTCACATGTTGGTTATATGACCTCTAGAAGTTGTGTGGTACCTGTAAATACTTGCAGGTGTTTTTGATTTTTATTTAAAAGGAGTTTTAGCTCATACACATTCAGCTGTGTGTTTTATGTAGATCTACAAGAGTGGTTCTTCTCGAATACAACAGACAGTATGTCCTTCAAAAACCTACTGCTGATGCCTGCAAACGTAATACAAATTCAGTTAACAGTGAGGAAAAAAAACATCCCAGGACCAGGAAGTCAATAACGCCAGTATCCCCCTCAGGGTGCACATTACCATTGTTGTGCGCCAGGTTAATGCACTTCAAACAAGGTTTATTATACACTGCGGTGCACAATAGTGAAGTGAGGAGTGTAGTGGTCATGTACTGTAGGTGAGGGAGGAAACTGATCTTTTCTTTCTTTTATGTTGTTCGTAGCCATAGAATACAATGGCTCAGATATTTAATTTTATTATTTGTATATTAGAGATACTAACATTACAATGCTCAGAGAGCCCCTCATGAAAACTCTCAGATTTTTACTTATCCTTTCATGGAAACCTGATATCAACCTTAGCTTTGGAAGGAATTCATGTAATAGAAATATAATTGCCGGGGCGGATGAGATGGAGAGTTTACAGTGTATAAGAATAATAATTTGATTACTGTATAACAATTATATTTCTATTGTCTTTATTTTAATTACAATTTTTTTTTGTGAAAAAGGATTAATCTGTAAAATTTAAACTCAGATTACAATAACCAAAATAGGTTGTTACCAGGCAGAAAACTGCAATTACACGGGTGAAAAAGTCACAATTAAGCAACGGTGTCTGAATGCCGCTTCAAAGGTCGCTGTATGTGAACAGATAAGGAAATCTTTAATTTATATTTCTTTCATTGGGCCAGAAGTTATCAGGTTGGGATAATATACAGCTTAAATACAAATAAAGAAGTTAAGTAAATAGATAAACTTCACAAAAATCAGAATGTTATTTTAGAGACTGCAAAAACCACGTATTTTGGTTAATCCAGTGAATAAAATCTTCAGACTGATACAAATAATACTACTGCAGAGCGGTTTTGTTGACCCCCCCCCCCCTCAGTTCTATTGTCAATGTAGTCCACTGGAGTAATCGGTCCCCCTCACTCTGGCCTGGGGTCCACTGGGGGCTCTTAAGCGCCTACACCCAGGGGGCTGCAGGTCATCAATATTGCAGTGAAATAAAGTACCATGGTGGTGATGGACAGGGATGGTGAGGTCTACCCAACCATTACTGTGTGCTCCATACAAGGGTTTTAGGATACACTTTGCAATGACTATTTAATAAATGATGAAGAAATATATGGCTAATGTGCATCCTTGAAGTTTTGCAGTTGTGCAGGAGTCTGGTCCTTGGGCCCCAAATGATCATCAGTCAATTACTCAGTAGGTTAAAATACACATCCAGGTCAGGTTCATTTATACCTCAATTAGGCCTTTTAATCGGACCACCATCCTGTCCCAGGCACGAGCATGGCAGGGAAATTGATTTAATTACTTTAAATCAATTAATTCCTGCAGTAGATGGCAATATGTCAACTTTTAGCTTTGATCTGTTGTGATTTTTCAAACTGACTATTTATGAACACGTTTATAAATTTAGCTACTGACAAATTAGTATCATGTGACCAACTGGACTACTAATACTACTACTACTACTACTGCTACTAGGGTACTACTACTACTACTACTACTACTACTACTACTACTGTCACGAATGGGTAGATGAGGACCCAAATGCAGGAAAGTAGGACGCAGGATTTCCAAAAAAAGATGATTTAAAACAAACCAAAAGGGCTGCAGAGCAGGGTTGACAAAAAAAAAACCGGGAGCCAATATCCAAAAACGTGACAGGACACGCGAAGGGTGGAAACAGTACAGACCAGCGGGGATCAAGGGAAAACAAGACCAGATATACACAGAAGGGTTGATGAGACACAGGTGCAGACAATCAGGGCAAATGGGAACAAGAGAAGTCAAAACAGAACTGAAACAAAGACACAGGTTTCAAAATAAAACAGGAACTAACCAAACCATGATAGCTGCTGCTGCTACTACTACTACTACTACTACTACTACTACTACTAGTACTACTAGTACTACTACTAGTACTACTACTATTGCTACAATTGCTACAATTGCTACTACTGCTACTGCTACTACTACTACTACTGCTGCTATTGCTACTACTGTTTCTACTACTACTGCTTCTACTACTACTACTGCTACTGCTACTGATACTACTGCTACTACTACTACTACTACTACTACTACTACTACTACTACTGCTTCTATTGCTACTACTACTACTACTACTACTACTACTGCTATTACTACTACTGCTACTAGTACTACTTCGGCTACTTCTGCTGCTACAACTACTACTTCTGCTAATACTCCGGGTACTACTACTACTACTACTGCTACCACTACTACTGTAACTACAACCACTCCATCTGTCAAAAGGTTATGGCTTTTAATTATTTTTGAAATACTTTTAAATACTGTATATCTTTTGAAGCTCGTCCCCAGTGGTCAGTCAAGGAACTACAACTAAATTCACTATGTTTGCATGAGAGTAGCAAGTTGAATATTGCCGCTTGGGAAAGGTGAAGATGGGAAAAGAGATTTAAAAAACGGACCTTACAGAGAGAATTTCACTTATGTTGCTATGATAAAGGAAAGGAATCTATCTGGACTGTGTTTTGGATTATGTGATTTGAACAGAACAATAAACAAGCACCATTCCCCAAAATTCAACCAGCTATGATTTTATTATTATGTATCAGCTGCTTCTGTGTTTTCAGAAGACCACGCAGAGCAACTAGTTCGGGTCCAATTGGTTGGATGCATGCAGAAGGGCTTTGACTCCCAGTTGTGCCATTTGGGTGTGATACTTTACAGTTTTACCTTCAGTCATACCCCTTTCCCCCCATGCCGGTTGCAGGGCTGGTTCTGGGCCAGTGCTTAGTTTGGAACCGCGCTTTCCATTTCCCCTGACAAAGAACTGGCTCTGGTTCCAGAAAAAGCGGTTCCAAGGTAGCACCAACTCTTTGCTGGGCTAAAGGAAAGAACCGCTTATGTAAGCGGAGGGGGACTGAGTTATTAAAACCAACACCAATAGCAAGACTGCAAGCAACAAATTAATATGGATGCAGCAAAGCAGCAGTGGTCTGTGGAGGAGACAAGCTGTCTTTTAGCGATATGAACCAAGGAGGGTGCTACACGGAGCAAGTCCGTTTTAGAGCAAATATGTTGTTGCTTCAATTTTCACGCCAATGCAAACGCAGCGACGTAACTGATGTTTGCAGCAACGTAATTGATGTTTGCAGTGACGTAATGACGTGGTTCCCCTTAGCACCCCAAGCTATGAAAAAGCAAATCGGTTCTCAGCTGGTTCGCAAGTTAACCGAGTTGTGAACCAGCACCAGCACTGGCTCCGAACCGGCTCTGGGACCGGTTTGGTGGAAAAAGGGTATCAGAGTAATATGTTTTAAATGCATTAAAAGGCTGATCCGTATTGGACTATTACATTCATTAGATTTTTCTCAAGCATGATGCAGCACCTCAACTCTCGGTGAGACCAGATAGATTTCAAGGGTCAGCATGGGGCGACACTTCAGCTTCTTTCCTGTAAGTTTCGCTGACCATACAGTCACTTCTGACCACATTCTATCCTTTCATATAGTCCAAGGATCGCCTAATTATTGTTTGTTTCTTGTATGTAAAAACAATATAAGCTGCAGCTCAAATGAATCGATAAATTATCTTCTTTTATGCTATGAAGTATAGATAAGACTGGCTTTGAACACAGCGGGTGCACAGGAGCCCTGCACAGTTTTTGTTCATTATGCTGTGGTACCTCAGCAGCGGCCTACAGTGCTCACAATAAAAGTCCAATGAACGATGCACATCCTGTATTGACTTGTTTGCTGAATTGTAGAGTGAATTTTCAGATGTATTTATAATGGCCTTATTAAAGCCTCCTTTGATCTAAAGAATACAACAAAAACAGAATAGTCTGTGTTGTTTGCAACCAAAATCCACTGTGGTTATAAAAAAGGGGGGCAAAGATTAATTGGTGTTTTTTAGAAGTATTCACTTTTTTTTAATCATAAAATTTAATCTGTTTCAAAGGTAGGAGGTGGGTCCGCTGCAATTATTCTTTTCTATCATTGATGTAGAGCAACACTATTTCTCTACATGTGACCTTTTTTGTATATAAAATATTCTATTTGAAATACAAACAGGTTTAATTATTGAAACTGACATTCCATCTTCCTTTGAAAGACTGTCAGCTTTTAACATTGGATGAAAAAAAAGGGTATGAGTGAGATTTTTAATGATTTTTACTTTTATGATGAAGACATTCTTTGGAGGTAAGAGATACGAAGCAGGCAAACACTCATACAATGATCTGATGAATATCGATCAATAACTCATATATCTATATCTTATACATATGCCTTACAATTTACTAGATCCTTATTCTTATATTTGTTTGTTCTATTTATGTTCTTTTTCATGCCTTTATTTACATTTTTTTCTTATGTTCCTGAAACATAATGGCGATTACAATTCTTGAATCTTGAATCTTGAACTAAGCTTAAGTAAAGCTGAAGATCGACTATTTATGCTTGTGTTTTTCAAACGATGCCTCAATGGAGTCAAAGGAAAAAAAATAATTAACTACAAAATATTACGTGAAACATAGTGTCACATTTGTCATTGGATTGGCTTTTAATATTAGAGGAATTAAAGGAGGAAATCAAAGACCTAGATCTAAATGCCGCTCGGTGGCGCAGTAGGTTAAGCAAGTGGCTCATATACTGAGGCTACAGTCCCCTGCAGCGGTTACAGGTTTGAATCCCAGCCTGTGCACCTTTGCTGCATGTCATCCCCATTCTCTCTCTCTACCGCCTTCCTGTCTGCAACTTGAATAAAGGGCCACTAGAGCCACAAAAAGAAAAGAAAAACAATGAAACTCCTGCTTGGATGGATGGATATTGCATTCAACATTCAAAACTCCAAGTTAGAGCTGTAGGTAGATATACATCAATATGTCAATGTCAATATGTCGATACAAATGTGGGAGATGCATCAGCAACGACGATGATGACTGGTGGAGAGCTTTGTTGTGTGGTGGTGGACTTCAGGAGGAACAGAAGCCAACCTGCACCAGTTACCATGCAGGGTGATGAGGTGGAGATAGTGGACTTGTAAACAGTCCACTATGGGGTAATAATCAACAGTAAAATAGACTGGACTCATAATACAAACACGGTCTACAGCCAGATATTTTTCCTGACGAGGCTGAGGACCTTTATGCTGGTGAAGAAAGCCCGTTCTATGGAGGGGGCTGGACCTGGACAGCCTGGAGGTGGTGGCTAAGAATAGAGTGAAGGACAAAATCCATTCAATCCTGAACAACCCCTCTCACCCTCTGTACAACGAGCTGTGGCTGATGTGGATTATTCCACCCAGGTCCACCCAGGTCCAGGACTGAACGACTCAGACGCTCCTTCACACCACCTGCCATCAGTGCTTTATAAAAAAAGCTTGACCTAACCTCTCCCTGCTCTGTATGGAGTTTTCCTTTTCTTGTCTCCATCCACTCTGTTGCTTTGTGTATGTATCTATTTGTATTTTTTATATTTATTTATTTTTATTGATGTCTATTCCATTGTATGCTGCTGTGATACGAGAATGTCGCCCCTGGGGGATCAATAAAGTATATCTTTATCTTTTTTTATCTTTTTATTTGTTTTTCTGTCTTCATGAGGAAAAAATAATCCTTTCCAGTTTTTAGGATTCCCAAAATTGGTTCTGCTTGTCAAAATGTTAAAACAATGTGAGACAATATTTTTCCATGATTTTAAGTTGGGTTTTTTTTGTTGTTTTTCTTTTACAACCAATAATCTGTGAATTGATATTTAGAGAAAGGTGGTCAAAATCAAATAATACCATGTGACCAGGCAGACCTCTCCAGGAAACCATTTTGCTTCTGCATTCGTGGATGAGAAAGTTTTGATGGACTTCTCAAGCAAGCTAATTTGCAGTTACTTATTCCTTGGATTACATTATGCATATGTATATCTTAATGAATATCCTTGTATTCCCTTTTAAACACAGTATAGCCTCTCTCAGTTATAAAGTGTTACATACTAAGATGTAGGCTAATTAGCAACAGAACAATTTAAAGCAGCACAATGGAACTTTCAGCTTTTGTTGAGTTTGGCGGCTTCTTTGGACAAAAGCGATAGTGCTTTACCAGAAAGAACACTACATTTCCCATGAGCACCAGAGCGTACTGCCGGAAAGATCCTGTTGCGTGCATTTGTTTTGATAGTGAATGAAATTGTCAGGGTTTGACATTCCCCTCCAGTTGGTTTCTGTTCTGCCTCACCTGTGTCCCATCTGCCCTGATTGTCTGCACCTGTGTCTCGTTACCCCCTGTGTATATCTGGTCTTGTCATTCCCTTGCTCCTTGTGGTTCCGTACTGTGTTATCCTCCATGTGTCCTGCCTGTTTTTGCTCCAGTTTCTTGATCCCTGTTTCCGTGAGTTTTTGATCCTGCTAAGCAGCGCTTTGTTTTTTGGTTCTTGCCCTTTTTTGTTGGAATTAATAAATCCTTGTTTTTTTGAGAACTCCTGCCTCCAGCCTCCCACTCTCTCTCTCCTGCATCTGGGTCCTCACCACACCAGCCTGACAGAAATAAGACGGGACGGACTTTCAAAACTACTTTTCTGTTTTCAGCGGTCGTTTGCAGGATGGATAGCGAAGAAGTAATGTATCTATTTTTGGCTAAACAATATAATATGACGAAGTTGAAAATCACTAAGTTCAATTTGGTTTTATTAGTGAAGTCACCCCCGCCCCCCTATCCTGTTTCAGCCAGATAATGCGCCCCAATTTACAATATACGCTCTGGTTTTGTTCTACTGCACCGTTTTCCTGTCACGTTTTTTAGAGGGTCTTCGTCATAAATTAGTAGTCCAACATACTTACTGACAAAATAAAAAAATACTTTATAACCTGTGAATAACTGAATGTTTTGCAGATCAGCCCTGCACAATTTTACAGTTCTCAGGAAAAACAGTAGAAATGTTCTATACATTTTCTTTGCATTGCATTCTTTCCTCTAGTGCTGTAATTCTATTCAATTGTATTATCATTTTATAAAGCTTCCTCATTGCCAATTAAACAATTTTATGATCACTATTATTATTCTGTCTGTTGTTGATATTGTCAGTAATTTTAGAATTACCAAAACCCAAGACGAATGTGAAAACATTCTAATTTTGATTCTTATTGAACATAGAACTCTACATTTACATTTGTATCATAACAATTCTGTCTCTTGTTTTATCCCCATAAATCCCCATCGGTCGGACATCCCTCCTCGTCTTTAGGCTCACGCCAGCGAGTGAACGCCGGGCCAATATTTATTCTTGTCCGGGCATTTAGCTTGTTACTCTCCCGCTTTCTTTTTTTTCGCCTTCTCCGTTAAAACTTTTATTTTCTTCTGAATTTTCGCTGCTTCACCCATGATACCAGCTTCTGCTGAGCTCTGCGCTCCACGCCCGCCCAGCTTTCGTCTCGACTACGAATCGGGAAGGAGGAGGAAGTGACGTATGCCGTAAAGCAGTCAAAGCCGTAAAAATTGTAGTTTTTTAGTGTGGAAGGGTTCCTACCATGCTCCTCAAAGTTACATAGTGCCAGTGAAGGTGATACAGACCCCCTCAGACCATGACAGAGGTTCATTAAACCTGTTGGAAGTTGATGTACCATCACAATGACTCTGGAAATATTATATTAAGGTGGAAAAGTTACATAGTGCTGCTTTAAGGTCCTTTACATAATAAAAACATGAAAAGTAAAGAGATATAGAAAATAAATTATGAGTTACAGTGCAGTGGCAGAATAGAGAAAAGTCACAGTTTAGTACTTAAATTAACATTGTTTAAATCTAAATTCAGAATTAGTTAAATAATTCAGTGAAAGGCAGCTGTAAACAGATGAGTTTTAACTTTGATTTAAACGAATTGAGGGTTCCAGCGTTCCTGCAGTTTTCTGGAAGTTTGTTCCAGATCTGCAGGAGCATAAAATAATCTGAATGGGGCTTCTCCAATGTTTGGTTCTGATTCTGGGGACACAGAGCAGACCTGAAACATCCAGACCTGAGAGGTCGGGATGGTTGCTATGGCAACAACAAGTCTGATGTATTTTCAGTGATTTATAAACAAAGAGAAGTATTTTATCATCTGAGGTTCAGGGAGCCAGTGTAAAGATTGCTGTCCCTGGACTGCCTGCCGGGTGCCGGCCCGCCGGCGTCGACTGTCGGGGTGGCCCTGTCTCTCCGGGCAGGCTGGCCTCTCGCCGGGTGGGGGTTATGGGCCTGGAGGGTGTGGACCTCCTGGCCGCATGATCGGCCCATGCCGGGTGGCTGGTGCTCGGCTAGGTCCTGGTCCGTCGCCATGGGTTTCCTGGCTGCCTCCTCCCGTGGTCATGGGGGCTCCGCCCGGGGCTTCCCTCTGTCACCTGCTGGGAGGGTCCGGGACTCGCTGGCGGGGGGTTTCCTCCTGTCCCTCTTCTGGTCCTCCGTGCGGCTGCTGGTGGCCTGGGTCCGGGTTTCTTCCTTGTCGGCTTCTGGTCCCTCAGGTGGCGAGGTTGTGCCCTCCCTCCTCCACTCTAGTTGCAGTTTAGGTAAAGCCTTGTTTTTACCTTGCACACACACAATTACCCAGACATACACACACCTGCTCACTCACCTACATGCTTACCCCGCAGTTTTGGGGATAGATAATCACAGTAGCCTAGTCCTGATTTAGTTTTAGAGACCTTGAATGGTTGCTGTTTGTGTCTCTGCCTGTTCCCGTTTCTGTTTGTTTGTTTTCTCTCTTGCAGATTCCAAAGGCTTGTGTTCCCGTTGTGTGTTTTCCTGTGTTTCTCTCATTTCAGACTTGCAGCGGAAGCCACCCCTCTACTTCAGTTTTGTTTTTGTTCAACTGATTTGTTCTCTGCATCTACTCAACACTTGTATGGGCTCATTGTCTCCTGGTGACATTGTTCTGTGTCATCTACATAGTTATGGTAACTTATCTTCTTGTTTATTATTATGTTAAATGTTAAATTGGGGGGGGGGGGGGTCCTAAGAGAACCTTGTGGAACCCCACGTGTAATTTTTGTCAATTTTGATGTAAAGTTATCTGTTGACACAGAGTTGTCCTGTCGTCCAAGTAACACTCAAACCAGTCAAGTACTGTGTCAGAAAGTTTGACCCAATTATCCAGTCGCTGTAGTAATATACCACGGTCAACGGTGAGCTGAGATCCAATAATACCAGAAATGTGGTTCTTCCACAGTCTGTCTTTATGTGGATGTTTTTGAACACCTTGACAAGGGCAGTCTCAGTGCTGCGGTGAGCACGAAAACCTGACGGGCTGTTTCTGAAGCTGTGTAGAGTAGATGTGGTCTCATACCTTTCTCTGGTGTTTGAAGATGAGCTTTCCTTCAGGGAGTCAATATCTTGGAGTAGTGGAGGAAACCTGTTTTCTAAGGGAATTCCTGTGTTTTCAGTTGGTTTCCTTCTATCATCATTTGCTATTGCAACAGTCTGCTGCTGTTTGCTCCTTGGTGCTGGGGTTGAAGAGACATTTCTCTTCGGTGCTGGAAACAATTTATCCTCAGGCTTTGCACCGGGAGCATTCCAGGGAGGACGACTGTCAGCCTGCTTATTGTTGTGGGTCGTCGGTAGATGTTTTCATTTCCATAGAGCATTTACCTCAGCATTCACTTCAAGCAGATGAATTTTAATTTCCATTACTGCTGTTTTCAGGAGACGTTTGTTGTAGTCATCTGTGGAAAAGGGAGGCACCTTGCCCTGATTAGCTTGTGTTCCAAGAAACAAATGCAGCTGCTCCCGAAGTCATCTGGTCCTCCTCTCAGAAGTGATTAAAGAAAGATAGAAACACGGCGGAAAAAAATCCTCCAGTGATTTAAAGTAATAAAGTCCAACTTTTCAGTAGATAAATGAGAGGAAATGAGTAAAAGAATACAAACAGGCAGAGAGCAAGTGGAGGAAACACTGAAAGGAAGCAGGAAGTGCAATAGAAAAACTGAAATGCCACCTTCTAGAACCATATTATTACAGCGATAACCTGAGAAATACTTTTCAGTATGAAGTTCTTGGTCTCTCCCATTGTTGTGGGTGGACTTTGGACCATTTGTTTCCCTTTTTCTAAGATGCTGCTTTTCTTATTGAGGTTTTTGTGCGTTTGTTTATACACATCTCTATTCCGGTCGCATCACAGCCTTTCAGTCGGCTGATATCTTTTTCTGGTGTGGGATGGTTGGTGTGCTTGGGATCATTTTTGTGTTGCTCTACCTGTCGGACAGCTGGCCTCACATCTGACTAATGAATATTTGAATATTCTGGTCTACAGAGGAGGCAGGTCCTGTGGCTGCAAAACCAGTTTAAAACATCACCCTTCCACCTCTGTGCTTCAAAGCTGATAGCCGTGTGCTCAATCACATTTAGTTTTTCCAAACATGACACTACGCATGAAGACCAGACAACTCCACTTTGGTCTTGTCTAACCAAAGGACATTTTTGCAGATGTCCCATGGTTTGTGCAGTCAAGTTTCATTGCTCTTGTTAAAGGCAAGAGTCTCTTTTTTTGTAACCTTTCCTTGCTTGTTCAGTCTTTACTGTCATAACCAGCAACTGTCTTGAATGTTTTGTGCATGAAGTAACCTTTCCCATTGTAGAATGATGAACTCCACTTTGTTTGGAAATGGCTTTTTAGCTATTCTCAGACTTTATGGGAAGCAATACACAACTGAATGCTCCAGACCAGCACTCTCACACTTTACTTCTTCACTTTGACTCATCTTATGTTTTCAGTAAAGAAAGGCTGTAAAGATTAAAGAAGGGGGTACTGTGTTTTGTTGCATGACTGTATATGGATAGCAGCTACAGATATAGTTTTCATTATGTTCACACTGATCACATATGCCAAGTTAGAGCTGTAGGATATTTAGTTGTTTTCTTCAAACACACGAAGGTGTGATTGTCTGATAAAAGTGCAGGGAGCAGTTGGGCAGGGACGTTGCATGTTTCCCCACGCTGTTACAGTTCTGCTTCCTCTCTTAGTCGATTAGGAAACACTTCCTCAGTTGCCAAAAAACACAAATGACTTTCACTGTTTCTCACTGTGCTGATGGGATGCTGCAAAGGTGTGATGTGCATGTTCGCCAGGTTAAAATGAGATGTGATTGCTCGGAGCTGAATACCTCCAACTGCGCTGATCAATGGTCGATGCGCTGTCTGACAGCAGTGTTTAGGTGAAAGAACACTTCCACCTCCGACTGCAGCTGTGGAACCGTCTGACTTGTGCAAATATGACTCATATATGAAAAAAGTCAAGTTGTTGGTTATGTTTACTTTTTCATTTAATCTGTGCCATCGAATATTATGTTACTGTTGGAAAATTTTTCAGACGGGTTGTGAAAAAGCGTCTCTTGCAGGGGGCATGAAAACATCAGCAAATGTCAAGTAACTCATTTTACTCAACATAAAATGTGCTGATCTGTCACCAGGATAGGAGATTCTTTTTTTCTGTAAAGAAAAGACAATTTTGAGGTTCTTTGCAGGTCTATGGTTTTCATTAGTAGTGTGCTGGAAGCCAGCAGCATGGGCACTGGTTTGACTGTATTGCTAGACATCAGTTAGTGGGAGGCCAGCTTGAACATTTGTATTAGTTTAGTATTTCATACATCATTAGAGAACAGACTTACTGTATTCATCCATATATACTCTCGCTGCTCTGCCAAAAAGATGACTTTTCTGTTATATAACCTCAAATACAAAACTCAGGGAACAATGGAAGTGTTTCTTTTCTGTAAACATGAAATTAAGTCAATTATTGCAACATATCACCTTGTGGTTCCACAGTAAATAACACTCAGTATGTCATACTGCAAATGAATAATAAAAAAAGTGTTCATTTGAATCATAAATTAAAACGGTAAATAAATAAACAGTTTGATTTCTCCAAAGGATTCATTCTTTCACATTTCAAACACTACGGCGGCTAATTATAGCCTTAAGTCAAGCGCTTTGATGCATTTTCCCCCAGCAGGAATCCCTGCTTTTCTTTTCCTGGAAGTGCTTTTCTGTCTGTCCTGAGGTAAACTGCCCGATGGCACGCAGCGGGGCTCTGATCACCCTGAGCATATAGTGTTTCTGTGTGTGTAATGCAAAAAGAGAAACGGAGAGAGAGTTGACCCCATACCAGGTTGACTACGCTGTGAAATGGCATGAAAACTGATACCACCGCAGCCTTCAACAAATGCAGATTCTTGACTTTGAAGCTCTGGAAAAGCAACCACAACTGCAGCTCACTCTTGACATATTGCAGAAAATGTGCGTCTCCACAGCAAAATAATACCCTCCTGGTAAAGAGCCGTGGACTCTTGGCTGCGTGCAGCTCCACGTCTGACACAGACGGGCCCTCTTGCGTGTGTGCAGCACAAGCCCAAGATCAACAGCAGAGAAAGAGAAACCACCCGGGGTGTCGGCAGACTGAACGCTGATGTTGGGCCCGTCAAAGGCAGGAGGGCTGCTGCTGTCACACCAAAATGCACCAAACTGTAAACTTGTCTGGCACTGTGAAATGCTTTGAGGGGTAGGGGGACAGGGGAAGACGGGGGGCTTGTGGTAATATGGAGGTGGGGTTGTGTACCCCAGGTACCATATTTTCCGCACTATAAGGCGCACCTAAAAGCCTTACATTTTTTCAAAAGCTGACCATGCGCCTTATAATCCGGTGCACTTTATATGTGGATCAATATTAAGCCGCAAAAGGTCTCGCAACCATAGACGTAGACACCTCATGACATGCTGGAACGTAATCCAGCGTGGCCGCCATATTGGATGGGTCTCTTCACTCCAGGCTAAATTAACTACACTGGAGTTACAGAGTTACAGTTACAGCCAGCACACGCAAGAAGCTGCAAAACAGTTCTTTTTCAAGAGTTTTAGCTCCCCAGCCCCAGTTGCCTAACAGGGTAGTATAAGACCCTGGAATGACCTGGATTTATTTATTTATTTTGTCTTTTTTTTTATAGATATATTTATTGAGGGCAATAAGAGAAAAAAAAAAGGGTTGCCGACCCTTGGTCTAATGGATGCATAACGTAACCCCAGCCTCTACTGTAGGGCCTTATAATGCGGTGCGCCTTATATATGGAAACAGTTTTAAAATGCGTCATTCATTCAAGGTGCACCTTATAATGCGGTGCGTCTTATAGTGCTGAAAATACGGTACTTTGGTTTCCTCTTGGCTAGCATCAAGTCCATCTTTAAGTCCACACCCCACACAGGCATTCATGCCACCTGAAATCCAAAGAAGTACGAATGCAGCAAGGTGGATGGTGGGGGCTGAGGAGTTCACGTTGAGGCCAGAAGAATCCTCCAAGATCGTTCTCCCCTCCCATTAAAGTCAAGCCAGGGTGACATATGACATTCAGATATGCAGGAAATAATTGTTTTCACTGATGCTCCGTGATGATGCCATGTCCATCTCTGAGGCTCCCCGTCTCAGCGGAGTGCTGCTCATGTGTTTCCCATCAGGGAAGTCTGCGGTTACCTTCCTGATTTTGCTGGACTGGAAAAACATAGCTAATATGGTGTGATCTGGAAAAAGCTTTGATGCAGGGGCTTTACAAATAAACCTCTGAATGCCATATGGTTTGCATTCATCTCCTAATTTATTTCCTATAAATGTCTATTGAATATTCGACAGAGCCAACATGTGTGTAACCAGACTTGGAAAACAGAAGGCCGAGGAGAGCAGTTTGCGGCAAAGTGTGATTATTATGATGTGTCTATTTTTTCTCCTCGCTTACGTGATAGATGAGTTGCAGGGCTGCTCCAAAGCAAGCAAACAAGAAAACATACAAACATTTCTACCCTGAATTTCACAGCCCCCAGCTCACCTTACAGTTCCAGGCCTGCCACAAAGAAGAATGCACCCAGAGGGCAATTAAAAAGTAATAATTGTAAGCTTTATGATGACTCATCAGCTGACAGACTTTCCCCCATTAAATAAGGTATTAAGTTACTACTGACAGAGAAGTAAACAGACAGCTGGCGTCCAGTGGTGGAAGTGAGCTTTTCCAAATGCAGCAGACTTTCCTACAGTGGTTTCCAGCACCGAGCAGATCTAACCTGCTTTCTCTGCAAGGCTCTCTGCAGCGACAGAGAACCTAACAAATGTCACTAGTAGCCGTCCATGTGTGTGTGTCAGTTTTGTGAAACATGCCATTTTTCTACTTCTTTATCCTGTTAGGTGTAACAGTTGTTCTGGGCTATTTTTTATGAAAATCTACCGTCTGTCCTTTAACAAAGGACAACGCTCTGTCAGATGGGATCAGATGAACATCTGGTACTGTTTTCTGTTTTTCCTCTATAAAAGGGGATAAGAAAGCAGAAAGAAGTGATCAGGAGGTGAGTAAGTGGGTCTGAAAGTGAGTAGCGGGATGGAGATCAATGGGAGTACTGAGATGAAAATGTAAGAAACAAACCCCAAAAAGCTATGTCAAACCTAAAAACCACTTCCAGTGATCAGCAGTACTCGAGTTGTAAAAAAAAATCAGGGGGGATGGTGGATTTTATCATATGGGGACAGATAATTTGTGCTGATTACAAATAATATAATATATTACAAATAATAGCACTGACCAAAACAGCTGCAGAAATACTGCAGGAATGACATAGCAGCAGTTTTCTGAACTTATCAATATGACTCTGTCCTTCACAGGATAAGTAAAATGGATCACTGCAAAAACTCAAAATCTTAACAAGAATATTTGTCTAGTTAAAATGTCTTATTTTATTAAAAAAATCTCATTCCACTTAAAACAAGACTCATCACTGGAAAAAAACAACAATTTTCACCTGTTTCAAGTAGATTTTCACTTGAAATAAGTAAAAAAATCTGCCAGTGGAACAAGACTTTTTTGCTTGTAATAAGAAAATAAATCTTGTCCCACTGGCAGATTTTCCTACTTATTTCAAGTGAAAATTGTCAAATAAGTTATTTTCCTGGTGTTATTTTTCTGGTGATGACACTAAATGTTGAAATAGCAGTAAAACCACATTCATTGATGAAATGACATAAGGGATGGAAAGGGGGGATGGCAGTTTTACAGGGGGGATGATTTTGACTGTTTTATTTCAGGGGGGAAGCCACCCCCCCTCATCCCCCCTCAACTCGAGTACTGGTGATCAGAGTGACAGGACAACAGAACAAAAAATATAAATCAAACTTGTTTTAGAAAGAGTCTCTTGGAGATTGGATCCCAACTTGATGCCTACAAAACAAGGAAAAACCACAGCGTTGACCAAAGTTGATGGTTAGAGACCACAAGGAGCACTATTTGAAGGGAAAAAGATGATCCGTGGAGGGTACCTACATCTTACCTACATCTCACTGCAAGAACAGTCTCTTTGTGTGGAGTGTGCATGTTCTCCCCATGCTTGTGTGGGAGAACATGTATGCCATCTTAATTTGTGATTCTAAAGTGCTGAAAGAGTGAATGTGTGTGGTGTTTGTGGCCTTGTGATGGACCAGTCCATGATGTACCCAGTCTTGACCCGAGGAGAGCTGAGACAGACTCTCTGTGACCGTGAATAGGGATCAGGGGTTATAGATAAAGGATGGGTGCCTACATTTGTGACAATTGAAGTGGGAGCAAACATAATTGAGCCAAAGGGTCTTAAAACAACATCAAATGGCAAAAAGTGTGACAATTTCACTGTGATTTTCAAGTTTGGTGTGGAAAGACATCCAATAATCATGCATAGGCTATAGGAGTTATAAGGTTAGGTCTTATGTCCACCTGGGTCCTATGATGCTTCAAATGGCAACATTTTGTCAAAGTAAAAAGATGGGCGTGTAGCAGTGACGATGAAGATGGTAAGTATGAAAGTGGAGGTAAAGTAAAATTCTGTAATTGCAAAGGCAAGCAAGACATAGAGGAAGATCAAGAATATTTTTGGTAAGAGTAAAAAGGAGATATGTTGGACTCAAGGCTGGAGAAGGGAAGCAGTTAAGGAAAATGTTTAATGGTGTAATGTTTGCTGAGTTACCATGGGCTTATAGGTTATCATGATGAATTCAAGAGTGGAAAGGTAGACGTTTCATTGCAAATGGTCAGGAATTTAAACACTATTTCAAACTGACAATATAAGCTTCATACTCTGTTCACACAGGAAACATGGTAGACATGGCAACAGGGATTTCAGTGCATGTGGTTATGTAGCTCTCAGGAATTAAGGTAGAGATGGAAAAAGGTGGGAGTGTGGTAATATTTATGTATAATACAGGATGGTATAAATGTATCATTATAGGGAAAGAAAGGACTGCATAACAGTCATGATCTGAAGAGGAGAGAGGATCTTCTAGTCATTATTTATTACAACTCATGTAAAAGAATAAATCAAGACCCACTAAATACCGTTGGAAAACAGCAACAGGGTGACGTATGTAGTGACAACTATGTTTTCTTGGCTGGTTCTAGTTGTGTGTTTTGGGTCTTTATCTTGTTGAAGGACCATGACCTGCGACTGAGACCAACCTTTTTGACACTGGACAGCACATTTGTCTCCAGAACATCTTGAGATTTCATTGTAGCTGCAGAGATTCAAGACCCCCCGTACCAGACGCAGCAAAGAGCAAATAGAGCTGATGTGCTTTGTCTCATCTGTCCAAAAAACATTCTCCTCGAAGCTTTGTGGCTTGACAACATGTATTTAAACAAATCCCAGTCTGGCTTTTGTTTTCAGATGTTCTTCCAACAATGGAGTCCTCCTCGGTGGTCCACTCTGGTTCCAACAGTGATGGACGGTGTGATCCGACACTGATGGACCTGGACCTTGGAGTTCACCTTGAATCTCTTTGGAAGTTGTTCTGGACTCTGTGGTTTCCATTCGTATCATCCGTCTCTCCAGTTTGTCCTCAGTTGTCCTCTTGTCTCCACGTCCAGGGAGGTCGTCTACAGTCCTGTGGAGCTTAAACTTCTGAATGAAATTGTCCAACTGTTGTCACGGCAACATCCAGCTGCTTGGAGACGGTCTTCTAGTTTTGAACATGCTGGTCTGGAAGGTTCCTCCTCGGACAACTGTCTCCTTTACTGTCTCTGGTCCATGTTCAGCGTGGTGGACACCATGATACCAACCAGCAGAGGGACACTTTTAACCCTTTAAACATTTGCACGCTTACAGTTAGTCCAAAACGCGGCTGCTCGTCTTTTAACAGGAACCCGCAAGCATGATCACATCACGCCCGTTCTGGCCTCCCTTCACTGGCTCCCTGTCTGTTTTAGAATTAATTTTAAAATACTATTGTTTGTTTTTAAGTCATTAAATGGGTTGGCACCAAAATACATCTCAGACCCCTACATGTTTACACTCCCTCTAGGTCTTTGAGGTTTCTACTCAGTCAGGTCTTGTCGTTCCCAAAACCAGGCAAAAAAACCAGGGGCGACCGTGCTTTTTCAGCAATAGCCCCTAAACTTTGGAACGAGCTTCCTCCCCACATCAAAATGGCCCCCACACTAGAAATTTTTAAATCTCGTCTTAAAACTTATTTCTATTCTTTGGATTTTAATCCAGCATGAGAGTTGTGTGGTCTCTGTCCTGTCTTTTATGTTTCTGAATCACTGGTTGTTGTCTGTGTGGTGTGTTTTTATTTCGTGCTTTTATCTTATCTTATCTTATCTTATCTCTTATCTATTTTACTCTGTTTTTAGTTTTTACTATTTTATTATGTCTTGCTTTACTCATTATGCAGCACTTTGGTAACCTTGTTGTTTTTTAAAATGTGCTATATAAATAAAGTGGATTGGATTGGATTGGATTTAAACAGTCACTGACTGACTGAAAATAATGTGACCTGGTCACATGTAAAACTAAAGTGTCACTTGCAAGTAACATCAGAGGTGTCTTCAGTCTTCCATCTATACCACTTACATACCAGTGTCATTAGTTTTGCTTTATTTTTTGAACCACAATTCAAAGGTAATGTATGATTATCTTTAATCAGTGTTCCATAAATTATCAAATAATATTACTTTTGTCAGTTCAAGTTATTTCGGTGACAATTGTGGGGTTTTATTTCTTTAATAGAAGAACACATTTGTAATGTGTACAGTCGGGATATAGATACTGTACATGGATGCAAATGGGTTTAGCACACAAGACTATTGATGGAAAAAATTTAATGTGAATGAATGATAATCAAAATAATAGCAACGTTTCATACGTAGATGGTGTATAACACAAAACACAGACATTATAATTGATCTGATGTGGTTTGGTATGATCCAGCCAGCATCCCAGTATGGGAAGTTCTCAACCAAACCTCTGGTGACCAGTACACCACTAAGGTTTGAGGAAGGCTGTTGTTAATCACAAAAGACTCCTGAAAATTAAAGTTTGATAAAGACAGCAAGGATTTTGTATTTCTCTTAAGTTAAGGAAACCTAGATGTCAGAAATTACTTGAGGAAGGTGTCGCAGATGTTGATTTGTTCAGTGGAAAATCAGTTACGTGTTGCAGTCAGCAAATTAGTCAATACCGAAGGATGGGGGGGCAGTAGTTTAAAAAAAGGACCTTGGTTGAAAGTATTCAGACAAGTAAAGACACATAATTCATCAGAAATAATAACTCAATATAAAGCAGCAACAATCAGTAGTGTGACAATAAGAACATCTAAACTATTGTAATCACATTATATTTGAAACAGATGAATAGTGGTTTTGGAGATACAGACAAACGTCAGCACAGTTCAGAAAACGTATAAACTAAAGTTAAGTGCAGTAGAAACAATCTTCACCATCTTCTTCGTTGCACCCTGTGTGACAGAGAAGGATTAGTGACAATCACCAGATTTACCGTGGACAGACCTGCCGAGCTCTCACATGTCCTGCTCACCAATACAGATACTGGTGCCACCATGCAGGGCCGCCGCAAGGGGTGTGCGAACCGTGCGACCGCACAGGGCCTTGCGCCCCAAGGGGCCTCGCGCTATGGGCCGTTTTTTTTTCTTATAAATATCAACAGTCACGTTCCATTACAGACCTAAATGTGTACTAGTCTGTGCATATCAATGAATATATGTGCAATGATGCGCGTGTCTGTTGTTCAATACAACTGATCAGACCAAGCGCAGACACAAGGTGCTCTGATCCAGACGGGTGGAGTTGGAACAAACTGTCACACAATGTCGAGAGAACGAGACAGAATCAGGAAATTTCCATCAGGGGATGAAAAAAGAAAAAAAACTAAAGAAAATGGAAGAGTTTAATGCCTCTCTGAAAGGCTCGTTTGATAAATTTGTTACAAAAATCACCGATCCGACGGGGTCTCAAGCAGCCGTGGGGCCCTGCGTCGAGGCAAGAGATGATGATGAGGCAGGGGAAGGTATCCAGTATTTTGCTAATTGGAGAGTTAAAATTGCGCATATAGACACCCGATCCGACCCGAAAAACCCCCAAAATTTTGCGCGCGCTACGCTCACGCGCGAGGGCCCCCATTGGCCATTTCGCACAGGGCCTTGCAAATCTCCCAGGCGGCTCTGCCACCATGGCCCGACTTTCCAGCTCACTCATCAATGTGCAGAGTTCCTTCGGCTGAAGATTGAATCACTGTGTGTTGGTTGACCAAAGCAAGTGGATGTCCAGATGTCGGATAGCAACACCACTCTTTCTGACTCTGAGGAGCTGCATCTATCCAGACCTGGGCCACATCTGTGCCTGCTCACCGTCACCACGGTTGTGCTGCCACGCTGTTGCTGCCCTGCAATCCCTCTCTGCTGCAGAGCCCATGGATGAAAATGTTCAGTCAACCCTGGCAGCAGGAATCATCTACGTGTCTCTTTCACCCACGGGGGTCCTTTTTATTTTTGTGGAGAAGAAGAAAGAAGCACTACTCACTCAAACATTACCATGGAGGACGAGGATGACGTTGCAGTGAAGAACAGGTGTTTTCTCTTAGAGGAGATGCAGCATATTGTTTTTCATAAACTGACATCATTTCCTGTGGTCTTAATGAAATGTCTATTACAGGCTGGTCAGCATACCACAAAAAGAAGTCTCACCATCCCCCTTTATAAGAAAGGAATAGCAGAGGAGGTGTGAAGGGAGCTGCTCAGCTCCCCTTCAGCTCGTGTGTTATGTCTGACTGCAGGAACGCTAAAGAAACATCAGGCCCAGCTGACTGTTCAATATCTTAGGCCTTGTTCTGGTCCATTCCTCTTTTAGGTTACCAGAGCTTAGCATTAAGATCTGTTGCTTACATGGACACATTTTTTACTGTTTGCAATTAGAACAATTAGAAAAGCTGTAAGACAAAGTACTGGAGGATTATGAATTAAATGCTTCCCTGGAGAGGGGTATGTGATGGTTTTCTTTTCTTTTCTGTGTGTGCTTGAGACCATATTCTTGGGCGTTCAAATTGATGACCAACTCAAAAACTATATGTTAAGTGACCTGAGGTGTTCAAAGTCCAGTCCCAGGATGCTGTGACATCACAGATCCAGTCCAGCTAACTCTGCCGAGTTTCACACCTAGCTGAATTTCCTGCACCTCTTAAGTGCGTAGCACAAAACTGTAACACTGCTTTCAAACGACGTACACTCTTCATCAGTGGGAATGGAGTGGATTTAAGATCCTGGCTCGTCCCCCTCAAACCAGCTGTCACAAACAGAGCTGCAGAGACCTTGCAGTTTCTCTGAGAACTGAGACGTTCTCAGTTCTCCAAAAATTAATTTCCCTCAAGCTTTAGAAATCCCATGTCAGGACTTTGGCCACTTCAAGACTGCACACTGATTTCATCCAAATGTAGTATGTAGGATGCAGGCAACTGAACAATCTGCAGTATGCTAAGAATAACCAGATGGCGTCCTATTTACAGGTTCAAGCGCTGTTTTCAATCACACGAGGAGGCCAGTCACAGCGGTCAGGCCACCAGCTTCCATCTGTGCCAAAGCATAGCCGCTTTTACAGCAGCACACTGCACACTAAGGACTCCCCCAACAGTATACAGCAGTGTTCTTCAACCCGGGTCCTCAGGACCCCCCTGTCCTGCATGTTTTAGATGCTATCCTGCTTCAGCACACCATGATACAAAGGACTGTGTCATTAACAGACCGGTCCAGACTTGGATGAGAATAAAGCCAATAAAGCTGATTTTAAGGTCTGATTCATGTCGTGGACTTGTCTCGTGTATGAGCTGAGCTCGTCCTCCGGGTTTTTGCCTTCTGCTTTCCCATCTTGATATCGTTTGCGCTTGAGTTTTTGCCTACAGCTTCATTTCTGATACGGAAAAACAGTGAAGCATCACATTTACATTGTTGTTGGAAAAAAAACAAAGAAATAAACATACTAGATAACAATGCATACATCTTCCACTCGCTTGACCGCTTTCGTCGGCACCTGTTCGGGGAAAAAAAGAGAGCAACTCTGCTGAAGTTTCATTTTCTGCTTGTTAATATTCTGAAGATGTCCCCAAAGACAAAGTGCAGTTAGTTCTCAACTTTTGTCAAACTAAACTAAAGGGTCAGCCCAGACGGACATTACACGGCTGCCTCGTAGAACATTATACGTGACGGCAGAGCCGACTGGGAGATTTGCGAGGCCCTGTGCGAAATGGCCGGGGGGGGCTCACGCGCGCAAAGTTTTTGGGTTTTTCGGGTCGGATTGGGTGTCTATATGCGCAATTTTAACTCTCCAATTAGCAAAATACTGGATACCTTCCCCTGCCTCATCATCATCTCGACTGCCTCGACGCGGGGCCCCGCGGCTGCTTGAGACCCGGTCGGATCGGTGATTTTTGTAACAAATTTATCTAACAAGGCTTTAGAGAGGCATTAAACTCTTCCATTTTCTTTAGTTTTTTTCTTTTTTCATCCCCTGATGGAAATTTCCTGAATTTATATCGTTCTCTAGACATTGTGTGACAGTTTGTTCCAACTCCACTCGTCTGGATCAGAGCAGCTTGTGTCTGCGCTTGGTCTGATCAGTTGTATTGAACAACAGACACGCGCATCATTGCACATATATTTATTGATATGCACAGACTAGTACACATTTAGGTCTGTAATGGAACGTGACTGTTGATATTTATAAGGGAAAAAACGAAAGAAAAAAAATTGAAAAAAAAAAATTGAAAAAAAAAAAAAAAAAAAAAACGGCCCATAGCGCGAGGCCCCTTGGGCCGCGAGAACCGTTCGCACACTACTTGCGGTGGCCCTGCGTGACGGACAGTGTACGTCCAAATCAGACAACGCTAGCATGTCTGGGGCTTTTGGCAGTTTTGGTGACATGCCGTGCGTTAGACCTAGTGGAAATATATTAAAGGACACATTTGGAGTATGTGACACGTGGCTGCTAAAACGCTCTGCACCCAATATTCATGTATATCCCTGCAGTCCCACTGAAAGCAGTTTATTGCAAGATAGCAGAGTCCTGTATTTACTTTCAGTGGGGCGAAAGGGGGAGAGGCTATAATCACTGATTGAAATGTAAATGTGAGGTAGCTAACTGAAGTGTTCGGGGTGGCCGGCGCGCAGAGTGGAGATATGAATTACAATCTGTCTGACAAATTTTTCTCATCGGACATTATGTAAATGCAGGTATAAGTGACTGGTAGGATTTGAAGCAGAAATTGATGCAGGAGGCGATAAGTGAAAGTGGTTGACAGAGTGATTCTGGTTATCTGCAGATATTTTACATTCAGAGCTGATAATTTGATCATGCAAAGTGTATTCATTACATAAGGGTTCCTGCATGCTGATGGAAGACAGTCTGTTAAAGTTAATATTGACAAGAGGGAGAAAGTAGTTAAAACTGCAGGTTTCAGAATACTTCTGAAACTGTTTTAGTCTTGTTTTCCTTTAAAAACATACAAAACTCACAAGGCGTGAGTCTGTGACGGACTGAGATAAGACAGACTGTGACTCAAAGCCTCGCAGCAGACCCGAGCAACATGCATGTGGGCATCGCTCCCAAAAAGACAATCTTCCCGAAACTCGACACAACGAGTTGTGAATGACACAATCATATGCATTCATGGCTGAGCTCAAATATTGTCAGAAACCCTCACATTTCTCAGACACCACCAAAGAGTCACGTGGGGTCTGTTTTTGTCACAAAGCACTGCAACTAGATGTAGAGTCATCAGAAGTCTGGACGCTGCAGGAAAGTTAAGGGACGCACAGACATGAGACTCATGTTGGAGATTTGGGGGAGACAGTTTTCACTTTTTCATGGCTTATAATAAAAACCTTGCTCTCTTGGTACACAATGGTGTTGGGGTGAAGAGTGGGTTGAGAGCTGTTGGGGTCATGTGTACACATGAGACACACATAATGTGATGTGTACAAAAAAAAAAGCCATGAACGTTTTATTTCACATCTGATTTGCAGTTTTGTATTGTTTTTTTATCCATAAGTCTGAAATAGCAGGTATCATTTTACTCTGGTGACTGAAATCAGACATGAAGCCTGCAGAGATAACAGCGTTAAGTTATAAAAATAAAGCAGAAGAGAGCGTTAATGTACAATTAATTTCATATAGTGACAAAAAACAGCTCTCTCAGACTGTTAATATTCATAATAATGTCTTCCAATCAGAGGTACGTGGTTAGTTCATGGCATCCCTCCCTCTCCAACAGCTGTCAGCTCCTGCCAAGGTGCTCTCAGCTGCTGCCACCTTGAGGGTCCAGTATTTGCATACATAGAGGTTGAGTTTCACCTGTACTTTAAGCTAGGTGTCAATTTCCATGGGATAAACATTATACACACACATATACAGGACTGTCTCAGAAAATTAGAATATTGTGATAAAGTCCTTTATTTTCTGTAATGCAAAAATGTCATACATTCTGGATTCATTACAAATCAACTGAAATATTGCAAGCCTTTTATTATTTTAATATTGCTGATCATGGCTTACAGCTTAAGAAAACTCAAATGTCCTATGTAAAAAAATTGGAATATTCTGGGAATCTTAATCTTAAACTGTAAACCATAATCAGCAATATTAAAATAATAAAAGGCTTGCAATATTTCAGTTGATTTGTAATGAATCCAGAATGTATGACATTTTTGGTTTTTTAATTGCATTACAGAAAATAAAGAACTTTATCACAATATTTTAATTTTCTGAGACAGTCCTGTATATATATATATATATATATATATATATATATATATATATATATATATATACTTGACCTGAAATGACATCAAAGTGAGCCTGTTTGACAGCTTCGGCCTCCTCCTCTTCTGTTCAGTGGCCTTGACAGGAGGCGGCGTGTACTGGCCCGGTTACGCCCAGCCCAGTTCCCCATCTGTAAACAATAGGGGTGTGGATTAGTTTGGAAACAATGCGTGTATTTAAAAAGCTCACTTCCTGTATGAACTCAGCAAGTCTCCCATTAATTTTATTGGCGGTGGCTCCAGCTCTGAAAATCATTGTTTAGTTGGAAAACACAAAACACAGAAGGCAAAAAAAAAGGAATGTTTTGCATCTGGGCTCGGTTCCTGTGTGATATGACGACAGCATTAATAGAATTGGTGCTGGCTATTTGTGTTTGATAATCACTTTTAAGGATCTAAAGCTTAAGAGGAAAAACAAAAATGAGGAAATATTTCCATGTTTTTGTTGCGGCTGCTTCGACATCAGCCTTCTGCTGCGTGCTCTACGTGTTCAGATGTGAGTTTCATGATTAAAAAAAAAGGAAAGAAAAGCCAAACAATTTTTGTGCTTAGTCTAAACTGCCATCAGCAGTCTGCAGAATCTGCCTGCAGGGACCGAGATTTAGCTGAAGGCTGTGCAGCCCAGGAGCAACGCCCACCAACCCTAACTGCCCAAAGCCACATCCTGTCCAAAAGGAAAAGGCTTGCACTTTCTCCTCAGGAGGAACGCATGCATTAATGTGATCTCAATTACCCATAAAGCAGTCCTGCAGCAGCGCTCACACCTCACCGCTACCTCAGTCGGGAGGTATTCTCTTTAATTGTAGCCGATCTGATGGCAGCCGGGCAAGTTTCTGGGGCCTTGGGAGTGAGAAACAAACAAAATCCGGGGCTGCAATGTCGCGCCAAACCAATTTTGGAAAACCGGCTGGCCCCGGTAGGGTTTATGAGTTCATTTCTGAGACTGACAGATATGAGGGGGATGAAAAGGCATTAAGAATAAGCAGTGCAACCTTAGCACATCCAGACGCGTGCTCACAGGCCAGAGAGTAACAGGTAAACTCAGGGGAGGGTGGTTAAGCCTTAGTTAGGCATGTAAATCCCACCCTTTACAGGCAAAGCGCTCCAGTAGATCCCTGTCAATTTCCTGCAGCCGTGCTCGGGCGGATTTACATGAATACTTTCTATCACTAATGCCGCGGCTGCATGGGTTACAGTTTACTCACTTCTGGGTGGGTTATAAAATTAGTTATTTTCATTGCTATTTTTGTCTTTCACAGAGAAAGAACGGTGTTATATTTACAGGCTAACCCGGCATGGGGGCTTATTTTGAAAATTGACTCCTTAGTTTTGTCCACAGGCCAGACACAAGAATGTTAGCTGCCTGGTTCCCGATAAGCTGGCAGAACCTATCAACCCCGGCGAGAAGATAGTGCTCTGTATTTCTGTCATGCTTTATCATCAGCTGGGTGAAACTAAACCCGTGTTAAGCGAGAGTAGAGGGACCATTTCCCTGGATTACAGGCGTCAACTTTAATTTCAAAGACCAATGGTGTATCCGGGTAAGGTGCAGGCTTCGCTTGCCACAGATTGGCAGCGGGGTCCTGATAAGGCCCTGTAGCATTGTTCGTATTCACCGCAGGGGCCCATTGATCTCTGAGTCACTGATTCATTTCATAAAATACAAGGCGAGCGGTGTTATAGTGCTAGCATGGCTCCTCTATTCACCACACACACCGTGTCCTGTGCCAAGCTGTCTCGGCTCTCGGAGGTGCTTAACAGGAAACACACCACAGGGTGACGGATATTTGTCAGGAGTCATTACAGCAGCAGACGACAGTTTCAAGCTTTCTCCCTCTGGGATGCAGCGCCACGGACATAAAAAGGAAAGATGCTTTTTATTTACAACAAAGCGGCGTCGGGTTGTGAGAAAACTTTTACTTTGCGACTTCTTCCAGCTCAGCGTGAGATGCTCTTCCTGGTCAAACTCAACCGGAGGTATCATTTGTAATTCCCGCTATCTGAGAGTCCCATTCATGTCAATATATTGAGCACTTATTATTGAAATGTCTCCCCTCTGTTTTTCCTCACCAAATGTATGAAAAGCATAATCACAACATGAGGGCCCTCTTATTTTATTATCAGTGGGTGTTATTAGAAAACCATTTCAAATGATATGTCACATGGGAACAAATATCATTTACAAACCACTAATGACTTGCAAACACTCCTCTAGCCTCGGGTGCAGAATGACGCCTTCACACAGTGTGTGCTCTGCTCGCCTCTCTACGGGGATGTGCTGGGATGCTGCTCGCCTCCAGAATCAAACAGAATAAACAGGAAGACTCTTTTCTTTCAGCTCAGGCCATACAGTGGCACTAACACATTAATTCTTAAAAATCCTCCCATTTAAACCTGTCATTATCACGGCCATCTAATGGTTTTTAGGTGTGTGTTTGTTGCAAAAATTCAAATGAGACGCTAAAATATGTACATATTCTCTGCAGAGATGGATGCGGTTTGGAGTATTAATAATTAAGTATTATGATTACACTTTGCATCCGCTGCTTGGATCAAACTCACCTCATTGCTGGACTGCTAATAATGATTCATCAATAAAACATTTTCATAATGTCAGAGACACTTGTGTCGAGGCACGGTCTAATTTTATACAGGCTGACGTGGTCATTAGTTCACTACGGCGTGAATGCGTGGCCCTGCACACGCACGCACGCACACACGCACGCACACACACACATGAGGAGGTAGAGGTGGCCTGATGTGGCCTTGGAGACAGTTGCAGCGTCAAGCTGCTCCTTGGTTCATGATAATCACCTTGATTATTGTAAATAACCAAATCAGCGCACCTGTATGTGCAAACATCCTAAAACATTTGACTTTAATGGGACATTATAATGTGTCTTCGTCCCCTGTTTGACTGATCCCTGCGGACTGGAAACTCACCTGCGCTCGGAGCTGCAGACAGAAAACAAACAATGAGAAGAGAAAAAAGCCACAGCACAACTCCGGGTGAAACTTTTCCCACATCTCAACAGAAATTCACGCAGGCTGTTGGACTTGAAAGCCTCCACAAAATTCCCGCTGAGCTGTAATGAGAAAGAACCAGAGGCGGAGAAGCGTCTTATTGCGGCGCAGACATAATCACTTAATGCAAATTGTGACTATTTAAGCACAGCAAAATAATATGATACTATTGTCGGCGGCAGATCGGTATTATAATGTTAGCATGTGCAAATAATCACATTTTGAAGCTGATAAAATTGCGTTATTTGTTCTGGTTGTATCATACACCAATAAAAGCAAACATCATATTAGGATTCATGGCACTTTTCGCATTACGTTATCAATATGTGGGAATAATTGTCTGCAGAGAGATTAAATTACATTATTGTGTATCTTTTTCATGCCTAATAAATAATGATGGATGGCTCTTATTTTCATCACCACCTGCAACCATTTTGTCTTCTTTCCCCCTGCAAGTTAAAAATGAGAGCATAAAGCAGGAAATAAGAGCGGAGCGTGAAGAACCTCGAGCAACACGACGCCTGAGGAGCTGCTGGAGGAAACCTCAGCATCACATCCAGACACAGCTGCACACAACAGCTACACAACAGCTACACAACAGCTACACAACAGCTACACACACACCGTGCAGCGCGGTGCGTTCACGTGCACATCCTCAGACAAGCAGACACTCACAAAGTGGAGTGATTGACAAGGAGATCGGGTCACGGGGGATCTTGTTGCACGGGTGTGACTTAATAAATCCTGTTCCCTCCAGCACATCAAACATTCTCATAATTTTGTAGCACTCTGAGATGTCTTCATTAAAAGAGTCTCCATCTCATCAAAACCATATCTAAAAGTATAAATGCATTTACAGTCAAAGAAACATGTCTGATGTTGCCCCAGAATAGCCTGATAATCTGCTGCATAAAGTAGACCCTTTAGGGTCGATAAAAAGACTTAAAAAAGAATAGATAAACAGGTCTATCATCACATTATGTTACAAGATACTGTATGTAACCTTCCACAGCATGCTGGACAACAAGCATCAGAATGGCTCAGATAGTTGCAGAGTTAGTTCAGATTGGAGCAGAAGTCACCGTTCACCTCTAATTGATAACATTATCGAAGCCTCCGTCTCTCTCCAGCCTCAGCAAAGCCAGTCTTCCACGGGTTATTCTTCAAATCTTGACAAATGTCAGAGATAAAGCAGCAGCTGCTAACTGCATGGTTCACTCTTTTCTTTTGCATAATCTTAATTTTAATCACTTAATTTGCACTTTACCAAGAGATAAGAGAATTGATTAGCCAGAAGTCATCAGGAGCCTTCATGTTTGACTTTTTTCCAGACCACCAACCTCTGCTGTCAATACCTGAGACTCCTGTTGCATGTGATGCTTTCGCAGGCTGCTGTTGTGCTGTGATAAAACAAGGTAAGGACATTAGCCCCCCCCTCCCCCTTCTCCTCCTCCATGTTAATTGGCATCAGAGAGAGAAATTCCTCTGTAACTTCATAACTTCTTAAGTCATGCCTTGTGCACAGCTAGATGTACAGTGTTGTAAAAATTTACATTTTAATGAAATATTTGAATAAGCACTTGAAATTCACTCTAGCAGGTCTCCTGGTTCTAAAACCAACATTTCATGTTTGTGTTTTGAATGGCAGCATGGGAGAAATTAGCATGCCAGTCATACAGATTAGGAGAGCATCGGTGTAAAGACACAGGCTTCCTCAATCAGGGCTCACTGCCGGTAAACGCAGCCCATGACAAGTTTAAATGATAGTCCATTTCATTCAAAAAAAATGGAAAAGGGGAGGGGGGGGGCAATAAATTCACAGGGGAACGAGAAAGTCCCTACAGGAATCAAAGACGGATGGAAGTGAACGGAAGCTCAGACTGTTGCTGGTGAAGGCAATCTGCAGCTCAGAATAATACGCTGCTTCTTCTCTCTCCTCCGTTTTTAAGTGCTAAATCTGTCAGACATTAAATGGAATTCAAACTTACATGACGCTAAATAAAAAGGAAGCTTGCATATTGTGTGCACCTTCACTCTACAAATGCTAAGTGATGCAGTTGCAGATGCGTAGTAAGTAACCACTTAATAAATTAGCAGCTGTTGGGTACACCTCAGCTCTGCCAAGCTGCTGCTTTTTTTCTTTCAAAAATTGCCTCACTTTCAACAAAAGGCTGTAATTATTCTTCAGAGATGTTTGTTCCTGTTCCATGACAACGGTACAGAGTCCCAGCGTTGTGTATTTTGTGATGGAAATGAACAAGTGATATATTAGACTTATTAGCCATGACATACTGTAGGACAGAGACGTTAAAGGTAGAACTCAGGATGGCTGCCTCATTTAAAGCCTGTACAGCAGAGAGCTGCTGCTAATGGATGCTGCTTCTCTGTTAATTCACTGTGACACAAATTGGCAGCACAAGTACTTATTTATGTTGTTTTGCATCCCTTCAATTATTCAAATCAAATACAGATATTGTTTTATTAATGGGGGGTAGTGGGACACGAGTTCAGGTGAGACAGCCGGGACTGCAGCTCAGTGTGGACCTGCAGCGTTGGAGTTCATCAGTAAACTTGTTTGTTTACAGCAGAGCAGGATTAACCTGAGGCTCTGAGCTCCACGTATGCTCCGCGGACGCTCCGCTGTCAACTTAGACTGCTTATTTTGTGTGCAGGTGTCCACAATGACAATGGTTGTAGCCAGTGAATGTTCAGCACAGCGGGCTGTGACCTGTGGGGCTTTGTCTCCTCACCAGAACCGATCACTTCTAATCAAATCTGCCAGTTGTCTGTGTTCGTTGTTTATGTCCTCCACGTATCGGTACATGCTTCTGTATGGCAGGAGAGGCTGAAAGAGACTTCTTATGTTTGTTCATTGTCAACAAATACATCCACCCATCCATCCAATTTCTATTCTGTCCTTGATGTAAATGTGGCAGCATCAAGATCATAGAAGAAAAGACTAACGGTGCGGGTATACGTGTACATGTGTATATATGTGTATATATGCTTATATACGTGTATATATATTTATACATGTGTGTGTACAGTACAGACCAAAAGTTTGGACACACCTCATTCAAACAAATGGGGAAGTGTGTCCAAACTTTTGGTCTATACTGTATCTGTGTATATATGTTTATATCTGTGTGTGTTTATTTACGTGTATATATGTGTATATACATTTATATACGTTTATATACTGTACGTGTATAAATGTATATATACAATGTGTCACTAAACTGCCTGGTATTTGGTATTTATCATCTATTACAGCTGCATCGCTGCTTGTTCTTGTTTCTCCAAAATGTTCTCCACCAATGCCAGCTCATTTTGCTGTTGCTACATATATATTTATATATTTCCTCATTTCCTTATATATGTATATATGTGTGTGTAAATATATGTATATACATATACACATCATCATTGTTTTATCCACCTATAACCTGTATTTTCTTTGTTTAGTTTTCCTATCCAGGACCTTTATTTCTCTTTCTCTTTTATTCTGGATGAAAGTAAGTGAGCTCTTGATTGTGCATTAAAAGTCTTGGTTCCAGCACACAATACCACAATAGCACCTAAATGGGAAACGTTTTAAGAGGAAAAATAACAGCATGCGCAGTTTACTTGAAGAATAACAGGAAAAAAAGAAAATTGAGACAGACAATAAGGGATTTGGAGGACATCAATTTAAGTGAGCCGACGGAAGAGACAGAATTACAAAAACTTAAATATGGACTAAATAAAATCATAAATCTGAAAACAAATTTTCCACTTCGGTGACTCAAATATGAAAACTTTCAATATAATAACCAAACAGTTAAAAACCTGGCAAACCAAGTGAAACAAAATAAAATAAAAAAAATAATAGCAATAATCTCTGTTATCAAAAACTCAGCAGGGAAGCCAACCCAATCACCAGAAAAATTAAACCATCTCTTCAAAAAGTTTCACACCCAACTTCATTAGAAGGAAAAGATCCTGGCATAGAAGACCGCCGTTTTCCCAAATAACAGTAAAAGAAGAAGCATGTTGACAGAAAGAAATGAACATTAAACCTCCGGCCTAACCTGAACAGCTTCCTGGCTGATCTTTATGAACAATTTTGGAATACTCTGAAGCTTTCTTTTCAATATTAATCACAGAAATAAAACAACTTTCAAGACTCCCAAAGGTCTTGAGCACGGCAGCTCACGCCCAGTCATCGACTTCTCCTCACTCACGGACATTGATAAGTATTTTCCATGAAACCTCCAGGAAATGGTGAAAGTATCCTGATGAATAATTTACCCGAAGCAAACTGGATTTATTAAAGAAAGACACTCATTCAACAATACATGCAGACTTATAATTTGAAATTAAACTCTTCACTCCAGCAAGACACAAGTATGATCCTAGATGCAGAAGAAGTGTGCCGACCCCTGGAAAAGCAGATGTTGTGGTTGCTGGTGTGGAGCGTTCAGGTGTGTTCTAACACAATGTGAAAGGGGAAACACATCAGCACCGGTCTTAAGCTCCAGTCCCACAGGAAGCTGAGCTGTGAAATGAGGCCATTCTCGTTAGTCAATGAGCTTGGTCTCGCAGAAGGCCCCACGGAGCAGTTTAAAAGCATCCCAGAACCTTCCCGCTCTGCTCTGCAGAAAATACACATGGAGGCTATTTTGGCGCTGCGCGACGTTTGGTGAAAACCCAACGGAGCATTTCAGCAGAAACACCTCGTCGCCAGCATCACACACAGGGGTTGGTTTGGGCTTGTTTCACCTGCAGGACCTGGCAACCCCGCAGTCGGTGAGTACAGTGATGACAGGCAAAGCCATTTGTCCAATAACTAAGGTTTGGTTGAAATCGGGCCATCCAACAGAACAATGAGCCAGATGAGCAGAACATCTACACCAGAGTTGCAGAAAAATTAGAAAAATCAAGGTTTGTTTTGGATTGGCCTGGAAAAAGGTCCAGGACTGAACTGATGTGGAACGACCCAAAGCCTGATGTTCTGAAGAAATGCTGTTTTTGTTTTTATTTCTCTAATAATAATAATAATAATAATAATAATAATGAAAAAATATTATTATTACCGTATTTTCCGCACTATAAGGCGCACCTAAAAGCCTTTAATTTTCTCAAAAACCAACAGTGCACCTTATAATACAGTGCGCCTTATATATGATCATTACGGTAATTTCTGTTACTGTAGTCAGGGGGATTGTGGGTAATGTAGTTGGTGTCGCCAAAGTAATGGCGTTAAAAACGTCAGGAATCGTCACAGACGTTCAAGACAACAGCAGCGACGCTGACTCGCATAATGGCGACTTTGACGAGACGGAGAAAAGCTGGTTTGGAATATATTTGGAAAGAGTTTTAAAATACGTCATTCATTGAAGGTGCGCCTAATAGTGCGGAAAATACTGTGATTATTATTATTATTATTTATTTGTATCCCATCATCAATTAATCCCGGATACGACGGCTTCGTACTAATCCAAGTTCCTGCTGCTAAAGTCGCTGAGCTACAGGTACTCGTTCCCCCCACAGAATCTTTTCTCCTAATTTTTTTTCAATTAATTATGGCACAGTGAACAAGGACAAATAAATAGATTTAAAAAACATAAATGTTGCTGTACATCTGAAGCTGACATCAATGTTTCCTCCAGTCTGTCAGAGGTGCTCGATCTGAACATTTGGTTACTTTTGGATCAGCGCCGGACGCATCTACCTTTTATCCTCTGCACCCATAAACACGTCAGTCCTCGACGAGAAGTGAATAATGTTCTTTCAAAGAATCTCATTTAAACAAATCTGCTCATCAGACAGACTGTTCTGTTGGAGGAACGAGACACCCGGAGCATCGACACACGTCAGCAGCACGTTCCTCATGAAAGTACATGCATGATCAGCTGGAGTACAACAACTCCGGTATGGACCTGGTAAAGTGTTACACTGGTTTCATTACGCTGGTCAAGAGACGTTGAGATTGTGGTCATTGTGAAAACTCAGGTGCACGTTCTGTGTTCACCACCTCTGATGCTTCTAACGCCTGCAAGGCTATGCTTCCACTGTTGCTCATTTCCTTTTTTATGCCTAATATTGTAGCTAGCCAACAAATAAGTTGCTAAATGCAGACAGATGCATGATTCCACCGACCGGTTAAACGGCCGGCTCCCATGGTGCTCTCTGGCTCATTGCTGCGATGCTGCTGCGTCTGATAGCTGCTGCCAGGTTTAGTTTAATTAATCATGTTGAACGAGAGGTGCCCATCTTCTCATGTGGGCTATTTCTATTCATCTGCACATACTGGTTTTCTGCTCCTGTTGTTGTTTTAATGATTCCAGAGTATTTTACTTGTGTAGCTGCAGTATGTTTTTTTTGTAGCATTGTTTCACTTTCCTGCATCAAAAGTACTGCACGAACGCAGGACCTGCCACAGTATCCATGCTGAACCCAAAGTATGAGATAACATCCTCTTCAGCAACGGGATCAGCAGAACTTTCCTTGCCAGGAAAGGTTTTTGAGTTGAACGCTGACGACCACACAATATTATTATATTTATCTTTACAGCAACTGTAAAATCTTGCTTTCATTCCCATGAATGTCCATTTATTTCCATTAATTCCATTAAACGAGTCAAATGAAACTGCATAGCTTGGATATAAGACCACGCCCCATGTAGGCCGGGAGACTTGGGTCATAGAGAGTGTTGTGCTGTTTACATTAAAGGTCCTAAATCTTAAACTGGTTTCAGAAATAAACCAAAAGAGCTCACAACTTGGTTTCAGGGGGGAAAGAGAAGAATCGCTGCTACGTACCGCCAAGACCAAGCAAGACTTTAATCGCACTGCATCCATGCTCAGTTGTCATCATAGCGCGAGCATCATGTTGGAAGTCATCTTCACTTAGTGAAACCATCAGTGGATCCAACGTCTCTCCCACCCCGAACCCTCTTCTACCAAGAGAAGTAGACGCCTGAGCCATTTACTCTAAGTGTAATTACCATTGGCTACTCACACAGGGCTGCTAACGGATGTGATAAGTACCGTTATACTTTCATCTTTCTGTTTTAATTGCTTATAGTCTTTTGAAACCTGGTGGTGCCGTCCGATAGAGAAGAAAGCAGGCGCAGCTGAGAGTGTTGTGTTGGAGCTGGTATGGTATTGTTGTATATGTCTGCGTATGTTTGTGTGTGATGCATGTGTGTGTGGGGCGAGGGGCAGCGAGGCATGCCTTTTGAACAGCAGGTGGTAATTGAAACAAAACAAGGGCTGATTAGGGAAGCGTCTGGCAACTCATGATCCAAACAGTGAGCCACCGAGGAGCCCAAACACGAGAGCCCTGGAATAAAGTGGTCATCATCTAATTAACAGAACACATTTTAATTACAGACTAAACCAAGCAGTGCACTGTGTCAATTTAACTGATGTGGCAAGGGCCAGTTTACAATATCAGAAACAGACAAATAATTGGAATCTAATTACAAGCAGGTCTATTGCACGCCAGCGCCTGCAGCCCATCTTAATAAACAATTTTTTACATCAAACCATGAATAACAAACACTGCAGGACTGCTAATTGCCTCACTGCAATGTTGGGAGTATGCCAGCTATGACTATTTGACTGAAGCTCTTGTGTGAATGGATGAGGCTGCGTTGTGTTTTAATTAGAATGAAGGGAACAGCAGTCGTCCACGTTTGTTTTTGCAATTATATGGATCTACCCAACACGACTGTGATGTGTCTGGTGTCTGCAGGGCAGGTCGGAGCAGCCGGGCTCGTCTCTGAGGTTAAAAGGCATTATTTGGGAGTAATGAGAAACACTAACTACGGCCTATTAATAAGGGTAAAGTGTGAGCTTGCAGAACCCAACACGTTTTCTGACTTTGTTAAAAATGAGTATATTTTTATTTAGAGTATTGGGGTAGTTAATTTAACAAAGTACATGCCCCGTGGTCCGGCCTTCGCTTCACTGCCATGTAGTTATGGCATTGAATAATTTTTTTTTTTTTTTAAATAAAGAAATTTAAAAAAAGAGTACCCTCTTCTTTCTCAAAATGAATTAAATAATAATAATTTTTATTGTCAGTTTCACAGACTGATGATCAACCACCAAGCCCAGATCAGCAGCTCACGCCTCCGTGCTTGACAGTGGCTCTGAGATGTTTGTGCCGACATGCTGCGTCCGGTTTGGTGCTGTGTCTGTAATATCCATCCAACAATTTTCTTCCGCTCATCCGTTACCTGGTCGCGGGGGCAGCAGTCTTAGCAGGGATGTCCAGACTTCCTTCACCCCCCACAGTTCCCCCAGCTCTTCCTGGGGGAGTCCAAGATGTTCCTAGGCCGGCCGAGAGACATAGTCTCTCCAGCGTGTCCTGGGTCTCCCCCGGGGTCTCCTCCTGGAGGGACATGCCTGAAACACCTCCCTAGGGAGGCGTCCAGGAGGATCCGGTGCAGAAGCCCGAGCCAACTCAGCTGACTCCTCTCAATGTGAAGGAGAGGCGGCTCGACTCCGAGTTCCTCCCGAGTGACTGAGCTCCTCACCCTCTAAGGGAGCGTCCAGCCACCTTGCATAACTGCGGATGCTGCAGCGATCCGTCTGTCAATCTCACGCTCCATCGTTCCTTCACTCGTGAACAAGACCCCAAGATACTTGAACTCCTCCATCTGAGGCAGGACTTCTCCACCCACCTGCAGAGGGCACACCACCTTTTCCCGGTGGAGAACCCTGGCCTCGATTTTGGAGGTGCTGATTCTCATCCCCGCCGCTTTGCACCTGGCTTCAAACCGCCCCAGCACATTCTGAAGGTCCCAGTTTGATGAAGCTGACAGGACATCATCTGCAAAAAGCAGAAATGAAATCCTGTGGTTCCCAAACCGGATCCCCTCCGTCCCTGGCTATGCGTAGAAAATCCTGTCCATAAAAATTATGAACAGAACCGGTGACAAAGGGCAGCCCTGCCGGAGTCCAACATGCACCGGGAACAAGTCTGACTTACTGCAGGGAATGCGAACCCAACTCCTGCTCCGATCATACAGAGACCGGACAGCCCTTAGCAGAGGGCCCCGGACCCCATAGTCACTGAGCACCCCCCACAGAATGGCACGAGGGACACGGTCAAATGCCTTCTCCACATCCACAAAACACATGTAGACTGGTTGGGCAAATTCCCATGAACCCTCGAGCACCCTGCAGAGGGTATAGAGCTGGTCCAGTGTTCCACAACCGGGACGAAAACCGCATTGTTCCTCCTGAATCCGAGGTTCAACTATCGGCCGTAATCTCATCTCCAGTACCCTGGCGTAGACTTTCCCGGGGAGGCTGAGAAGTGTGATCCCCTTGTAGTTGGAACACACTCTCCGGTCCCCCTTTTTAAAAAGAGGGACCACCACCCGGTTTACCACTCCAGCGGCCCCTGTCCCCCTTCTTCCATGCAATGTTGCAGAGGAGTGTCAACCAAGACAGCACCCCGGTGTCCTGCCACTGAGGAGCTTACGAACTACTTCAATGACCTTAGCTTGGGTGATGGACAAGTACATCCCAGAGTCCACAGTCTCTGCTTCCTCAATGGAAGGCATGTTGGTCGGATTGAGGAGATCCTCAAAGTATTCCTTCCACCGCTCGACGATGTCCCCAGTCGAGGTCAACAGCTCCCCACCAGCACCGTAAACGGTGTTGGCAGAGTACTGCTTCCCCTTTCTGAGGCGTCAAACGGTTTTTCCAGAATTTCTTTGAGGCCGACCGAAAGTCTTCTTCCATGGCCTCACCGAACTCCTCCCAGACTTGAGGTTTTGCCTTCAGGACTGCCCGAGCTGCGGCTTGCTTGGCCTGCCGGTACCTATCTACTTCGTCAGGAGTCTCACAGGCTAACATAGCCTGGTAGGACTCCTTCTTCAGCCTGACAGCATCCCTTACTTCCGGTGTCCACCACCGGGTTCTGGGATTTCCGCCACAACAGGCACCAGAGACTTTGCGTCCACAACTTCGAGTTGCCGCGTCGACAATTGAGGCAGAGAACACGGTCCACACGGACTCAATGTTCTCTTGGAAATGAGAGTTGAAGACTTCCCTGACAGAGGGCTCAGCCAGACGTTCCCAACAGACCCTCATAATCCATTTGGGTCTGCCCGGTTTGTCCAACCTCCCCCTCCGCCAGCGCATCCAACTCACCACCAGGTGGTGATCAGTTGACAGCTCAGCCCCTCTTTTCACCCGAGTGTCCAAGACATACGGCCGAAGGTCAGATGAAACAACAACAAAGTCGATCATTGACCTCCAACCTAGGGTGTCTTGGTGCCACGTGCACTGATTGACACCCTTATGCTTGAACATGGTGTTCGTTATGGACAAACTGTGACGGGCACAGAAGTCCAATAACAGAGCACCAATCGGGTTCAGATCGAGGAGGCCGTTCCTCCCAATCACACCCCTCCAGGTGTCACTGTTAATCCCACGTGAGCGTTGAAGTCCCCCAGTAGAACAATGGAGTCCCCAGTTAGAGCACTATCAAGTACTCCTCCCAGGGACTCCAAGAAGGCCGGGTACTCTGTACTGCTGTTCGGCCCGTAGGCAAAAACAACAGTGAGAGACCTTTTCCAGACCCAAAGGCACAACGAAGCAACCCTCTCGTTCACCGGGGTAAACTCCAACACATTGCGGCTGAGCTGGGGTTGTCCAAGTGGATGTCCAAAGATAGACAGTTATCTGTGAAAGAGGTGTGCTCTGAAAACACCCCCTTTAGAACTTGGTACTTTCCTCCCCATGAAATTAAAGAATCGACCAATCCGAATTTGAGTCGAGCCAGGCCGAATCGACTAATAAATCGACCAGTCGACTAATAAATCGACCAGTCGACTGGGAGTTACAGCCCTAGTCATGAGACCAACCCCATAATATCAGAACCAGGCACAGCTTTAACAGTTTGTAACAACATGGCACAGTGTGGAAGGATGAAATATCAGAGCGGAGCTGGACCTGTTTGGTCTTTTGAAATGAAACCGCTGGTGTGGATGGAGCTCAAGCCTGTAATCTAGTGAAAGGCTCTGATAATAATGAGTAATAAAGGTATCGTCAGTCATGTGGGTTGGTAATATAAAGTATTTACCTCATTTTGAAACCCAGTTGGAACCAAATAAACCAAGTATATTCTGTTCTGTTATGTAAAACTTTAAAATTGAAAGAGGGTGTTGTTTTCTCGTGACCTGAGGAGCCTCAGATGTGACACGCAACGACAGACCGGAGCGAGACCGTGTGGTCCCCATGTTGAATATTGAAGTGATTCCCTGGGTACAGACTTATGATCTACACAATGAGCTGGTTTGTGTTGTTTGGCCTTTTTCTGCCTCTCATCAAGAGGGCAGAGCTGCAGAGTTGCACTCAAAACCTAATTGGACAAAAAAGATTGTTTGAGGCAGAGTATCGACTTAATTATACATTTCTTTTCAAAAGCATCACCAGCACACTGATCAAAAGGAAGGAATCCAGATAGAGACACTAGGATGTCTGGTGGGGAAATTGTATTGGCTGACTGTTGAGACAGAAGTTGTTGAGGTCCATCAAGGAAATGAGAAGCTCTGGAGCCCAGCTCTAGGGACCATCTCTGGTGCCCAGCCTTCTCCAGATTTGGGTCAGCAATGAGGTCCAGACCTCACTCCCCAGACATCTCCCCCTAGACCTCTCCCCCCTAGACCTCACCCCCCAGCCGCCTCTGCCAGCTTCACTGGGAGGACCCCAAGGCGTTCCTAGATTGGGAATATAGCCACCCTGCACAGGAAGCTCATTTCAGTTGCTCATATTTGCAGTCTCATTCTTCTAGTCACTACCTTGTGGAGGAAATGAACAAAGATCAACAGGTAAACAGAGTTATACCTTTCGACTCAACTCTCTAATTTCCATGTCAGACTGCTGCAGAATCCACACCACTGTGGATGCCATACCGAGCTGTCTGTCAATCTCCTGTACCAGTCTTCCCTCACTCGAAAAGAGGGGATTCAAACGGGACCACATCATCTGCAAAAAAGCATCAACCCAGACCCCCTCCACCTCTGACCTGGAATGAATCTAACTAAGAGCAACTTGGGGCCAAAATCCTGCTCCATTTGTTTATGGACTGAATCGCAATAGCAACAGACTCCATACCCCATACCTGTACGTATCCCCTGACAGGTTACCCGGCCGGGGCACACGATCAAACATGTCAGCAAAATATATAAGGACTGGTTGGCAAACTGGCAAACCCCATCCAGGACCCTAGCGAGGATATAGAGCCGGTCAGGTTTTCCCAGCCAGGACAGTCCTCCTGAATCTGAGGGGGGGGGGCTGAAACTGAAACTGGAGCACACTCTCCAGAAGGACTGCTCCCGGTGTCTACCATGCCCACTGTTGCAGAGGCCTGTCCACCCAGACAGCCCCACAACATCCAGAGCCTTGAGGAACTCTGGGCCGACTGCATCCGACCTCAGAGACCTGTCACTGTAGAGCTTTTTGACCACCTCAGTGACCTCGGCTCTCCAGGGGAAGCTGATCCAGGAGTCCACAGACTCAGCCTCCTCTGTGGAGGACGTGTTGATGGGATTATGAGGATCTTCAAAGTATGAGTACTTCCCGATGACATCAACAATCACAGTCAGCATAGTCGCTGTACACAGTGTTGGTGAAGCACTGCTTTCCTGCTCGTCTCAGCTACTTGTCAATTTGCCAGAAATCAGAGACCACAAAGGCCTGCTGGTACCTGTCGCCTGCTTCCAGGAAACCTACCCGAACTGAACAGGACTCCCTCTTCATCTCATCGACCCCCCCCACCAGTGGCATCCACCACGGCATCCACAGCTCCGGCCTGCCACCTCAGCAACAGAAGCACGGTGCGAGGTCCATCGGACTCCATGTCCCACACTTACAATACAAAGCCTGAATGAGAGCATCACGTAGGCGATTTTATGTCTCATGCCGTTATTTCCGGTATCAGCATCTCACATCTCTCAGTGTACCCATCACCAACCCAGTGGCATCGTGTTCATCAAGATATTTTACACGCGTCTGGGAAAACCAGGTAATTGTTTGTCTTATGCTGAGTACATTACTGCTGTGAAGACAAACACAACTGTTATTGATTTAAACTAAAAAAGAAAACCAAGCAGTCTCCATGAGCTGATGCAGGGTCTCTCAACCTCAGACGATTCACAGAGGGTTCTTGTTTACTTTGATGAAGAGAAATGTGTCACCAGAGGTCACATGTTTTCAGACTTAAGCGTTAGCATTTCTAACTTTGGTGTGCCAAACTAAGTTTTAACAAGTTGGACAAATGTGTCGTCAACAGTCTGCAAGACACCCAGATTTACGTCTGCAGGAGACGCACTGACGGATCGTAGCACCGCGTCGGTACTCTGCCCCTTATTTTATCCTTCTTTATAGCCCATAATCGTATCATGTGTTAATGCGTGGCTGTAACTTACTGGCTGATTTATCTCCGTGACTGTTTCGGCTCTAAATGATCCTTTTTTAAACACAAACATCTTCAGCGTCTGTGTTCATGTAAACTTTATATTATCTGATCCAGTTTGTGATCAGTCATGAAAACAACACCGAAACACATGAATCAGAGCATTCGGTGAAATACTGCCTGCAGAGAGATTGCTTGTGATTTTATATCGCTTCCATTAAATCTCGTCTTTCACTGGCCTTTATTAATAATACACTTGACATTTATGTTTTCCAGCAATAAGCTAAGCAAGAAAGGATTTATGTCACCCAAAGCTTTTTAACAAATCAATGCAACTATTTGTAATTGCTTGTTTCACAAGATTAAAAGCGCTTAGACTTGATCTCTGTCTCCTGTTTAGTGGCCAGCGTGACCTGCACCTCTGTCATAACCCCCCCCCCCCCAGTCCCGGTCATCAGCATTAGCGCCCATCACCAACGCCATATTGCTATTATTTCTGAGAGTTTTAATGTTACAATTTACAGCTTATCAAATGCAGTTACCTAAATGCTGTTAGGAGAGGACAGTTTAACTGTGTCTTTTTAATGATGATGTAATTTAAGGTTTTAGGCTTAGAGGAGTGTCCTCCAGCGACTAAGCAGGCTGAATTCTGGGGCAGAAAAGCTCCGACACGGTCTTTAAAGTGCAGCACGCCATCGAGACACCGGCCCATTCCTCACCCAGCCGTGAGCCTCGGGGGGGAGTTTGGTTAATAATCATTTACAGTGGGAGACAAAGATTGGGGAAATGAGAAAAGGTGTGGAAGTGTCCAGATTTGAAGGGTTTAATGACACAGACTCAGAAACGCCGTGCGTGGACACAGAGAACGACACGCCTGGAGGTCTGAACAACCAGCATTTTATTGCATGATCAGAATGCTCACGTCAGTCATCGACCACCGACTACAACAGACGAGGAGCCATGAGGTCAAAGACCGGCGAAGTGATGAGTCATCATGTTTCCCTCATAAAAAAGAAAAAAGGAAAACAGAAAACTGGAGTACATTTTTAAAGAAACGGAGAAAAAAAAACCAAGAAGAGAAAAAGAGAAGCTGCTGCAGGATGGGAGCGCCGTGACAGCTCCGGGCTGCCAGCCCCCCCCCCCTCTAGAGAGAAACAAAAGTGTGTGTGTGTGTGTGTGTGTGTGTGTGTGTGTGTGTGAGAGAGAGAGAAAGGAGAATGAGAGGGATGGAATGACAGCACGCTGGATGGGTGCTGATGGATTAATGAAAATGGATTTTAGCTCGGGCTGCCGATTTTGTGTGTGTGTGTGTGTGTGTGTAGGACATTAAACTCCAACAGCATCAAACTTTTAACCTGCCCGCTGTGCTTGAATTGACTCATTTATGACCACTTGAGATATAAATATAAATATTCTCATTTAAAAAAGAGAAAAGAAAAAAGAAAAGAAGAGAAAGAAGCGTGACATGGGTGGAGACATCTTTGATGTGCGGCTGAAATGAATTTCGTGGACAGAAAAACAAAACAAAACAGCATTTAACAATATTATTTACATCTTGGAACTGCATATTTTTTCTTCTTTTTCCTATTAATTTCATATAAAATATCATTAGATTGATACACCCTTATATTATTACTGACGACTGAGAGCCCCCGTCCACCCCCTCGCCCCCGCGACCCTGGGATCTCTCTGCGCGGGTCGCGGCTGGCGCTCAGCCACGGCGGCCGGCGGACCGGCCAGAGACTCGTATCAAAAACAGCTCGACACACGCAGGAAGAAACAAAACTGTACAAAACGCTTCAGGGCCAACAGAGAAAAGTCTGTTTTCTATGTTACAGCTTAAAATCAGCGGTCGGGGATGTCGTCCACCCCCCCCTCCCCAGCCCGCACCTGCCCCCCCACCCACGCTGGATGCTGTGACCCCTCTCCTCTTTTCATTGTGTTGGAAAGCGATGCTCATTAAGGGAAACACATTTGCAGCAGCGTTCTGTTCCAGTTCATACGGCGGGTTCACCAGAGACGTTCAGAGTTGGTACGGAGCAGCTGCGGTAAAGCAAACATCACAACACAAGGGGCTGTTTTGATCTGGGAGGGAGAGGGAGACGGGAGAGCACGGGGGCTACGCTGACATGTATGTACAACCGAATGGTGGGACGTGAAACTAGCCATCGCTACATCAGACAGACGCGCGGCTCGGCCAAACCTCCGTGAACAGAGAGCCTGAGTTTGGATTGGTTGGCAAGAAATGATGAGACCCTTCAGATTAACACGTTAAATGTCTCTTTTTTTTTCACTCTACAGTATCAGACTACACATGCAAGACGTAGGACTGACGGCGACGTGGATTTTCCTCTTTTTGGCGAGCACGTCCCCGCAGGTCTGGGCCGAGGTTTGTGTGCCAGCGGCTTTCTCACGCTGTTATCTTTAGCAAAGCGGAGCCGCACGTGCGGAGGGGCGGCCGCGTTTAGCGCTGCCTTCCCTCCTTCATGAATCCCCAAGTAGCCAGATGAGTTTGTGGAGGAGCTCGGCCCGTTCTCACGATCCCGGCCCGGCTGCAGCTGACCCATCCCGCAGCTGCCCGGGTCTCAAACACATCTAGAAACCACAGCTCGACCCCCTTTTTCCCCGTCGACTTAAATCAGCGGTGGATCTTAAGCAAATGTGGAAAACAATAACTGCCACAAAAGTACCTTGTACTCAGCTTATTTGTTGACAGGAGTGTTTTTTTAATATAAAAAGTAATAAGTTGACAGAAACTAAACACAATCATAAAGACTTGCCAATCTCGACAAAAACTAAAAACCCCCCAAAAAGTGGCGTACAATCATTTCAAAGGATACAAAGAGAGAAATAAACCGTGTGGACCGTGGTGCGGTCCAGCTGAAGCACAGGATCCGTTTCACATTTTTTTCTCTGCAAAGACTTTTCAACTTATCACTAGACTTTCCTCTTCAGCGTTTATCTACAAACCCTTTAAGTGGCACACGAAGATCCTGCAGGAGCACAAACACCCCCCTCCCCCTTTGCACTCACTGGCCCGAAGTCAAAGGTTTCTCTGATTTGGTCGTCGTCTCGTGAGCCTGTCACCTCCTCCTGATCAGTTTTGGTCACAGCGAAGCATGACTGCAGCCCCCCCTCCCCCTCCCCCAAAACCCCCCCTTTGGTTTTTAGAAAAACAAACAAAACAGAAAGCAAGCGAACAACAGAAACACCAGTTTGTGACGAGCGTTTTCCTTCGATTCAGTCTCGACCATTGCTGCCGACATTTGAGGAGATATTTGGCCTCATCTGCGATTGCATGAAACACACAACATTGATTTGTAGTTTATCTTTGGTAGTCACAGAACAAGATAATAAAACACAGCGACAGCCGAGAATGCCTAATAAAACACAAAATAAGAATAAAACTATGAATAAATTAAACAAAAAAAAAAAAAAAAAAAAAAAAAGTGGTTGATTGCAGTCTTGAAATTCTTGGAAATTTACCTGCCGCAGCTGTGAGGCGGCGCCAGACCGGGCTAGCGCTCCACGCCACGCACCGCTACAGCCGCCTCCTTCCCTGAACGTGACGGGATCCACATGTGCTGCACGCGTGTACGAGTGGTGTGTTCGGGCCCGTTCGCGCCGGGCTGTCAGATGCTGGAATGTGCAATGTCTCGGTCTGGCTGCAGGTCCCGGGATTGTTCCCTCGGCGAAGGCAATAAGCCTTTTATCTGGCGCGCAATTATTAACACTCAAAACTTCAACCTAGTCATGCGTGAGATGCGCCGGTAAATAAACTACTGGGAATGCAGGTCTGTCTTTCGAGCGCTGAATGGAATTACAGCGTGGAGAAGCAGACACGTTTGATTAACGATGACAGTTGTGTTCGGGAATCACAATTAGTTGGTCTAAATCATTATCTCGCCGCCGCGCACCTGACATTTTCATTTTGCTTTAAAAAAGCCAGAGCTTGTAAGTGATCAGAAATTGTGTTGCAGCTCAGCGTGCTCTGCCGTGAGCGGCTGCTTTAAAGAATCATTTCATAAGGATAAATCATAACCTGCATGATTTCTCTGTCATTCATTCGCATCTTAAATTAAACTTCATTGATGCGTGGAGAGAGCCTTCATTACGAGTAGTGCATTGCCAATGGACTTCATGAGGAAAGGGGGGGGGCGGGTGTAAGAGGAGGTGATTTCTTTTTCTTTTTGGGGGGAAGATAGTGGAATAAATGACAGAAAAAAAATACTATTTGGTGTCTGACATTCTGCTTTTTGTGAGTGTGTGTGTTTAAAAACAGCATGAAAGGAAACCCTAGACATTCATCATCGAGAGCGTACAGTCTCCACACGGGCATGAGGTCTGATCAGTTCAGGAAGTAATTAATAAAAATATGCAACATCTGAAACAGCACTGAATGATGGAGAGGACACATCATGTTGATACTTTATAACATTTAACCCCCACAAACATCAAAAAAACACCCAGAAGATAAACATCCCTCCCGCCCTGGTGGAATCAAACCAATGAGAAGTGTTGAAGGCAGTGACGGCCAACACAAGTCCGCTCTCGCACACGCCGTGGAGGTTCTGTCTGTCTTTCTTCAGTTGAGACGTGTGTCAGAGAGAGTGGGGGGGGGCGGAGGGGAGGAGGCGAGCCCTCGCTCAGTCCGTCGTGGCTGCGCGGCGAGGGGGCTCCCAGGGGCCACGACGCGTCGCCCTGGTACCAAACGGATCCGTCCAGCTCATGAAGTTTCTTTTTTTTAAGTGTGGCTTAAATCAAAACTAAAAAGGTCGTTTAAAAAAAGGGCCCCCGACGCGGGGGGCGCATCTGTGTTCTCGTGTGTTCGCGCTATGTTTTGTAATGGCACTAAAAAGTCGACCCGGGGCCGCTGAGAGCTGCGGCTGCAGGTCAGTGTCATCTGCAGGGGCTCCGGGCCCCCGGCGGGGCGGGGGGGGGGGGCGGGGCCTTACAGCATGTCGTCATGGACGTGGTCGTCATCGTAATCTCTGTGATGATCGAAATCCGGACTGTGATTGGCAGTTGTTACCAGGGAGAGCGGCCCGTCGTGGTCCTCGGGGTCCAGCGGCTCCTCCTTAACGCTGATGTGATGCCTGGAGGGGGGAGAAAGATCGCACTTCAGTTTGTCACGCCACACTTCCTTAAATAATCTTCAGAGGTTCACACACACACACGGGGCCCGGAGTGGCAACCGGAGCCGGTTCTGTTTATGGAGGACGAGGCGGGGGAGCAAAGACAAACGTCTGCGAGAGAGGGAGCCGCGCCGGGGCTCGTGATAATTTCAGCCTTTTCTTTTCAGGTTTTCCAATCCTGGCAGAGCTGCTGGGCTTTTTTATTTTCACGGCAAACCGACAACAGGGTATTCACTTAGAACTGATAAATGAGGAAGATTAACAACGTGAGATGACGAGAGGAGCGGGGCCGGCTCTGCGGAGCGAGCGGGCTGCCGTTGTCAGCCTCCTGGTGGCGGAGGATCAGCGGCGCGCTGTGTGTTCCCTTTCCTGCTCGTTAACATGCACAACCTGCGAGGCGGGTCTCCAGAGGATGACCCCGAGCCGGCTTCTATCATTAATCAACTTCAAGCAAACACAGCAACCAGACACCGGCACACCAGCTTTAAACTCCAGAATTAATGCATATTTTCAGCCGGGTGTCAATAAGTGAAGAAAAGCGCTGGCAGCGGAGGCGAGCGAGGAGAGAGGCGGCAGCGCACTCGGCACAACACAGCGATAAGAAACAGAGCCCTTACGAGAATAATAACGCTGTCACTTGTAAACAAGGCAAAAACATGAACGCCCCCCCCCCCTCCCCGACCCCCCCCCGGCTCATTGCCTGGGCAAAAGAGCCACTAAAGAGATGAAATCTGCCAAATTTCTCATTACAGAAACAGAAGAGGAAAAAAGGCCTGGCAGTGGCAGAGACGAGACAGAAACAGAACCCCCCCCCGCCCGCCCGCCTCCTTTAGAGCAGCTGCGGGGGCTGGAAGGTCTAACCTGCGGTGCCAGGCTGCTGGAGCGCAGGCTGAGCGGTGTCAGGACGCGGCACCAGCCTCATTTACTACAACAACCGGGGAACGACTGGCACGGTCCCCGTCACAAACGCCCACGCTTGACTTTTTTTTTTTGTTTGACTGAGGCATTCATATGCTAATCAGATGATATATTTGGGTGTAAATTATAAAAAGGGGAAAAAGTAAAGTCAGCTTTTCTATAATTTTCACATCAAAGTAACTCCACGAGTGCCGTTGCCTCGGGTCTGACTCTGTGGCTGCAGGGCAGACATGAAATTGTTATTATTATGCTACTGAACTGCATGCTGATTTTACACTTTGATGATAATTAGCCTTCTCTGGATACCTGATTTTCGTTTGGGCCGTTTATGAGAAGTGCTCTGGTTACCGCGCGGCGTGTCCTGTCGAACCGGCGGACGTGTCGTCACATGTGGGGAACACATGCCGTCAGCTAGTCTGATCCCTGAGTGACGTTCTCTCTACTACGTAACATTCAACAACAAAATAAAGGCATGAAATGGAGCCTAAGCTTTGAATTTTGTTACTTAAAAGAAGAAAAAAAACTGAATTAAGTCATTCTGTACGGGCAGGTTTACAGACATCCTGGCCTAAAGATAGAAGAGCGGCTGCCGGAGAGGAGACTGCCTCTGGGCCAACACACCCATCCTGTTTCTGCCTTTCCTGTTCCACGGCCACGCTCACAGATATGCTCGCCATGATTAGGGATGGCACCTTCCTCTATTTGGCCAGGAGCTCATGACTGCACCCCCCCCTGCCCCCCCCCCAGCTCTGACATGTCTGCCTGGGCTGCACATCGGTGGTCGGCCCCCACATCTGGAAACGATGCACAGCGCGCCGTATTATTTCAGGCTTCAAGCAGCTTAGCAGACACTCCTCTACAACAAGTGAAGAGGGAGCTGCGGTTTCCCGGCCGGCCGCAACTTTCCTACAAGAGACTTTTGGATGATGTCCTCCAGACTAATTATGCTTTCTTGTTGTTTTTCTTTGCGAGGCGGAGAGGCGTTTCTGGATGTGTTGCAGCTCACGTTGCGCGGGCGCTGGGGCCGACGGCTCTGTCGCTCTGCGTTTGGGCATTTTGTAAATATCTCAACTGGGTGGATTGCTGGTTATGGCGCGGCGAAGAGACACCGGCACGCATGAAGCAGAGTTCATAAACCTCAGGTTAAAATAACACGCGGGGGGTGGGAAGGGGGGGGGCTCCTGTCATCTCTTCCTGGAGTTGCGGAGGCTTCAAAAAGGTGGAGTTTCCTCTTGTGCAGGGAGGCCCCGCCGCAGCACTGGCCGTGACCTGACACCATATTCCAATATCATCCCTGGCCGCTTTATTTATTATCCCTCAGACATTGTTTCGGTCTGATCTAACGCCACGTATTAGATCATGCCAGAGCATTCTGGGTGGGCACCGGGAGCCGTCTTCCCCACCTCTGTTTGAAGTGTTTCTGGCTAAGTGGAAAAAGCTGAGAGAAAAGGCGAGAGCCACTCACATAGCTGGCAGGGGCGATCGTCCCGGGCTGCTGTCACTCCCGTTGCTGTTTCCATGGTCCATCGCTCCATTCATCTCCTCGCGGATGGCGTGGGCCAGGGAGCTGAGGGTAGGACTTCCAATGGAAGCAGTAGTGTATAGAGGTATGTTGTTTTCTGCCATCGAAGCCTGAAAAGCAAAGCCCGGAGCGTTAAATGTGAAGCGGAAGAGAGCTGTCAGCACTTTTTCAGTGGGCCATCACTCTTTTCGTGCCAGAACATCACCCTCAAGAAAACAGAGGGCGGTTGAGAGGGCGTGTGAGAGTGAGAGCGCCTCGCTTCTCACCGCCTCTCGCAGGTACCAGCGAGTCCCTTGTATTTGTGTCTCTTTACCTGGAAGGCGGCAGAGAGGGTGGGACCGTAGCCCAGGCTGGTCTGGATGTTCTTCACTAAGGCCGGACTCCTGCAAACACACAAATTAAGTTACGACCGCAGACTCGTGTCTCACCCATGCATGCATTCCTCACGCACCCGTATCTTATTTCCTAAAGAGAAATCAATGCACTTTGAACTAAACACATTTACTGGTGTAGTAATGTGGCTATCAAGGCTACAGCTCTAACTTAACAATCACTCTGCGATACCGCAGGACTGTTTTCAACACTTATCACTTCAGAGGAAGGGGGAACAGGGTGATGGGAGGCAGATCTCGTGAAAGCATGATGGATGGGGAGTTAACACAAAAAGCTTGACGGCAACATCGGCGGGGGGGGGGGGTTGGGGGGGACATGCAGGTGGGGCCACCGGAGGTTTGCAGGGCAGGCGGAGGTGCTTACTGTACGAGCAGCTCGTCAAAGTTCTCAGCGTCAGCGCTGCATTTCCGCGGGCGGCCTCGCTGAATGTGGCGGCCGCGCTTAAACTCCTCCTCATCAACGGTCCAATAGGACCCAAACCCATCCTCTACTCTCACAAAGCACTTATGCAGGGAAAGGTTGGTGCGAATGGCACCCTGGGAAAGCACACCAGCAGGGGAAAGGGAGGGGGGGGGGGGCAGCCGGATGCAGATGCAGTGATGGACAGACACACAGACGGGACACGGACAGACACACAGACACAGGGAGGAGAGGTGAGGATCAAAATGAACATTAGCCATTGTGGGTTATGAAGCATCGGCAGCAGGCTGCTGAAAGCATGAGGGGGGGGGGGGGGCACACCAAAGCAAGCGGGACTGTGGACGCCGTGGCACACGGACAATGAAATGGAGCAGCGGTGGCGGCAGCAGCAGCTTCTCCCCGGCGGACCGGCCGGCCAGACAGACGCTAGTCAGGGCTCACGGAGGCCGAACGTACCCGCTGATCTTTTGAGGCCGTCTCTTTTGGAACTCTATTTCGTCGACTGTCCACACAGCCCCCTTTACGTTTTCTACTCGCACAAAACACTTGTGAAGACTAAGATTATGCCGGACTGCATTCTGCAGTTGGTGAAGGAAACAAGAGACAGGAGAGAGATATTTCTGTCAGTACAGGGAGCAAGAAGGTGGACATGAATGAACCTGGACTGGAAACCACAAACAAACCACAGTTATTGGCAGGAAAATGCTTCGTTGTTGTCGGTGACTCAAGCGACACACATGTTTACACATTTACCAGCTGCCGTGACGGTTAAAGTTAGTGACGTTTCGCTTTTCTCATTAAAAAGCTGCTTTTTTTCCTCCATCAGGCCACACTGAATCAGTGAGTCAGGTACAGAAACCCAAACATTATACTCATGATACACAAAACACGGGTCGCTCTGACCCGGCCTGAGCAAATAAGAGGTTATGTTGTTAATGTTCAACCCAGAGAAAAGGAGAGCCACATAAATGAAAGTGTTTTTTCTGCAGGAGCAGGAGGGTGGAGGATGATACACCCACAGTGTGTTTGTGTGTGTGTGGGGGGGGGGGGATTTCAGTGCTCAGACTCAGATTTACTCGTTTGAATCTCTCTTTCTACACCAGTGGTCGTTTAGGTCTTCAGTTGTTGCTGTGTGTGTGTGTGTGTGTGTGTGTGTGTGTGTGTGCACGTGCACGGTGGAAACACAGCGTGCGAGGGGCTCAGCCAGGAGTCACTGGCAGAGCACCGCTATGTTTAACTAATGCCACCCACCACCAGAACATCCCCAGTATTACAGGGAGACTGTTTTTTCCTCCAATTTTCCTCCTCCTTTCTTTCTTTCAGAAGTGCATTCTGGCCTCCCCGACTCCTCCATGTGGTCCGTGTGTTTACTGAGAGGGAGGCTCCCTTGGAAAAGTGGCGTGTTGTGTATTCGGCTAAAGGGTCACGTATGAGGGTATTATCCCCCCCTCCACCGGCTCAAAGACGTTTAGGGGGTCAGAGAAAAACAAAAGCACCTCACCTTCCACGTGGCTGCGTTGCGCCTGAAATATGCAAACATTCGTGTGAACCAGTTGTAGATTTCGTTTAGTGTTAGCTGCTTTTCCGGAGACTCGAGGATCGCCTGCATGAGGAGCAGTGACAGAAACAAACATTTACACTTCTGCCCGCTTCACAAAGTGATTAATAATTCACGAGCGGCGTTCAGGTCTGCGTTGAGCTCCCCTGAGAAGCGTCCGCCTGCGTGAGAAGTGGCGGGCTTCTGCCCGACCGCGGCAGCGTTTAATTCTGAATACATTTCCTTTTGTGCGTATAAATGAAGGGCAAGCAAAAACATTTCTCAAGCAGATTACAGGACGGCAATTATGGCCGGCTCAGATTAATTCCCGAGATCCCAGATTACCGCGGTCGAGCGGTAATTGACTGGCCATCTTTGAACAGGTTCGTCCCTACTGTTGTGTGAAATGAATTTGGTGGCAGTTGCACCCTCTGAAAGGCTTAATCAAAAGAATGGTCATATATTTGAGACCCAAACACATCCTGGCGCTTGCCTGAACGGATTACACCTCCCTCCGTCTCCGCGGCGCTGAAATCTACTCACAAATGCAGAATTAGAGAAGAGCGTGAAACTGCTTACCTGTCGTATTAGTGACGCGTACGTGAACGGCGGCCGGACATCTGCGTTCATGTAAAACTCTTTGTTCTGACTGATATCTGCAGAGAGGGAAACACGGTTGGTGTTACAGCAGAGGTGTCAAGTAACAAAGTACAAATACTTCGTTACCTTACTTAAGTAGAAATTTTGGTTATCTATACTTCACTGAAGTAATTATTTTTCAGTCGACTTTTTACTTTTACTCCTTACATTTTCACGCAATTATCTGTACTTTTTACTCCTTACATTTTAAAAACAGCCTCGTTACTCTATTTCATTTGGGCCTTTAAAAAAAACTATCCAGTTAAATTGCTCCATCCGGATAGAGTGAATTTGGTTGTGGTTGTTTCAGAGGTTCTTGTCCAGTTTTGTTCTTACATCCGTTCCCTCAGATTCCTGCAACTAAACTTGGATGTACATTCCAATAAAGGTTAGGATAAATGATAACATGCCTCTGAAGTTTGACTTTTTGCACCATTACAATACTTATAGGCAACTAGTCATCATATCTCCTGCTCTCTGAAACACATGTTAATGCTCAATAGTACACATATATGCTTCTTTAAGATATTTGCATTATACTAAGATACATTCATTTTCAATGGCTTTTGTCCTTAATGGCTTTTTTCCCCCTTACATTACTTTTACTTTTATACTTTAAGTAGTTTTAAAACCAGTACTTTGATACTTTTACTCGAGTAAAAAACTTGAGTTGATACTTCAACTTCTACAGGAGTATTTTAAACTCTGGTATCTATACTTCTACCTGAGTAATGAATGTGAATACTTTTGACACCTCTATGTTACATTGATGGCGCCGGTGCCGGGCGAACACACGTGTGTGTGTGTGCCAGAGTTCTGCCGTACCAGGAGAGATGGGCATGTTGTACTTTTCCGAGTAGCGCCGCCGCATGGGACCCACGCTGTGGAGGCTGTTGGCCGTGATGACGGAGTGGGTCTGGGACAGCGGCGTGAGCGGCGCCGTGGGCGTGGTGGGCGTCTGCGGGAGGCTCAGCGGGGGAGACGCCTCGGGGGCCGATTTGGACAGCGTGACGTTGGACACAAGGTTAAGCTGAGGGAAGGACACGGGGAGAGACGGTGAGTCACAGACGCATCACATCCTGGACCTGGAGACGCTCCCACTGCCATGGCAGGACTGTTCCCAGCTACCACATTACACCGGTCATGAAATCACTACACTGGCTTCCAGTGGGTCACAGGATAGAGTTTAAAATCTTACTGCTGGCCTACAAAGACCTGAATGGTCTTGGACTAAAATACATGGTTGATCTGTTAGTTCCTATGAAGCTCCCAGACCCCTGAGGTTCATCTGGATCTGGTTTGTTGTGGTTCCAGAACCAGAACCAAGCAAGGTGAGGCAGCGTTCAGTTATTCTGCTCCTCAACGGTGGAACAAACTTCCTGTAGACCTGAGGTCTGCTGCAACTGTAGATCCTTTAAATCAGGGTTAAAAACATTACTGTTTACTCAAGCGTACTAAATTAAATACTTACCTGCTAACAACTTGTGCTTTTTATTATTTTACCTCTTGTCTTATCATTTTATTTCTTATTCACTGTTTAATTGTGTTTTGCCGCTTTTAATGTTGATGTAAAGCACTTTGAATAAGCTTGTATTGAATTGTGCTATACAAATAAACTTGTCTTGCCTCACTAGTTCCACCACCTTTGTTTAATCCTTTGTCCCGGTTGGGCCTGAGCAGCGAGGGGAAGCCGGGCGTCCCACTCAGCTCGGCGCTGAGGGACGACGGCGTGACCCCCACCTATCGCCCAGCAGCCCTGCCAATAAGCGTCCAGAGGAAGGAGCCAATCGGGGCTAATTACACGCCGAACTTGTATTGTGCAGACCCTAATTAGGCGGCGCTGACGGAGGTGATGTGCTGATTAACCACCGCGCCCGACTGACCTCCTCGTGAAGGCCGAGACGGACGTGGTAAAGATGAACCTGACAGTGTTTCCAGAGGCGGCCCAGCCGGAGAGAGAGGCCTCGGTCCCGGGGAACGGCCGGGACCTGAGACGCCGTGGCTACGAGGTAAACTCATTACGGCGGGGGCTCCTGAGGTTCAGCCTGCTCTCCGGCAGCTGAGGCAGCTCCGAGCCGGGAGCCAAGCCTCCGTCCTGGAGCCGCAGCCGAGTGGAAAACTCCGGCCCGACCTCCCGCTCCAGCAGTTAATTGGCAGGAAAGCTAATGACACATATACATATTCCCACAGAATTGTTCTAATTGCTAATCTGCCAGAGGAGAGCTGTTTCCAAATGAAACACAGCTTGGGCCTGAGAGAGGAAATAAGCAGGACTGCCGGGGTATCGACCTCACGAGGCTTCGGACGCTTCATTTCTGCCGACGACGGCCGGCGCTGCCCGGTACTACACAAGAACTTTGACTGATATCAGGCTGATAACGATGTGACTCGCCCCCCTCCATCGCAAAACCTCCAGAAAGAAACAAGGAAGGAAGTATGTCATTGTATTTTCACTAATGATTACTGAGATGTTTGCTGGAATCTCTGCTGATCGATCGATTCAAGATGTTCATCTGAAAACCTTCACGTTGCCGTGACAAACTGCTCAGAAAACTCTTTAAACGCTTGGAAAACATAAGACACTTTTATTTGAAACATTTCATTTGAAAACCCGACAAAATCCTTATGAATAATGCCAATAATGAAACAATAAAATAAATAATAATACTGATAATATTTAGAAGAACAGTCAAGAAAAACAGACTGGACTGAGTATTAGTTATTGAGAGACACACACACACACACGCACACGCACACGCACACGCACACACACACACACACACACACACACACACACACACACACACACACACACACACACACACACACACACACAGGTGGAGGGAAGTGGGTGCATGCGGGCGACGTCCTCGCCCGCTGCAGAAAGACGACGCGTTGTTCTGAAGCTGAAACTAAATAAATGACACCCGGGTCTGCGTGTTTCTGCCACGATGGTATCAGTGGGGGGGGGGGGGGGCCGTGGTGTTGACTTCTCCTCCTGCGGATTAGCGGGCTTTGTTTCACGTTTCATCCATATTCCCCGGCCGTAAACACGCCGAGGCTTCAACAATGGGCCAGACAGGCTGGTAATAGCCTCGCCTTTGTTTGACTCACCATTTGGGCTCACTCCAGCGCCGGCACAAAATGAGACTTCAGACTGAAATTAATTAAATGGTAATTGGTGATCTAATTATACCGGCTTTGACTCGGCAAGCTGCTAAAGAAAATAAACAAAAAGTCCCTCCTTAATTATGTACGGCGTAAAAGGTCAGATTTCTGACAAGAATGCTTAGTGACACCGTGTGCAGACACCCACCCACTCACACAGACACAAACACACCCCAACACACACTACTAATGTGCTACATCTGACCCCCCCCCCCCCCCTTCTAACTCCGAACACAAAAAAGGGAGGATAGTCCTGATTGCATGATGCTGTGAATGCACCGTATCCTTTTAATTATAACGGGATGGAAACCAGCGGCTCGTCTGGAACTGGAAAGGGGCCCGTTTTACCCCAGAGCACCAGGGGAGCACCTGCGTTTACCGGGAGAACACGTTTATTTACTTGTAAGTCCTCCAGTCGGACATATCAGCCAGAGCTGCGCCGGGGAACGGGAGTCTATTTATTTGAATAAAAAGCCCAGCTCGCCCCCCCCTGAGAGCGTTAGCGCTGAGCTCTGACACAGCCACTCTCCCGGGCCCGGGGGAGAGAGAGGAGAGGCAGCCAAACTCAAGATGCTATCTGCCGGCTCCACCACTTTTCATATACAAATGTCCCCGTGTCAGAGCCTCGTTGTGCTCTAATCTACACCATCACAACGTGTGACACGAGCGCGGCTCCGGCAGACAGCTTATTGTCGTTCAACATCTCCGGGCGCTTTTCTGCTGAGCTGAGCGGAGCTGAGTGCACACGCCGCCTCTGGACGTCAATAGCCTCCTCTTTGACTGTAAATAAATGATACAAGAGACTCCTGCGTGCATATTGTCCACTTGCGTGTGATCCTTCCATTCACGCCCTGCAGTAAAATCATCTCTCCTCATTTGGCTCTGAATGAACTGTCACGCGGGCTGAAGAATGATGCCGCCGCGGCGTCTTAGAGCAGATGCTGCCGTATGCTAAATCTTTGCCCTCTGTAGGAGGGAGATCAAGAAACACAAGACACATTTAGTTGTGAGTCTAATGTTAAAAAACAGGATGTATTTCACTGCTCTTTTAGGTTTTTTTCCTGAACAATTATTTTTAATTGCATTATTAGAAATTCTGGCATAAAAACAAAACGTTTAACATGAAACTAAAGATGTTAGTCTTTGTTTAACCAGGATCCAGACACCTCTTTAGCTCCATAACTATCCGTGAATTTAAACATCCTTTATGTTTTAACACATCTCATTCTGCCTGATTTGTTGGGGGTGTTCATATTTTTACACACATCAAGACGCCTTTTTCTCTTCACATCAACAGCCAGGCGAGTGCTCGCGTCAGATTCTGAATTAACAATATGTTTAACTGCAGCATTATTTCATCTTATCATTTAATTTAGGGGATAATGTCCTATTATTTCTATTTTCTTGCACTTTCTCATCTTTCCTGTATCTTGGAGCAGACGTGCGCCCTCTGAATCGAGGAGGGGGCCGTTACACGACGTGCACGCACTTCATCACAGACACCAAATTGAATCTGGGATGTCAGCAGATGTGGTCCAGCTATATTTACTGCCTCCCTCAAGAGAACAGCTGTTTTTATTTAGCAGATAAATAAGAAGATGGAGGAAGGGATTAATGAATACACGTGTGCCAATTAAGACAAACAAAAGGCTGTGTGTGTGTGTGTGTGTGTGTGTGTGTGTGTGTGTGTGTGTGTGTGTGTGTGTGTGTGTGTGTGTGTGTGTGTGTGTGTGTGTGTGTGTGTGTGTGTGTCAGGGTGCTGCTCACCGGCTGCGGGGTGGCTTTGGGCTCCGTGGACTTGACATGAAGATGCGTCATCATCGCTTGCAGACGCTCTTTGTCTTTCGCTAGCTGTAATGAGAAGGAAGAAGACCCATTTTTGTTTCCACGGTCAGACAGACAAACATCTGCTCCTAACAGACACATTTTAACGACAACTTCATCCAAATAAGCTTTTATTTCTAAAATGTTCAGGGAAGCTGTCAACAAGTCTGCACCCCAGACAGTCTCAACACACGTCAGGGAGAAAATACTGTTATTTATGGCGTCTCGTTCCCTGATATAAGTCCTGAAAGTGAGCGCTGCTTCGGCCGCTTTAGCTGCCAACCTCAATTATGGTGACGGAGTGCGTGCGGAGGGAGCGTGCCCGCTAAACCCTCTGGATGATGCACCGCCGCAGCAGAAACACCGCCACACTGTACCAACAACTACAATTTCATTGTTTAAGGTTAACATCCTGTAAAGCTGAGCTGTTTCATGCTCATTATCAGTCATTTTGGGGCTATTATGCGGCTGATATGTGAACCACAAGTGAGCGATGCCCAGAGCCTGGACCGCGTTCCTTCATTCTTGCTCTATTTGCTTTGCAACTGTTGCAGGGGCCGATATGTGAGGAAATATTTGTTTAATGAATGCTATTTTTCCCCCTGAAGAATGAAATACCCACCTCGCTAACTGGGAGCGCGATGGAGCGAACACCAGCATGTTGTGAATACACACGTGAATGTTGTGTTCTTGCTTGCAGGAAACGATCGTTACAGTCCACTCATGAGGGACAAGGGACTAAAAGTGCTGGGGATCATTCTCCAGACGGGGCTTCAATAACCTCTCTGTTCCTATAAGTCACTAAACACCGAGTGTCTGTCGGAGCGAGTCATTCCACCAAGTGTTTTATTGTTGGTGGCAAACAGTTAAAAGTCATAAATAACTTTAAAACCCAGTAAAATTCAAAATGTAATTATCTTCTCTACTTAGCCCCGGGCCCTTCATATATCTTTTGCTGGCTGTCATGCATACATAACACATTTTTAATGACTGGTTACTAGTGCAAAAATTATTTCTGCTGCCCCCCCTCCTACGAGTGACCCCATGGCTGATATCAGCCACATGGGGAGGGCTTCTGCAGACGCAGAGGAAGCGACAGCGGAGCGAGAATAAATATTTGGATCACAACAAGCGCTGGGACAATACCTGCAGCTCCAGCTGTTGCACGACCTGCATCTGCACCCGACACTGGGCCGTGCTCCTGTCATCCAGGGCGTGCTCGTTGTTGAGATGCCTGGAAAACAACACAGAGAGAAGCAAAAACATCAGGATTCCCCTTCTGCAGCATGTTGGGATGCACGTGCACAGTCTGCAGAACAACTTTCTCTTTTTTTAATGAAAATTCCGTCAACAATTACAGTGTCGGGTTTTACAAACTTCACAAAGCAATTATTCTCATATCAATGTCCTTATTGTTCAGTCCTCTTGTTGTGCTCTATAATCTGTCAATTTTTCAAATTTTTCCTGAAATTGTGTCTCTTGTAATCGTAGTTTATATGTAATTTTTTCCATTACAAATATTTCTTCCGAAGTGCTCCACGGTCGCTGGTTGTGCTTTATACCATAACCTTGTTATTGCTTTCTTACTTGCAGAACTTTAACAAGATAATCATCCTCTTCTTGTATTATATCTTGTGTCAAATTTCCCAAATAAAGTATCTTACAAGATTTGGGAATCTCGTATCCTATTAGTTCAAAAATCGGAGTTCAAAAATCGGACTATATTTTTCCAATTGAATTCTTAGAAGGACTTTAACGTGTAAAAAATGACACTCGGTGTTTCATGATGGTCTCGTCTGCTCTTACAGCTCGCTGACAAGAGAGCTGGCTGGCGTTGCTGAATTATGCACAAGTGAAATGGCATTTCTTCCCACTGCAGCGCTCCCTCGCCTCGCGGACTCTTCCCTTTTGGAGGCTTCGATTGTTACTTTCACCGTTAAAATCAAGAGGACTCGTGTGAAGCCAGACCAAATGTAGAGGACAACAGGACAAGGAGATGAGATCTGTCACAAACTTGAATTATGGGTATAATTACGTGTGATTATTTTATCGAGGAAAGATGTTCTCTTTTTCTTCACGTTTATGACTAATCTAAATAAGTAGCTCGCTGTGTAGCAGACAGGCTTTTTTTCTGTGATTTATATAAAATGGTGCAGATAAGCTTCATGAGTGAAGGAAATGTGATTGGAGGAATTTTATCAGCAGCCGCATGAATTACTGTTTGAAAATGCTTATGCAGGGGCATTTCATTAATCATTTAATCATAATCCGAGCAGGATGTTTGAACTGATTTCACAAATACCCTTTCATTTCACTACTTCATTATGCTCGCTAATGGATCCAATATATTATATATATCATAAATTATATCACATCTGCTGTGACCATGTAGGTCACTGTCGCCAGGCTTGTCTGTGTGTGTGTGTGTGTGTGTGTGTGTGTACAGAGCGGTAGAAAGCTGAGTAACGTCTCTTCCTTTTCCTTTGCAATTTTACTGCAAATCAAAACTAGCCACAGCCAACCTGTGCAGGTACGGCCGCCGCGGCGGCTCTGTGATGGCCCAATAAATCTGATGCGGCTGCTTTATGTTCAGACAACACATTTGTGCATTAAACACCACATTTACACTCAGGGAACAGACATCTGGAGGGGAGGGAAATTGATAGCGCTAAATTTGAAATATGAAGTCACCTGTTCTGCAGCGACACGCGTGACCTTGAGGTGAATGATTTTAATCTTTATGGGAAATGTGCCCCCCCCTCCCCCTTCAGTTCCTCGTATTGTGTTTTAATAACACCTTTTGGACTGTGACTGTGATATACTTCACTTAAAGTTAATTTCTGTGGTTGAAAAATGCAACACAAATAAAAAGAAACTCCAGGAAACCTCCCCGCTGAAATCAATTCAGACTTCCCCGGCCTTTCTATTTGTTTGAATCAAATACATGCCCGTTTAATTAAGTGGGTCGGAAAATGAAACTGGTAAACATTTCAGGACATCTTGCTAAATTTCAAAGCAGAAAATAATAGGTAAAGACGTTTCAAGTCCATTTTAACTGGCGCAGCCTGAATTTTCAATGAAGGGCGGCCTACGTGAGCAGCTTTGGAATTTGTCTGTTCATACGAGACATGCGCCCGCTTCTTTTCATCCTTTGTTACATTCCACTTTATTTCTTCTAATGACATGGAGAGTCACAGTGCATAATTAATAGGAAATGAAATATTCAAATGGCCCTAATGCAGCCTTGAGAGGAGTGTCTGGACACGGGAGCAGGGGATGTGGGGAATTGACATCGAGGGAGACTATGAACGTTGGCATGTGTCACTTTCTGGACTTCAAATGAAGCCACTTTTAAAAGCTCTCCGGCAGGATGACAGACTCTAATGTAAATTGCCACAATAAAACAAGTTAAACAGATATTCACACTGTCGGCTTTTTACATATCGGTTAGTTTGCCGGCATTTCTCTTCCTCCCTCACCGTTTCTAATTATATGGGCTGGAGCCACAGCTTAAGGCTGTGTCTGTGGGGGGGGGGGGTTATCTCCCCACTGCTGGCTGAACTTCAATTAAATGCACACATACAGAAAGTAGTATTTGCATTTAAAATGCCCGAGAAATGTTTGCACTTAGTTCAGATTCTTTTTATGTTCAATATAGAATGAGGCTTTTTTTTGGTTGTTGTTATTTTGGCCTGGCCGCTTTGTTTGTGTTGTTGTTCGTGCATGTTTGCAGCGCTGCAACGCCGGGTAACTTGATGCCGGTACGAGCCGAGGGAGATGATGATGATGACCCTGCAGCACTAGAGGGCACTGCAGCGTCTCGCTGGCGGTGACCTCTGACTGGACGTTCACCGGGGGGGCCCCGGCCCTCCGGAGATCCCCGGCCCCACCCCTCCGCGTGCTCGACCCGACAACAGGAACGAGGGTTTGATCCGTGTACTTATCAAGACACTGTGTGTAGGTATGCCGTGTTTTCTTTAAAAGATAAAAAAAAAACACACTCGCAGTTTAAAACAACATTTCAATGTACTGTTAGTTGTTAGTGTTGGCATGTGGAGTCTCTCCTTCCTGCGTCTCTGGTGCACGGTACGCCGCGTTCTGCTGACTGCACACTCGCAGACAAAAAAAGCTGGGATTTTACTCCCAGTTTAACTTTGACGGAGCATCACGATGTCTGATGTGCTTGTGTTTCGGGAGGCCGGCGGTATCGGTGGCCCGGGCTTCATGTGGAAGTGCTTAAGGGTTGCAGAGTTAACACCTTGGTGAGCTGCTCGCTCTGCAAGCCTGCTGCTGAACAAAGGCAGCTTTGTGGAGACTCTCCCAAAATGTTTTCTTAACATGTTCCAAGCAGTTTGAGCAGTCAACTAAAGTAAACAAGATGTTGCCATGATAAAAACACTTGTAAAAACAAGAGCTGAGTGCACTCTGAGCTCCGCCGGGCACGCCGGCTTCAGCTCCCCCTTCGTTCTATAAACAAAGGGTGAGGCAACGTCAGAGCACAATAAACACTGACGGATTCAAACCGACACTCCCTGATCTGAAACGTGCACGTGTTTGTGTGAAAATGTGCACGTCTGATACACAAGTTAAAATACACAAGGCATTGATCAAGTACAGTGAGCGACTGGACCGGTGAGCCCGGCGCTGCGGCACCTTCCCATGAGTCTTTGGGGCGACTGTCTTCGCTGAGTGCTTGTTTTAGGATAATGGAATTGTGTCATAGCTTGTTTAAAGTGCAACTAATCCGGGGTGACAGTCGCCCATTGATCTTCTGCCACAGCTCCGTAACCATGGCAGGGTTATGTGCTGGATTACCTCAAGCGCTGCACGCAGGGCTGATTACTAAACCTGGGCTCCGAGTCCAGCGCGGAACCGGGGAGGAAACAACGGTTCGGACCTGGTCGGACTCGGACGCTGCACGCGGACGAAGACGTGATGCAGCAGGTGATGCTGACGTGGTTGAGCACGAACGGATAAATAAACACATGAAGTGACCTCTAGTAAAAGAGGCATGGGTGTAAGACAAACGCTGGTTGCAGACTTACAGCGGGGGACGGAAAGGCAGAATTACAGCGGAGGAGGAGGAGGACGGCTGAACGCGGAGACAGCGGTCCTCCGGCCCGGTGACAAGGGCAAACATGCAGGGCTCCCTGAGTGTGAGCTGCTACAGATAAACATCCCACCAATGTTTGTTTGGGAAAAACGGCCCCCGTCACCATGGGAACAGCACTTATCACAGGAATTAGAGGCTCATGCAGTTCCCAGAAAGAGACCCCACCACAGTAGTTCAAGAGAGGGCCAGCCCAGACTCAGGAATAACAAGCAGCTGCACCTGCAGCGCCGCTGTGTTGCAGGGGGTCCCTGGACGTGTAATCGACCCACGAGGAGGACAAACAAACTGTGATAGGAGCACGCCTTCGAAAGCTTTCGACTTACTTGAGGAATGAGTGGAAATCATCAAAAACCGCCTCACATCCCGGCCATTTGCAGACGCCGTGGCCGTAGAGAGGGTGAGTGTGGTGGGAGGGCTCGTCCAGCGTCAGTCTGCAGGAAAACATCCAGAGGGGAAAGTTATCAGTCAAGAGATTACAACTTCTCTTTGTACAGAAGCCCGTGGGCACATAACACGCCCGAGGAATCGAAGACGATCCCAAGACGATCCGAAGCCTCCCTCCATGAACCGTATCTTGTCCTCACATGGAAATATTGACTTTTACTTGATCTGTGAACCTCGGGCTTTGTGAGACCGGCGTACCTGTGTGATCATTACTTGCTCTGCTCTCATAAGAGGGAACTCTTGTTGTGAAAGCAAACCAAATCAATATGTAATTATTTAGTATCACTGAGCCATGTGGCAATTCACTTTGATCAAGACGGCCGGGAGGCCGGCGGCGTGGCTGCTCTCCGGTGCTGCCTGCTGCATCGTGTCCCCCAGCCCACCTGGAGGAGGCGGGAACAAACACCCGCGCCCCCGCTTCACACTGTGCACAAGCTCAAAACATCCCGCCTCGTATCAATTCATCTCCGGACCACGTGGCGTCACCGGGGGCTGATGGGGAAACGCATCTGTGGGGGAACCTATGGCTCGGTACAATCAGTCTAACTAGCGGGAACATCCCTGGAAAACAAACTTTACAACATCTTCCATATGGCGCGAGGCGTGGACGCGTCGGAGGCGAGAGAGAGCGGCCTGTGTGGAGGCAGCGACGGCTAAAAGAGCGAGACAGGCGGCCATATGGACACGGGCGCCGTACGAGACACTTTCAGCTACAAGAGCCTGGGGGACTGGCCTAGATCGCTACCACCTGCCCGGTGCCGCTGCTGCTGCTCCAGCGCGAGCTCGCTAAAACGGCGAGCCCTGAAGTCTCAACGGCATATTTATGTTCAATGAGAAGTCCCGTCCGAAGCTGCTTTTCCTGTGCAGGAGATCCCGTGGAGGACGAGACGGAAAACAATTAATGCTGAAATAACATCTTGTATTTTCTGGCCCGTATTCCGTTCGGTGCAGTTCAAGAACTGACGTATGAAACAAGTTCATAGAAAGCCGAATCAATCCGGGGAGCGGATTTAGCGAGATTAGACGAGCTGGTGTTCAGATTATAATCTAATTTGTGACAATATTAGTAAAGCTGTATCTCAAGTGGGGGATTTTAAAGGTCGTCACAGGTTTCCTGGTGTTATAATTACTTCCTTAAGAGTTCACATTGTTCATAACACGTGATAATTGCATTGCAATTAGAAAGCAGTGAGGCGTACATGGATGCAGTTAGCAGCTCTCCCCTCGCTTTCAAAGATCTTATTTCTGTTATTCAAGTATGAATTATGCATTCATGTTAGCACCTCTGTTTTGATACAGACGGCAGATGACCAATTATACAGAGTTTTTAACGAGGAAACGCGTGGACTGGCGGAGCTAACGCTGGTTTTTTAATTTAAAGAGATCTTTTTTTAATTCTTTGCGGGAGGGCTTGTTGGTTAATTTTGTGTTAATAAGATACTGAAACGTGGAGAAGGATGAGAACCAGCGAGCTGCCGGGAACTAGTATCTTACTGCTGGCTGAAGAGCCCTTTCTGGATGACTAAAGGGTGTAAATGACAGATTTACACTAAATGAGCTGCATTAGTGGAGCACTAAATTGACCTGTGACGGTCCTGTCAGGACGTTGTCGTCGTCAGGATGTTATCGTGAGGACGACTACGTCATCGGCTCCTGTAGATGAGCAGCAACGCTGAAGCGGATGGAGGGAGCGCGGGGTACCAGTCCAGCAGCCCCGGCCCGTTGTCCGGCTCGCTCACGCTGACGACTTGTAGTGGACCTCAAGAAAGATCCGTGGCGCCGTGATGGACTGGATCAGCAAACAAGGGAGGATCAGTGACTGCGTTTCCATGCACTCAATAACCCTTTTAAAACCTGAATATTGGCAATAACCTGAATTTGCACGGCCATGTAAACACCAATAACCCCTTTGAATAACCCAAATTTGCTCATATTCAGGTTTTTAAAAACCCGAATATGAGTTTTTAAAAACCCGAATATGACCCCTGGGTTACTCCTTTTAAACCAGAATATTCGGTCATGTAAACGCCAAACAGAATATCTCCATCAAACAGAACATGAATTTGTTTTCTGCGCATGCTCTGTTCACAAGGAATCCTGGTCTTTTGAGTCCAGGAAGTTCTTCTAAACACGGAGAAACACAAGACCACGCCACACTTTTGGAGTGAGGAGGAGACTAATCCCTTCATAAATGTAATGAAGGAATTAACATTTTGGTATTTGTAGACGGTAGAAAGTACCGCGATAGCCAGATTTACAAGAAGGTGAGCGAAAAGTTGCGGAAAGCAGAATTAGTTTTGAACTCGGATACAGGAAGAAGAAGCGGAAATGACGGGAATTGCATCATGACGTTCTTTATGATTAATCACCATGTATACAGAGATAACCCTGTTTGGTCACGCATGTAAACGGAATATTCCGAAAGTTTCAGTAACCGGAATATTAGCAATAACCCCAATTTTGACTGCATGTAAACGTAGTCACTGTCTATTCTCTCGGCGGGAGTGGGAGTCGCTCCCCGCCGGTACAGTCGGTCCATTCGTCCCCTTCCACTGTCCACCCACACCTGCCCCTCCACCTCCCACACTCATCTGCTGCTCCCGTCTGCACTCCTGCACGCTTCCCCCTTAATGATTTAATTAGCATCTTTGTGTGTGTGTGTGTGTGTGTGTGTGTGTGTGTGTGTGTGTGTGTGTGTGTGTGTGTGTGTGTAAGACAAATGAAAGGCAGGGGAGACAGGGGAGAACTGTGCCAGATCTGATTATTTATTTCCGTAACAGATTGCGGCGTTACAGTCCCTCAGCTGTGGTTACTGATGGTTGTTGGGAAGTAAAGTGGGCCAAGTGCTGTGTGAGGATGCCCCCCCCCCCCCCCCCCTTCACAGAGCTGATGCAGCGCTGCACGGGGAATTCGTGTCAGATACAGATCAGGCGCATTTGATTTAAATAAGCAAATTACTGAATAAAGATGACCTGGCTCACAGGGGTATATCAGTATGTATGTTTCCATCAGGAGGGAAACAACGCGGCCTGGCGGCCCGGTGGCCCGGCGGACGCGGGCCCCGTCCTACCAGGGATCTTATTCAGACCAACACCAACCCCAGCCTGCTCTGTCGGAGCGTTCCTTGAAACAAATAAGAGCAACAACACGTGCCTCCCCGCCTGTGTGTCAAGCCGGCAGTGATTGAATTTCTCTTCCTTCCTTAAGACGGAGTGCAAAAGCCGGTGAGTGATTCCTGTGGATGCACTTAAGGTTTTAGTTGCAGGCGTCATTGTGCCTGGCTAGATTTTATATGACACATGAAACTAACTACATGGTACTTAGGGCCGGCTGTAAACCAATCTGAAGCCGGCCGGGGAAACGGGCCCATCAGCAGAGGCTTGTTTCTGTTGCACGACAAAAGGACTTGCAGAACCGCATCAATTAAAAGTTCATTAAGTTCAGCGCTGGGAGGATGGAGTTGATGCTCTCTATTTACGCCCGGGCCGGCCCAGCCCGGCCCAGCCCATTATCTCCAACCTGATTATTCAAATCCCTGGATTATAACACAGACGTTTTTCTCAGAGCCTGACTTAGAATAATCAGACTTAATAATATTTCATTTTTCTTCCCATGCAGCCTGATTAGAGCCGAGACGCATCATCAAAAGGGAGGAATAAACGCTGTTGATGCTTGTGTGATTCACCACCTCCAGAATTAACACGAGGCGGGATTATTGCTTGGTGTGAATCTAAATGAGCATCATTGGGCTTTTAAATGGCCGGAGTTTCTGTGTTCACGTCGTATCAGTCATCTTCCTCTGACGCGCCGGGGAAGGTAATCCACTCTCTGGAGCAGATGGGGAGGATGAGAATCACCTGCTTGCTTTTCTGACAGATCTAAGATACTGGCAGAATATTCAGGCCGAGACTGCCTTCTTCACTTAAGCTCGTGTTAAAGTGCTGCTGACATCTTCTTTAATCTCTGACAGCCAGCGAGGCCGCCGGGCTGCCAGCTCTCGTGCTAACGTCTGCTCCCATGTTTCATGGAGCCTTCAGCTGAGCCTTGTTCCTGCCTTTAGCTGCTATCCACGCTCACCTTGTTTCCTCGCCGGTGACGCCGTGCGGCGGAGGAAGCGAGTCAATATCCTCCCCTGCGATTTGTCACACGCGGCACAAGAAGATGTTCAGCCAGATGAAGAGCTGGGGGCCCGTGGAGGCTGTTATCTGTGAGAACTACTAACACCCCTTTCTTTTTCATCTCCAGACGTATTTATTTTCTCTCCGCTGACTTTAAAACACAGTGAGGAGGATTAGTCTGTGGCACATGGTTTGGGTGTCACTCAGATCACCTCGGCAGCCCCCTCGCGTCCCTCCCACCAGCAGCCCTCTTCACCTCCGGGAGGCTCGCTGCTTTACTGTGCTAAACATGTTTTCATCTGCGTGGCTTTCGTACCGACACGTAGGTTTTGATCACTGCAACGCGAGTCAGATGTTAAGCAGCGAGCTCACGGCGCCTGGAGGCTCCTCACTAACAGCTCAAAGATCAGGCTGTTTGCAGGAAAACAAGCAAACATGTAAGATGCCAAATTATTTCCCTCCTTAAAGACGCACACACAAACACACACAAAACACTCGGAGAGCAAATGGCTTTCATTTAGGATTCATCCATGTTTTGAAACTCTGATCCAGCCGGTGTTTTCTCTATTAGATCAGGGCTCTTTGGACACGCTGTTCCTGTTATTCCTAAACTGACGTGTTGTTTCTCTACGCATCCGAGTCCTCGTATGGAAGGAAATGCTTTTCCTTTAACGTGAGACAGATCATGAGGTTTTTTGTTTGCAATTTAAATGTAAACTCTGACGTGCTTGGGCCGATACACCGCCAGGATACGGCACCGAAGGTGCGTTTTCGGCCACGTCTTCGCAGCTTTCTTCACGGAAATGGGTTTCAGGGGGCGGAGTCAGCCACGCTTATTTCTGACCTATTGATTGCTGTTTACTCCCAGAGTATGATGGGAAGTTGGGCAGAACCACGGATGGAGACGAGTCTTTTCATCAAAGCGTCTGTGACATTTGAACGACTGACTGAATTAAAACTTTTAACATCTATGCCACCGAAACAACAACAAACTAAATCAAAATGCCAGGATTGTGTTATCGCTTGAAAGTGACCGCACACATTAAAACATTCAGGTCAAAGCTGCACTTCTGCCAGATTTATCGTGAATACTTTGATGGTGTTTCTATCTGTGAGGATGTCATCATCAACGGCAGCTTTACGGAGAACACTAAATGAAGAAAAACCCAAATGAGGCGGGACGGATGGAGAGAAGCCCCGTCCGTCTCCGTTGGCTCTGGTTTCCAGGGCGGGGCGGGGGACTCACCCTTCCCTCTTGTGACTCATGTACTGGCCGTTGGACGAGGCGTGCTGGTTGAGGAGGGGGTTCTTGGGCGGGGCCGGGGAGGACAGGTCCAGGCCCCGGTGGCCGTTGTTGCTGTTGTGCTCCTCCTTCACGTGCGCGGTCGTCACCTCTTTCCACAGTTGTTGCAGCTCTGCTGGAATCATGCCTGAGACAAACAAATTGGATAATTAAATCAATTAACAGCTAATCCAACTCTCTCCTTCATCACTTAATTAAATCAAAGCGTTTGTAAACAAAGCTGAGTATTAATTAGAAAATACTCCACTGCAATGTGATGCAGAAAGATCCCAGCCCCCCCCCCCGTGCCCACTCCTCCCTCCCTTTCTTTCCCATGATCTGAAGCGTGTTTGTACACACAAATCCTGGCATTCACGCACATTTCATGCCCAGAGTAAATAATTAACATCCAGGCGAGGCATGAAATCTGAATAATAGCCTTTATTTCCTCCAACAACAGAGATGTGCAGAACACACAACAAAAAGTTTACAATGGCGACGTGAGAAAACATCCCACCCATGTCTCCTTGAGAAACAGGACCCTGGGGGAAGATTCTCAAAAGCGCATTAATGTGCAAAATACTTAAAGCTCTGCGCCGCCTTCAATTGACACAGACGACTTAAACCTCATTTAACGAGTCAAGCACACTGCAGCTTCCAGGGCCTTTGAAAAAAATCCCTTGAAGACGGTAGACGTCTCTGCTCACGCACGTCCCCGGAGCGCGTGCCACCCCTGAACGGCTCATGAGGGACACCCCTCCTTCCACGGGCTCGGACAGGACCATGGTACGTGTGTCGTGTCCGTTACTCGACACAGACGAGGGCGAAGCTGATGCCTGAAACGTTAGAAAACCCGTGCATGCGTCTCTCCCAGCCGAATCCACCCGTCTGGTGTATCTGGCGGGTTTGTGTTGGATGGAAACGTGTGCCGAGGAAGCGGACGTGTGGCGCGTTTAACCGCAGAGCAAATGGGCAGCACCATTCGTTTAGCATTACAATTAATTAAATCCATTCTCAAGATGAACACTGGAAAATTAAAGATGATTTGCACATGCTTATCTGGCTGGGTTCATATTCTCCGGACCCCCCCCCCCCCCTCCCCCGTTTCTCATCAGCGGCTCTATAGATACCAGAAGTGCTCCTTTCAAGCACCAGATTGTAAAACATTGTGTGCAGAATGCTTAGTCTTAATTTATTCCTGTTGTGGAAAATAACTGTGAGGTGAAGATCTCAATATGATCAGCAAAAATATTTTTAATTTGATAAGCTACTAAAGATTTTAATTATGCCGGTAATGGAGAACATTGGCCTAATGAGGCGGAGGACTCCGGAGAGACGCAGAGGCTAAGAACTGTGAAATGAGTCTGATAGGATTGCTGTAAATTCACGCCGGATCGTTTGCATATCAAAGAGCAGGAAATGATTGCAGGACAAATCAATAACCTTTCCACGTTCCAGCGTGCGTCTCTTTGCATGGGGATGTTTCTTCAGGCCGGCCCTCTTCTGCCCGCCTGTATTCACCCTTATTCCCCGTCATTCTGCTCGGCGCTGCGACGCGTCCTGGTGGAGGTGCACATAGGGTTGCCACCTTTCAGAATTAGAAATAAGGGACGCCCCGATTTCAGCAGCCAAAAAAAGGGACATCCCCAAAACTTCTAAACTGCATAGAAATATATATATTTTATGCGAAAAAAAAAAAAAAAAGCTTTGATTTAAAGTTTAAAGTGCTTTAATAGCATTGAACTTGCATGACTGTACAGACAGACAACCATACTAGTAACTGAAAGAGTCTCCTATGCTACGTTTGTGTAAAAGTATGGTGTAATATATGGTGTATATAGTGTAAAAGTTAATTTATTTCAATACTACAACTGAAAAGGTGAAACTAATATATTAAATAGTCTCATTACATGCAAAGCAATATATGTTAAACCTTTATTTGTTATAATTTTGATAATTGAATTGTTTATTGATTTCATAAAATATTCAATTTTTTTTAGATTTTTTATTTTGGGTTTTCATAAACTGTGAGCCATAATCACCAAAATTATAACAAATAAAGGCTTGAAATATCTCACTTTGAATGTAGTGGGAAATAATACATTTGTTTCACCTTAAGTTGAATTTACTACGAATAAAGTTTTGCAATATATTCAAATTTTCCGACCTTCACCTGTATAAATAAGAGCATAATATGTGTCCGTATTGGTTCAACACGGAACGCAACTTTTAAATCCCAATTACGTAACAATTCCGTATTTCAAGGGACGGGTGGCGAGCCTAGATGCACATCCATGTCAGGCCCGACACCAGCACCGCGGCCCGTGGACCGGCATGCTAATCTGCTGCTCATCGACCGACTCGCCGCCGCTCGGATGATTCGGGGGGACGTTTGCAGCAAAAGTTTTTTTTTTTTCCTTTTGCCTTTCGAGGGTTTAGAGGAGGAAGGTCAACGCTGATGCGAGTGTCCTGCACTCCGACAGTGGGAGCAATCATTTTCCCCCCACTTGGTGCCCGGTGACAGTTGGCGATGTATTTTTAGCCAGTATGCTTGACAGGGCAGCCCGCACTGGCTCAATTACCCAGCAGTCCAGGTGACCCCAACCCCACTGTTTACTCAGATGAAACAGCAGCAGATAGACTCGTCTGATGAGGGAGCTAACGGAGTGGGACCAACACGTCTCCGTCTGGATATACGCTGCACGTTTTATTGCTCTTTGTTCGCACCTTTCCTAACCCGAGCTCCTCCAGCCAACAACATGGCTCATGATTCCTCATAAATGACAATAAAACCACCGTCCCACCAGTAGTCTCACTGGGCATTTTATTTTGTGTCTGGGAGTTTTTCTCTCCATCCGATTACGTTCGGCCGCCGTAATGACACTGATCTGTAAAGCCCTTTTCTTGGGTGCCCGGTATGTCTTTCTTTAAATGCCAGATTGGTTTATCTTTCCTCTTTCCATTTTTCAACACAACTTTTCCGCTCATTACGGCCGGGAAATACAGACGAGCACTTTAAAAAATGTATGTTGTTGGGACACTTGATTGATCACCGGCCTCCCAACTCAATTTTACCTCTGCAGGTAGCTCTGGCACCGAGACAGGCCGAGCTCTTCAACCTTTTCCTGTCCTTGTCCCCGTGTACCCAGGTGACCATGTTCAAGCAAGCAGAAAGTTGATTTAAGGTTCATAATGACATCAGTTGCAGGCCATCATCCCCCAAATAAAAAATGGCCCCAGTGCTCCTGGCTCTTTAAACTGCTCTGTTACTTCTCACGCGCGGCTCTGGTGCCGTGGGGGGACAGTGACACCGCCATTAGTTTATTGTTCCATCACGCGGAGACCTTTACTGCACCCCTGTTTATGTTGCCGTAATCACGCCTGAAATATGTGCTGCCTTAATGCGGCGGGAACTCTAACCGCTGGCCGCTGCCGCACGTATCAATCACTGCCAGGTCAGCTGCATCGGCCGGGCGCTCTCCCCGGCGCGCTGCGGCTCCACCGGCGTTTCATGGCTCGACACATTCTTTGCTTTCATATTACTGACAAATTTGTCTTGTCACCGTCCCACCGGCCGCCCCGGACAGCTTAAATGATGTTGTGCGGCGGGAGGAACTGGCTCGCCTGCTCGGCAACCTCCGAGGGCGAGGGTCCATCTTAGTCAGGATGTGCACGCCAGAAAGGTCACATCTGCTGCACACATGCACACATGCACACGCACGCGCAGGGTGCAAAGAAGCAAAGGAGACGGCTGTTTGTGAGGCGGGTGCTGGGAGGGGGGGGTCAAATTCATATTTATGAGGATTACATCCTCACCAAACACACTGTTGTAATTCACAACAGATACGTCTGGCTTCTTGCAAGCCTTTAGTGTCAAAAGAATTTACGTCAATAGAGACAAATTTATCACCAGATGTCAGCGAGTGTTTTGTTCTTCTGTTTTTAGCCGACCGTCATCCACAAGTTTGTTTACTGGTGGATGGTTCTGATCATCGGAGCGTCGTCGGTGCAGCGAGAGCCCTGATTCCCAGTGGCCCGTTATCGTCCTGCTCAGCTCGTGCTGGGAACGTGCACGACTGAGTTACGTGCATTAACAGTGGCCTTTTCAAATAATTACACTGATATGTAAAGTTTTTTAAATGAATCCAAATCAAAACCATCAGTTTAAAAGTCACGGCAATTTACTGCCTGTGAGTTTGAACCCGGGCGGCAGCGGCTCGCCCCTTCCTCTGCGGCGGTAGCTGCTAGCTGAACGCTGCAGATAAGATCTGAGCTCCATAGGCCCGGCCCGCTGGTGCATGAAAGAGTTTAGTGATGTGGAAAACAGAAAGGTCATCAATAACTTCAAACAGTCAAGCAGAAAATGTGTAGAATAAGAGGAGAAAACCGGGGCCCCGGAGCTGTAAGCCAAGTGTTGGGAGAGCTGGCGGAGACGGCGGGTTAACCATCGGCGGAGTGCGAGGGCAAACTGAAACAAAACAGCGATTGTTTGTGGGGAGGTTCAGCTCCTCATGCTGATGCTCTGATCAACCTGGAGAAGGCTCCTCCTTCCGTGTTTACATGAGAAACGTTCCAAAGAAAGGGTTCAAAACAACCATTTTCCCTCATTCTGGGAACATCTTCCTCTGAATTCTGTCACTTGCATCAGTAACAGCTTGTTTAGCTGCAGTGGTGCGCTCTTGCAGCCCTGATACTAGTTGTGATTGGCTGAACCTGGGCAGGGATTGTGCTCCGACATGCAGGAGTGTGAGCTGAAATCACACAGCAGCAGAAAGTGAGCGTGCGCCGGTAAGCGGATGTACACTCAGGACACCCACTCCCACTGATAAGATGAGATGCCTCGTAGGTATTTGATGACGATATAGAATAAACAGGATGTTCTGAGCCTGTTGTGAAATCCATGAAGACTCCGGTACCTGGCCTTATCACTCGTCTAATGCTTTACTCAAGGGGTGTGTGAATGTTTGCCCGACATGTGACACGCTCACAACAACAGCGGGGGCCCACGCCTCTGCCCGTGGCAATCTTCTGCAGGCCAATGACTGACTCCACAGCCAGTCCAAACAATAACAGCACTGTACAAACCCTGTTTGTGTTTGCCTATTACCTAAGCTCACCCCCCCAACCCCCCCAACCCTCCCAGTTTATCTTGTTATTTCAAAACTGTTTGTCTTTGCCGGGAATGAATAGTCCATGTCATGCTCCGCAGCGCTAATGACGGCATCTTTTTCATAAAGGACCACTCCCTTGCAAAACATTTCAGAATAAATAAAGAAATAAACTTCTTGGCACAACAACACGTACTCCCTCCCTATCAGGCGGCGGGCGGTTTCACAATGACAAGTTCACTGGCAGTTTACGAACAATAGATCCAGTTTTCCACCCGGCCGAAGGAGGCTGCCACCGGGACGGGATCGTGGATCAGAGCAGAGCGTGGATCTTCCTTCCTGAGCGGCGGGATGTGCCACCGTCGTGGATCGTCTCAGACGGCCTCCACCCCGAGTGAATGAGTGAACCGTTCATGTACAGAAAGCGTGTCCCGCGTCAATGAAACCGTGCGCGGCGTGTTGTCTCATTCTTAAATCGTTGGTTAGCATTGTTTTGAAGCAAGAGAGGCGGGTTGAAACCAGGTCCTGCCTGCAGAAGGCCATGCGGCGTGAGTCTACTTCAGACGTGGACTAATTGCGATGATAACGATGCTTGGAGTGCACGGCTCTTAACAAGCGGCTGATTAAAACACATCCAGCTGGATCATTTCTCTGGTTCAGTGATCATTTGGAGGAGTGGAGCCGCCAGTCAGATGTTAAGCTCAGGTAGCATCCCCCCCCCCCCACTACTCCATCTTATTAAACAACCTGAATGAATAAAAGCGGTCACGTTGGAGCGGGCAGCGGGCTAATGCGGGGTACCGACCCTGAGCCAGCGAGTGCAGCGGCAGCCCCGTCTGTCCCGGCTGGATGGTGAGCAGGCCTTGCCTCTGAAGGTTGAGCAGGTGTTGCTGCTGGACCTGCTGGACCTGCAGGAGCTGCTGCTGGAAGGCCAACTGCTGCGCCGACACCTGTTGCTGGGGGAGACACACACAAGCGGAGAAAAGCCCGCGGGAAGAGTTCAGCACAGACACGTAAATCACACTCACGCTGAACTGGATCTGTGTTCGTAAAACTGTTTAAAAGCAGCTTCATGTATTACTGAAGCTGTAAAAGTCGGGACTCGACGCCGCGTCACAGAAGATTTTGAGCGTTCAGCCACAGCAGAACTGATGCAACCGTCATAAATTTGGGCTTTAAGTGTGGGTTAGTCCCAGTCAAGACAGGTAGGGCCATACATCTCCCTCTGTTTTAATTAAGGAGGCGTCGGGAGGCAGATGACAAACAATGAAACAACATAGTTAATCATTCATAATAGGAGCCACAGGAATTTAATTACAGCCATTCATAATTCAGCAAACAACGTGTGACTAAATCAGAGTGCTTAATAACCGGCCCGGCTCACGACTCTGCCCGGCCTGGCGCTGGGCTGGCGGACGCGCCCGCGCGACAAGCTGTGTTCCGTCGCGCGCCGCGGACGACTCGGAGCCGTCCGCTGGTCCGGCTGTGCGGCAGCTGCTCCGGCAACGAGCACCAATGAATTACTGGCTGTGGGGTTGGGGAGGAGAAAGTTCTGCACGGGAACTTTGCTGGGATGATGGAGGGATGAGGGGAAAAAAAAAAAAACACAGAAAGGCTCTAATGCCACCGGTGGGTTCAAAACAACGATGCGACTTTTAACCTCTTTCCCCAGACCCGGTTCCCAGTCAGCTGTTGTCCCAATTAACGGGCCCAACAACTTCTGGACTTCCTGATAAATAACGACAGAAACAGAAAGGCCCGTGTGAGACTCAACAGGATGCCGGGTCTGCTCGTGAGTACACAAGGCCAGTTGTCGGGCGGGAGAGAGCGAGAGAGAGAGAGAGAGCAGAGGGGGCACTAAAAGCAGCGGCGGGGCTGCCAAGCTGTGCACCGCGCCCTTTTACCAAACACAGGATGCACCACTTTGTTTACTTCTCACAATTGACTGCGTACAAAAAAGGTCTGTGCAGCATGGCGGCCGGGTCGCTGGCTGGCAGAAACGGGTTCCCTCGCCCCCCCCCGCCCCCCCCGGCCAGCAGCCTTCCTCTCCCCTCCTCTACCTCCCAAACCACCGGCGGGCGGGATGAGACGCTCCCGGCGGCGCCGGGCTGAGAGGAGACGGAGGCCTTTGCTAGTGCTGCTCCTCCCTCCATCACTGCGAGGAAGGTTTCTCTTCACTCATCTTTTTGTTCATCGGCTCCGTCCTGACAATCGGAGATAAAGATAATAAAAGGAGCGATGTGTCTCATCAAGGCGCTAAACAGAGGGCAGGGGAATGAATTTAACCCCTCTCTCCTCTCGGCTCCCTCCGCCGGTCCCGTCAGCTGACAGGGCTCCCGTGCGCTCCCAGCATGCACGCACATTAAAAAGGCCCCGGATCCAACAGACCAAATAAGAGGTTAACACGAAGTGGCACGCGGCAGAGAAAAATACAGTCCCTGACAAATTACAAAGAGTGGCAGTGGAAGGCCTTTATTGTCAAGCTTCAAATGTAAAGTTAAAGATCTTTGAAAAACTAAATTTTGATGTCTTTAAAATAAAAGAGGCACAAAGCAACAACAGGGGGTTATTGTCTGGCAGTCACGGGGGAGTCACTGCGTAATTCTTATTCTGTCTTTTGATGGCTGCTAGAAATGCGAGTGGAAGAGAGGGAGGGAGGGAGGGAGGGAGGGAGGGAGGGAGAGAAAGAGAGAGCGATGGGAAAAGAAAGAAAACATGGGCAGAGGGGGAGAGCCTCTTGAGGCTGCATCTATTTCCTGTGATCATACATAATATGCTTCAAAAGTGGATTTTCTTTTATTCTCATGCTCCATTCAGCTGATCAATTGCACCTCCTTGCCCCCCCCCCCCCTCCCCGGGTCCTCTGGTGTTTACATCAGATGCAGCTCGGTGACAGGCCCTATCTGAGGCCGAGAAGCTCTGCTGTCACGTTGATTTATGGGAGCATCACACCACAACTTGTCCAAACTGAAGCCCGCAGTTCATTAATTAGGGAGCTGCAACTTTGAAGTCGGGCGTTTCGACAGCATGCGGGCGTGTGCGAGCGTGTGTGAGCGTGTGTGAGCGTGTGTGTGAGCGTGTGCGTGCATGCCGGGGTTTGCTTTTCTGTGCCTCCTTTACTCTCCGAATGGGGAACTCAATGGGGACGAGAGTGAAAATTCCCAGACTGTCTTTGAACTTCTTCTGACCGCACAATAATAATCTGCTCGGTCCGCGGCGACGCCTGTATCCGCCCGTCATTAACACGCATTAAACCGCTGCCCGTGAGCGAGCCCCGCTGTGCTGCGGGGAGCCCAGGAGGAGAGGACGGCTGGAAGGGAAACTCAACATGGGCAACAAAGCTGGGAGCACTCTGCACTGATCTCTCACAATGACATGCCTCCTCTTCCTCCGCCGTGCCCGTGTTAATTACCCAGAAAAGCCTCGCAGATTTATATTCTTCCTGCTGCTGCCTTTCATTGTGTCCTGCACGCGGCTACGCGGGGCTCGCAGGAACGGCCGTCTCTTTGTTGCACTTGTACACCGAAAAGAAAAAAGAAACTGTAGCAAAAGACGGAGCCACAAGCTTCGTAAAAAAACATTTCACGTGGAGCCGGGTCCAGAAAAACACCGTGTTCACTGTATCAGTCAGTTGTTAGCATTTATCCAGCAAATCTGACATGCTAATCAGAAGCATGAGTGCACTTGATTCCCCCCCACCCTCCACCCCCCTCTATTTAACCGCAGTCTGAAAGCAGATGGAGTTCAGGGAGGGAGCGCACATGCCTCCCATGTCTGGCCAGCAGAGCTGGAGAGTCGGCCTACCTCTTTACTCTGCTTGCTGCCTGCATGTTGCTGCTGCTGCTGCTGCTGGAGAAGCTGAAGGTGGAGCTGTTCCTGCTGCTTTTTGTAAAACTCTTGAAGTTGCTGCTGCAGAAGAGACAGGAAGGTGACAACCACACAGAGTCTGTCAGTTGTAGCTTGTCAGAGGTAAAAACACACCGAGGAATGTTAGTGTTTGAGGACGGCGATCTTCGGGACGGCCAGCTGAAACACCGGCGGCACCGGCGGGGACTTTACCTGCTGCAACATGAGGGCCTGCTGCTGCTGGAGGAGAACCTGGAGCTGCTGAGGGCTCAGGACCTGCTGCTGGAGAATCTGCTGCATTTGCTGTGGAGTTATCACTTGAGGTGTCATCATAGCCACTGACACTGGAGCCTGCAGAGCGAGCACAGCGCTGTCAAAACTGTACCACGACATCACAATCAAACTTTCAACACTTCAGCTAAATCCATCTGTGCAGATCGGGAAGAAAAAGAGCTGATGGTTTGCTGGAGATAAACAAGGATTAGATTAATATAACGCGTCCTTCCAAGACCCTTTCTAGGAATTCATGTGCCACATCCAACACACACACACCTGACCCCTCTCACCATGACAACACCACCCCAGACTGAGACGGGTGGAATCAGTACACGACCACCACGTCCACCCCAAAGTCCCCTCGCAGACCCTCCCACGCAACACGCGCTTCTGCCCAAATGCGTCTTGATGTTTGCCGCTCATAAAACATGAAAAAAAAACGACATACCTGGACACATTAAAGCCTCAGAAAAAGCCGCGACTCATTCGTCCCACAGACATGTCATGTAAGAATATCTCATTAGAGACGCTGTCAACAGCGATGTGTTATTTTGAAGATGTGGAGTGCCTGGAGGAGGAGCCATGGCGGAGAAGGAGCGAGCCTCTAACTGACTCCCAGCAGAAAGGTGTGAGAGCACGACACCTCCAAACAAGTGATTTGTTGTGACATTGAAAGAGTCCCCACAGTTGTCGGGGGGCTTTAATTGCTGCAGCGACACGAGGGACTGGGAGTGTGTCTGGATGCTGCCACTCACCGCTGTGACGCGCACTGCCATTAAGAGCCTCTTTGACATGTAGATGACAAACCGCGACTCGGATGAGCGTGGAACTGCTGCGCGTCTCAAAACGCTAACACGTTGTGGCGGTGGCTGCTTTGCATAAATGCACACGTTTTATTTGTATGTTTAAGTGCTGGCGTGGATTTAAATGTACTGTAAAACCTCTGCGTCCGACGTCGGCGTGACAGTCCAGCCCTGGCTGTGCGGCCACCTCTCGGCTGACGACAGGCCTTTGAATTTTTCATGCTTTTCTGAATGTAATTTAGCGGTTTAATATCTCATCCGGAAGCTGGGATTTCTGCGTGTGATGCAGGCGCTTGGTGGCGGTAGCCTCGCTCGTGCTCCTCGCCGCGGCCTAAAGCAAAACAAAGCCCCGGCGTAATGAGCACCGAGCACCGAGAAGGCGGGAAAGAGGGCAGCGGTGTCACGCAGGACGGCTCTGATGCTGCCCCTTAACTTTGCCGTGTTCCTTAAGCCCCCCGACACGACGGAGGCTCAGCTCCACCCAGGTCCCACACGCCCTTCACATCTCTCATTTCCACAGCAAAATGCAGTATTAATTCCCACTTGTATTATGTTTTAATATGCAGTTCATCTTGACTTTTGCACATGACTTGTCCTGTCATTCGCATCGCCCCCGTCTCCCATTTCCTAATTTCACAGTCATTATCCACTGAAGGCCCCCTCTTTTTTTTTGAGCATCACTAATTTTGAAGGTCAACCGAGCAGCCTCGTCTCGCTGACATGCAAGTCCCACACATGATGTGAAAAATGAGGGACATCCACATGTCTCTCCCGGAGCCCACGGTGCAGACAGGACAGACACAACACCTGCATCTTCACTTCTGCTGCACGTTTAAATACGGAGCACTTGCCGTGCTCGATTTTCTGTAAATCTTATTTTCATAAATCCCATAATACATGTAACATGAAGAGCAAACTGGACATTCTTCACCGGGCCACGGTGGCTGCTAGCATCATGACAAGTGACCCAGAGATTCCCTTCAGTGTCTTAATTCTGTGCAGCTGAAGGAGAAGCAGCCGCCGGTCTCAGCCAGCGTCTTGTCGGAGCGTTTGGCTCACACTAACCGCAGCTAAAACAGCTTCCTTTGTGCACAGCTCCAGCGAGAGACTATTACAGACCCCGTTTTATTACCCATTACTACTGAGGTCATTAGCAGCAAGAGGGATTGGATGCTTCTTAACCTATTGATCAGTGTAACTACTACCATTTAATCCTGTGCTGAGGGAGTGAAAACCTGCCTGAGACCGGGTCCTGCTGAGTGGAAGGGCGGGAGGAGCACTTTGGCAACAAATATCGCCTGAATTACACTCGTTCAACCTAAACACGGGACGCCGGTGGCCATTCAACACTCTCATACTGTTCCTCATCTCCTGACATCATGACTCCAGATGATCCACAGAAATACCCCCCCATCCTGAGATGGTTGAGAAGAGGACTCGTAACGGGCTAATAAGTGGAGGGATCCACAGAGCCCAGCTCTAATCTCCTCCACCAATATGAGGGTGTGAAAAAGAGGACATTCTGAGGATGCCAGGAATAGCTGACGTTTATGAATTTCGTGAAGGTGTGGTGCTCTCCAGGTGCCGCGCATGCACCGACACTCAGACCTGGAACGCTCTCACAGAGCTGCGGAGTGACTGCAGGCGAAATACTGTACCAGCACAGACCTGCTGGCCACACACACACACACACACACACACACACACCTCTACACACACACCTGTAAACACACACACACGCACACACACCCCCAGCAACCTAAACTGTGGCATGTTGCCTTGTACATACAAGCACCTGTAAGCTCATGCTTGATGTGCAGATGCTGAATTATTTACATTTAAATGCAGTACAAATGTAAAGGTGCTGAGTAAAAGTGTACAAATGCAAAAGAATACATGATCTACGTTTAATAGGACATATTTAAAATGTTTTTAAAAATAAATAAATAAAAATACACAAAAAAATATTCCTTTTGTTGGCAGACTGGTCCAGAAGCCATCTATTATTAAGTGATGTGTACAGCCACACTTGTGCTTGCTAAAGAATAAAAACATGACCCTCTGATGAGAGACACAAACGTGGCTCGGAAAACATCCCAACGCCACTGATTTAGAGTTAAGCAGGGCCATCCTATCACGAGTCAGAGGTCAAACCCAGGCGTAAAGGGCGAGCAAAGATCCACAACTCAGTCGGCTCATCGCGGCGAGCGAGAGGAAGAAGGGACGAGAGGGCGAGCGGCAGCGACAACGGCACAGTAATCACTGACTGCAAAGGTGCAGCTGCACCGGAGGGAGACGAGGACGGGAAACCGGGGGGAAAGAAACAAAGGGAAGAATTATCAAATTTTCATTTACGCTCCCTGGGGTCACCGAGTTTTGAGGGGGGCATCAAATGGAATAGATGAGTAAAAAGAAATAACAAGCCCGGAGAAAAACGACGGCCCAGCCTGTTTGATGCTGCTGTTTACCTCGGCCCGCTGCGCCGCTCCGAACGACTCCCATCCCGACCGTGATCTCCCGCGTGAAGATGGACAAAAATGTGGATTTCACGGAGCCCCTGTACTTAAGTGATGTGTGAATATAATTAGCTGCTGAAAAGTCTGGAAGACTGATTCTATATCACATTCAGGTTCAGGTTGAAACCTCCGGGTGGAGAATATTTTTATATTGTAAAAACTGAAATAAATATTAAAATAAGAAACTATCTGTCTGTAATTACATGTTTACACACAAACTCTATATATATATATATATATATGTATATATATATATATATATATATATATATATATATATATGTATATATATATATATATATATATATATATATATGTATATATATATATATATACACACACACATGCATATAAATATATATATACATATACACACATTATATATAAATATATATATATATATATATATATATATATATATATATATATATATATATATATATATATATATATATATGTGCTACAACATATCAGGATATGAAGCCCTGAATTCCTGCAGCCTGAAATAATTCCTTCCTCGTCGTCCATAATCAAGCAGTTTAGAAATATTTACGGCTAAGATAAACAGGGTAATCACGGACATTTCGCCTCAGTCGACCGCACGCCCCACACTGCCAGGCTGCAGGAGTGGAAGGTCGCGGCAGAGCAAATGATTTGCAGCAACTGTAAAAACAAAAGTTAAAATTGCGTTTTAATTAAGCGGCCGATTACAAACAAACAGGTTCTGGCTGGAACGTGACCCGGCGCCGGATTTAAGCAAACAAACAAAGCCAAGGGCCCCGGCAGCAACAGCTGAGCTGCGACCCGGGCGCCGTTTCCCAGCGCTGCAGGTGAGCGCCGCTGAGGGGGCAGCGGGCAGGATCACCTGCCCCGTCCCCCCTCGCACACGCGTGCACGGCCCTGCTTTCCTGCGCCGCCGTACAACTCCAGCCCTCGTTAGTGTTTTTATGGCTACACTACGGCGGATCCTCGCACGTCTCGGCGCGTCGCAGCATCCTGTCATGTCGTTGACCTTTGCAGCCACACTTCCAGCTACAGACTTCACACGACATTTGAGAGCTGAAAATGAGCTCGCAGATTGTGAGCGACTTGTGCAGCACACGCCGCCGCTCTCTGTCCCCCCCGGCTCCCCGGGCCCATCGCAGATCGCCGGCTGCACACACAAGTCAGGCGACGCCGCGCATTTTTGGAGGCGTTATTTGAGTCATTTGAGATTTAATTAAGATCACAGCCTCTAAAATCCCTTTCAAATGAAACTGTAGTCAAAAGACAATGGCTGACACATCCTTGTACAGATTGTTTCTATTCTCTGCACACCGGCAACGCAAAGCTAATCCTTGTTTCCATGACGGCAGACAAGAGGGACATAAATTATGTTGCTTCTTGACACTCCTAATGCTGTTGTGTTATGGGATTCATATAAAGTGCACAGCCAACTGATTTAAATATATAAGAAAGATGTCAGCGTGCGCGGCAGGTTTATAGCGTCAACTAAAAAATCCGGACATGCCAAAGTAGTTTCTGTGCACACATTTATATTCCCTGTGTAACATGTTAAAACCCTCATGTCCCTCACTGCTTTGAGAATATATAGATTGTGACTGAGATAAGTGATGAAAAATATCTGGTGCCATAAAACACTCCCCACCATGTAATCTCATCATTATCCTAACATCTCAACCTTTAGATGAATGGCTTCTCGAGTGCAGACTTAATCTTCCGATTTGAAACAGAGACACACATACTTCAGCCGGGAATGACCCCTAAAAAAAAAAAAAAAAAAAAGAAAGAAAGAAACGCCAGCCATTTTCAAGTAAAAACGTGTTTTAGCTGGAAATGCCAGAGAATAACAGCGGAGAGCAGCTGGTGGCTCACTAGATCACGTCTAAACTATTTCCCCCATCTATCTCTGTCTTGCCTGCCGGATCCAGTACAAAGCAGAGAGCGTCCCAGGAAAGGATATCCCAGTGAGCCGTGGGGCTCTGCAGGCTGGCCCCGGTGCCCCCCTCCCGGGGCGTACCGCTAATATCTGGTTGCCTATGTCATGGTTTAGAAATGACAGGTGTTGGCAGCCCCTTGCCTTGACAGGCCACTGCACAAATAATGCTCCTGCCTGAAAGGGCTAATGCACCACTAATGAACAATAAATCAACTTTGATTACAAACTGTCAACCCAATCAACTCGCACCCCAGCCCTCCAAAAACTCGTGGGCTCCACAGCTGCACAGCATTACGCTGGAGACCGCCTGGTTCAGGCTCCTCTCTGCTCCTGCGAGCATCCGGCAGCCTCCTGCAGCTCCGGGTTCACGCTGCACATTCTAATTGTTTTGTTGTTTTTAATCAGTGATGAAAGGAGGTGAAACACTGAAACTCCCAATGTTCAAAAGTGAAATGTGAGAGTTTTTTCACTGTTTACTAAAAATGACTGAGAAGAAAACAGTTTAATCTCAGGAAACAACAGGAAGTCAAACACTTCAAAGCTGTCAGAAAGGATCTCGGCTCGACAAACGGAGCAAAACAACAAGGACTTACCACGTTAAATGTTGGGCTCTCCACTTAAAGTAACACACACACGCGCACACACACACACACACACAGCCCACGACCAGCATTCACACTCTAACTCTGCAGGAAGACATGAGCGATGACATTTCCAGTGACAGCTCGGTTCGTGGTGATGGTGTCAAATATAGAGCCGTGCCGGGCTCTGTCTTAATTCCAAGTGACACCACGAATAGGGTGAGAATTAGTCCAGAGCGTAGCCCGAGAGCAAGGGGAGTCTCACGAGCCCTCATCAACTCAGACCAGCAAACCCTCAGCATCACACACAGGCAGGTAGGAGCAGTCCGCTCCGGGAAAACATCCTCAACTACAGGCCAAAACACAACTTTTTTATTTAGTTGTTCTTGCTAAATTGGTTATCTCACTGTCACTGAAGTAAACAAACCTGATCAACACTTAAAACAGCAGATATAAACGTGACGTAAATGCACATCTGAAGTTAGAAAAACAGCAAAGAGAAACCTCAATTTCTGAGAGCAAGCAACAGCCCGATAATAAGCCAAAGCACTTAATATAGTCCTGTTCAAAAAGATCAATACATCCAGATCCAGTCAATGATCTAATGCAGCGTAATCTTGCGTCTCTGATATCAGCCCGTGCCTTTGTCTCCTCACAGCAAACAAGTGACAGGAGATAACTGCTCCTCTCACATAAAAATAACCAGTCACACTGACAGAGCACCAATGTTAGACAATAAACCTCCTCTTCTCTCTTTTCCTGGTCAAATTAAATTGTCAAGTATTTCTCATTTGTCCTTTTTCAAACACAAGAAAAGCTGCAAAAATCACAGAAATCAATCATATTGACAAACCTGACAAACTCCATTTAGCTGGCAGGGTAAACAGTGTGCCGGGCCACGCGGTGTGGAGTGAAGCAGAGCGGAGAGTAGAGCGGCGAGGGAAAGAGAGAGAGAGAGAGAGAGAGAGAGGGAGAGGGAGCGAGCGAGGGAGTGAGCGAGCAAGAGAGGGGCAGAGACACACAGGCTGGAGAGCGGGGAGGCTGAGAATGAGAAGCTGCCGTGCTGTGGAGTCTCCAACCTTCCTCGGGATACAGACAGATTGCACGCGCAAGGTTGCTCCCCGGCTGACAAGATACAAAACTATCCAATCAACCACGCCCTTCTCCACCAATCACGAGCCGCCCTCTAAACATAATCAATTCAAATGGGGCCACACAATAGGGAGCCGCGGGCTGGGCTGCAGGTGAAGCCGTGCCTTTGTGTGGGGGCCCCTTTAAAAAAAAAAAAAAGAGAAAAGAGAAAAGGGCGCCGTTCACGGCTGTTAACCCTTTGACCCGTGCCGGGGCTCCGGCCGCGCAACTGAAACAATGGGGGCTTAAAGAAAAGAGAGCCTTCAATTAAACAAGTGATAAGTAAACACGGCCAGAGAACCGGCCCGCTATCAGCCCCTTTATTGTTCTGTTACATGCCGTTGTTTACACTGCCACAACAAAGGCATGCTGGGTAAAAATGCACAAACAAGTTGCTTATTTGGACTTTTCCTCCTTTGAAATGCCCCGGGAGACAATAGCAAGCATCTGAAGAGCAAGAATCGTGTATTTATGAGAACAAATTGTTTTTTCCTGTATTCCTTTCAGACATGTGAACGTGTGCGCGGTCTGGGCTCAAACTACAGGATGTGACTTTTTGCAAAATGCTAACAGCAAGTTTGAGTGTAGTGAGCGGCAAAATAAACTAGGGCAACATCATTAATTATTATGATTATTATCGTTATTATTATTATGATTATTGTTTCCTCTCTTCAGAAGAAGCTGAGCCCGCGCGTATCAACAGCTAACGCTACAGCAGCTACGAGGCAATCCATCCAGCTCCATCCCAATGAGAGCAATTAGCTGTCATGATATCATCACACTCCTCAGCACCCATGTGCACTCGGGGAGGGGAAGAGGCAGGGAAACAGGACCCTGCCACCTGCTGGAGATCTGGCTGAACTCACCGGGAGCGACAAGAGGGCAGAACGGGAGCCCGGGCTCCAGTAAACACTCTCCCACCCCACATGAACCAATCCCAGAGCAAAGAGGCAGCCATTCGTATTCTACTACAACTTCTTCTGCAAGTTGGTGAGATCTAAAGAATCATACTTCAGTCACGTCGACGCAGTGGTGCCGTGCATTTACCGGGGGATGAAAGGGAAAGGCGAGATTAACGCCTCCCTTTGTTAATTATCATGACAATAAAGCCAGAGTGGAGTAACGAAGCTCTAAAACACAGTTCATATCAACAGCTATAAAACCTTAGCCAAGGATGAAGGAATGTTGCTGGGATCCGTTCCAGTCCGCAAACACACAGCTAAAATAAACAGAGCGCCTGCATAACAAGCCCCCGCTCTCATCTGCTAATACCTAACAACCAGCTCCGCTAAGCCGGCCTGACCTATATAAATTATTGACTGGGACACCTCAAAAGTGACAGTTCCAATACATATCATGGTGAATAATTAAGTGGAAGAAAAGGGGCTTTAACTTTCTCGCTGACACGCTCGAGACGGCTCACGGAGGAAAGAAAAGGAGAGAAAGAAAAGACAGTGACCTGCAGGCATACAACTCACAACTACACACACTCATGCGTGAAGCGGTTTAGGCTACGGCCACACTCTGCTCCCCCGGCGCGCTCCCTGGGGTGGCACGCCGGCGTATTCTCAATAAAACACCTTCTTAGCAGTAATAGGCCACTGTTCTCATTTCAACGCTCCCAAAGGCCTCATGATAAATTTAGCAGACACACAGTTCAAGCCTCTCTCCTCGCACCGTGTCTTTCTGATCCTCGTCTCTGCGTCTGTGCACATGTAAAATAATTACACATGTGTGCCGTTGTGACACGCTCTCCATATAGATGCTCTTTTTTTGAAGAGAGGAACAGAGAAACATCAATATCCTGGAGCTGTGCCCCCGCCGTCCCCCGTGGTAGTTTACAGAGAAGTGAGCGATTGTGTTCATGACAGAGTGGATGACATTATAAAATCCTCCCATTTCCTGCTCGAGTTAAGAGTGAAAGTATGAGTTAACGTCTAGCCTGGCCTGAGATGTTCTCTGCTGGGCTCTGGCGGAGAGATAACGACTCCGGCTCCGGTTACAAAGCCTTCCCAAAAACGCCGGCGCAGCCAGTGAAGGAGCTGCGCCGGCACGCCAATAAATACGTCGCTGCTGCTAAAGAGGGAGACGGAGGAAAACGGGAAGGAGGTGGAAGAACATGAGAAAACACACCCGTTCCTTTCTCTTGAGAGGCGGCGGTAACCGGGACCATGGTCGCGGGAGGACAAACAACCTCTAAATAAATGATTATTTAACAGCGGGGGATGAGCCCTCCTCTAAATAACAGCACGGCACCAAACGTGCGTCAGCTAAAGATACGTTCAGGGTTTAGAGAAGCGTCCGTACAGATCAGCCGGCGTCTCCGAGCGGGAGCAGAGGTCCGACATGAAACCCAGACAGAGCCAACCTTTGATTTGTGACAGAAGAACAGAAACACTGTTATCTGGCTGCCCACTCGTCGTGCTGTGTGATTTCAGCAGCAATAACAGAAGACGGCGCGGAGGTCAAGGACAGAACGAGCCCACGTCTTTAATCTATACCTCCGTCTCATTCAGCTGCTACTCCTCCACCTCAGAGCCGCTGTATTCTCCTTCTATTGTTGGCGTCAAGGTTTAGCAGAGGTGTTAAAGTGAGAGACGTGCCGTGACATGACCCGGCGAACCCTCGGTTACTGGGAGCGAGTGTCGCTCGGCGAGAGAGGTCACCGCTCGGAGCAGGAGCAGTTACAGTAACTCGCGCCTGACTCGCTGTCCTCCTCCCGGTCTATTAGAGACGGGTTCTGCTTATTTACTTTGAATCTCGCCGTTCAGGAGCACATTGTTTAGTCAGCGCATGTGAACTCTGTATTTGCAAAATATTTCCTGGGGTAATATGCAAGCGGAGTATAACAGAGCTTGTGTTTTCAGTGCGGTTTTTCACTTAGTCAAAACAAGAACACTTTTGGCTTTGACAAATGTCGATTTAGCGAGGCGGGGGAATTTCTGCCGTGTCTTTTTGGCAACTGATTCATCTTTGATTTAAATCGAAAATGATATCAATACAAAGAAACTCAGAGCCGAGTATTTACCAGGTGAAAATAGCAGCTAGTAATAGTGATTCTGTGGTGGCTGGGGCCGTGTGACTAATTAACCAAACTAACATAAAAACCCTTTTATATCCTATTACATCAGATTGTGTACATGTAAAACCACTGGGCGACTACAGTCAGCCAGGTTTGGAGTGGTTCTTGAAGGGGAAGTGGGGTGCAGACTACCCGTCAGCCCGTCCCGCTTCCAGCAGAGCAGCAAACGAATGGAGTAAATGCAGTAGCACGAGTGTAAAAGACGTCAGAGATGTTGATATCATGTGCTCCGTAGACTGAACTACTAGTTTACGCCCTGTGATGTTCGGCTGCAGCTACCATTTCCACCCGAAACATGAAACGCTCCAAATCATTGTGTCACGGCGCCTTTCTTCTGGATGTTTCTGTCGCTGTCTGAGCGAGAACTTCATTTATTTATTTTGCTTCTGTCGTCAAACCAAAGTGAAAATGGAATCAGAGTCAACCAAACTGCCAACAATGTGCATGACACCCGAGGAGCAGCTGCCTCCAGAGCCGATGCTGACGCTGACGGCACCTTGCATAGCTTTTAGTGTTTGTTAGTGCACCCGTCCGTCCGTCCGTCCGCCGCTCTGCAAGCGCTGCCTGAGCGCCTGACACCGACACGTAGCACCAGAGCAAAGACACAACTAATGTAAAAGGGGGGAGTTCCTGTACAGATGGCCGAGTGGGGTGGAGGGTTGAGGAAAATGTTTTAAAGCCCCCGGTGCTGCGACTGGCCTCGACGGTCCCCTCGGTGGAGGAAAACTCTGAGCACGCCCTCGCCAGGTCGCTGCTTGATGACGAGGAACTGCAACTTCATTCTGGATTATCCCCAACCTGGATCCAATCTCTAAGTACATGGCATATTTTTTACAACACACTCTGACCAGCAACGCACACGTGCTGCGTAGGCCTGTGTTGAAAAAATCGATTTCCCAATTCTAAATCGATTCTCATATTAATTCCTAAAAATCGATTCATATGTCTAAAGATCGATTTTTTTTTATTTTTTTTTATTTTATTTATTTATTTATGTTTTGTTTTTTTTACAACGTTTGGTTATTTTTTTGTTTATCCCCGAAAAAGGAATGTTTTGTTGGACACGAGAATAACTGGTGCCATGTTTTTGCCTTATATATATGTTTAAAGGTATAAAAACATTAAAGTGTTAGGTTATAATTGCATAAATTGTCTATTTCATTACTTTATATACTCTCTTAGGGTTACATTTGCAAAAAATGCTAAAAACCAAATGCTCAAAAATTAAAAACCAAAATAGACCGAAAAAGGAACAAATAAAAACGGAATGTGCAAAAAAATAAAACCGATTTCATCCGTCTCTGTTTGCTGCCCTGGATCTGTTTGGTAATTCTGACCCACATGATGTTTCTGAAAGTTTTAGTGACAGTTTTAATAACACTAACCCAAATCAATATCGGAATCAAATCAAATCGGATCGAATCAAATCTTGATAATCGATTCTGAATCTTAAGAATCGGAATCGAATCGATTCTTGACATTTGAATCGATCTCCAGCCCTAGTGCTGCGTCTGCTGCATGGCCTCAACGTGGCGGCGCCTCTATACTTCCTGATAAATCCCATCCAAGAGAAGCACACGTTGTAAAGCTGCTACAGGTAGACTTGGAGATTTGAGTTGGAATAATTGTTGTGTTAATGGCTGTAAAACCCGCCGGGCAAAGAAGCAAGTGTTGGGGAAGAGATCTGACGATGTCACAGCGAGGATAAAACCCCTGTGACATCACTACGAGTCTGTGACTCTGCCACTTTCCCCCTGTTAGCGTGCTAAGCTACGTGAACTGGCTGGTGGACTAAGTTCTCATCTGGGTCAAAGTGAAAGTGAATGAGCAAATTTCCCACAATGCTAAACTACTTTAGTAAGCCCCCCGCCCACTTAAACCAAACTACATCAGAATGGACATAAGGCCTGTGTTGAAAAAAATCGATTTTCCAATTCTAAATCGATTCTCATATTAATTTCTAAAAATCGATTAATGTGTCTAAAGATCGATTTTTTTTATTTATTTATTTTTTTTATTTATTTATTTTTTTCAATCATTAAAACTTTTGGTATTTTTTTGTTTTTGCCCTAAAAATGAATTTCTTGTTGGACAAAAGAATAACTAGTGCCATGTTTTTGCCTTTTAAATATGTTTAACAGTATGAAAACATAAAAGTTTTCAGTTATAATTGCCTGAATTGTCTATATTTCATTACTTTATATACTGTTTTGGGGTTATATTTGCATAAAATGCTCAAAACCAAATTCTCAAAAATTTTAAACCGAAAAAGAACGAAAATAGAAAAAATAAAAATGGAATGTGGGGAAAAAATAAAACCGATTTCATAGGTCCACTGTTTGTTTCTGCCCCACGATGTTTCTGAAAGCAGTTCTATCAGCATTCTGGGAGGTGATTGGTCCTTACAGCATAATTAGCTGCTAATACTTGCTGTTGAATCTCAATATAATACTAGTATTAATATGTTGCATAACTACAGTCATATCATTCATGCAACAGCTCAAAAAACAGTTTTAATAACACTAACCCGAATCAATATCGGAATCGGATGCAATCAAATCTTGATAATCGATTCTGAATCTTAAGAATCGGAATCGAATCTTGACATTTGAATCGATCCCCAGCCCTAATGGACAGTGATCCTATGGACAGTTGTCCCCCGCGTTGACTGGATCATTATCTCACGATTACTACTCAGAACATTCCTCCACACTAATGTGGTGTTGCCGGCGGGCTGCCGCGCAGAGCCACGTTGAGTCAGCGGTGGGTTGGGCTGGGGGAACACCTCAAAGTACAGCCTCAGATCCCCCCGCAGCCCTGGCTGAGCTCCAGATGACAAACGCTGGCCTCGTGCTCCAACAGGCCGGAGCTCGACGAGGCCACGGGCCGACTGCAAAATCAGTAGGAGAGGTGGGGGGGGGAAGAGCCGGCGGCTTTCCCCGTCCTGTCACACGGAGGCTCGGCCCCTGGATTGTGTCACATCACGCTTCCCCCCCAACCGACCACAAATGAAGGATGTGTGGAGCAAACACAGGGAGGAGGGGCGTTGGAAGAAAGCTCACCAACTTAAAAGGCTTTCATCATGTAAACTGACAACATAATCTTGTGACCTGCAGATGCCCTCTGCGAGGGTGGACACGATGGTGTGAAGGCACTGAGAAAAAAGAGAGCAGGAGAGCAGCAGAGAACGAGATGTGCAGATTGTGCTGTAGCTGAGTATGTGAGTATAGAATAGATAAGAATAGATAACACTCGGGCGGTGAAGAGCAACAAATGATGCGTCCGTATCAAATTGAACAACAGACACAAACCAGGGAGTGTAATTGACCCTTCTCTAGCCTTCTGATTGGTCCCTGACTGAACAATCTGAAAAATCATTCTCCGTTGCTACTTCCAGGTCAGAATATCCGGTTGGACCAAACAGCCGTCTCTCTCGTTCACATCAATGGAAAAAGCCTAGTTTTTACTCAAAATTTAAATCACTGGATTACTTTTTTAAAAACTTTGTATTAGTAAAAGGAACACTTGGGAACACACTGCACCGAGTGCAGTGAGGGTGCAGCGTATTTTTATTCCCAAACTAGCAGAAATCTGATCCGTACTTCCAAAACAAAGTCGGCTCGGCAGCAGACCCATAGCTACAACCGCGAAAAGTGTTTATTTATTTATCTTAAAATGGTTTAGCGGTGTGTTTGGGGCACTTTTAAAAGTGACACCCGCTACCCAGAGAGAGAATCACAGGAATACATTTCTTCCCAAAACCAAAGGTAAATTATGAAATATGTCTGCTTTGGATAAAGCTATGTGGACTACGACACTCGCAGTTCAACCCTTCCACCGTGCTATCAGCTAAACTAATCAAAAGATCTCGTTTTCACCGAAAACCTCACCTGAAGTGATCCTGATTTTCTTTGGTCCAATAATTAGAAATAAAGTGATGTAAAGCCCTGTTTTTACAATGGAAGTGGACGGGAGAGATGACAGTTTTGTCCCACCTAGCAACGGGGGCGGGGCTTGACAAAGGGTCAATTTAGACAATGTCCACGCAGGGAACTGCAGTGGCTCCAACTTTAGATGTAAATGGTTGTGTGTCTACATCCAGACAACTCCTGCTTGCTTCTACCTTAAAGTCTCTTCGCTGACCCACGTGAGCGAGACAGACACGGCTATGGTGCACGGACGCTGATCAAGTAAGTCTCTGCAGAACATCAAGTCACTTAAGTTCTCATAGAATCAGTTTCGTCACGTCGCCAAAACGATGAATATTAGCATGTCAAACACATGGTGGCTTTGGAGAGCAACGTGCTTTTAAATAAATCTGTTAAAAGGCACTTTTGTGCAGGTTTAACCCCTCGGAGACGACGCACGCGCCGTCGCGTCCCAATCACAGGGCGGTTACAATGACGCAACATGCAGCACCGCTCAGTCTCCATTTTGAATCGTGTCAAAAGTGCAGACGTCAAACTATACACAAGTCTTTAAATCATGTTAACAGGCCAATGAAAACCAGTTATGATCAATAATATCACCACCATGCTTCTCACGGAACATCCAATCATCAACCAATCAAAGCATCCCATGGCTGTTTGGATGGGCTTTAGTATCGAGAGTTAAAGATTTGGACGTCAAGATTTGGCACTCAAATCGTTCCTTTGTAAAGTAGATGTGTTGTTGCATTTACTCTAATACACTACTCACTCTCTCCTTGACTCTTTTTAATCACTCTGACCTTGTTCGTTGCTCTTGTTGATTGATTGGTCGTAGCGTCTAACAGTGCTAACAGTTGGGGCCCTTTGGGTCGTTGCCAGACCCTGCATCTTTCTAGATGTGGACTAGCGGATGGATAGCGGATGGATGGCTATGGTTAAAAATACTGATATATAGTCAGATATCAGTCACATTGTTTATCTGAAGTTTCTTTGGCACAGATAGTTGCAGAAAAGAAAATAAAAGCTTCAAACCACAGCTTCTATGCAGCTCCAGCAACAGCTACGCACAGCACCTACGCCATCGCTAGCGTTTACACTTCTGTAAAGTATATTTTACGGGAGTTAGGCCCCAAGGCTATAAAAACAGTGGTCGAAGCATTTGGTCACGTGATCCACTGGTTTCTGAAGACCATATTTGAAGCAATGTCGGTTCGGAGGTTGACGGGAACACGGCCACAACGTGTCAGTCAACGTTAGCTTTGCTCCCAGCTACTTCAGCCGAACCGGGTTGAAATATCTGCAGAGCTGCCGTCAGACGTTTACAGTTGAACATGTTGGACGTTTTAACCTGGAGGTCAGTGGAGATGGACTCACTTTTGGACCCAGCCCTCTAGTGGCCGGTGGAGGAACTGCAACAAATCTTAGCTCCACGTGAGTGTCAAGGCGTAAGTAAGATCGCCGGCGCAGGGTTTGGGCTGATAAATATTGATCATCAGTCGCAGCAAACTGTTCTTCTACCCGATTTCAAATCGAATAATAAGAAATAGATGTGGGTAATTCAAAGCAGAAGGAGAACAAATCTACCAATCACATGTCCGCGTTGACTGTACGCATAGTCAGAGGTGCACGTCAGGTGATGCAGAGTACTGCGGCAGGGGGCTTGTGCCGATGGAGAGGCTCTGTGTCAGGACTAGGGGTGGGCAAAAATATCAATATGGCAATATATTGCAATACTTTGCCAGCTGATACGATATTGATATTAAAAATTTGATTTGAGTTTTTTTTTTTATATAATAAATCATGTTTTAGACGGATTGTAAATCCAGTACGATTTTATTGAATACATGGGTATAAATAATATTAATTTCATATCATATAAATAATGTGAAAAACACATGCAAATATGTTACTTTAGTTTTTATAGTTACAATAAAATGGCATGGATAATTTGAATAACATTGTTTTGACTCAGTTTGTCCCATTAATTATCACTATAATCTCAGATTTTAAGGTGCATAATGCCTTTTACAATTTTCAGTGAACTATGTATAACATTGCAATATCTTGCAAAATTTGGATATCGCAATATCGTATCGTGACTCAAGTACCGTGATGTGTATCGTAACGTGAGGTCCTTGGCAACACCCACCCCTACTCAGGACGCCATCGATTCAACAGGGAAGCATACATCTTTAGTCAAACCTAATCAGACTGCCAACAAAAAAAGGTTATAAACAAAGCCCCGGAGGTGAAGGTGGAATCTTTCACAAACAAAGCCAACACATTCAGGTGCTGTTCACAATTCATGTACAGCAGTGCGTGTCTGAATGTGCCTCAACAGTGTCATGGATTGTGAAGCAGAGCTCTACAAGCCATCACGGATGGGAAACCGGCGTAATCTGGATACCACACTGATAGCAAAGACTCCATGTTGACACAACATCTACTGCCCAGCTGAGAGCCAGATAATCCCCTGTAGGAGATGGATGTTCACCGAGGATCCCCTGCAAAGAGGTGTAGTTAACCAGCCCGTCTCGTGAGCAACACCACAACCGAGCAGTCGTTTCCCCTCCCCCCACCTCGGCGCTGGTGGACCATCAGCGAGGGTCCGACAGTGTTGTTCCTAATTACCTATTTCTCCACTCTTGATCCTGCAGCTGGCATAATTAGTTACCTGGGGCTGCAATCCAATTTGAAGTGATGACAAGAAAGTGATCCATGAAAAAGTAATAAGTTAAATCCAATTTCAGACTGCCTCTAATTAAATGCACATGGAACTAATGAGTCAAACCCTACCATTTCACTGATAATGGTAATTAGCGGGGTGGGAGTTGCCGGCTCTCGTTGTTGTGCCACTGTAGGTGTGAAAGCACAAAAGGTACAAGCGGCATGGATTCTTTTAATTACACGTGTCATTCTGTCAATGTAATTTAGCGGCTTCTTGACCAGTCAAGTATGTTTAGCTGCTTTCCAGCCTTGCTAGCAGCTGTTTGTATCTCAAGTTTGATTAAAAAGCCACTAAGCTGCTGAGTACACAGCGCAGGCATCTTCATCTACAGGCGAGAGTGGGCGGTGCAGGAGTGAGGGGGCTGGGGGGCTGCGGTGGGGGGGCCCCCGGTCGGCGATATTAAACCAAAGAGCCATTTAATGCTGATCAAGAATTCTGAAGCTTGTTTGACTCATATTTTTCCCCTTTAGTGCTCAATGCGGGTCACATTTCATATATGTACCGCGCTTCATTATTTTTGACTTGAATGAGTTGGAAAGTGAGTCACATCTCCAAATGAGTAAAAAAGTCTCTCTGCACATCTTCTTGTGCATAATAGGAGAACCGCTGAGATGCATGGAGCCTCGCCTATAGATCAGGTGCTCTTATGAGGTGTCAGTTTACTACATTCTCATAATTGTTGGATCATGCCTTTTGATGACCCGGTCCAACTCAACAGATAATCATTATCCAGGCCGTGTGATGGAGATAGTGGATGTTCTGTGTGAAGGGGCCGCTCTGAGCACACGGTTTGTTCTTGAAAGAGGAAGTGTGATGAGAGCCAGACCGTCAGATCAGATGTGTGTCACAAAACGCATTACTGAGAGAGAAAACAACACAAATCTCACCTCCAGAAAAAGAAAAAAACGAGCAAAGGAGGAAAAAAAAAAAAACACATGCAAAACAAATGAAGCCTAATACATGCTCACATAGAACGGTACACTGATGTTTATGCATGAACACTTTTCCTGAGTGTGTGTGGGGTGGAGGACTATTTAATTAGCAGAATATGTAATCCAGAGATCAACAAACACTTGTCTGGACCTGTGACTTTTTTCATAATGGCAGTTTCAAGCAAGTGAAATATAACTTGCAACGGTGGAGAGCAGGCAATTTACAGCGTTAGTTAGACGCTACAGCGAGTCAGAGCCCTCCTCGCAAGAACCGGGCAGAGCAGGGGAGGGGGAGAGGCTTGTGGGGGGAGGACTCTCTTTTCAATAGCTGAGTGACAGCTTGGCCAAGCTCTCTGTATACATTAATAAATTAGAATTTTAATTTCGTCTTTGTCTGCAGGAGATGGTCTCGTACTTCACTATGTACCAACAACTGGCTGTACGCTGGAATCTGCCGTTGTGGTCCCCTCTGCTGACCTCTGCAGCTTAATTCCCTTGCAGGCTGGGGAAACTGTTTAGTTTGATCCTTTCAACTTATTTGAATCTTGACAAATATGCACACAACTGAAAGGTCATCACAGTCATATTTCATCCTCTGGAGCTATTGTGAAGACATCTGCACAACAAAGAGGCTTTTCCACAACCTGACATTAGACCTAGCTGCAACAATAGCTCATTAAAAAGGGCCCCCGATGGGATAGTAGGGGTATTAAATATTATATATATACATACATAGAGACCAGGGCCTCTGTATTAATTACCAAATATGCCCTGAAGTCGTTTGCAATTTCACACTGACACAAACAACTGCTCCTTGTTCAAACAAAGATACACATCTCAGAGGCAGCTGATCTGAAATTACCGTTAAATATTGCATCAGATATGCAGCAGTGCTCAAATTAGAGCAAGATATTGTGAAATATAAACAAACATTTTTTTTCCTGCTGGTTTCTTTTTTTCTTTTCCTGTGAAAAGCCGTCCATCACCTCTCTATCTTTGATAACCACTTAGCTGCACTCGCCGTGCCACCACCTGGCACCTTCACCCCACTCGCGGCGGTTTCACTTCTCTGTGGCACAAATGCACTTTTCACGTTTCCCCCGACACATCTCCCTCTTCTACACCGTCTCCTGCACACAACTAACACTTAAAAGATTTCCTGTCTGCTGTACGGGGCTGACCACAAACAGTCCACGGATGTCTGCGGGACACCGTGTTGTCCCTGCGTCCTCAGACGGAGAAGACACATTGTTTTTGTTTTTGTGAAAGAGAGTCGGTGTTTGTGTGTTGCTTAATCACACATAACACAGGAGGATACATACCTAACTGCAAATTTTGCAGAGCTAATTTAAATTTCCTGTTTTGCGAACTTACTTTGGTACTTTTGCTCGCACACTGTGTTCTTGTGAGAGTTGCATAAGTTCACTTGATTTTTTTTTTTTTTTCAAATTCTGTAACCACAAAGTAAAATAACTAAAGTGGCTGATAATGAGGTGTTAATATACAGGAGATTATCTGTGAATGAGTACATGTTTACCGTACCTGTAGGCTCTGCTGCTTGTCGTTGGCTTTGGGGGATTTGCGGCCAGTGTTTTGATGAGGCTGCAGCTGCTGCTGCTGCTGCTGCTGCTGCTGCTGCTGCTGCTGCTGCTGCTGCTGCTGCTGCTGCTGCTGCTGCTGCTGCTGCTGCTGCTGCTGCTGCTGCTGCTGGTGATGATGCTGCTGCTGCTGCTGGAGGAGAATCTGCCGGGCCACTTGGAGGGCCTGATGGAGAGAAATACAAAATAAAAAGAATAAATAAACAAATAAGATGAATTTAAAAAAAAAAATCAACCCACGGACCACGAAGCTGTTGCGTGAGGCGGCCAGCCGTCTGAGCATTTTAAAGGAAGAAGGATTAGAGCTGGGGAGGCCTAAAGCTACTTGAGAACACTTTTAACAGGGAAAATCTGCCCTCTTGCCTTTTAATGGACTTAAAAAAAAAACATTACAAAGACTCTTTCAAACATTCCTATTCAAAGTCCTGAAGCTAAAGTAGATATAAACTATTAACAGATGTCACAATAAATTAACAGAGACAAAAAAGTCAACCCCAGCCATCCAGAGGAAATATATAACTGCGGATAGGTTATTCTTACAACAAATACAAATTGTGAAAGCACCTAATCTGTGCTTTAGATCGTCCTTTCACTTGTCTAGAAAGCAAATAAAAGTCTTTATGGCCGCTTCAAATATCTGTTAAAGGACACGGCCTTCTCAGTGGAAAAAAATACAGAGCAGACACATGTTTATTGCTCCAGCTACTCCCTTTTCCCTTACGATAAATAATCAAGCATGCCATCCAGAGCAAACAAAGCTAGAGAGAGCTGGGGGGAAAAAAAACACAGTGGTCTTGAAAACGGTCAGCAATACCAAGAAAAGCAAGCGTTGTGTTCCCACAGTGAGCTGGCCAGCCTCACACCTCCACCAGTAAACCATCTGGGTAAATAACTGGCCTCATTCTTTCCATGATGCTCCGGCGATTGCTGCAGTGATTACACAAACGGTTGCAGGGTGCATCCCAGCTCATCTCACAGGCTCACTATCGATCACTACTCCAGTCCCTTACTTGGGAAATTCAGAAATTGTGAATGTATTTAGCAGAATGTTTGATGAAAGGACACTGGAAAAAAATGAAATAACTAAAAAAAAAAACACACACAAAGTACAAAACAGTGAAAAGAGCAACGTGTGAATGAGTGAGTGAAACCCGTGCAAAGCGGTGTGAAAGTAAGACATCGCAGGGAACAAGACACCGAAAGCTCTGCGTTGAGATGCCAGTAAAGCGTTAATGCCACTATAATGGGAGCTTCAGACAGGACGGGGAGTGGAAGTGAACAGCTGTATGATGGTCTGTGCGTGGGCGTGGATGCTGACCCTCCCAGACACACGGCTGTCGGATGACATCATGTAGCATTAATATGACCACAGGCTACAGAGAGGCCACACTCCTTAGATTTCACCATACTTAACTTTAAAGCAGAAAAATGCAGCGTCTCTGTCTGTCTCTGTCTCTCCAGAGTCTCACACAGGGATGAAGGACATATTTCATTCTGCATATCTAACTGTTTTTGCACTGAAATTTGTGGGGGAAACCCCACACAGCAAGCACACTCATAAAGATAGTGCTAAAATTCAAACTAAGAACTCTGTGAGTAAGATTTACTTCCAAGCACGGGGTCAATATTTACATTTTACATCTTTGGTGTTATGTTTTCACTTCAAAGCACTTTAAGATTCCATGAAAAAGTGAAGTGAACTGAATTTAAAACGGCACATGAAGTCGTGTTGGGGCTGAAGACAACTATCAGAACGTTAAAAAGACAATTAATCGTAACAAAGTCCAGTTTAGTTCAACTTTTAAAGCTCCTGTTAACAATTACTTTCTGTTTTCTACATTTATAAAAAAACAAATCCCTTTTGATTTTTTTTCACTTTACTGGAAAAATAAGTTTCCAACTTCAAGAAAACAACAACTTGTTTGGGCAGTGAAATATTTCACCACAGTTACGTTTAGATTAACTGGGCCGTCGACTCTGAAGAAGAGATCATTCATGAGAAAACTCTGAAGAAAAAACTGCAGTAACGCAATCAATCACTACGCCCAAGGTGTGGTATTACGGGTAGTACTGAAGAGTAAACAATGTTGACTGTTTTCTTTTCCACTTTAACTGATGACACATGCAGTGAAATGTGTGTGCGGTGTGTGTGTGTGTGTGTGTGTGTGCGTGTCTGGGTTTACGACCGAGGGTGTTGGAACAAAGCGAGTTGAGTCAACAGGATATGATAGGAAGTTCAGACAGTAATGGATGAAAATAAACATTTCTGGGAAGTCTTTCCTCACTGTCAGTTATATGTAAAGAACAAAAAAATAAATGAAATAAACAGAAAGTGAAAGGCCAGTTGCTACGAGCGCTGACGCCGCACAGTCATGTTTTAACGTTACACCAAAACCAAAAAAAAAAAGGAATAAAGTTGCTCAACATATTAAAAGCACCCATCTAAACACAGGTAGCCTCAGGCTGGCCGCTGCTGCTGAGAGTCTGGACGGTTGTTCCTTTCTTTTCCACGTAGCATCACAAGTACGGTTTATTAACAGCGCAGAGTAACTGCAGGACAGTTATGACTCCATTAAAGTATTACCTCCAGCACGCTGCAGGGGAATTACATGGTGATTCTAAAAGCAACTCCACCTGGTTTCATGAAATAGGAACATTAGAAAGGCAGTCTCCGACATTTCACAGATTTAACAAATTAGTTTTACAATTAAAATAAGGACAATAATGATGTGACTGCAGCCTTGAACAGCAAAAGGAAGTGTCGTACACGTGGAGCAGTCTTCATCGTGCAACTTTGGGAAAACCTTTGTTTTTTTCTGTTTTTGCATGATGAGTAAACAGTAAACTGGAGCACAGACTGTGCTGTCAGCAGGCTGATAGGCAGTTATGAGGTTAAAAAGGCGGCTGGAGGCGGCATTCCTCTGAGAGGCCTGTTTTACAGAGCTAAAAAACACCTATAGAGACGTGTCACTGCAAAGTTTACAGAGCCCCAGTCCTCTGGGTTAAAGCCTCCCTCGTCCTCGAACTTGCGGAAGTGATCCGATTTTTATTTTAGTGTATTGGATGCTGGATAAATGCAAGAAATGTCACACATTGCCTGATACACGTGCACCTGCGGCATATGAAGCACTCGGAAGTGCGGGGGAGGAGGTTGAGGGATTATTGATGACTTAGAGAAAAACAAATGCTTTGACGTCAGCAATAAAAACTGTAAATGAGAACAAAGTGAACTACACATACGTCAACTTCCGTGACCCTACCGTGTTCTTCTGCTGTGTGTTCGCTCTCTTTTGTCTGTGAAGGACTGGTGACCTGTCAGGGGTGTTCCCCGCTTGACCGGTGTTCATCCAGAGTCCGAGTTTACGGCGCATTACAACCCAAAGTATGCTCCAATTAGGGGTGGGCAAAAATATCGATATGGCAATATATCACGATACTTTGCCAGCCGAATTGATATCGATACATTTAAAACATGATTTTTTTTAAATAAAAAAAAAACAAAAAAAAAAACATTTTGTTTTATAATAAATTGTGTAAAAAAAAAATTGTGTTTCAGAAAGGTTAATTCAGTACGACTTTATTGTATACATCGGCTTGAATAATATTGTTAGTGTTAATTTCATATTAAATGACAGATGACAGATTTCCTTAGCATCTTTTCACTTTCTGTTTTCAGAGCTATCATCATTATTATTGCTATTATTACTATTATTATTATCATCATCATCATCATCATCATCATCATCATCGTTATTGTTATTGTTATTATTATTATTATTATTATTATTATTATTATTATTATTATTATTATTTTGTGTAGACTTATGATACTTAATTTTGTTCTTTTTGTATAGTCTATATTCTTCGGTCAAATAATCACAATGTTGACCAGGGAAAAACCTGTGTTATCTTGTTTGTTGATTTTTGTTTGTGATTGACCGAAATAAATATTAACTAACTAACTAACTAACTATTATGTAAAAATATGAAACCGTGGATTTTACCGGTTTTTACTGTGTGGATGAAAGTTTTAAGCCAACATCTCATCTCACTTTGTATGTCTATTTACTTTACTTTTTTTATTTGCACCATAAAAGAGAAAAACAAAAACAACAACTAACAGACAAAAGTAATATGTGCGGGAGAGGTTAAAAAACCCTGTACGGGCTTATAAAAAGCACCTCCCCAAGGAAATAAAAGAATTGACAAATAAATCAACAACAACAATAATACTGGTATTCACAAAATAAAAAAGAAGCTATAACAACAGACAATAAGAAAACAAACAACATGAGCAGGGAACGCAAAAAACAAAAACATGAGTATGTAGGGTAATAATCCACATCTAACACACTGTAAAATAAACGTTTAAGAGTCTTGATTTAACAGAATATATTTAAGTCTTAACTTAAACATTTTGATATAAGAGGATGATTCAACAATGAACTGATAGGATAAATAGTTATCACGCAGGTGCTTCTTTTCCAGGTGAGTGATTCAGCAGACTGACCCTCAGGTGAAGGTGTGGGTGGTGTTAGAGAGGATGGTGTTGTGCTTGGAGCCCCTGCAGCTGCACAGCTGGATTCGGTGAGAGCTGCTCTCGACTGTCAGCTGTCTTGGTCGCGCGTTTTTATGGCAAAAATCTGTTTATCTCGCCTCTCTCCACCATCCCGGTGCACAACAGCTATTGGACATCGTTTCTACCGGTTACCGGCGCAGAAACGTCTCTCTCGCCCGCTTCAGCTTTACTGCCAAAATGGCCTTGTTTACATTCTAGAGCAGTGGTTCCCAACCTATTTTCCTTGCCCCCCCCCCCTACTTGTGTCTAAGACCAGCCAGGCCCCCCGACCCGTACGTACTAGCACCAAAATAGTCTTTAATTGAAAAAATGAACATTAATTATGTTTTTTTTTATACATTTCTCTTTGGTTTACTCTGTATACATATGAATTTGTTTTTCTCCAATGTCACCAATGTATAAAATACGCACAAAAGGACATAAAAGGACATCAAAATATTTCTGAAAAATGTCTCTTTTAATATGAGACCAACATTTTTTTTACATTTTTCCTTTAACAACCTGTCGGAGTAGATTAAATGTTGAGTAATGATATAATAATAAGGAATGAAATCATTTCCTGTGTTTGTCACCAGTGTATAAAAAACAAAACATATTCAAGACATTCATAAATTATTCATAACAATGTCTTATGAATGACTCATTCGCAAATATAATTTTTACAACTGCATCATTTCAAAGCAGACAAAGTTTTGCGCCCCCACGCGAGATCTCTGGCGCCCCCCCAGGGGGGGCCCGGACCCACTGGTCCGGGAGACACTGATCTAGAGTGTTGCACGCTGGGAATTGTGACGTTATGATCCGGAGCTCTACACCGAGCACCTGAACATCCGCTGACATCAGTAGATCAGGTTTTCTCCTGTCCAGGTCCGTGTGTCCCCAGCGTTGTCGCTGTTGTTTCGAGGGAATGCTGGGAATTACAGCCATCACTTCCCATTTATTCTTCCAGGAGTTTTTGTGAATTATTTTCTCAAACAGATAAATAATTCTGAGCTTATGACTAATCATTTGTTTTGTGAGTTAACAACTTTAAATTTGGGACAAGACCAGAAGCTGAGCTCTAAATGGAGTACTTTCGCGAGTACAGTGTATTACAGTGTACCGTATTACAGTGTACTGTGTTACAGTGTCCTGTTTTACAGTGCGCTCTGTTACAGTGTTACAGTTCATTGTTGAATCATCCTCTTCTATCAAAATGTTTAAGTTAAGACTTAAATATATTATGTTAAATCAAGACTCTTAAACGTTTATTTTACAGTATGTTAGATGTGGATTATTACCCTACATACTCTCATGGTTTTGTTTTTTGCGTTCCCTGCTCATGTTCCCTGCTCATTTGCTTTCTTATTGTCTGTTGTTATAGCTTCTTGTTTATTTTGTGAATACCAGTATTATTATTGTTGTTGATTTATTTGTCAATTCTTTTATTTCCTTGGGGAGGTGCTTTTTATAAGCCCGTACAGGGTTTTTTAACCTCTCCCGCACATATTACTTTTGTCTGTTAGTTTTTGTTTTTCTCTTTTATGGTGCAAATAAAAAAAGTAAAAATAAAGTAAAGTGTACTGTCAAATCAAGGTGTAGTGTGTTGGCGAGACTGAGAGGGACTTAATACACATATAGCCTCAGACTACGATATGGACACATTATTAACTGGAATACGTTATGTAAAGACACAGAAACCACAGACATGTCTTTGTCATCGCTGTCAGATCTTCTGTCTGTACGATGTCACAAGCGTACAGACAGAAAATCAATAATTAGCATCGTTTTATTCATCTCTGCCGCTTCAAGTCCAAACCAAATTAGGCCGACGCTGTTATAAACCCAAAGTGTTAGGGGCTCGTACATCTACAAGCGTTCAGTGTTTGTGAGTCACCACATACACAAGTACACGGACACCAGAGGTGATTCTACTTGCACCCGACGGCCATTTCATCAGACACCTGGAACGTCTCATAAGGTGGTAACAAAGACACTGCAGTTGGGTTTTCTTGTCCCTTAAAATGCTCTACTATTGTCGACATTTACAATGATTTAGAATTCCCCAACCCTAACACAATACCCCCAATGAACAACCGGCATGTATGTATTCTTGACATGGTATTTGTGAAAAGAGACGGGAGCGTCTCTCGCGTCCCTGGGCTATCACGCTGTCATAAGGGAACTACTAAGTACTGCATGTCTTTATGTGCAGCCTGCACATGTGGATTATTTACAGGCTTTGAGGTTTCCTGCTGCTAAAGCCAGCTATGGGTGTCGCACAAATCCCAGCTCAGTGCCTCGCCACACAGTCAAGTCTGCGTCTGCTGAACCCCTCGCTGTCCCTTTACCTGCGGCAACAAAACCAGACTTGTTTCAGGCTGATCTCGCTTTGTTATCACTTCAGGCAACTTACTGTAACTGAACCAACGTGACCATCAAAACCTCATCAAGCAACCAAAGAGACGAGCAGAGCTTTCAGCCACTTGGATCTAGATTAAACTCTAATCACTTTACTAACTGACGGATCGATGGACCACCAACGTGGTAACAGGTGGCAGTACGGGAGAACATGCAGGGTTCAGGGTTCGGGTATCAGGGTTCAAGCCAGGTGGTGGTAAACTACAGGACCGGCGCCGTTGCCGGGGCGTGTTGGTGTGACGCTGTGACCAAACGCCACAGCAGACATGATCAATAAACTTCAAATAGTACAAAATACAGCAGCTCGCATTGTCCTTGGTTGTGGTTTCAGAACAAGTGTATTTAAAATGCATAGAAATCTCAGCTGGTTAATGGTAAGGGAAAGATTACTTTATTCATTATTAATATTTATAAGAAATGTATCCATATCCAAAACCCTGCAAGTTCTACACAGAAAACTATGTTACAGTTCAGAAAATCACAGCTACAGCACGAGACGCTGCCAGAGGTCATTCTTCACTGCCAAAAACCAAGACACCCTATAGTAAGAGAACGGTGATGTACAGAGCTATGTATGAATGGAATTTACTTCCCAAACACTTTGAGCAAACTACCGTACTAGCATAAAATAATTCAAATTATTAGTAAAGAAACATCTCTTAAATAAATACATATAAAACTTATTTAATTATTATTATATGGCTATTGGGTTACTAAAAATGGCAATGGGTTCAAGTTACGATAAGTGATTATAACTTAAACACGTTGTCGATGACTATACATTGTTTGAATTTGTTGATGCTATTTAAAGAAGGTATGATTTTGTATTGTAATGCATTACATCTGAATGTTTCGGAATGACTGTAACCTTAATGTGAGTGTCAAAAAGAGCACTGGTCTTATTTGACAGAAATCTAGAATATATTTTGTAGAAGAATTTCCTTTTTTTTACTTTTTTTCTTTTCTATGTTTCTTTTCTTTTTCTTCTACTACCTCTTTAGGTTTGGTTTTAATTTTTGTCTTGTATTGTATATTATGTGTCAGACCCCAGGAAGAATAGCTGCAGTTTTGCTGCAGCTAATAGGGATCCAAATAAATCTTCAAACTTCAACTTCAAACCGAGGGAGTCCTTGAGTGTGAACAGGTTGCTAGAAGATCCTGATCCCTGCGGCCACCGAGAGGAGCAGGAATGAATGCGCATCTGTTTGCGAGTTGCTGCTCACAAGCGTGTTTTTTCTTGTATTTACTCCCCGACCGTCCGGCTCCGAGACAGCCAGCTACGACTATAGCAGTAACTCTTAACGCAGTTCAGATCAGAAGATAACAGGCCCTCCGGTGTTGCTCTGCAGCCTCTGTGGGTTTAATGTCAAGGTTATCTGCTCAACTTCCTGACTGACTGCACATCTCAGCTCACCTGACATTTATCACCTCCGCCCCCTGCAGCTTCTCCTCAGCAGATAAATCAGGTAAAGCTACAGGTAGGTTTGATATGTAGACATGTTGACAAAGCGCTTGGACTCCTTGTGTTTCAAACTGAAATACGTGTTTTTTTTAGTTTTTTTTTATTAGTAGTTCTGAAACAAGAAAGATATTTTGTTGCTGGCGTCTGTTTGTTTTATTTGCATTTTTCCTCAATAATACAGACGTTTATCTGCAATGCAAAGCAGGAAGTCTGATTTCCCACTAAGTATACAATTAAGGCCATTTCCAAAAAGCCACTCCACATGGAAAACAGGCCCAGCGCTCAAACCTTACACATTACACCGCTCTCGCAACAACACTCCCCCGTCTGTGTTTAGATTCCCAAACTAATTCATGTTGAATACATAAATAAATCAATGTTTTATACCCACTTCAAACCATTAGATTCCCTTCCTTAGCTGCACTTTTCAACTAATCTATTAATATTTATGAAAAGGCTAAACATTTCAAACATCCATGTTTAAACAATAAAGCTGAGTGTGCACTTACATAAGACAAAATCTGACTTCAATAAAAATCCAGTATAGCTCCCCATGAAGTCCCTCAGCTCCACCCCCTCCTTCACAGGTAACGCGGTACATCAAAATGTTCTGGGTTTTTTGGGGTTTTTTTTTTTTTGGAGGGGGGCTTTAAGAAAAACATGACAAAAGATAAGTTATTAACTGTGAGTGAGGGGCCGCCGGAGCAGGAATGATGATGGAGGGAGTGGAGCGGAGTGGGGTGACAGATGGAAGGAGAGAATAACAGCGGCAAACACATCAGAGAGAGATGAAAAAAGAGAATGCAGCAGAGAGGAGGCGAAGGCTGCAAGAGGAGCGGAGGGGAGGGTAAACAGTGCCCCAAACAGGCCGTTGGGGCACTCAGAGCCTGGTACAGAGACCCCCCCCCCCCTCCCCGTCCGCTCCCCCCTGCCCGGCGAGGTCAGCTCAGCTATGCAGTCCTGACAGCTTCCGTTTGCTGTGTGCTCTGCGTTTGTTTGGATTCCCCAGCCTTGCTTAGCCAGCAGCTTAACAACAGATGGCTAAAGAAGGCCCTCCATTCAGAGCAGCCCGGATCAGAACATCACACCAAGGAAAGTACACAAGCTGCAGACAAAACACGCCCACACAAAGTAAGTACACACATGCAAATGACCCGGATTGTCACAGTTGTGCATGCTGCAAGGAAAGGAGGCGCAAACAAGAGCTCGCTTGCTGCAAATAATCGTTACATTGGCACAAAAGGGACGAAAAAAACATATACAAGTGTGCACGAGTGAGCAGAAACACCAACACACACACACACACACACACACACACAGTGATGTCTGATGGCACCACATAACTTCCTGGGATGGTTCAATAGCCGAGGAGATCGCAGTGAAAGCATTTGTGTCCCCCAGTCTTTATTAAATGAATACTGCTTTTATTACAGCTTTAGCGCGGTGTAAACTCATAAACACCCTCCCAGAGTACAAGAGGAACTGTCAGCTAAATATTGTTTCTCTCAGGAGTCGCTCTTCCACCTCAATTACGCCTTTCAACTTCACAGGCTCTGTATGATGAAGTGGCAGTAAAAATCATTCACATTAATACACCATTGTGCATCTGCTGCTAAAGGTAATTAAAGAAGTAAATGACTCATAAGAATAGACATATTAGCCGCAAAATGAAAGGCAACTGGGCTGCCTCATGAAAATATGTACCATTAAGATACTGCATTTTCGTATTGAGGTAATCAGCTCCACTCGCCTGATGCTGATTTAATCCACTCCAGTGGAAAGTCTATCAGCCCACAGCCGCGTGTCACCGTCTCTTATGTCTGCTCACCAAGAGCCAGGCATTCTGCTGCAGCGCCGGCTGAGGAAAGGCTCCTCTCAAAGATGTGAGGTCGCACACCGTCGGAGGAACAGTCAATGCCGAGCCGTCATTGAGAGACAGATGGAGAAAAAGCACGAGGAGAAGAAAATAAAACAAGATCTAAAAAGACCTCTCATTGTTCCCAAACAAGCTGGGAACAATGAAGGAGCGAGATCCCAGCAGCTCCTCTCGGCCTGACCTCAGCTCTTTGCCCTGAGCACACAATGCCCCGGGATAACCGGCGATGAATAAGGGGATGATATCCGGCAAGTTGATAAAGTGAAAGAAAGCAGCAGAGGGATGCCAACTGGGTACTTAGACGAACTGTTACGAAAACACACGCTCCTCCAGATTGCATCTATGTTAGAAGTGTTGCATCACTTTGTAGCAAGGGAGTGTTGTGCTTGGGAAAATGTGTGCTTCCAAAGACGCAGCGTGATTCCGAGAATAGCGTGAGCAGATTTTATCATGTGTGAACGATACTGTGCAGAATGGGAAGCTCTATCCGCCCCGGTCTCATAGACCAGGACTCAACATTATTGATACTTTCAAGACTTCCGGGATATGACCGGTAAAACCCTTAAATCTTTCAATTTAGTCGTGCTGAATATAGATGAAGGCGTTCTGCCCACATCTATGGAAACGTGTGGGGAGAGGGGGGTTGATGAGAGAGTTGCCACAATCGGAGGGTGTCACGCCGCCTCGGGTCTGAACTGACGGCCTCTGCCGTCAGCTGACCACTCCGCGGCCTCGGCCACCACGGGGGATGTTGATCAACTCTCCACGATGCAACAGAAACTCCTCCACATGAACACTCCCACTCATCAGAGAGGCAGGCGGCGAGCGTGACACCGCTCACGGCTCAGCTTCACTGTTCCCTTGGAGATGGATTGGAAATGACATCTTCACAAAGAGCAGAGGAGCATCTTGCTGATTTCATTATGAAACTACGCAGAAAAACTTAGTAGTAGTACCTCAGTACCTCAGTCTCACGTCTGCCTCCACTGACGCTCACAGTGTTGCCCGGTCTTGACCTGAGACCTGAAGTTGCAAGCGCTGCTCACCAAAAACTCACAGTATGTGTGTGTGTGTGTGTGTGTGTGTGTGTGTGTGTTCGTGTGCATGCTGAATGAACATTCCTCCAAAGCAGAGAATTTACTATAAATCACCGGCCGGTCCAATTGGGTATGGATTGAGTTGCAGCGGGGAGAGACAGCTCCCTGGGAATAGCACCGTCTCTGCTGAAGTCATTCCAAGATGGGTAATATAATCATATGCCGCCAGGAATAAAGGAAGGGAAGAGGAACGGGGGGGGCGAATGCGATTGCCCCGGCCATAAAGAGGAGTAATTTCCAACAGTGTCCGGACACATCACCCGTCATGCCGGACGGTAATGTATTACAGCCTGACAGGCAGATGATGGGACACATGGAGGGCTCCCTTTTTGTGGTTTTCCCTTCTTCCAGGTATGATTAAGCCCAAATCACTTGGTGGATAGAAGAATCGGGTGGATGGAGAGACGGATGTTTGCCCTTTCTGGTGCCAACGAAGTCAAACATTAGCAGTAGACACAATCACACCAGGCGCTCCAGCTCATCCCATAAGCTGTTGTTGTTTATTTGGTTCTTTTCGAGCATCAGTGTTCAAGAAAGACCCAAGGAATGATATCCGTTTATATTTCATCATCTTATGCACATTGTGTTTGTGTATATTTGTGACTAAGATGAAGAGCAGATCACCAGTTGGTCCTAATGGGTTCACATACGTTTTCTTGCCACTGTGGGTGTTTTGTTTCTTTGGATGGAGCGAGCTTGGACCCCGTCCAGGTCACCTGAGGTAACTTCCTGCAGTTTTATGGCGTCATGTCACACGTCAACGATGACGGACTTCGCTCCCAGAGCTGGAGTGGACATCATAGCAGGGGAGAGTGAAGCTTAGCAGGATGTAGAGTTGAGGGGAAACGCCAGCAAAGTGCAAGCCGCTAGTCAATGAGAGCGGGCTGACGGAAGGTGTCGTGGAGCGCTACGAAGCGTCTCCTAAGTCAGTGGTTCCCAACCTTTTTTCCTTGGGCCCCCCCTACTTGTGTCTAAGACCAGCCGGGCCCCCCGACCCGTACGTACTAGCACCAAAATAGTCTTTAATTGAAAAAATGAACATTAATTATGTTTTTTTGATACATTTCTCTTTGGTTTACTCTGTATACATATGACTTTGTTTTTCTCCGAAGTCACCAATGTATAAAATACGCACAAAAGGACATAAAAGGACATCAAAATATTTCTGAAAAATGTTTTAATATGAGACCACAATTTTTAACATTTTTCCGTTAACAACCTGTCGGAGTAGATTAAATGTTGAGTAATGATATAATAATAAGGAATGCAATCATTTCCTGTGTTTGTCACCAGTGTATAAAAACACAAAAAATATTCAAGACATTCATAAATTATTCCTAACAATGTCTTATGAATGACTCATTCGCAAATATAATTTTTACAACTGCATAATTTCAAAGCAGACAAAGTTTCGCGCCCCCCCAGAGATCTCTGGCGCCCCCCAGGGGGGCCCGGACCCCAGGTTGGGAGACACTGTCCGAAGTGACCGCCTACCCGGCTCTGCTACAGCCACGCATCAAGTCTATTCTGGCGTTGGCGTGAGCGGATTTTCTGGGAGTCCACTGGAAACTGGGTTTCATGTCTGTTCATCCACATATCCATCCATCCGTTCATTCTCCAGCCGTCTCCTCCCTCCTTCAACTCCTACAGCCTCGACGTATCGACACAATACACTCAGAGCCCTCTTCTCTGTGGAAACACATCCACTTGGAGGATCTGGAGATGTCGGGTGGTTCGTCCATCTTGGCTCATTTGATGCAGAACATCCAAAAAAAAGTCAACCAGGAGGGTCTCAGAACACCGAAGTCTGCTCAGAGCCCCTGAACTGGGCTTTATGGGGGAAACCCAGGAGCTCGTTTCACACTGTGAAGGATCTGTTGGCGTCTAATGTGAGACAACAAGCGGTTTGTGCCGGAGGCCATCAGAGCACGACATGCTTCTCCTGGACTCACCAGTATTGTTGGAATTGTATCCGGCACCAAAACAGGCGGGCAGAGCGGACGCTTCTGGGATGTTTCCAGACTGACCAGTGAGACCACGCCCATCCACAGGGATGGAAGAGATTCAGGATTTATGAATCCAACCTGGTTGAAACTAGGGCTGGGCGGTATGGACTAAAAAATGTATCACAATAATTTCTGGCATTTATCCTGATAACGATAAAAAAAAAATACCAATTCAACTCCACCTTTGTAACTATAAATCTATCACCACATTCAGTCTTTCGAGCCCCCAAAACACTGCTCTAAAAGATACTAAATACTACTAAACGTCATCAATGGGAATTTATCCTTCCTTCCTTCCTTCCTTCCTTCCTTCCTTCCTTCCTTCCTTCCTTCCTTCCTTCCTTCCTTCCTTCCTTCCTTCCTTCCTTCCTTCCTTCCTTCCTTCCTTCCTTCCTTCCTTCCTTCCTTCCTTCCTTCCTTCCTTCCTTCCTTCCTTCCTTCCTTCCTTCCTTCCTTCCTTCCTTCCTTCCTTCCTTCCTTCCTTCCTTCCTTCCTTCCTTCCTTCCTTCCTTCCTTCCTTCCTTCCTTCCTTCCTTCCTTCCTTCCTTCCTTCCTTCCTTCCTTCCTTCCTTCCTTCCTTCCTTCCTTCCTTCCTTCCTTCCTTCCTTCCTTCCTTCCTTCCTTCCTTCCTTCCTTCCTTCCTTCCTTCCTTCCTTCCTTCCTTCCTTCCTTCCTTCCTTCCTTCCTTCCTTCCTTCCTTCCTTCCTTCCTTCCTTCCTTCCTTCCTTCCTTCCTTCCTTCCTTCCTTCCTTCCTTCCTTCCTTCCTTCCTTCCTTCCTTCCTTCCTTCCTTCCTTCCTTCCTTCCTTCCTTCCTTCCTTCCTTCCTTCCTTCCTTCCATCCATCCATCCAAATGTCATCAATGGGAATTTATCGTTTTTACCGCGAGATGACAAATTTTTACCGTGGGGAATTTTTTTGACGGTTTATCGTGAACGGTAAAATATCGCCCATTCCTAGTTGAAACCTTATTTCTGATGTGTTTACAGTATTTTCTTTGCTTTCAGTCTCGGCTTAATTAGTAAGTAGAGTGCAGAGTGGCGGCAGAATCGTTCCCCCCTCGACCTGCTCTCATCGCTGAGACCGGCGGGCCCGCAGGGTCCCATCAACTAGAGGAGATGATCCCAACCAAATGTTCTCAGCTCAGCGTGCTTACAGAAACACGTGATAGAGATGTCAAAAGAATAAAAGTGAAGAAGCAAGAAGACAACAAACAGAACCCACTGGAACCTGATCCGAATGAGCACAACTGGATGAATAATTTGCCCAGATGTTTAATTTTCATTGATGAGCGAACATTACACATACGCAATTAATCACAATCCCCCTGTTTTCAAGCGTGTGACTAAAAACACGACGTCCATAATTGAGAGGTGGAGGGAGAATGCAGAAAGCAGGAGCAGCCCAAACAACCAGCACTGCAGGAACCAAGGGCATGCGGGCTATAGAGCCGCTGGGGTGCCGGGGCGGTGGGTGGGGGTGGGTGGGGGGATGACAGACTGCTGTTCACCTCCATTAGCTGCTATGTGAGAGGGGTGCATCTAGCAGCACACGACCTGTGAAGAATCTTAGATCTCACTCTATCTTGGAATGGGGGCTGCCGCATTAATTCTAGGAAACTGTAATCTCTCGAGCAAATCAAATTACTCTCATTAAGCCAAGAAGAAAACTGCCTCTGTAATAAGTATGTATAAAAAGTATTTATTACCAATAATCACCTCTTTAATATGAGTGAGCTTACAATGGCTTTATTTTTGCTGATTAGGTTTAAAAATTGGGAAACAAGGAAGGGCACAAACTCACGGACACTTACACAACACACACACAACACACACAACACACACACTAATACACAGCTCATGGAGTTTATGAGAGCGCTTGATACAGTGATTAAAGGGGAGGGTGGAAGGATACAGTGCTGGAGGGCCTTGGAGAGGACATGCCTCACCTAGTCATAAAAACACACCTCTGTCTTTAGGCCGGCACCAGAACCGCTCAGCGGGTTCACTTGGAGGTGAATCGGTGAAGAATTCACATGCAAATTTTGCACATGTCATCTCCTCCACGGCACACGTGTAGCCGCGCAGCGTAACCTGGCGCGTGCACGCCCACCGACCGGCAGGTTTGTGAAGGTTGGTGAGTCCAGCGTCACTTACTGGTGCATTTACGAGCCAGACTTCTTCCAAAAAGCCGCCTGAACCTTAATGTCCTGCATGCTGCATTTCAAAAAGAATAAATATCACTGCTGGCAAAACGATCAGTGAGATGTTTCCTGCTCTTCCAGGATGTGACATCACGCTGCCACGTGCGGTTGCTGTGCTCCCCTCCCTCCCTGTTTCTAATAGTTGATTCTTTCTTCACAAAACCAATTAATTACACCTAACTGACAGTTAACAAAACACATCAAAATGGGTGATAAGAAAAAAAAAAAAAGATTTATCTCCACAAAATCAATTAGGACTGAGGGTCAGTGGGTCATTCATTTACTGGTTCAGCATAATTACCTGTTTTCTTCCCCTCATTTACTTCTTTATTCATCTGGGACACTGATGTCCCTGCAAAGCAAAAGAACACTATTTTTGTGATTATTCAAATTAAACATGGACTCCTGAGAGGAAACGTCTGCTGAACTACGAAGCAGCAAAGCTGATTTGCTCTGAAAACAAAACCAGGGGTTTCTAGTAGACGTCGGCCTCCACTCTCCAGCCGCCACGTTTCAGTAGGACAAACATTGGAAATCGCAAATTGATCTAAGAAGTATGAATTATGAGGAGAAATATACCGAAGCGCCTGTGCTTATGCCTCCACCGGCACGCCGACACGTTACAGACGCATTACGGGCTCGTTGCAGACGCGTTACAGCGGTTTCTGCTGCCTTGTGGCCACAAATCACTGCCGCTGCTTGTTTGACTGCCGCTCAAGGAAGCCACATCTGCTGCGGCGTGCTTCGCTGCGGATGGACGGAGAGAAAAGAGAGGGAGCAGGGGGATCACGGCTCACTTTATCTTTTATTTCCTTTTAGCATTTACTACCGAGCTTTAATAAACGGCGAAGGTGTTGGTCTTTTAACAGACAGGAACGTTTATCACGTTCAACACATAAAAGGCGGCTCCGTTGCTCTGCCTGCAGAACGTCACATTAACACTTTGTAAACATCCACCCATAAAGATAATTATTTTGATTGCGAGACTCTTGCAAAGCTTTTTTCTTCCCCTCCTCAACATCTGGTTGAAATATGGGGCAAGTGCAGTTTCTGGCTCCTGCTCAGGTGGTTCAAATCGGCTGCACGCGTTCACACACGCTCGCACAGATACACACATACGCGTAAATAGATTGGTAAGTAACCAACCACCACCCCCGCCCCACTTTATTTTTTTTCCCACTTGTGGCAACTCAGCGAAAAAGGCAGAAGCTGCGGCTCCCCACTTGGCACCTGGCAGGAAGTGATCCTTCTCTCTTCAGCCAGAGAGGTGGCTGGGACAGGCCAGGACTCGCTGCTGCGTTCTGAACGAGCCGGCCGATGCCCCGGCAGGCACGTTGTTGGAGGGTTTTCATCCCAAATGAGCCAACAAAAACGTGAAGTCACCTGGAGTCTAAAACAAACATCTCTCAGGGCACCATTCTTGGTCTAAGAGAAACAATTTAGAAAAAACTAAAAAGGCATCAGAAGCGTTTTCCCCCCATCAGAACTCAGTGATGGGCTGGCGGCTCTGACAGAAGCACATCAGAGGAGGGGAGGCCTCCAGAGGGGACGGGAGCACCGGAGACTGTGATAATTGACCGAGATGCTGCGACCACGGAGCCCCCTGTCCCCTCACCTCCAAATCCCAGTGGCCCTGTTTTCAATTTAACACAGTACTTGAGCAGATTCTACTCGTTGCAGGGCTAAGGCACATCTTTGACACTTTTACATTAAAACGACCCGGCCGTCTGCCGATTGCAACCAAAGAAAAAGGAATCCCTCTGCTGCTACTCTTGCTCCTGATGTATAGTGGGTGGGTAAGTGAGAGGGGTGTCCATTTCCTGTCCCTCCTTTCCCTCCAGAACAGACACAAATAACTCACAGCCTCCTGAGCCTATCTTGATTTCATTCCAGCAGATAAGGACACCATTTATTGTTTTCATTGAGCTGGAGTGCTAAGACAGAGAGCACCAAATTACTCTCAGATTGAGATAAATAGACCACAAATCGCTAATTCAATCCATCTTCGATGCTGGTGATGTTTTGAAGAGAGGGGTTTGTCAAAAGATTACAGAGTGAAACGAGAATATGGTGGTGTGATAGTGGCTGGAGCTAAAACAAAAATAAGAGAGAGACTGACTGAAACCCCAGTTAGTATTCCCTTTGGAGGAGCTGAGGGCTCGGACAATATTATTAGCCTTAAATATGAAACATTACTCAAAGTGCATCTTTCAGAGCTGTGATGAGCAGAGGTGTCAAAAGTATTCACATTCATTACTCAGGTATAAGTATAGATACTAGAGTTTAAAAATACTCCTGTAGAAGTTGAAGTATCAACTCAAGTTTTTTACTCAAGTAAAAGTATAAAAGTACTGGTTTCAAAACTACTTAAAGTATAAAAGTAAAAGTAATGTAAGGGGGAAAAAAGCCATTAAGGACAAAAGCCATTGAAAATGAATGCATCTTAGTATAATGCAAATATATTAAAGAACCATATATGTGTACTATTGAGCATTAACATGTGTTTCAGAGAGCAGGAGATATGATGACTAGTTGCCTATAAGTATTGTAATGGTGCAAAAAGTCAAACTTCAGAGGCATGTTATCATTTATCCTAACCTTTATTGGAATGTACATCCAAGTTTAGTTGCAGGAATCTGAGGGAACGGATGTAAGAACAAAACTGGACAAGAACATCTGAAACAACCACAACCAAATTCACTCTATCCGGATGGAGCAATTTAACTGGATAGTTTTTATTAAAGGCTGAAATGAAATAGAGTAACGAGGCTGTTTTTAAAATGTAAAGAGTAAAAAGTACAGATAATTGCGTGAAAATGTAAGGAGTAAAAGTAAAAAGTCGTCTGAAAAATAATTACTCCAGTGAAGTATAGATAACCAAAATTTGTACTTAAGTAAGGTAACGAAGTATTTGTACTCCGTTACTTGACACCTCTGCTGATGAGCGGAATAATATGTCACGTATGGACTGATAGGATGCAGAGCGGTGTGTCCAGGGAGTGTGTATGAACCCAGTTGCAGCGCGGCAGTTAAACACTGATCTGGTCATCTTGTCCCATGACAGGCAGATCACTCAGGCAGATCACTCAGCCAGCCAGCGATGCTCGGCTTCGGCTCCGGCTCGAGCAAGCATTACACCCCTGCACTTTTGCAGAGAAGATGTCAGCCGGGCCAAATCTGATCAACAAATACACTTCTCCTGTGCCGTACCTATCTGGGATGATGATGACATCATGTGGAAGTAAGAAAAGTGATGGAGACAGCACGAGGAGAAGGAGACAGGGTGAGACCTGCAGCACCAGCTTCCTCTGGGGCGCCGCTTCTTAAAGGCAAAGCGTCTCCACTGGAAAGCCAGGAGACAACATGCTGATTTATTTTAATAAGAGCCATGTGCCTTGCAACGCCCCCTCTCCAACATCAAAGAGACGAGCATTTACATGCTGAGCTTGTCCAACGTTAATAATCAAAAACCCGAATTAAAAAATAAAAAAAGTGTCTGTCCAGCGATGTAGCGGCTGAAACACAATCCTCACGTTGAAATGACATTTCTAATGATGCATTAAAAATGAATTACTATCATGCACTTGCTATTAAAAGATTCCAGAAATTTGTATTATGCAAAGAGAAAAAAATAAATATAGTGTTGAGTTTGCAGATAAGAGGTCTGTAATTAGGAGTAGTACTCCTGCGGTGGAAAACATTTGAAGAATAAACCTGGAATAGTTTGCTTCTTTCTCTGTTGCCCTACAGATATTTTACATTATTCAATTCAAAATACCATCTTTCTGATTCCAACTTTTTTGCATGTTAATGTTTCATGAAAGCCCCCTGGCTATCTATGGGCACAATTATTAGATATCTGCAGAGAGAAATTGAAAAATTTATCATACTCTCAATTTTGTACTTCTCTGATCCTGGAAATGGAATTGAAGAGCTGAAGGTTCTCCGGCATAAACACCTCCATCCAAACACCAACACACAACACACTGCTCAACGGGCTCGTCGTCCTGTGTTTGTACTTGATGAGCAGGAAACTTAGAAGCATGTCGCAAATACTGAATTCACCCCAAAAAGTAAATAAAAGGTTATATATATCAGGGCTGTCAAGTGTGATACACGAGATAAACGCACTGATCAGGAAAAAGACGCTGAGCCCGGCCTGTAGTTCGGAGACCAAGAAGCGATGCAGCTGAAATAGATCGTAAAATAAGATGCATGAAGAATCGGTCACGTGACCTCTTGAGTTTGTTAAGAGCAGTTTTGAAATTAATTTTTCCTGTAGACTGTAAATATAGAAAGAGCCCACGTATTTTTCCCTTGTACGGCATGCCATGTTGCCTTTGAAGTTGATGGGGACACGCCCAGCGTATGTCCATCAAAGTTTGCTGGAGGACGCTCACAGCAGAATGTCCAGGTTCAGATGTAATCCGACTGGGTTAGTATAAACTACAGATTACTTCCTTAGCTTAGTTTAATGACAATGAAATAAGGAGGAAGTGATGACGGCTAGCTATTGGCTAAGCCGCCTGTCAATCAAAAGGATACATTATTTTGTATTAGAATAACTCAGTTCTTGAGTGTTGGACCAAAGTTTGACATATTTAGACTTATTTATTATTCATCTATAATTTCTTCACATATTCTACTCAACAGAGCACAAACACACAAACACACTCTCCAAAGACATCTCCCACTCTTGTCAGGTACGACACGTCTGCTCGCTAACCACATTAAACTAAAGCTGCTACTTCTGCTTCCTGGCAAAGTTAGCGATGAGAGACAAATTGACAATTAATAAGAGCGACATTTTAGCAACGTCTGAAGTGATGAAGGACGGGTAACAACATGGAGGCAGCAAAGGCAGGTGAGCCGAATAACAACGCTCACTGTACTGAACGCCAACCGGCCGGCAGCTCGTTGTCTCTGTAACGATCATTTACTGGTAGAAAAAACTAAATCAGTAACATTAGCCTATGCTCCATGTTTTATGTGTGATGAGGTATTACACTGCAAAAACTCAACATCTTAACAAGAATATTTGTCTTATTTCTAGTTAAAATGTCTCATTTTTAGTCAAAAGAAATAATCTCATTACACTTAACAAGACTCATCACTGGAAAAAACAACAATTTTTCAAGATAAATCTTGTCCCCATTTTTGTCAGATTTTTCTACTTATTTCAAGTGAAAATTTACTTGAAACAGGTGAAAATTGTCAAATAAGTTATTTTACTGGTAATGACTCTTTTTTGACTAAAAATGAGACATTTTAACTAGAAATAAGACAAATATGGAGTATCCCAAGAACCAGCGGTAGCAGTACAACTCTAACAGGACCCTAACAAAACAGCTGGCCATTCTTAGCAGCACTGGAATGACCTCCAGGCGTGTGCATGTGATGTCCAGTTCACCCATGTACGCTGGTGTCTCGCCCAACCACAGCCCTACTGTTGCTCCTCAAACTCAAACACACTGAACATCCCAGAGAAATGACCTTGGGATCGTGTTGGACATCGGCCAACCAGGGGTCACCCATCCACCAGGCCCGCTGGCGTACACAACATCAACAGCCTCTCCAAACAGCTCCTGCTTTAACGTCTGCCCAGAAGCAGCGCGGCTGCCTTTTGTCAACTCACCATCTCCTACGGCATGTCATCCAGCTCTAATCAAGCAGAAAATGGTCATAAATATTTCTCTCTGCTAGATTTCACATTCACATTTCACGCAGGGACATGATATTTCCCTCCTACCTCCGGGGAGTACCTAATGCAGAAAACAGTTACTTATATTCAAGGCTCATGTTTCTTGAGTCAAATGCAGAACATATTCCCCATTTACAGGGAGAAAAAAGGGGGAGGAAGAAAAAATAGGGCAGGGGGAACATAAAGGACTGTCTTATTTTCTGTGCCATTTACTTCCACCGCCATCCCATTATATCATGTCAGAGACTGTAAACAACAAACACCAACAGCGTATCAGGGGCCGCGGAAACAGCAGGATACAATCTTTTGGAGGTCCATCATCAACTGGGGAGGAAAGAAACCATTTATTCTTTTTATTGTTCATTTAAATAACATATATCCTTTTTGTGTACAGAGAAAAGGGTTGCACGAGGATTTATAGGAACCATTGTCTCTGGACTGGCCAAGTATTTACGGCAGATGTCATTCACAGGATGCCGAGCTGCCATCAATGTTATTTATGACGAGACAACCCATCTCGGCATATCATTTTCTAAATGGTACACAGCTATTCACCAGCGGATACTGACCTGTGCCATTTTTCTCTCAAATAGAGGCCGTGTCACCGCTGAGCGCGCAGTGGGGTTGTTATTAATCACCGATGCAAACTTTGATGGGTGGAAACATGTCGAGCAGACCTGTGCACGGCGGAGCTGTCTGTGCGTGTTTACTTCAATCAAGGCTCCTTTGGTCATCCCAAACGGGAGTTTATCATTTTCTGTGCCGTATGCCAAAAATGGAGTTGTTAGCCGTGTGTCATGTCGTTATTGGAACGCAGCCGTGGCACGTCCTGTTATTTACTCGCCATGTCAGGTAGCAAATGCTGTTAGTACATGTAGCTTGTAATAAAGAGTTTAGAAGAAGAAATGCTTTTCGAGGGTTGAAAGGTTGGGAAAAGAGAGAAAATGCATCCGATGCGTTGATGTGTGCGTGGCCGCCACATCCATGGATCATATCCAAAGTAGCATGTTATGAGCACCTGTCAATCTGGGAAATACCATTCCTGTCACACGTCTACGTGCACAATGATACCTACATATGAAGAAGAAACGTGTCTCACTGTATTGGAATGTTGAATTGAACTGAATATTTGATCACCATCCATCCATCCATCCATCCATCCATCCATCCATCCATCCATCCATCCATCCATCCTATTTGGATTCATGGGGTCTGATGGAGCCCAAATAAAGCTACTACCTGCTCCGATTCTGTTATGCCAAATTGAATACAGTTTGGCCCTTTGGACAAATTAACATTGAGTTATTTTCATCCTTAGCAGAGAGATCTGAAATACTCATAAAACTGACATTTATACTCTTATCAAATCAGACCTCAACTAGAGGGGAAAAAGCAACATCTTAACGAGTAGTCAGTGGGAAAGATGAATTCATTTCAAGTCGGGGTGTCCAAACCTTTGACTGGTACCGTCGACGTGTATACGGAAAAGACAATTAGCCCAAGAAGCACCAGGGGAGGAAGAAAGGATTAACCAATCAGCTCCACGAGGCTGACAGCGGTGTCAATCTGCTACCAGATGAATGCATTCGTCTCTCGAGGTCGGTTAAGGAGACAGATTCAACTTGAGTCGTGGTTGGGTGGGGTGTGTCCCACCTCTCCCTTTCCTAACCCTAACCCAGACTACCTCTGCCTCGGATGTGCAACATCAGTGCCTCGTGAGCCGAAAGAGAAGGCACGACGGCTGTTCTGAAGACCCAGAATTCCTCTGGAGTCACCAGGGCTCTGCCAGGCGCAGCCTGGTGCCAAGCGTGAGCACGGATCTCTATTACCTGAACTGTGCCATACGAGTATGAAAATATAAGAGCCAGGCTCACGACAGGGTTTTCACATTAGCCCGGGCGTGTAAGTGCACACACACCAGCGCGTGCACGTTAACACACACCGACGCGTGCACGTGCACCGAGCTTTTTATTTTATTCCGTGTTATTGTCCAGGCAGATTCACAGTAGATGAGGCATTTCTGTCTGTTTATTTCACACATGCACCCCAGGAAGAACGAGAAGAAGAGGACGGATCTTCCTCAAACAAATATGTGTTTGAAAAGACGGCGGCGCCGGTTTCAATTTCAATAGCTCATTTAACCCTTATCTGTCCAAATCCTTGGGGTCTATTCTATGTTAATTGGATCTACATTGCACTAGCATTGGGGGTGTTAACAAGCACAGTCTATGAATATTAATTACCCTGAAGTTTTCTGCACAGGAAAGACTTTACTAATACATATTAATTCTATGAAGTTTTTAAAGTAGTGCTCTCATTAAAAATAAATAGGCGCTGGTCTTGAATGTTTTCCCAGGAGGAAGTGTGCATCCTTAAGTCTATCCCTGACAAATTGGGTCAGATTGGCTAATCTTGAAAAATAGCTTCTTCTTAAAATGGCATTATTATTCAGCTAAGTGTAAACATTGAAGAGGGCTCTTGTTTAAATGCTGTTTTGACAGCGGCCATTAAAGCTAGTCGTGTCTGAGCGTGTACTTTCCCAACGCGCGGCCTCCCGAGGGCCCCGTTAAAATGCTTACTTATTTACACCACTAAACACACAAGTTGCTCAGCTAAACAGTGCAGAATTACTCTGCCAGCCCGCGTGTGCATGTGTGAGGATGCGTCCGTGTGTGGACGCGAGGCGTTCCGGAGGCGCTTGTTGGCTACTTTAAATAAAACATTGAAGATGCATTAGTCCTCTGGCTAGTCGAGGCCGCTCGCCGAGCCATTTAGGACGAACCGGTGCAGATGTATTTCCCAGCATGCCTCCAGCCAGCTGCCTCAGACACCTGCTCAAAGTTTAGAGTTGCCCACTTCAGCACAAACACACAGAGCGAGCCATCAAAGGCCATCCGGGCGGCACACAAAGCCGGCCCGCCCCGCTCCTCCTAATGATACCAGCATGCTCGGGCAATCGCTTACCTGGGAGGTATCTGCCTGCACACCTTTCACAGTTACCTCATCCACACGCTGTCCTCTGCTAAACCCTGCACCTTCACTCATATTCGTCTTATTTTCTAGTTAAAATGTCTCATTTTTAGTCAAAAAAAAGACTCATCCCTGGAAAAAACAACAATTTTTCCACCTGTTTCAAGTAGATTTTCACTTAAAATAAGTAGAAAAATCTGCCAGTGGAACAGGATTTTTTTTTGCTTGTAATGAGAAGATAAATCTGTCCCACTGGCAGATTTTTCTACTTATTTCAAGTGAAAATTTACTCCTCCTAATGATACCAGCATGCTCGGACAATCGCTTACCTGGGAGGTATCTGCCTGCACACCTTTCACAGTTACCGTACCTCATCCACACGCTGTCCCCTGCTAAACCCTGCACCTTCACTCACAGCACACTGATGTGTTACACTTTTTTCTTCAAATACTCGGCGATGTGTGGTGGTAATAACTATTTTTTTTTTATAATGTTTGTGTTCAATGTTTGTTTGGTGAAGTGACTGAATAAAGAATTTCAATCAATCAAAATCAAGCCGTCTTTGTCAACCATCACTCCTCACCTGATCACCGCTGGTACCGTCAGAGGCTCTACTTCACCAGGTCAGTGAGTAAATGTGGTGGGGGGGTTGCTGCGCGCCTGTTTGCCCCCCCGCGTGTCCGTTCTGACAGCAGCCGCGATGCCAAACAAGCCGTTGTGACCCCCCCCCACCCCCCGCCCACATAAGCAGGGTGTGTAAACAGGATGTGAACCTGAGGAACACTCAGCTATTTTAAAACCGTGGGCTTGGGCACACATGCAACCTGGGCTTCATCTGGTCTCGGTCGGAAAGCGGCGGCTGGAGGTAGACTCAACAACACGGATGAGTTCATAGGCCTCCGTCTTGGAAGGCTTCCACAGGACAAAGAAGAGGCGGTGGGTGGTTTACCTCCGCAAACCCCACCAACAAAACCTGGGGGACAAAAGGATCTGAAAGGTTGCACCTAGACTAAAGATCTTTCCTCCAGCGCGGAGAGGAAAAACAATGCAAGCAAGTGTTTTAGAGGAGGACTGATCCATGCAGGGGAAAGTGTGAGTCTTCTTTTCACTGACACAGACTGTTTCTTCCTTTAATAATTATTTCCCTTTTTCCCAACCCAGCGACGCATCACTGTTCCATTTTCACCTCCGTGCGTGTGATTATTAATCAGATCACACATCAATTGCCAGAACCAGCAAAGAAATTCAGCCTGTAATAAAACTGTCATGTGCTGTGCTATAAAGACAGATGTTGCCAGTTGTGTGATAACATAATTAAACTGTTCTGTGAGGGATTCCATAAAATTATTCAAATTGGACGAGCGCTATCATTTTACCAATAAGCAATTTGGGGCAATATGCAGTGTCATAACACTGATGTTATCCTCGCCGCCAGATTTTCCAATAAGTTGGAGCCTCGGCCGGCCTCCTGTGGCAACATGGAGACACCTGAGAGCCGCTGGGGGTGGAGGAGCAGTTGCTGTGTGGAGGCACCTGTGTGTGTGTGTGGGTGTGTGTGTGTGTGTGTGTGTGTGTGTGTGTGTGTGTGTGTGTGTGTGTGTGTGTGTGTGTGTGTGTGTGTGAGAGGTGGCGGTCCAAGAGCAGCAACAGTGTCATCACACGTGGTGAATACCAGGGATACCCTGATCCTACGGTGCATAACTCTACACTAGGGCTGGGGATCGATTCAAATGTCAAGAATCGATTCGATTACGATTCTTAAGATTTAGAATCGATTATCAAGATTTGATCCGATTCCGATATTGATTTGGGTTAGTGTTATTAAAACTGTTTTTTCAGCTGTTGCATGAATTATATAACTGTCTAGTTACGCAACATATTAATACTAGTATTATATTGAGATTCAACAGCAAGTATTGCAGCTAATGATGCTGTAAGGACCAATCAGCTCCCAGAATGCTGATAGAACTGCTTTCAGAAACATCATGTGGGTCAGAATTATCAAACAGATCCAGGGAGGAAACAGAGACGGATGAAATCGGGTGTATTTTTTTAGCATTTTATGCAGAAGTAACCCCAAGACAGTATATAAAGTAATGAAATATAGACAATTTATGCAAGTATAACTGAAAACTTCTATGTTTTCATACCATTAAACATATTTAAAGGCAAAAACATGGCACCAGTTATTCTCATGTCCAACAAAACATTCCTTTTTTGGGCATAAACAAAATAATACCAAAAGTTGTAATGTAAATGAAAAAAAACAAACAAAAAAAACAGCCTGAACTCCATCTTGCCCTGGAGCAGAGCAGAGATGTGAGGCGGGCCGAGCCCCCTGCCCCCCCTGACCTGCTCTTGCTACTCTGTTAGCTTGACCGTTAGCCCGTGAGGGCCCGTGAGGGCCCGAAGGCCGACGGCAGCAGCTTAACACGTGAAGGCCCGGCCTTCGCGCCTCTGCTCCGCCTGAGCGTTTGCTGCATTTGCTGCACATCTGTGCTTGCGTCCTGAGCCTCCCGGTGCAGCGCGGTCCCTGGAGCTGGGAAGGGCAGAGCCTGCTCAGGGAGGATACAGCCGGCGGTTCAGCCGTAAGACCTGCCTTCTGCAAACAGGAAATCTGTGCTCGCTCAGCTCTTTCTGTGGCCACTGTGATGTGTGTCGCTCTCCCCGCTCTGTACGTGAAACCAGAACCCCCCAAACCCCAGCCCCGACCCCCGAGCCCATCTTACATCCTACACAACTACAGTATTCATCTGCTTCATTCTGTCTTTTGTGTGTACGACACGAGCGAGAAGAAACCAGATATTTTAGAAATCTGTCAGAATCTTTTAAAAGGCTCTAGGACATCAATGTTTAATGATCTCCACTCCTATCACGGGGAACAAAGCGGCTGGTGCGCGGGCTCACAGGTGGGCCGCTGCGCGGAGGGTGAGGCTGAGCCTCCTCCACGCAGGCCCAGAGCTGACACAATGGTCCTGGCGGTGTTTATCTGGCAGCCGCAGCTGCACAACACAACTTCCCGTTTCAAAATCATCTAAAACAGTCGTTGCAAAATCACTACTCTTTCATACCGTTGTTTTTTGTTTTCTTTACTCCCCTACAGTGTCTTCACTTCCTCCTCTAGATAACGTTAAAACCACAACTTCCGCAACACAAACAAAAACTGGGGGAAACAAACAGATTCTGGGGCAGATTAAGGTAAAGAAGAGTTAAATAAATAAAACTATTCTGTGAAAACGATTCAAGGTGCTATAAAAGAGAGATAAACACTCCCCAAGGTCTCGCCGCTGCAACAGATACCACATTAAGTTCCTTAAATCGGGAAAATCTGCAACATTTCAAAATCCATTCCTACATTTCAACACCATCTGTCTTTTTCTTGCTCTTTTTTTTTCACACTTAGCTCCCAACAAACAAGCATTTTACTCACTAATAGAGATGTTTAAACCAAGCTTATGGTCCACTTCCCCCCAACCTGACTCGTCCATAAGATGAATTCCCCTGTCAGCATCAAGATGATCAAACAGATTACAATTATTTCATCCCCCATCCTTATTAATGAGGACTGTCTTTCATAGTTATGTTCCCTAATAAGAATAAATGATATGCCAGCGCCAGGTCCGCTGTTCCCACTCGCTCAGGGGACTCTCAAACAAGTCTTTTGAGTCACCCTAAAGGAATAAAGGCGGAATGGATTTTTCTTTTGTTTTTTTTGGGGGGGGGGGGCATGTGTGTCAGTTAGAGGCGTATCAGCGAGCCACAAATAAAACTTAAAAGAACAGACTGAAATGCCACAAAAGTAAAAAGTTATTGACTAATTGAGAAAAGATCGTACTGCCCTGAGGACAATTACGGCGGTTCACGGTGCACGAGCGAGCATCCGGTCAGACGGGGGGGATGAAACGGCCGCCCGCCCGTCTCTCTAATGGAGCTACCTGTGTCAGGAGCTGAGAGGGAAACGTGTGGCTCTTCATCTCCACTTATCACAGGCATCAATTAGCAAAGCTCCTATTTCAAATCAAACAAATGCCAAAGAAATTAACTGCTGGATTTGTTCAAAAAAAGCTGAAAACAAGAAGCAGCGGAGCAGAAAGGAGAGGGCAGGAAAGCTGAGTGCAGTAGACGGAGCAGGGATGGAGGGAGAGGCTTTTCTTCTCCTCCTCCTGTCGGAGCAGACATGCTGAAGAGCAACGACCGGAGAACAGGAGCGTTCTTGGAAGGCCGGCTCTATTCCGGTTTTATTTCATCCCTCCCGGTGTCAAGTGCACGCGCATGACACCGTCTGATCCCTCTGCCTCTCCCCTGACTCACATCTATCAAAGTTGTTACGCTGTTGTCTTTGCAGAGCGAATCAGAATGCGCCCCTGGCAAAGAATGAAGGAAAAGTCAACAGGAATTAGGTTTCGCTGCAACTGTTTACTCAACTGTGGCCTGCAGTTATTGAAATGTTATCCGCGGTGTTGTGTGACTGCTGCGGTAATGAATTCAGCATGGCTGCGACTTTCTCACTGACGACATGTTCCCCCTGAGCTGGGAAAAACCGGGCTGGGAGCCGGGGCCGGGGTCAGGGACCGGGTTCTGGAGCCGGGGGACTGAGGACCGGGAGAACCGGGACAAGTGTATCTCTAACTGGGGGGCTCCAGTACACGAATGAGCCCTCCTCTGGCTCTGCTCGGTACCAATACGCCCCCGTCCTCTGTCCAGATGGCCTGCTGCTGCCACAGACCAAAACCACCCGTCCACCTCACTGGGGTAAACCTGGACGGGTCATCGCTCCATCGCAGGCAAAGTTGCTTTCGTCAACGAATATAACCTTTATCACCTGAGGAAAACGAGACTAGACGCAACGAAAATGCTGGTCATGTGCAACGATAATGAAATATATAATGCAATATCGTAGGGCAGTGGTTCTCAAATGGGGGTACGCGTACCCCTGGGGGTACGTGAAGGCACTACAGGGGGTACGTGAGATTTTAAAATATACATATATTTAAGAAGTAGCATCCATGCAAAAATCCTTTAAAAATAAATATTTCATAAAAAATTGAGGAAAATATAAGTCTAAATTCATAAAATTAATTTTATCTTCAGGAGTAGGCTATTCAACTTATTATCCTAAAACCCCAGAGTATCCCCCACTCCAGGATGGTTCCACCTAACCTGTCAATCACTTGGACCAACGATGGAGTCGTGGTTGAAGCGTAGCAGCAATATTTTTATGTTTAATAAATCACTTACTGATGGCACAGTGCTCTGTTTTAGGTCTTTTTTTTTTACAACCAAAAGTGCTTTGTGCTGGTTAGGGGGTACTTGGCTGAAAAAATATTTCACAGGGGGTACATCACTGAAAAAAGATTGAGGACCACTGTTGTAGAGGAATAAAAACAAGACTAAAATGTAGATTACAAAATAAAAAGCTAAAATGTGTCTTCATTTTCATTGACCAAAACGAGAAGAGACGAAATGTTCCAACAAAGATCCTTAATGTCCATGTTTCCAGTAGTTTCTCTGGTTTAGTTCTGCTGGGTGACGTTAGTCCTCAATCCCAGTCGCTGCAGCGGGGAATCAGATCCAGAAGATGCAGCTGCAGAGTTAGAGGCTGATGCCGTTAACGCAGAGCTCTAGGTTAACGTACATTAAAAACAAAGTTACAGAGAGAAACGCAGGTAACTTCTCTGGGACTGGGAGAAGAGGAAGAACCATCTTTGGATACACTTTCCTACATAGACGTGGAAAACAAAACAGAATGTGTCGTCGAAAAACAAAAAGATGGGGAGAAATGCGGAAAAATAAATATCTTGGAAACTCAAATTAGAGCGTTTTCTGTATCTGGAATGAATGTATTTTTGAGTCTAATAAGGTAACAATAATATAATAGTAAGATAACCTTGTTTCAATTGTAAAATGGGTTTGGTTAAATACAATCTTTGACTAAAACGAGACTAAAACATCATCAGTTTTGTTCGACTAAAACTAGACTAAGCACCCTCTGCTGGGGTTTGAACCAGCAACCAGCGACCCCGCCGCCATCAGAGGCGTGAACATCACGCACCTCGCGGTTCTGAGATAACAATGTGCACGTTTGCCTTTTTAGCCCTTTATTCATTATTAATACATTCTCCTGACGTGTTTCATCCCCTCTACAGATCATTGACCAGAGAAGCTGCACATTTATAGTGACAACTTTCCACATGTAGCTTAAAACACTGAGTTCTGCTACCGATGAGCTGCGGGTGCATTTCCTGCGTGAGGAGAGGCTGGACCACTCCAGCCAGGAACGGGAGGCAGCGGGATGATGATTAACGTCAATGCTGCGTCACGGAGCAGCTGTACGAGGAAGAGCGGCGCGCCGCAGGACCGTCTCCCTCCTCGTACACAAACTGACGGATGCGCTTTGACAACAGACAACAGCAAAGCGGCTGCGCATCATCACCAAACAGCTCCTGACAACAACCCTCGCCGCGCTGTCGGGGGAGAGCCAGATAGCGGCAGACACGCTGATCTTTTCAGCGGCGTTTCCTCAAACGCGGCGTCGTGTGCCACACGTACCGCTGACACCCACAGAAAGAGCGTGTCTGTTCGCCTCAAAGTCTGAGACGGCGGAGCGCTCCTCAGCTCGGATGACGGGATGCATCTCCACACCTCCGCGGCGACGCGGCAGAGTGTGGCATTAGTCGGGAGTGTGAGCGCTGTTTACAATGAGCCAGAGGAAAACGCTGTCATCCTATTGGATGTCATGGTTCCCTAACTGTCTACAGAATCCCGCCGCACCTACATACTTAAAATATGTTTGAACATGCTGATGAATATTTCAGCTAAATGCAGATGCTGCATGCTGGGATAAACACACTCACAACCAAACAATCACAGAGGAAGAGCACTTCTCCTTCTTTAAATATTCACACGGGGACTCAATATACATAAATAATAATAATAATGTGTTTATGTACGGGATGTACTTTGAGGTGGGATTAAATATTAAGAGGCACTTTGAGCAGCAGATTGGGCCTGCTGTTGACAGGTGTGTGTGTGTGTGTGTGTGGGTCTACCTGCTGCTGCTGCAGGTGCAGGAGGTCCACGGCCGTCACGTCCACCGACGGGGTGGCGCTCTTGGGTCTTCCCTCCCTGGACGCCGTCTCCACGCTGGCTCCTCCATTCTGATTGGCCGGTCCGTTGCTCGTCACCTCCGTCCCAGATTCTTGCATCATGACTCAGAAACCTGAGAGAAGAGGCAGAGAGGGAAAACAGGGACAGAGAGGAGCAGCTGTAAAAACACGCAGCCATGAGGTCAAACCATAAACATCTGTCGTGTCCTTCTCACACAAGTCCACTTCGGTGCACGTTCCCCCGTCGCCTCGTCCATGTGTTTGCAGCATGTGCGAGGAGGCGAACGCACGTACCAACACATGGACAAACACATGAACAAACATTCGTACAAACAAACTTCCCCTGAGCAGAGCAGCTCCGTCCATCCAGACCGGAGGAACAGAGCAGAGAGATTCAGGCCTCAGGGTTTTGTGTTTGTGTTCCCCATCACAGGCAGAGGTGTGGTGGAGGTGGAGGTGGAGAGGCCGGGGCCGGGGTCCGGGGCCGGGGGCCGGGGCCCGGGCCCCGGCCCCGCGCACTGCAGAGGAACCCAACCTGAGCCGAGCCAGAGCACAGGCGCCCAAGAAAACATTGGCCCTCCAAAACCAAACACGTTCTATGGAAATGGATCTATTTATTTGCACGGCTCCCAGAAGAACCACGGCAGAATGGCTTTTTAATGGGAAGCAGGGGCCCGGCGTGGGGCCCGCCAGAGGATCTCCATGAGAAACATGCAGGCGGGTGCTGGGGGGGCGCCGACGCCGGCATGCAGGTCTGAACGGCCTCACGGCCTCACGAGCTGGGAAACATCCTCGTTCACAACTTCAGCTGAACGATTGAACGATGACGTTAATGCTGCAGTCCAGTTTTAGGAATATATACCCCCACCCCATCTGGCACCACATAATATATATATATATATATATATATATATATATATATATATATTGTATAGTATAGTATTATTAAAAATAAATGCAGTTAGACTCAAATACACATCTGTACATTTGAATATGAGGTGTTTATCTTGTTGTCTCAAAGCTTTTTTTTCCTTCCTTCCTTCCTTCCTTCCTTCCTTCCTTCCTTCCTTCCTTCCTTCCTTCCTTCCTTCCTTCCTTCCTTCCTTCCTTCCTTCCTTCCTTCCTTCCTTCCTTCCTTCCTTCCTTCCTTCCTTCCTTCCTTCCTTCCTTCCTTCCTTCCTTCCTTCCTTCCTTCTCCTCTCTCCCTTCCTCACTCCCATCCATCCTTCCTTCCTTCCTCCCTCCCATCCTTCCTTCTTTCCTTCCTTCCTCCCTCCCATCCTTCCACCCTCCCTCTCTCCCTTCCTTCCTCCCTCCCATCCTTCCTTCCTCCCATCCATCCTCCCATCCTTCCTTCTTTCCTCCCTCCCATCCTTCCATCCTCCCATCCTTCCTTCTTTCCTCCCTCCCATCCTTCTTTCCTCCCTCTCCTCTCCTCCCTCCCTCCTGTCCTTCCTTCCTCCCTCCCCTCCTTCCTCCTTCCCTCCCTCCCTCCCTCCGTGCACACCCCCCCCCCCCCCCCCCCCCCCCATCAGCGGGATGGGCGCGGGCGACACTCGTGCATATCTGCGCCCGTATTCCTCTAATCAGTGAAATGATTTACAGCTATTGTGCGCTGGTCTCTCCTTCCTGGCGCAAAGCGTCTCGCCTCCCAATTCCAGGGCGGTTAATGAAGCTGACCAAGTCAGGCAGAAGCAAATTAACTTGGCTGATTAATTATTTATATGAAGCAGAATAAATGCTTTAAAACACAGGGCCTCATAACGAAGGAATGTGGATTCATGGTGGAGAGTAGCCGGCCGGCCGGCGTGGTTTACGTGTGCCGGAGCACACGGCGTCTCCGGGGATCGGAGCTGAACTCCCAGGCGCCGCGGGGACACACACTCACGCTGACAGATGGAAAATTGGAGTTGACAACTTGTCACTCAGAATATTTACAGAACGCAGGTGAGATCATCTAGATGTGAGATTACTGAAAAGAAGAAGAAAAAAGAAAAAAAGCTGCTTTGAATCCCGCTTCTCAAGGACACTTTGAAAGCTCAGATTCATTATTAGTCACTGGAGGCCACAAAGAGCTAAAACAGTACCGGGTCCACGGCTCAGAGCAGAAGCACACGATGGTTTGCATCCTCACGACTGAAGAAGCCCGTGTGCAGGAGACGGGCCCGAGTGAGTCATCCGACGCGGCGGCCCGCGCCGGTTCAGTTGTGTGTCACAACTCCCCCACACTTATTGGCCCGTCTGTGCAGCTCGGGCCGGCCTACAGGCCCCGTTCTCTGGGATGTGCTGGTCCGCCCCCCTCCCCCGCCCTGCAGACAGATGTTGACCCGGCTCACCCCTCCAGTCTGGCACGGCCCTCCTCCATAATGGGATTTGCTAAACAAGGAGTGAGCAGCAGGGATACTGTGGGACGGGACGACCAGCCACCGACTCCATCTGCAGGCCGCGCTCGCAGCCGCGGCTCTTAGGAGAGCAATTAACCCAACCCGTCCTCTGGCCAAATTAAATGCCGTCTCAAACGCTGACTTTCTACCACGTGCAGGAAAAGGAGATTTCTTTCTTTCTCTTTATTTTCCCTTAAAGCTAAAAAAAAAAAAAAAAAAAAAAGGGCAACACTAATGGCTATTTTACATGCACTGTCATTGCCGGCAAAATTTTCATAATTGTTACGGAAAGGCGTAAATTTCCAAGTGCATGGCATCTCCAAAAGTAATCAAGAGAATGAGCCGCAGGGCTACTTTAATGTATGCAAAACTAGTGACCCACAATAGAGGAGAGAAAGACTACAATAAATGCAAAGTAATGCGTGCATGCTTGGAACCGGCACTGATGAGGGAATGGCTAAAATTAACACCCAATTAATTTTAGAATTGACAAACAAATGAAACCCATAAATCTACTTTCTCATTAATTTTTCCACCGAATAATTCAAAGCCGCAATATCGCGTATGAAAAACTTGGAGGAAAGAAAAATGGAAAATGGGCATTATCCATCATAAATTTCAAGCAGATAGGAAAGAGCCTTATTAGAGAGCTGCGCTGATAACGGCGCGCCGAGGCGAGCTGAGGCGCGGGCGACCCGGCCTTTTACTTCCCCTCTGCTCAGGGGACGGCCCGGTGTCCGATGACGACGGAGACCCGTCTCCCATCAGGTCCAGTTTAACAACAGATTAGCTGTAGTTGTGGGTCACGTGTCCTGAAACGGTGCAGTCCTGCGTCATGTGTGCAGGCCTCAAACACAAACATTTCAGCTTATTACCGTGTTGGTCTGTTGTTTGCTGGGAACGTGACAGAAAACCAAACAATTAAAACAGCCGTCGTTCCAGGAGACGGGAACGAGACGGGCAGAGAAGCCGGCTGCTGCTGATTATTAGATGCCTCTTTGCTCTTCGGGGGGACTCGCTGGAAGAATAAATAAATAAATACATTTTTTATAAAGCGAACAAACACTGGATAAAAAACAGGGGTTGTTGGGGGCAGAGTCTCTATTTGTTTACAGTTTGTTGTGTTGTTCTGCCTCAGATACGCAGCGCCCGGCGCAGACGGGCATCACGTGGATCCCACCTGAGCGGGCAGGTGGAAGGTTAAGAACGGCTCACCGGGCCGGCCCTCTCCGGAGAGCTAACGCCAGAGACGTTCAATAAACGAGACAGCCCTGAGACAGCCCAGTTTCCTGTATCTGTGTCACGTGGGTTTCCCCCCTGCCCCGCCCCTTTAGGAGACAGGAAGTAGGTCCTGAGTCTATTGAGTCCTATGGGAAAAGTGAACGTGAGCACAGATTATTACCAATTCCTTCGCCCCATAGTAACCTAAGTAAATATGGGACCCATTTTTCAAAAGCCACAAACCTTCTGAACATTCTGACACCAAAATGGACATTTTCAGACCGACAGATTAGGAGAAAATGAACTTTGTTTGAGACCTGTCTCTGTCTGAGCAACACACTCTCGCCAGATTTGGCTCTTATCGTTTTCCCATCGGATAAAATGAAGTTTAAAACTAAAATAAAACTTGCTTCTTTGCTTAATAATACTGTTATTGTTATTATTGAAGTCTTTTTGGAAGGGAAAAAAAATATTAGACTGATCCGATGATCTTGTAGTGGGTGGGCGACCACGCCCACTTAGGAGACCGGAAGTGTATACCATTTCATACCATTGGCAGTAACGGTAATGCCCTATCTTCTGTATGGAGTATCTTTGCTAACGCCTGTCCCTCCGTCATGAGCGCCTGGAATCCCACAACCTTCAGAAAGCAGCGGTGGATCCGAGGCGGGGTCGGCCCGCGCAGCTGCGCTCTGACCCGTCTCCTCATCGCGCTGTTTTCCTTTAGCGCTCGTGACAGTAAAGGCCTCGCCGGCCACCTGCTCCGGCGCGCCCGGTTCTCACACAGCCCTTGTTTACACAAGCGCACAACAAAAGCACAACATCTTTGGGGCGGGAGATAAAGACACACGGGATGAAACGGCGGGAGAGAGGCCGACTCCAGAGCTGTTTAGGTTCGGCTTGGTTGCTAGACTAGACAACACACCGCCGTGTACCGAAGGTGCGACTACAGAATGCTTCCCAAGGCTGCTCGAGGCCTTATCTTTGGTGTTATTTTGGCTCCTGGAGCTGGGGAAAAGTTAAAAAAGACAAACACAAGTTGCATGTAAAAAAGAATAATACAGAACCTCCTCTATCACAGCCTTCATCACTGATAGCTGCTCCTGGTCTCTCTGGAAAACTCCCCTCTGGACGGGATGCAGAAACCCTAGAAGGCTCTCAGACGCCGCCTCCAAACCTGCAACCGCCGCCATCGTCAAGGACTCTGTGAGTCGACCGGGGTGCACCCGTGGGTACACTTGGGGGTGCACTCAGTCCCAGGCTGCACCCGCTGACCCCCACAGGGACCAGGAGCCTGCAGCACCAGACCACTCCGAACTCACAGGTCCTCCGCAGACCCGGTCCACTCACGCCGGCAAAACCAGGCAGCTGTTTGTTTAATAAGTGATGGTTGCCATGGGGACAGTAAACAGGAGGAGCTGGGCTTGTGTTTATGAACAAACACGTCTCCTTGCAGGAGCCATTTAATATTAACCAGGTGGAATGATCGGCCCATTTCCCAGGTGACACTCAGGGCAAGCCCAGTGTAAACAGGCCCGGCGAGGGAGGGGGGGGAGAAGGGTGGGGGGGGCTTTAGGGAATCAAGGTTGATGCAAATACAGCTCTGACCAGAATAAACAGAGAGGCAAATGTCAAGATAAACAAAAAGTCCCTCTCCTGACATCTGAAGACGCATTAAACTGGTGCGTTGCAGCTGCTGGCAAAGTCGCCGTGAATGAGAACAAGGAAGGGAGGGGGGGGGGCGGCCTGCAAGGTGGTCTCCCGTGGAAACACATCATTGTCAAGCAAAGCAATCGAGTGTTTCTCCTAAACCCAACAAACTGTGGCTCTTCACAGCAGCACGGCGAGGAACTTGTAAAAACATGTTAAACATTTACCTCATTCAATTATTCAGTAACTAGGTTTGTGGACGGGGCTGGGGGCGGAGCTACGGCATCCACAACACGGTGCTGCAGATAAAGAAACCTAAATAAAAGCAGAACATTAACCGGAGCAGAGGGATGTTTACGATCTAACTGGCTGTTTACTGGATCAAAAACATAATTACTGAAAAACAGGTGATTACAAAAGAGCAGGAAGTACTCCGGGGGGGGGTTTCCAGCCTCACGTCTCCCTGACTAGGAGCCTTTCATGCATACAGCAACCTGCCATGTGCTGAAGTGAGCTTCTGTGTTTTCATCACATCCCCAACTGATCACATTTACCACACACACACACACACACACACAAAGGAAGGCCTAAACTACAAGGAAAAACACATATTTATATCGCATCAGGACGACCGTAACAGGATTCTTCAGCATGAAATCTGGATCCAAAGCTATTACTCCTGCGTGAGCAGAGAGCAGCACAACATCCCGGTGGCGGCGCCGGCGACGCGAGCATCAGCCCCGTATCACGCCACAAACCCAGCTAAATTAAAAAATACAAATAAGGAGGGGAGTAGACGGAGACTCCAGGAGAGAGTCTGAGTAGATCCATAATTTCAGAAAACACATAGAGCCGTTTGCCTCCTTGGCATGAGGCCGCGCGCGGAGCAGCTCGGCGTGAAGGCCCGCTGTGCTCAGACGATGACAGGATGTGCCAGAAGTAAGGCAGGCCACGGTATTTTTAGTGCGACTGGGGCCGATGGAGAGTAAGTAAATAGAGAAGTCTAATGAGTTTAAATCTGGTTGCGCATGAATGGAATAGTAATTCTGGGATGTGGGGCCCGTTTTAGGAGCGCTGCGCCACACATCTTTTTCCCAGCGACTCTCCTTCATCTGACTTTGATAGCCGGGCTCACATGTGGCTGCTGCCCATTAACACTGCAGCGGGAGGACAGACACCAGGAGACGGGAGGGGGGGGGGGGGGGGGGGGCTGCTGACCACGGGCTCCAGGCGCACGCCGCTTCCCTCGCGCTCACCTCAGGCCCACGTGGGCTCAGAGCACAACACAAAGCCGACCCATCCGGCCGCCGGGGGGCTGCAGCAGCACCTATTCTGGTACCGCAACTTAAAGAGTTTCATGGGTTTTCTAATCAGTTTTAATTGCAGTCCCGGGAAGGCGGGGGCGCTCCGGCGGGAGCGTCCGCAGAGGAAATGTGTCAGATGCATTTTTCCTGGGAAAAGAGTTGGCCTTCACAAACTTGTCTAATTAATACTGCGTGCCCGTGCAAGAGGAGGACGAGATTATTACCACTGCTGCCTTTTGGGGGACGTCGGTTCACCGGAGCGGCCGGCTCCTCTGTGAGCTGACGACGTGGAGTCTAATCAGTTTGGGGGAAAGCTGAGCTGCGCGGCTAAACCGAGGAGGACCTGTGGTAAACCGCGGCCGCCCGCACAAAGCAGCCGCTAATTACTGTCGAGTAAGTCGTCAACCCTGCCAGATGCATGTATTATACTTCCTCTCTCATTATCAGCCGTGACAAGTGGAAGAAACTGATGCTGACATCCTTCTGAACGGCGTCCGGGACAAAAACACGCGGTGCATTTCCATCCCCGACTCTTCTGATCCCAGTTCAGGCCGAAAGGTTTTCAGATCAAAGCATGGGACGGGAGAAACCCCCCCGACCTCGTAAATACACCCGCTCGGCATCCTGACAGAGTCTCCAAAGGCGGACGCTGGGCGGCAGGAAATTACCATATTCTCAGCACTATAAGACGCACCGTATTATAAGGCGCACCTTCAATAAATGACCTCTTTTAAAACCACAGTTCATATAAGGCGCACCGCATTATAAGGCGCACTAAATATATGGTAAAATACCGTACTATAGTGACTGGGGTTGAGTTACGTATCTACCTGATGGAGCTGCGCTACAGGAAATGCTACAAAGTCCTACAGCAAATGCAAAAAAACCATGTATGTCAAACTTTATTAACAAAATAAAAACCAACTAGATTACCCACAATCCCCCTGACTACAGTAACAGAAATTACCGTAATGATCATATATAAGGCGCACTGCCAGTTTTGAGGAAATTAAAGGCTTTTAGGTGCGCCTTATAGTGCGGAAAATACGGTACATCAACCTGCCGGGTCGGTCCACATGACAGTTTGTCGTTGCAGGTTCCCCCGAACACACAAAACCATTTCTGATTAATATTAAGCATATTTACGATTTAAGATCTGTGTTGGGACCACTGGGATCAAAGTGGACCCGGGAATCCTGTGGCGTGCGGCCTGCCTTAATCACAAAAGCAAACTACTGATGTTCCACATAAATCTCACCTTTACACACCGGCTACAGCTATGAGTTATTTCAGGGATGGGGTCCTCACCCACAACTCTGGTCTGAGTTTAGCGGCGAGGCCTCCTGCAGACGCCTCCTCAGCACCATATCAGGCCCATTTAAGCCTAAACAGCATCTCTTCCCTTCTAGCCTGCTCACTTACCCACGAGGGGGTTAAACAGCATGGGAGTTTTGAGTTCCATTAGGTTGTTAAACTGAAGATAAAGGGCGCAGGGCTAAATACCAAAAGACGGTACATGAATTTCTGGGATTTAATGGAATCAGGTTTTAACAACTCTTTTTTGTTAAATACAGCCCATGTCAGGATGATGCGTCCCACTCATAAAGCAGCACAATGACAACGTACAGTGGCACTAATACAAGGACATAGTTCATCATGACATTTTCTGCAATTCCCAACTGATTAGGGTCATTATGTTGGAGGCCTGATTTATGTAGTCATTTCCTCTCACCAATCCTGCATCAATGAATCTTAATGAATTGGTAAATAAGGGTGAAGATTACACTATGTGACACCGCAACATTTCTCACCCTCAACGGCCGAGATTTATGTAGCCAATTAGAGACTAACAGAGAAAATTGGCTGGCAGCAAAATAATATTCTTTATGGGCCAAAATGGAGGAGCTTTCTCAGTGAAGGGCAATTGTATTGTCAGTGTTAAAGTCCATAAAGCATCCTCCTAACCCACCTTCAGAAACTCCTCCCGCAGGCGCGCCATTGTGAGGCGGCGCGTCTGCAGAAGTGTCTTTAACATTCACCGTGACCGGCCTCACATGTTTGATCAGCATAAACCCGACACAGAGCGACAAACATGTTTACCTTCTCGCTGCAAACGTCAGACAATCAGGCGACGTGAGCCGCGGCTCCTCTAATGAAGACACAGGAGCTTTTATCAAGGCCGGCCGTGTCAGAAATATGCCTCTTTCATACCCACATCAAATAAAACCTGTGTACAAAGAAGCCAATTATTTGCGCTAAACATATAATAAGGCGATATTTTTCAATTAGTTTTTTAGTGAGGAGAAGAAGAAAAAAAAGGAGCTTTCTTACAAAACACAACCACAAAGCCTTCATCTTGGTTCTCAAAGACGGTGGATATGAGAATACGATCACGTCTTTGATATACGTCTGAACAACACACGGCCCCGGACTCTTTCCCACTTTCCAGGCTCATCATTATTACAGCCGTGATAAATGTTATTTTCTTACATGTACATTAAGGGGTGCCGAGGATGATTACGGAGAGGAGCAAACAGGTTTTTTGTGTATCACTACAAAGCACAAAAAGCTTTGCCTGCTTATTAATACCAACTTCTTAAAAAGGCACTTAGAGTTATAATGAGCGCCTTTATGTATTACATATTGTGACTAGATTTAGTGTGAGGAAGCGGCTCTCCACATCAAACACGCTGGCTTGCTATTAGGCGGAGGGGCTGAGGGATGCTGTGTGAAAAGGAGTGGAAAATTAAAGCTGAAGCAACGCAGGAAAGGGCTTAATTTACTGGCATGTACAGTATGCAAATGAGATTACTCTCAGCTTAACTGCATCATTTATGTCCATAATAACAGCATCATCATTACAGGGCTCAAATTAAATTACACTCCAATTAGCATATCAAAGTGATTGGTTAAAGTTGAAAACAAATACCAAATGTTGTTAATGAACATCTGTAATCACCATGTAGGCTCTCAGCGAAAACATCCAAAACAAATATGTGTTTGGGAGAAGGGGCGGCATATCCTCCGCAAACAAGGCGCCAGTCTGCCGGCACGTGCGCGCGTGCGCGTTGGCGTGCAGCGTGCTGGTAGGATGGAGCCGTTTCACCTGCAGAGCTCCACACACTCAGGATATATTTCCCAAACTCCAGGAGATCAAAGATCCAATTTCCCACAGTTGCCACTTCAGGAGCTCATCAATAAAATACTAATCACTTCACGGCTGATTCAGAGACTGAAGCCTCGGCTCAAGGCTTAGGGGAGACGTCCGTATCGCACAGAAACACCTCTGCTCCGGCTGTCGGGGCTGCTGTTCGACGTGCAACGCTCTCCGCCGCAGACACTCGTGACACACAGTATATACGTATAATCTGCAGGGGATGGGGTTTTTTTTATTTCTTAGCAGCTTCGTCCCTGAAGCCCGCGCTGGGCTCCGGCAGCCCCCACAGCGCCTCCTCGGGCCCTCTGGCGGGAACATCCACCAAAACCAACACGTTTCACTTCCATCCACCTCACTTCATCCAGAGTTGGTGAATCCAAAAAAAAGTATTTGTTCTCCGAGCGCCACTTTCTCCAGCCGCCTCAGTCCTCCCTCTCGGCAGCGGTATACGTTACAACATTTTAAAGAAGCGTCTTCTTATTTTATTCATTATGGATCCATTAAAAGGCCTTATTCCTGCAAGTATGTAGAGGAGCTGCCTTTCAAGGTAGCGCTGGGGCAAATCTTCTCCATCAGCTAATGACGGCACTCATTACACGGAGAAGCCGGCTAATGAAGGCGCGGTGGCCGGGCCGCTCCCTCGCCCCGCTACAGCCCTATGAAATGCTAATATCTCACATCTAATTAAAGGATACCCAGGTCCAGATGCACCTTCACGGCTAGTAGCTGGTAACATAAATTTTATTTTTCAACACTACACTACACCCGGAGATGTGCTTGAGCAACATCCCATTATTTCATATTTAATACCCCCACCAGCGCCGGGCTTGCCTCGCCGTAAGCCTCTCCTCTCTTCTCCTCCTTTCCTGGAGCAGCTTTCCATCGTGTTTTCGAGCAGGAGGGGTTTTTTTTTTTTCTAATATTTTCTACTTTACTTTATCTTTTGCTCAGCGTGGTCCTTTAAAGTGGCTCCTGAAGTAAACACGCACAACAGCTTTTTCTATGCGTGTGCCACGGGGGGAAAGGTCAGGGTAAAAAACAAAGAGAGGAGGAGAGGAGAAGGGCGGGAACTCGCCGCTGTGGCTCCTGCAGCACCGGTATACATTTACAATGTTTACACATCTCTGGCTGTAAATATGTTTACAAGAAAAACTGCTGCCTTTCTCAGAAAGCGACCTTGAAGCCGGTAAACAACCTTTCACAAAGTTCATTAACGTCAAAGAGAAGACGGTCTTTCCCCTCGCTCGGACTGAAAAAAAAAAAAAGGTCAATGCCATTACCTTATCAACAAAATACTGCTGCAGCGGGCTGGATTTACGGTTCGATGCCAGCAGGTCCTGCCTGGAGCACCTTACAGAGAACCCACCCTGCTGTCTGGCCGCTGCTGTCAACTGAGGAGAACGGATTTCACATCTTCTCCAGGCTTCAAGTGTTTGTTTTTTTCTTTGAATACATAAGTAAATAAAAGATAGCAGGAGACTTTCTGAAAATGCACATCAGTACGTAACCAACGTGTGATCACTTCCAGCTGGAGGATCCCTCGTTGCTCATGTGTGGCGTTACACGGGGCCGGGGGGGGCGGGGCTCTGTCTCAGACGCCATTGGGCGAGAGACGGGGTACGGAGATAAACAAGACCACCCTTTCACACTCACTACTACACTCAGCCCACCAGAAGAAGAAGAAGAAGAAGAAGAGTCTTCTTGCTGTCATGGTCCATCTGAATGTGCCTCTTCAGCGATGGATCGGGAGCACTTTTACATCGGTTCGGTTCCACCACTTGCCAAAGCTAAGGAGTAAAACGCCTGACTTTAAAGGTCAGTGTTAAGAACATATCACATGACGCGTGTTTGATCCCGGCCCAAGTATTTTCCCAAGGATTGTGCGGCTCTGTTCTGTGTAAATCACGCAGTCTGACCTTCTACATTCCTCATGTTCGGTCCTCTCATTCATCTACAGGCACAGATAATACTGGGCAAATATCATAAACGTGAGGATTTTAGGATTGAGGTGAGGCTGTCATCATTCCCAGCCGACTGGGAAAAAAAAAAAATCACATCTGAACGAACTCTGTTTCCCAACTGCTGCCGGACTCACCTGCGGGGCGGTTACCTGGCTCTGAGCTGCGGCAGAAGCGGCTACTTTTTACAATGTTATTTACACTGACTTTGCTCCTGCAGCAGGATCCCTGCAGCCGTTCTCCCTTAAATCATCAGAAGATGTTTCTAAACACAGCCGAGTCGTGGACTTGGAGCCAGGGCGTGACCCGCCGCTGAACCAGCCTCTGCTCGGCCGCTCCAAACACCAAACCCCCCCCTCCACCCCCCGATAAATAACTCTGCACAGCAAACAGAGGCCCATCAGTCAGCCTGCACACAGCCAACAACAGGACAGGGACAGAGATTGATGGAGAGATACAGACAAATAAAGAAAGACCACGAGAAGAGGGGACAACAAAGAGAGGAGGGGGTGTGGGGGGGGGATCAAACGCTGGAAAAGTAGATAAAAAGCCACGGCGGGCCGAGCCCAGCAGCCTGGAAGGCCGGGCGCTGCAGGACTGAGAGGGGCTGCGTTGCCGAGCTGTGACATTTGTTTCTTATTGTCTAAGTGGCAGCTGCACGCATCCCCCCGCGAGGGGCCCCTCGGCTCGGCGCCGGCCGCTTTGACAGGGAGGTAACCATATTAGGACGGGTATGGTAAAGTAAACAATAACATAGTTGCAATGAGATGGAAATTTTTCAGCTAATGGTGTTTGTCATTCCTGTTTTCAGTGCACTGAGCCCTGTGTTGTTTCTAGCCGGCCAGAGAGACTTTGTTTATGAAAACAATGTGGGAGCCAAGGCTAAAAGCAGAGGGAGAAACGGGGAGAAATCATAAATAAATATCACACTGAAAAATACCTCCACTTCTTTCATTTACACAAATAAATCCACGCTTGGTTGGGACCTGCTTCTCACTTTTTCTCTTCCCTTCCAGGCCACGTCTGCACGACGGCAGCTCGGTCTGAAATCGTGTTCTCCTCTTAAATTCACCAGGACAAGTAAAAACAATGAACAGAGGAAAAAAAACAATATTGTTTTAATCCATTTGAAGGAATATTTGCTAACGTCTAGCGGGCGTCATCTAGCTGCCGTGTTAGGCCACGACCGTTTAGCACTTTAGTAGTTCAAAAGCCATGCGGCTCACGGAGCCACGGTGACCAGAAGTGACCGGAGAGACTCAGTGAAGTAAAGATGGAGGAGAAACCGAGGCCTGCTCAACTCTGGACAAGAGCCGGAGCTGTATAACGGACCACGGGGCTAAAAACCGCCGCCGCGCCTCTGTGCTGCTTTACGCAGAGAGAACCGCAGGCTGTCGTACCCCGAGCACAACGCCGTATTTTTGCATCTTTGTACAAATTTTAATCGTCTAGAAGCAACAACAGGACTGTTTAATCCGACGTGCACACATGCACGACAGACAATCATCTTGACATTGAAGACCTTGAAAGGACCAATAAAAGTAATCCCAGTCTGAGGTTGTTACTGCAGCCCTGGAGCCTTCTAAACCCTGAGTGAGCCAATCATTTATGCAGGATACTGTGACATCACAGACCAGGACCTCAGCTAACGGAGCAAAATTAGTCTTTTTACACACACACATGCACACGCCAAAGACATGAAGCTACTTGGACCAAAGGTGAGCCTGAAATGACCCAGCTGCAACCAGCTGTGCTGCTCCTATTGGGACGATAAAGTCAGACATCAACGGATGTCTTCTTCCTATTCAATTCAGGTTTATTTATCTAGCGTCCATTACTATACAAAGTGTCTCTAGGTCAGTGGTTCCCAACCTGGGGTCCGGGCCCCCCTGGGGGGGCGCCAGAGATCTCTGGGGGGGCGCGAAACTTTGTCTGCTTTGAAATTATGCAGTTGTAAAAATTATATTTGCAAATGAGTCATTCATAAGACATTGTTAGATATAATTTATGAATGTCTTGAATATTTTTTGTTTTTTATACACTGGTGACAAACACAGGAAATAATTGAATCCCTTATTATTATATCATTACTCAACATATAATCTACTCCGACAGGTTGTTAAAGGAAAAATGTTAAAAAATGTGGTCTCATATTAAAAGAGACATTTTTCAGAAATATTTTTATGTCCTTTTATGTCCTTTTGTGCGTATTTTATACATTGGTGACGTTGGAGAAAAAAAAAACATAATTAATGTTCATTTTTTCAATTAAAGACTATTTTGGTGCTAGTACGTACGGGTCGGGGGGCCTGGCTGGTCTTAGCCACAAGTAGGGGGGGCTCCAAGGAAAAAAGGTTGGGAACCACTGCTCTAGGTGGTCTTCAGAGACCCAGGATGACCTCGGAGCCAGTTCTCTCCATGAGAGGGAAAGGAGCTGTTGTTGACGGCGTGGAGCAGGTAACGCTCCCTTCACGCGCGCCACACGCCGAGAGCACGACTGTTCTGCTCAAGCTGAACATTTCTGACTCGGTTTAAAGACGTCTTATCAGTCAGTCAATCAGAATAACGGCTTATAAAAACCAGAATGAATCAGAGCGGGATGGCAGCTCTGAGTCAAACCAAATAACCGTCACGTTATTCGACACGCCTGCATCCAAATGATCTTTTCTTTATTTCGGCGGCAGGCGAAGATTTCGTTTAATGGAAAGTAGCTGAAAGAAGTGCCGCGCGGGCAGGAAGTGGAAGCAGACTCGTCCACTCCTGTCCTCCGCGTGGACTTTCTTTGTTTACTTTTCCGCCACCTCTCTCTCCATCGCTCACTCGCTCTCAGCCTCATCCCTAATCTCGCACCAGAAATGCAAGCTGTTTATTTGTGCAGGACTGAAGCCGTTCCATCAAGGAGCCCCACCAGGTGCTTTATCCCTAAAAGGGATTTGTTTTCTAAAATAAACAGAGAAAGAAGAGGACTGCCAGACTCCCATTTACCACGACGCCAGGCGAGTGCAACAAAGTCGCAACTAACCAAATAACACAATTACGGGAACTTTTTTACATAGCGACAAACCATCAATAACCCCCCCGAATGCATCTCCATTCATAAGTTCATACTTCCTCTCCTCAGGTGAGGGAGCGCGTGCTACTATGCGTTAGATATCCCATCATCCTCTGTCCAGCGTGGACTTCTCCAGACTCCAAAATAAATAAAGAGAACAGAGACTTTGCTCCGAAGACAACAAATCAATCACAAAAGCCGGGGCTGAAATAGAGAGTTTGTCACTTTTTCTCTCACGTTTCTGATTTTCTTTTCATCTCGCCGTGACACGACTCATCTGCAGATGGATTCTGCTTACTTTTGTGGCCGGAGTCAATCTCGCGGCGAGTCTCTGTCACGTCAGCCGTCGGCACCTGGTAGCCGACTGTCATGATTAAACCTCCCCACGCCGAGCGGGACGAGGGCGCACACATCCGTCAATACGCCTCAGACCAGAAGACGACGTGTCTGCTGGAGGCTGATAGAAAAATAGATTGAAACCCCACAAACCTGTTTTCACCAACATTTTATATATATATATATATTTTTTTTAAGTAGCTTCAAGTTCACACATCTGAGACAACATCATCAGCACCGCTCCCCCGGCCTCGCGGCAGAAGATAATGCTCGTGAGGGTTGCGCGGGATGCCAGAGGGAGTACGGCTGTTGCTCTGTTGTGTAACACACTGTACTCGGCGTGAGGCGCGTATCTAAGTGTGCGACCCGTTTAGTCAGACGAGTCGGAGGCGGGCGCTCTGCCAGACGGCGTCCTGATAGCAGCTGATGCAGCTACAGGAGCAGAGCGCCAGATAGGGAGAGCAGACGGTGGCCAGGTGAGGCTGTTTAGAAGGCTCTGACACATCCTGCGATCTCAATCAACAGGAAAAGGCAGAGACACCGGCGCTCGGCGCATCTGCCTTGTTCTCTATTGTGACATCTCTGTAGGGACGATAATTTTTCATTTTCATGCTGCTCTGCATCTATTCTGCCTGCCAATGTTTGTAGCCACCGCAGATAAGCTCAGAGAGTAGATTATGTTACTTACAGTGCATGAAACACACAGCAACTAAACTGCCGGTGACAGAGGCATTTAACTTTCCTGCTAGAAATCCCCCCCATGTGGCACTTTCGCTACAGCGACTTGTTTATTATGTTCCAAGCTAGGCATAAGCGATTAAAGGAGCTTTTAAGAATCAAAGTGTTATAAATGCATGGAAACACAGCCGGCTGTAAATGCCACAGAATTAGAAGCTTACCAGGCCTAATACTAATACATGGCAATTTTCAGCTTGATGCTGATATAAAGAAATTACTTTTTTAAAGTAAGCAATAAATGCAGTCAAGGGAACTATTACAGAGGCCCGACTTTCATCCCGGCATAAATCTGAGCTCGACCTTTCTGCGAGTGCAATTCATGAAGCCACTTGTTTATTCTTAACACTTCCATAAAAAGTAGATTAAACAAAAACATTTCGACGGCTAAAAAGGACCGCAGCACAAACGAGAGCCTTCACAGCAACAGAGGAATTACACCAAACTGCATGTTGGCAAAAATATGTCATTCTTTCCCCTTATATGGATTCAAGCAGGACAAATGAAGTAGATCATAAGACAATAACATTTTGAAGCCTTTAAGAGAGAGAAACACATGTTCTGCATCTTTTTTTCCTCTTTGTTTTGGAAGGCTGGATGTCATCAGGCCTGGACGCGGCGGCCAGGAATCGGACCTGCACACGGCAGACATCAGAACCAGCCCGGCTGCACACCAGCTCTCCAGATACCTAAATCAAGCCCTTGTCAGGCGCCTTTCCAGCCGCTTTCAAATTCCTTTATTCTAATTTCTAACGTATGCTGGATCCATAAGGGGAGCGAAACACCGCGCGGGGCTTCTTTACTCACCCCGTTTGATTTTACTGCACTTTAAGAGCTTTTCACAACAAGACAGATTAATCCCATAAGCTGCCACAGGGATTTCTGCATTAGCTCCGCAATCAAACTCACATTGGACGCTCGTGTCAATAATTAAGCTGATTCTGCCACATTAACGAGGATCGCAGGGCCGTGTGGAAGGGCTGATGGTACATCTGCGGCAGGCGGCCCAGGGGCCCGCTCAAGCCGACCTGAGCGTGTGGAGAATGCGCTCCAGATAAAACTACACCAGCATCAATCTTTCAGATCGCACCGTCTGCAGAGATGTGGTCTGTAAACGTGTCGGTGATGACGTGAACGGCGTACAGTGAGGTTACTGACGCGCAGGTTTATCAACGTCTCCAGACTGCATGAAACCTGTTGGGGGGATCAAACAGATCCAGGTCCCTTTCACTGGTACCGGTGTTGTTTTCATTTTATCTGATGGTTCTTTTACATAATCCGTTTAAAGGAAGGTCCAGTATTTGGGAAATGTCCACGTGTGGCACAAATAGCAGCGTGAGGTCGTAACGGGGGTTCTACGGGCCTCTACGGGCTCGATTCCTGTGAGCAGTTGTTTTATGTGGGCTGGTTTTTATCTGTTTATAACTCGTATATCATAAACATGCAGAGGTGTCAAAAGTATTCCCATTCATTACTCAGGTAGAAGTATAGATACTAGAGTTTATAAATACTCCTTACTCAAGTAAAAGTATAAAAATACTGGTTTCAAAACTACTTAAAGTGTAAAAGTAATGTAAGGGGGAAAAAAAAACATTAAGGACAAAAGCCATTGAAAATGATGCATCTTAGTATAATGTAAATATATTAAAGAACCATATATGTGTACTATTGAGCATTAACATGTGTTTCAGAGAGCAGCAGATATGATGACTAGTTGCCTATAAGTATTGTAATGGTGCAAAAAGTCAAACTTCAGAGGCATGTTATCATTTATCCTAACCTTTATTGGAATGTACATCCAAGTTTAGTTGCAGGAATCTGAGAGAACGGATGTAAGAACAAAACTGGACAAGAACATCTGAAACAACCACAACCAAATTCACTCTATCCGGATGGAGCAATTTACCTGGATAGTTTTTTTTAAAGGCCGAAATGAAATAGAGTAACGAGGCTGTTTTTAAAATGTAAGGAGTAAAAAGTACAGATAATTGTGTGAAAATGTAAGGAGTAAAAGTAAAAAGTCGTCTGAAAAATAATTACTCCAGTGAAGTATAGATAACCAAAATTTCTACTTAAGTAAGGTAACAAAGTATTTGTACTTCGTTACTTGACACCTCTGTAAACATGTATGGTTTCAGAGCACGCACGTTTTGCGTGTTCTCGTGTTGTTTCGTGGCCGCGACCAATTACCGCCCCCTTGTGGCAGAAGTGGCACATTGCTACTAAATGCTGTTAGACCAGGATAGCGTAGTCGTGGCATGAGTCATGAGGGTTTACTATCACTCATGAATATTCAAATCTCTGCTGAAGACTGAAGCACCCGAAGCTCGCTTAATATCGTCACACACCCTGCATGAATGAACCTGAGTCTCGACAAGAAAAGCAGATTACGAAGATATGAGATGAGTTTCCAGCGTTTAGAGACAGATGTGTTCCCTCACTGGAGCCCTGAGCTCCAGCACAGCTCTCATTCCTCTCCGTGAACGGAGGCTGGTGTGAAGAGCAAACAGGAGGTCTCCACCGGAGGGGCGGAGATGGCGACCATAACAACCAGAACGGGTACTGAAACGCTGCTTTCTTGCTTTGTAAACGTGGTATTATCACGTCCGAGCAGCCGTCCACACGCCCTGCATTATGCAGCTTCTCGCTGCAAACGTTATTAAACTGATAAATCAGAGTACCAACCTCCATGTTCACCTGTAAAAGAGCCGTCCCTTTACTGCTCGGCACGCCGGCCTCAGAAGAGCAGCTTCTCAGAGCAGTGACACGGTGCACCTGTCCAAACCCTGCCCACCCTCCCGCCCCCGCGGGCGCACGCAAACACAGTACACAAACAGGAAAAACACACCGCATTTAGTGAATGATTAAGCCGACGCAACAGAGCATTCACACACATGCAACAGCACATGCACCAGCACATGCAACAGCACATGCAGCGTGGTGAATGATTGCATGTTCAGGACTTACTTATTCAAAGCAATCTCCAGTTCCAGAGGTGGAAAAACAGCCTCCTCACCCTGCAGACAGGAAAGAACCTATTATTATTATTATTATTAATAAATAATAATGACCACAGCACAACATGATGCTGGTCGTCAGCAGCAAGAAAGCCATTCACGTGCACGACGCTCTCATAAGTTCTGAGAAAAATCAGAAAAAATCAGTTCCGTGCATTCCTGTGCTGTTTGCCGATTGCCGTACCGATCGCCGTAGCCATCACCGTACCTCCGTCAGCCGCCCGGATCGTAACCGCCACCATTCCAGCTCTGAGCGGGGCGGGAAGCACCTGTCACTGATCCTCCTGCAGCCTACTGCCGTGCCCGTGCAACACATCCTCACACTTCCACCTGCCACTCCACTCAAACTACACCCACTGGTGATAACGCAGGGACAATGGGGCTGCTGTATTTGCAAGACAAAAACTTTTCATATTGGTGACAGTAGATGCTTCTCTTGCCCCCGCCCCCCATGCCGGTGAGCGCAGCGCATCTTGACCTGAACCCCCCCCACAAGCCCGCCTCCCATCTGATTGCACAATGTCGTGCTTCCAGAGAACTCAACCCGGCCAAAAAAAAAGGAAAAGAGAGACAGAAAAAACCAGGAAACAAAAGTTAATTTTTATGGTAAACAGAAAAGTGATGGTGAGGCACTATCATGGTGCATTTGAATAAAAGCGTAAAACCACAGCCAATGAAATGAAAAAAAAAAAGAGCTGAAAGGCTGCGTCCCACCGATCTTTTTCTGCCGTTTACATTTGGCAGTCAAAACTGCGGCGGGGCTTTTGTGCAAGTATATCTAAAACAGAGTGAAGGCAGATAGCAACACCCCGGCCCAAGTCACTCAGTTTCCACATTAATTTAGAGTTAAATGCCCTCGTTGAAAACGCCAGTCAACATCCTGCGAGCTCTGAACTCTCCGAGGGCTGAACAATCAGCCAAAATGGACCGTTCCCACATAACTACCCTATTAGGGTGATTCATTACACTTCAATTAACATATCATCAATGGAATCATAAATCAATGGTGAGTGGTGACAAATGACAGATATTTTCAGTTTCAAACTACTAAACATCATTAATTCCCATCACCTGAAAGAGCCCTGGGAGCTAAATGAGTTTACTCAATGCATAACATCCATTTAGATAAATGTTCCATCATTTAATGATGGAAAATTTGTATTGAAGATAAAAGGCAACAACAGGATCCCGATAGCAGCTGTACGCCTTTTCTCCTTGCAATGTAATGCCCATCTCATAACATCTAAACAGATAATTGTCTCCATTTCAAACAGCACAAGGCTCTAATATTGCCATTTAGAACCGTGGGGGTGCAGAGACGGCGGGGTGAGGATAAACAAGCCCACGCTGCTTCGCCCGGTCGGGAGAACCGAGCCCATCACACACTCCCGCCTTGAGATTTTAGGGAACAGAACAACTCCTGGTTGAGATAATTACCCACCCAGGTGGGTTATGTGCATGCTTAGCGAGGAGCCCGAGATGAGAATATGAATCAAAATGCAACAATTTCAGAAGACAAAGGAAAACTAAGGAGCATTTGACAAGCTTTTCCTGGAAGGCCCTGACATGGCGGGCGCAGGTCCACGGCGTTAACAAAGTGGAAAATAGAAAAACAAATGACTTTTGACAAAGAGACATCCTTCAGCCGCTTGCGTGCGGCAGATAAGCAACCATTAACCTGCTACCTTCACCGTCACATGATCCCAACATGTGTTTCCATTCTCCGTGGAAATACCGGGAGGCAGCCGTGGGTGGGGCGGGCGGGATATTCAGGGGAAATGTACAATCAGGAGGGGTTTTTTTCTATGCTAATGACATGCTGTGGTCACATCTCACGGCGAACACGGACTCATTGTGTTCCGCCGAAAACGAGCCGTGAAGTGGGCCGGCCTATTTGTGGAGGGGTCAGCGCTCCACAATGCGCTCTCTCGTCCCAGGTACGTTATCGCTGCCTTTGGCTTTGTTGAAAGATTGCATGTTCAAAATATGAATTAATACCCCTCCACTGAAACTCGCCCGGCCCCGACAAAGAGCCGCATTCAGCGTGGACAGCTCTTCAGCCCCTCTAATGGACAGGCCGTCCTCTCTCTTCACAGCCAGCACACAAAAAGATGAGGACCCATGAATATTTACCACTAAGTAAAGTTATTCCATTAATTACTCCGAGCATGCTTAATACTGTATCTGCAGCTACTTCTGCGGCTGCTTGTTAATGAACCTTCACACATCATTACCATATTAATTAATGCTCAACTCAATGGTTGTCAATAGGAGACTGCCAGAGTTGTCTCGTGGCTCTTTACAGCTCATCCTGGATGTTTGGACCACTTAGTATCAGCATCTGAATAAATCTGCAGGGGCTATTTATCATGCCGGGCCTAACAGTGTGTTTGAATAAAACAAGAAACGAGTGACGGTCTCGGTTCAGCACACCTCGGGGCGGCCGGATCTTTATTAAGAACCCGGTGTAAATAAAGCAAACGGTGGAGGAGAGCTGCGGAGGGATGTCGGCGTGCCGGGTCACTGGTGTTTGTTTGGAGGGTGTGGGCACGATTGGTTTCCAAGGCTTGAAAACACAGGAAAATGTGGAGCATTACTCACCTCTCAGCAGACGCAGCTGCTAACTGTACGATAGCATCGGCCCAGAGGGCTGACTGCTCTGCTCTCCCCCTGTTGTTCTCTGGGCTTTTATTAAGAAAGACTGATTAAAATGAAAAACATGACCAACTCTCGTAAAGGCTGAAACAGTCGGCGTTTAAAGAAGTGGAAAAAAACAAAGTTATTTATTTATTTTCCCTTTTTTAATGTGATTGGCAGGACCCGGCGTCAGGCTGCAACACCCAAACAGGCTGTTTGCGTGTCAGAAACTTCTGTTGTTTACAGACTCAGAACCACCAATTAAAAGTCCAGTCCAGCCAGATTTTATCCGTTTGTTTTGCTCTGAGCTCCAGAGCAGCGCCGCAGCCGTGTGGACGCCGGGCCGGCCGGGTGGCCCGGCTTCTCCCGACCCGTCCAGATCTGCCGTTCAATGAGCAGCTAACAGGACTTTCAGTCCAAGCTCAACTTTACTGTGCAGCATCAAAAACAAGTTCATTAATCAATCAACATGTCTAATCACTGATCCATTCCAATCTATTGATTGGAGAGATGCACAGAGTTCTGCTGAGTCCCAGCGAGGACAGGTCAGGACAGACGGTGAAACCCGGCCCTCTGGATGCAGACCCTTTTTAACCCGGTCAACGTCCTGACAACCTATCCGGTCTCACCCAGTCCCAGTCTGGCCCAGGTCCGGTCTCGCCCCAGCCCTATTAATGCCCCAGACTCCCCAGGTGAAACCAGAGACCCAATAGGATGAAACGAGTCAAGTACAACTAACTAACTTTCTCTGCAACTCTGCATTGCACGTGAACTGGTGCAGCTGGACACATGCAGGCACCCTTACACGCTTGTGCGCCTGCATACCAGGCCCCCGGTCTCGCACTCAGCAGTCACGCCGATTTTTTCCAGTGTCCAGCCGCGGTACTGCAACAAAAAATCCCATGGGGCCCAGAAAGCTTTTTTCCCATAGATCGCAATAGTAAAAGAGAAGCCTCTAAAACTGTTCACAGGAACCTCCAGCTGTAATCACCGGCAATTACTAATCTTTGTAGTCTATATTTTTAAGTCATGGACTTTATATCCGTCAAAAATGTTTTATAACGGCCAGAAAAGTCAAAGAAAAGTCTCTTTCTGGGCGTGACGTCACGGCTGACGTCACAGCCGTGTCGGTGCACTCCATGTATGTATTATATTAATACATATTATATAATTATATTATATTAATACATAAATAATATATGTAATACTATACATGTAATAATATACATTCATTAATATATTATATTAATACATATTATATTAATACTCGTTCTCATCGCCCCGGGGCATGATGGGAGGTGACTCAACTGTGCGTGCTCTATGGGCCCCATAACGCGAAAGTAAACCCGGAAGTCAGGAACTTTTTCGGTGCGTATGCGACAGGCGAGCAACTTCCATTGAAATGAACGGCGGCCATTTTCCGGTCCGGTATCCAGGTTAATATAATACATCCATGCCGTCGGCCCACGGCCGTCCACGCACTGCACACAAACCCTGTCAATCACAAGACCCGCCCTCGTGGAGACACGCCCACAACCACCTGACGGCAGAAACAATGACCGAACCTGCATCAAAGTAACGTTACAGACTTACCAACAAACAGCCAGACAGACTTTCATCATGTTGATTAAACTTTCTACAGATTCAGATTCGGTCCAAGCACTGAATGTTTGAAATCCACTTCTGAGCATGAGGAGAAGCTGCAAGCACAAGTGGCAGGCGTGAAGCAGCTGAAGTAGTGTGTGGTAAGCTAAGTATCTTTCACATGTGCATGCGTATAAGAGCGAGAGAGAGAGAGAGAGAGAGAGAGAGAGAGCGAGAGAGAGAGAGAGAGAGAACCTGAGCCCAGACAGCAGTGCTGAGATTGACTAGAGGCATGCGCTCAAACCCCAGTAAGAGCCGGTGCCTGGCTCCAGATTAAATATGCAGGAAGAGGCCTCTCTGCATAAACATCAGCAGTGGCACAGAGCAGATCCCTGCCGAGAGCCTCACCTGGCCTCTTTAAACCAGACCAGGGCAGGAGGGACGGACCAGCATCACCACGGTCACGTGGGACAGACCGGCCGCCAGGAAGGAGGACATTAAAAATATAACACCTATTCATTCAAATAAACGTCCTCAGTGAAAAGAACAGGACTTTTTCTGGCTCATTATGACCCGATGCCACATAAGTGCTTTTCTTTGGGCTCTTTTTTACCTTTCAAGCCTGGAAAAGCACAACGCATTGACATCTTCAAGACACGTGAACCATTAAAATATGATGACAAACATGTCAGTAATTAAACCCTCAAAGGGGTTTTATTTCACACGTCTAGGTCCTTCAGAAGACAGAAGAGAGGGATAGTTTCTTTATCCTCGAGGTTTCTTTATGTGAGCCCTGAGGCCACTTCCCTCCCAGCACCGGATACTTTCATCTTCAGATTCAAACCTTTTGACGTGCTGCTTGGACGCCTCTCCGAGACGCTTTGCATAGGCGGTGGCCAGATGTCCCTGTGATACGAGTGACTCCCCACGTACGGTGTCCAGTACTTTGGGAGGGGCAGGTATGGTTGCTACCGATGAATAAAACACCGTAAAGGGCTGAGTATGGTTCTGCGTCACACACACGCAGAGCACACGGCGCACCCGTGACACCGTCACGAACTGTTCAGACTTCTCCGTCTCTCCATTTGGTCGCGGTGCAGTACCCCCCGCGGCCACTAGTTAGCGATCTTTTTCTGAATGGTTTATCCGACTTTTTCCGGTCACAGTAAATCAAAGAAATAAGGACAACTATTGTGCAAAAAACAAAAACAAAAAAAATCACACATAAACGAAGAAAAAAGCCCTGGAAGTTCACTACTGCTTCAAACCGGAAACCGGAAATGCTTCGCTTTCAAACGAACCAATCACAGCCCTCTCGGTCTGCGTGTGGACGGCGTCTCCTCGACGCGTAGTTACAATTTTCGGGAGGTGCACGTCACTGACGGCGCAGGTGACGGCGTGTCCTCTGCGTGTACAAAAACCACACGCCGTAGACACGGCGTCGTTTTGACGCAGAAGCGTAATTCAGCCTTAACAGTGCACACAGGTGGAACCCCCCCCATGGAAAAGCTTTAACCCCCAATGGGGCGCTGGTAACCTCAGTCTTGCTGCGTTTCAGAACAGGAAAATGACTCGTTTAAAAGGAGCATGAGGCTCCTTTTAAGAAATGAGACTCTCTAGCGCCACCCTTCGCCACGACGGCCGTGGGGGGTACTGCAGCCAACAGTGAAGCCGGCACGGGAGAACGGGGAGAACGCGCATGCAGCGTCATGTGACGTCACATCTGCAGGACAGCGCGGGAAATTCGGCCCCACAATTGCAGCACATTTTGCAGCACACAGCCTGTTCAAGGCAACGGAGAGATACACTAGAGGGATCATTCTTTTTGGTTTGGAACGCTTCATCTGACATTATTACTAGAAAACTTAAAACATATACGAATTTTTTTCATAAATCCTGCCTCATGCTCCTTTAAGATTTAAGATAATTTCCTTCCCCGATGACACTGGCTTCTTCCAAGATGACAACGCCAAGGTCCATCACACCCAAGTTAGTGGTTCGGAGAACACGAGGGATCGTTTTAACCATCAGACCGGCCGCCAGAGTCCGGGCTGAGGATCGTTGGGCTGCGGAGGGGAGGGCGGTCGGCAGCGCTCCGACTGAAGCAAACATTCACAAGCTCACAGAGCCAGACGGGGTCCAACACCATATGAGTGTGACCCTTAATAAAACCAGTACTTTCAAGCACAGTATGAAGACTTCATTAAGATACTGTTTAATTACAACCTAAAACATTAATTAAAATTCAAAATATTACTTTTAATCAACATATGTAGGTCAGTTTTTTGGTGTGGGTGTTCATTAACTTAAGTCCTGATGAAAAGAAAGTACATCCTGCGATACTTCCATTCATCCTGGCGTCCCCTCTCCTCCAGGTGGACGACCACAGCATTACTGCCCACTATTGTCCATCCTGCTTTATAAAGCCACTCTTAGGACCCCCCCCCCCCATCCCCTCCCATTCTCTTCATCTAACCGTCTCCGTTCTTTGAGGAGAGGAATGCAGACTTGAGCGGTGAGGAGCGACGCTCCAGAGGAGAAGAAAACGATGGGAGCCGAGCAGAGACGTCCAGAGAGGAGTGTCAGATGCTGAGTGACACTTACTGAGGTGGCCAGTCAGGGAGGTAATTTTCATGTGAAACCCCCTCGAATGGATGGGGGGGGGGCACTACATGACAGCAGGGGGTGGGGGAGAACTGATGGGGGAGAAACGCAGAGAAAGGAGAGTAGGATTGAGACTTTGGAAAATAAACACCGGGTAAGGTTTCAAAGGCGGGGGCGGGGGGGTTCTGGGGGGATTTGGGGGGGGGCAGGCATTCCATTGTTGGGGCCAATTATCAGTGGAAAATAATAACAACAGATGGATCCAGAACCGCCAACTTGTGCTGGTGCACCGTGGTGCTGAAGAACAGATGATGAAATGTGAGAGTGGTGCAGGAGGGGCGGGAGAGGGGGAGGGTTTCTGCTGCCCCCCCCCCACACACACACACACACAAACACACCAGATGTGAACCTCCACAAGGACGGCCCGATGCGTGCTCTCTGGCCACCACTCCGGTCTTTGGTCTTCAGCTGGTCAGCACCGGTCAGCACCCCCACTTGTTAGGAACCAGCATCTCCGGTCCGACGCATATGGCTCCCATGTTGTCCTGTCATACATTCAAATCTGCACATTTCTTTCCCGTTCCACCAGGCGGGGTCAAAGTGATGGCCGGCACATGCTGGCCGCTGCATACTGGAGTTTTAAAAACGCCAACCATGAACGGGTCTTGCTTTCCTGTTTTTTTTTAATTAGCACATACTCCTGACGACCTGTTGGGATGTTTCCCAGCATTCCCAGTGATTCTCATATCAGCCGCGGCCCTAAAACAAAGCCGGTCCTCTGTGTGCCCTGTCAAGGGTGGGAGACGTCTGCAGACACCAGTACAAAAGATCTGCCCTTCCTCCTCACAAGAAAAGACAAGTTTTGGTTTCATTAACTCCACATTAAAGTGTAATTATCTCCCTACAGACCGTAATCACCAACAAAAGGATAACGGAATAAAAAGCAGTCTCCTCGGCAGGCGTTTTTTTTTAAGCTGTTGTTCTTTTTTCTTTCCTCCGCACTTCATCTGAGTCCATCAAACAATGCAAAAGACTAATAATAAAGCCGGGGTTTCAAATACTGCAGAAGTTGATTTTTATTTTTTGGCATTAAAACACTTTTCATCAGGCGGTGTGACCGGTTGGTCGGCGGGGGCCGCGGCGGGGAGCAGCGCCGCGTCAAACGGTCTCATTGAAAAGTTTCAGCATCAGGATGGAGACAAAGACAGCACTTCAGAGTTCTGCGTAATCTAAATGACTAGCATCGCTGGAAGGAGCGTGTGATGCTCCCAACGACGAACCCCCGGAGGACTGGGGAGGAGGATAGCAACAGTAGGAAGAAAAAACACTTTTCCTAGATTTAATTAGCTTATGTGAAATAATTGCCATTAGCAAATCCAGCCGAATGGAGTTGAGGCATTTTTCTTTAAAAAAAAAAAAAAAGAAAAAAAGTTATATTTTTGGCCGACAAGGACACAATGGGTTTTCAAACAGGAACCGGCGGGCCATCAGCCATTTACTGCGCTGACACCGAGGTCGAGTTAATTAGACTATTGTCATTTTAATCAGGACAGCTCGGCGGCCATCACTTCCTGAAAGAGTCGGCGGACTTTAAACGGCTGTGGGAGTTTTGTGTACATGCGTGTGTGTGTGTGTGTGTGTGTGCGTGTGAACGTCAGCACGTGCCGTGTATGTGCACACGCGCCGGGCCCGAGGTGTCATCGGGCCACGGGTTACAGAGTATGGTCTGGATCTCTCGTATGCTTAGAACATTAATGAGCTGGAGACGCACCGCGGAAACAAAGGAGCCGGGAGGATCACCAGGGGAAACTACTCGCCTCTGCTCCACTCATGTCTCAGTTCATTTGAAAATAATTTAAATATCAAATATTTGAAATAATCTGCTTCTCCCTGGCTATCACATTTTGAATAGGGAGTCTTTCATGTCTTGGTTATTATACTCTTCTCTGGCATTAGCATTTAAAACATAATTAATGGGAGCATATTTTCAAGGTGCTTACCGTTATTGTTGGAGTAATGGTTTATTTTCTCTCTCTCTGATTTCAATATTCTGCAAACACAATGGCAGGATCACAATAACACACCAAGGAAAGATGAATTACATATCAGATCTCTACTGAGTTCTCATCAAAACGGACAAAAGATTCGATTTAACCGGCCCGCGTACGGAAACTTGCTCAGTGTCGATTCTGGTTGGAAGCCAAAAAACGAGGGGAAGGCTGGGAAACCCCCCACCCCCAGGAAACGGGACAAATCTCAGAGCTGCCACTCGGGCTCGGGCTAGGCCAATCAGCTGAGAGCATTCAATATTAACACGTAAATATGTTTGCAACTCTCCCCCTGGCCGCATCTCAGGCCGCATCTCTGGACACGGTGACCACGGCAACCTGGAGCTGAGACGTGAACCTCTGTCCTCCCCCCCGAGGCAGCACCGGCCACCGACATCCGCACCACTATTTCATCCCCACCCGTCTCAAGGGAACCCGCATTACAGCCCGCACCACCACGATGTCTGTTTACGACTAAATTAATGGTGCCGTGATTTCATCATTTTTAACGTCAGTCATTAATATTTCACTAGGAGTTAATATTAATCTGATCAGAAATTATCTCCCTTCAATAATTCAATATAGACATTAATAATTCAATAAAGAGAATGTTCTACATAGCTGAGGAGGAGAAAGCAGACATTTAATCGCTAAATGTAAGAAAATAGAAGTAGAAAAGTCTCATTACAAACACGACATGTCTGAATGCAGTCAAGTACCAACAAAACTAGAGCTGGGGTTCGATTCAAATGTCAAGAATCGATTCGATTCTGATTCTTAAGATTCAGAATCGATTATCACCATTTGATTCGATCCGATATTGATTTGGGTTAGTGTTGCCTGGATTATATGACTTTAAAATAACTATTGAAATAATAATTTCACAATAATTATTGTGAAATAACTAAGAAATAAATAACTCAAATAGGCATTTCAATATCCATTTAAAGTGCAAAAAAAGAAAGAAATTGCAACAGCTCAAGCAGTAAACAAATTATTTTAGCTTGTCTGATTTATTCTGTCACCAGTGACCAGACACACAGCTTGCCATGAAGCACCCAGCATTTTTCAGGTATTTCATGACAAACTGTGTCCGATAACAGAGAAACCGAACAAGCTATAGTAGATATAGATAATATGAACTTCATTGAACTTTAAGCTGAAATGTCCAGCATTTTCTATAAAGAAAAGTTCATTTAGTTCAGGAGTTTTCAAAACTACTGGGACTACTGGGATTAAAGTTCACCAGGCAAAAATGTAATGATGGGGGAGAAAAAAAAAAAAAAATCGATCTTTAAACATACAAATCGATTTTTAGGAATTAATATGAGAATCGATTTAGAATCAGAAAATCAATTTTTTCAACACAGGCCTAAACAAAACTAACTGTCTGGCTTGTCCCTTTTTTTTTGGGGGGGGGTCAACACAGCAGATCATGGTGTCCCACAGGGCCGGCTCTGGGCCGGGGCTGCTGATGGACCCAGAAACGTTCTGTCTCCAGAGCCAGTGTTTCATTGTTGCACCACAAAGACCAACGACTAAATCCACGAGTGCAGATGAAAACAGATAAGCAGACGCTTGAAACCTCCACGCCATTAAGAGCCCTGCGCTGCCCAAGTTCCTCTACAGAAGATTTACGGGGATTAGACGTTGAAATAAAGGACTAATCTTTATTTGGCAGGAAAGCCAATCTCCCGCTCTGGTCAGCTCCACGCCGCAGACGTTCGCTGCTCCACACATCAGGCCTATTTAAAAACACATTTAAGCCGCATGCCCAGCCCCGTACGAGGTCTCAATGTAATTACACCCAAAAATAAATAAATAAAAGGAGCACTTTAAAATGCTCTATGAGACGTTCAGTGGCGCGGCCCTGGAAGGAGTTATCCAACAAATGACTTCCCATATCCCATTACTGCTTCACCTGCATGGGATTGCATTGTGATAATAATTTCCTTTAGTCATTTTTTCTCTCTCTCTTTTTGGACCTGAGATATGCCTGATTGGAAATGTAACCAGCAGTTTAATGACAGAGAGAAAAAGATATTACATATGGATGTACAGTCAAGACGGATCAACTATTAATCACACTGCTGGACAATGACACCGGCTAAATTTAAACGCAGAGCGAAAAGCCGTCAAGTTAGAGCCTCCCTTATTCCTTAAATTATTCATTACGGAAAGCTGTTATTGCACAGCGTATGAAATTAAAAGTCAGCTCCTACTAAATTACAGTGTCTTTTACGGGGACTCCAGTTGTGAGTGTTTGGACCGCTGACTGCCCCATGGTCCTCTCAGCGGTCCATCCTGACAAACGATGAGGACGGAGGGAGCACAGACAGATCATGTAGCAGCAGCATGTTGCTGCACAGGATTTAAACTCTTACGTCTCACAACATATTTACTCAAAAGGTTTCTAATGATAGAAAAAGGTCTAAGACCAGTCACACGTTTGGATTTTCAGGTTAACAAACCTTCAGATCAACACAAACATGTTAAATGTTACACCACGCCGTAGTTTATTCAATAAAAACTAACGCTAGCATGCTAGCTGAGGAAGACTTCAGCAGCAATAACTCTCAGGGCCTGCTCGTTGTGGGGGATCATGGGGGGGGGGGATCACCCAGAGTCAAAAGCATTTATGTTAGCTTTCTTTGGGTCTCGCTGGCGCTTCAGCCGGGCTGAGTCGTGCACGTTGAGGGGCCACTGCAACACCTTGATTAATTTATTCATCCTCCTCGTGCACGACCCCGTTTCACTCAAGCTTCAGCTTTTGGACAGGTGACCTCACACTAAAATATGTTGGTACACATGGAGGAGTTTACGAACGCCTGGACACTGCTAGCATAATCGCAACTGCCGTACCAGACCAATTAAATGCTTCGGGGGCCCCGAGCCAGGAGGGGGCGCCCAAGGGCCGACCAATTTGCAACCAAGCAGTGACAAATAAGGAGAACCTGATAAGGGCGGGTCCATCAAAATGACCAGAAACTGTCCATCTGGCAGTAAGAAACGAAAGATCAAGAAAGTGGTGAGTAGTGCAGATAATACAGACGTTAACGCAGCTGAGAGCAGCTCGGCCAGTCCTGCTGATGTTGAGCGTCGCAGTAAAACCTCTGCAGCCTTACTCAAATAAAATAACTGTCTTGGACAAAACTCATTGTTCAGCTGTCACATCAAAGCTGTGTCCAGTTAACGCTGACTGCTAAGAATGTTACGTTAGAGAGAGGAAATTTAGAAAATGTGCTACTCAGGTGCACAGATGGAAATAGTTGTGCGTTGTGTGCTCGTGTTTATGTTTTATTTATGAAACTATACAAATGTCACATTTTTCGTTAGTGTCAGATTATTTACGACATAAGGTTAATTAATGAGTTGAAGGGGCCCCCTGTGAATTTTTGCCCAGGGCCCCAAGAGACTCTGGAGCCGCCCCTGAGCATGACGGACGGACAGGTTTGTGATGGGGATTGTTAATGTTTTTAAACACATTTTGCACAGAGAGGCATTTTTTGAAAAATGAAATGACAGCAATGTTGAACATTGTTAAACTCCCAGAAACAGCTGGGAGTTTGTTTTTTTTTGGGGGGGGGGAGGGACTCATCTAACACTGATACTGATGCATGAACTTTGTTGACCGTATCTAGCGGGCTTCCTTCTTTGTTGATTTTTTCATTTATTGTATTAAAAATGGCTTTTTCAGGACTAACACACTACACACCAGCATCAAAGGGGGTTGCTGTTGTTTTCAAAATGATTGATTGTAGTTCAACTGAAAAAAAACCCCACTAAAACCTGAATGTTTGAATTTACGTTGAATTATTTTGACTGGTGTTCATCGTATTCGTCGGTAGTGACCCCGATGCCGAGACTGCAGCGGATCCATCCGTCTCTGACTGCGGAGGGAAGCTCTGCCAAAGCTGGTGCAATAACAGCCACCTTTCACAACCCTCACTTCCAAACTGCAACTTGCAAAAGACTCTCGAGTCGACATCAAGTTGTAGACAAATGTTAACACTGAAGTGAACAGCATCATTTGCCTACGTCCAGCAGACAAAGGCTTTGTTTGTGTGCTCCACATCCTCCACTCAGTGTTTCTGCCCCTCTATCTCTCAGCCTCTCCCTTCCTCGTATTACCCCCCCTCGCAGTAGCAAACTGAGTTGTATGCAAATACTAAAAGCTATAATGCATTATATTGTTTGGTGTTAACATTTGAATATTTAAATGGTGCGTTTTAGATCTAGATATTCTTATTGCAATTTCCATATTCTGTACATGCTGATGACAGTTAAGTTTACCCACATGGCGTACTGAAAACCTTGTGGATATATTTGCATCTTTTTTGCGCCGTGTTGATGTTGCAGACCATCATTTTCATCATTATGCTCGTGCTGGATACATACTTGTTAAGAATGGAAGTTAGCCATGTTTAACAAATGACTGCAGTGTGTGGCCTGTGTCAAAGCCACAGGGATGGATGTGTGAATCACCCACGTACATGCCACTTAACCAAATTGCCAAAGCTGATAAGCCATATTTACATAGGAGTGTTGCAGAGCGTGATTACTATCGCTAAAACTTCCCCCCACGCTTTAATGGAAAGTTGGAAAATAACTTGGTATGGGTTACAGCTGTCCTCTGGAAAATAGCTCAATTACACCCCTAGATATAAACATGGTGTGGTAAACAGATGTGGGGTGACAGTCAGCAGAACGTGAGCTGTCAAGCATGCGTCACTCACTCGCCCGCTCTGATGATGGAGCCCCCACTTCCCTCCCCGCGGCTCAGAATGACGTCGTATTATTTTCTAATGGGGGCAGATTAAGTTTTTGTGAATACCATTAGCATGCCCTCTGTGTGAAACTAGCGTTGCGCTGATCTTTTACGGCTACTGTCAGACAGAAAAATCAGTTTGCCTCAATCGCGGGCGGACTGGGAGTGACTTCAGAGCTCCCCGGCAACAGAAGCCCGGCCAGACAGGCACAAACTGCTTTTCAAACCAAAGGGAGACACCGCACGAGCATTCAAAATGATGCCATATGATGTTATTTTGTCTCATCACACTGTTCATTTGTACTCACACGGAGTATTGAAAAGGACATCCCCTGGGGCTGTTGTCTCATTGGGAGCCTACCTGTCACATGGCTGATACGACACTGTGAGTGCAGCGCGTACATGTGATCAGAGCTGCAGAGCGCGCCCCAGATGACAAAGTGACTAGGGGTGTCAACGCAGCCTACAAACAGGTCTGTCCCTCTGCAGACAGAGAGCTGGGAGCAGCGGAGGCGCTGCCTTGTCTCATCTGCCAGCAGCGCTCGCTGCCTGCCCTGCCTCGTCCCAGCGAGCGTGTCTGATGGTGAGCACAAGCACACGGTGGACAGCTGATTTGATTTCAGCCTGTGTGACACATCTGTTCCTTGTCATGTTGCGTTGGGCCTGTTGAGTGTGACCAGGGCGAACATGCTTCTCATTCCTCCTTTCATGCTCACGGAAAGGGTTTGAACTCACAAACAAGCCAGCATGGTTGCTATCATCTGGGAGGTCAGAGGGCCCCGTGAGACACAACGTGCATCTCTGTAGCCCGAGTACCAGCTCTAGTTTACATGCACAGTACTCATAAATTTGTGCATCACAAATTTATATCTATACAGGACTGTATAAATCTATAAATTAGAATATTGTGATTTTCTCTAATGCAATTACAAAAACAAAAATGTCATACATTCTGGATTCATTACAAATCAACTGAAATATTGCAAGCCTTTTATTATTTTAATATTGCTGATCATGGCTTACAGCTTAAGAAAACTCAAATATCCTATCTCAAAAAATTAGAATATTCTGGGAATCTTAATCTTAAACTGTAAACCATAATCAGTAATATTAAAATAATAAAAGGCTTGCAATATTTCAGTTGATTTGTAATGAATCCAGAATGTATGACTTTAAAAAAAAAAAAAAAAAAAAAAAAAAAAAAAAAAAAAGTCATACATTCTGGATTCATTACAAATCAACTGAAATATTGCAAGCCTTTTATTATTTTAATATTACTGATTATGGTTTACAGTTTAAGATTAAGATTCCCAGAATATTCTAATTTTTTGAGATAGGATATTTGAGTTTTCTTAAGCTGTAAGCCATGATCAGCAATATTAAAATAATAAAAGGCTTGCAATATTTCAGTTGATTTGTAATGAATCCAGAATGTATGACTTTTTTTTTTTTTTTTTAAATTGCATTACAGAAAATAAAGAACTTTATCACAATATTCTAATTTTCTGAGACAGTCCTGTATATATACACATATTAGTGTTGTCCCGATTGATTGGCCGCCCGATCAATCAGGCCCGATCACGGCATTTTCAAAACATCGGTATTGGCCAAAAAAGTATCGGGACATACCTAGTTATTAATGTTTTTAATATATATTAAATCGTTTTATATATCGTTGCATTTAGCGTCACACCCGGCCGGAAGTAAGCGAAACTAACATGGTTTACATGTTTGAATTGTGCCATTCAGAATGTTGCACTAAGGTTAAGCCAAAAAGTATTTTAATTTTCTTGTGTTTGTGAGTTTGACTGGATGTTATTCAAATACCTCTTTTGAAGTTAAATGTATTTATTTTTGTCATTGCACTATTCTGCACTTTTGTTTTTAGTTTACAATTTCATGTTTTTACATTTTGTGGCACCAGTGCTGATAAGCTTTGTTGAAATATATGTCCATGTTGTTCTCCAATGGACAATAAAAGAAACTTGGGATAATTTAGTTTTAGTCCTCTTTTTTTTTTCTTTTTTTTTCTTAAATTCATTGCCAAAATGTATCTGATCGGGAAAAAGTATCGGAAATGTATCAGGAGCCAAAAAAAGTGATCGGACCAGGAAAAATCGGGATCGGCAGATACTCAAACTCAAGTGATCGGGATCGGAACGGGAGCTAAAAAATCCTGATCGGGACAACCCTAATACACATATACATATATACATATATACATATATACATATATATATATATATATATATATATATATACATATATATATATATATATATATACATATATATATATATATATATATATATATATATATATATATATATATATATATATACACACATACACAGTACAGACCAAAAGTTTGGACACACCTTCTCATTCAAACCAATGGGGAAGTGTGTCCAAACTTTTGGTCTATACTGTATACATATATACATATGCATAAATAAATAAATAAATAAATAAATAAATAAATAAATAAATAAATAAATAAATAAATAAATAAATAAATAAATGCACATTTTTTGAGTAAAGATTTGGGTCAACAAAACTTCCCAAGCTTCAGCTTCAAACACACCAAATAAATTAAAAGAAAAAGAGAAAACCTCTGGTTTGTCTACGTGAACCATTTGCATGCGCATCAAACCACGGCCCGTTATGTAAATGTGGGCTCTCTTAAGAGGGTGGGGAAAAAATTTGAGGTGGCTCATTTACATTGTCAAAATGGCAAAACACTCATAATTTCCATTTACTATCAAACTGTTGTGCAGGCGCACTAACCTGGAAATAATCAGCGTACCTGCTTCCTCAGCACAAAAACAACGTAAAGAAAAACAGTCTGAATCCAGATGAACGGCACACAACCTGACTGAACGCCGTGACTGAACGCCGGCCTCGTCCAACCACGAGACGACGCGGAGCAGTGCCGGCGCGGCGGGGAGCCACAGCGCTTTTATGGGGCTCTAATATATTCAAAGAGGGATCATTTACTTAGGGCTTGCATCCAAGGATCAGCCTGTCCTTCATTAGCCTCAATCTGACACGGATGTGAACAACATGTTGGCTTGCCACAGGAACACGGCCCCTCCTCTCTCCCAGCCATCCCTTCGGTGGGACCTGCGCTGCAGATTCCTCTGGAAGTATCACAGGTTGTTAGCATTCCAGAGAGAGTCTGACACGGCTGCACGCTCAGGCCTTAATTAGAGCCTCCATTTGATCATTCAGCAGCTGGGATTTATTAAAAATACGGGTTCACGTTGCAGTACGGTCACTCCCGGTGCAGAGGAGCTAGCAGAGATCCAAGGCTTTGGGGTGGGGGGGGTGTTTGTGTTTGGTTTGCAATAATAAAAAATTAAAAAATTAAAAAAATCACTGACACGTTAGCGAGGAGGTACATTTACAATAAGATGCTTTTTCTTTGAATTCCAGAAAATGATTGATTAATGAGAGACTCCCAATTAATCACCCTGATCAAAGACGTGGTTCCAACAAGGGAGAAGCTTCAGTTCAGATGTCAACTAAATCCCCAGCTTATGCCGACCTGAAAACTACCGGCGGCGTAAACGGCAGCGCGCCAAGGTCGGCCGAGACGATGAAACAGACAGCAGGTTTGAGGTGAGGCCGGCCCGGCGTGAAGGTGAGCGTGTTGTGTGTTTACAATACAACGCCGGGCTTTGAAACTGTTTTTGCAGCGAGTCCATCCAGGGCCATTGTTTGTTTTTGATGTATTTATACACCAAACAAGGTGTAGTGACTTCTTGGATAGCCTGGCCATGCGGCACACACACTTCATTAGCTGCAGCTTTTCTGCATTTGTCACGTTAGCGGTTAAAATCTGAAGTGGCGACGCCCACGCTGCCCCCGCAGCCCGGGCGGTGCCGCCGCCGTCGTGTGCTGCACATTCAGACTGATGTCAGTGAACAACTGCACCAGGAAATGAGAAAATCGGTTACTATGCAAAACCTCCCCTTATCATTGTGTGACATTCAAACTCATAACAATTTTCCTATAATGCCCCACTTTAAGGAGAATGAAAACAAGTCGGCCCTGAAGGTAAAGCACACGAGGAGCCCCGGCCAGCACATGAGGTACTCACTTTGATCTCTGGCTCCACGGGACGTCACCAGCGGCGTCTCCCAGCTGGTCCAGCACGCAGCAGATAGATGGAAGTCAGAGAAGAAGAGAGGAGGCAGGAGGGGAAACCGTGAGGTGGGGGTGGAAGTGCGGGAAAAAAAAGAGAGAAACAGTGGAAATTATTTCAAACTCGAAGGTGGAAAAAAGCCAAAAGAAACAAAGTCTCTTTTTCCGCGATGACCTTTTTCAGTAATAAGTGCCGTATGGGCGCCAGCGTTGTTAGTTCGGTGCCTATACGGCACCTCTGAGCTACGTCTGACAGCAACAGGGAGCGCTCGCTAAACAGGTCACTTTCATATTAATATCCACTCAGGCAGAATTAAATTGGTTTCCCAGCGGCCCGTTTAAATATCCACGGATACATATTTAGCATCTCAAACAAGAACTCCCTTGATTAAACAAATAATGACACAATCCAAAAGCTGTAACTGAGTCCAAATTAATTTGAGCATTGCTCTAATTGCATTTAAACTCTGCTCCTCCCTAACCTCAGATCAAGCATTTTTTTTTAATTACTGGATTCTGAAGACTGAATCCCCACAGCACCGCGAGGAAATAAAAATAGATTGTGTATTTATTCACCATTCACCGTTAAGGTGAGCTGGGTAAAAAGCTGCTCGGTGATGCAACGGCGGCGGGAGTCGCCGGCCTCTCACAGCTGAACTGTCACTCAGCGCCCCGTGCCCCTTTCTTCCCTCCGTTTGCAAACACGCAGGGAAGAAACGGTGAAATGTGTTTCCTGAAAGGGAGGAGAGGTGGAAAAAAAGCCCATCCTGCCCCTTGAATCACCGCCGCCCCGACAGAGGCGACGCCACTGGCCTTTCTGCAGAGGCAGCAGAAGTTCCCCGAGAGGGGAGCGTCTGCCAACTCAAACAGGGCCCGCTCCCCTCTCCGAGAGCCGCCGGCCGCCCATGTGGGCCTGCGCCGGGCTTCCTGAGGGCTCGCTGCAGCTGGAGGACTTTGAATAAAGGTAACGGCAATGTCACAGCTACTGTAAACTGGCCGCGCTGCTCCTGTCAGCAGGACGTTCCCAATCAAAGCAGAAACAAACCCCACCTAAAACACAACGCATTGTTTTTTTTTCCACTGGCCCCGAGTCCAAACTTCCCACGAATCACAAAGAGAGTGCGCAGGCGAGAGGGCAACCGCTGTTCCCTGATCTCGCCAAACAAAATGCCAAGAGAGCAGGCGTGACATTCAGCTCCAGGCTCTAAAAATATGAGCAATTTGAAAATGATTAGTCTTATTTTCTTGTTGAGCGCCTGACACTGGAGAGGAAACCAGAACAATCACGCTAGCTGGCTTTTTTTTTCTTTTTTTTTTTTCTGCTGGATTTAGAAACACTAATTAGTTTTGCTCTCGTAAAGCCAACCTGAAAACGACCAATTAGAAAGTGAAAATGAGATGTGCAGAGGAAACAAGAGCTTGTCATTTCCACTGTTTAAGTCCCACATGCATAACTTCACTGTGATGACTTTCACACAAGCTGGAGATGATTGGCACGCCGCCTACTCAACCTGATGTCATGTACACACTCCCATCACCCGGCTCCTGCTCCGTTAGAAGGAGTCTATTACAGATCTGTACGGCCACATCAAACCCAAGCTGGACAGTCTGGGCGTGCAGATGTCTGCAGCGCCAGGCTGGGGGGGGGGAACGCGGCCCGCCAGGCTGACCACAGCGCCAGCTGCTTTCAGCTCAGGGCCAAGCCGTTACCCCCGCACAGGTGCCTTGTTTCTATGAATTTCCTCTTTCAAGGGTAATGGAGTAATCCCTCCGCACGTATTATTGTTTCATTCCTGCAGCTGGGGCTGCTGCCGCTCACAACTTATATATATATATCTCACGCAGAGTGTTTCACCCGGCGAGTGGAGGGTTCATGCTTAGCCCGGTCGTTAAAAAGTGCACGGAAAAACTTTTGGAAATGATGTATTTACATTAATTTCATCGCCCGCCCCCCAAGCAAGCGGTGGCGAGTGTTTCATCACTGTCGGGCCGAAGACGAATGGGCTGTCAGTGCCTTCCTCTGTCCAGGAACCAGCTCGTGGGCTGGGAAGTGGCTAAAAAAGGCCGGGGCAACGCTTTCCAGGGCTGCACCTTTTACTGGGAGTAATTCTCCGATGCCAGATCGCTGCCAACGTCCTTGCAGCCAATGGCAGAGAGGCCAATAAGTTCACATTAACTGCAGAGTGTAACTGCTCTGAACATCTGCTCATGAATGAGAGCACTGCCCACTAACTTAGCAGGGCTGAAGCCCACTGATGAAAAATTCAACGATCTCCTCGCTGGCACGCTTGTTTCACACTATTCTCCTGAGCCCCCAGAATTACATTAAGAGAATTTCAGCTCGGCCTGGTGTATCTGAGAGAACAGCTGGCGCTGAAAAGGGATCTGCCGCTCGGCCAGAGCTCAGGGACTTCACACAGGATCTGCCTTTTCCTGCACCGTTTGTCCTTGAACAAAAAAATGAAGTATGAAGCAACCAGGTAAGAGTCAGAAAGCAAAGGGTACATTAAACTGATGACACCACCCCCCCCCCCCGTGTGTGTGCTGCAGTGGACGGAGCGTGACCAATGAAGATGTGAATCGATGTGGAAGTGGAAAGGGAAGTCGCTGTGGCAAATGTGACAACGTGTAATTAGGTCCCCCAGCAGACCCGTTCAGTGAACGCATCACACCTTGTTTGGTTTGTTTAGCTCATTAGATTCTTTATCTGAGACATCTAACCCACAAACCCGCAGATGAAGCCCACTGAGTCCGCAGCAGGCTGTTCAGGAGGCGACTAAGACAGATGTTCTGGGAAGCGCGGTGGCGGCGGTGCAGTTCTGACCTCCGGCTGGTGCAGTAACGGGTCAGAACCGGCCACTCAGGCGAGACCGTGGTCCCAACGCCACGTCCGAGCATCAGAACTGTGTCTCGGGTTATTCGCTTTGCAAGAGGCCTCTCGGCCAAGTTAAAATAGCTCTGGAGCGGACGTGACCGCGGCGTACGTTAGCACGATAACATTCACTGGGAGAGTATTTGGGGCGAGGAAGAGAGATTTCATCTTCAGCATGGTTACACACACCTGTAGGTGTGAAGCGACGTAATTAGGGCGGGGGATCGATTCAAATGTCAAGAATCGATTCGATTCCGATTCTTAAGATTCAGAATCGATTATCAAGATTTGATTCGATTCCGATATTGATTTGGGTTAGTGTTATTAAAACTGTTTTTTGAGTTGTTGCATGAATATTAGGGGTGTAACGGTATTTGTATTCGTCCCGTCCCGTCACGGTACGGGGGTCACGGTTCGGTTCACGCAGTCATGCGGCGAATACGTCTGACTGAGTTAAAAAAAAAAAAAATCAATCATCGTTTTTTTTCCCCCTTATAAATATCAACAGTCACGTTCCATTACAGACCTAAATGTGTACTAGTCTGTGCATATCAATAAATATATGTGCAATTCATATATCATCATAAATTGTAGGCTATAATAACGATAAAATGTTCTAATTCTTAATTTACAACTGTCCTGAACGCATCAGGGCCGTGTGCCAACGCGGATTGGGTGTAAAGCCTGATTTATGGTTCTGCGTTAAATCGACGCAGGGCATACGCCGTAGGGTACGGCGCAGTCTACGGCGAGGTTATGCGGCGACGCGCAACCTTCGCCGTAGGCGCTGCGTTGGTGTAACGCGGTACCATAAATCAGCCTTAACAGTCACAGTGAAGGAGATTAGCGCTAAAGTTTAAAAGAGGACTAAATTTGTACAAAGTTTTGAATGTTACCCCGTTTTCCACGTTACCTGGATTATTTTGGGTTATGGAAGAGTCAACTACCGTTGGTGAGTCAGTGTAACCTTCTTAAATAATGTCTTTATCAGAATGTCTTGACCACCTTCCTATTTTAATGTGCTTGTGTTGTTGTCAACTAGACCGCCGAGTCTATTCTCTATTATAGAGCTCAGAAATTATGTTATAGACCGCTGTGTCTATCTATCTAAATAGATTGTGTAATTTAGACCAGTTATGTTTTTTTTGTATTTAAATTGTATCAAAGAATGAACTGAGTCATTCCGTGTGTGTGTGTGTGTGTGTGTGTGTGTGTGTGTGTGTGTGTGTGTGTGTGTGTGTGTGTGTGTGTGTGTGTGTGTGTGTGTGTGTGTGTGTGTGTGTGTTTCTGCAGCATAGGCCTATAGGCTTGGCTCAATAAAAGTGAGAATAAATGTAGTTTGATGGGTAGGATGATGTTGTTGAACGTTAAAATGACTATCATAAGGCCCATGGAGAATGCTCCGTCCCCAGACGGCTCTGCCCATATGCAGCAGTAGAGGAGCCTGGGTTCAAGTATTTATTAAGTGCTCGAGCCTCGTTACAATGTCCCATCCTGCGCTCACATAAACCAGTCCGTGGTAAAATTAAAAACACTTATGCACAAGTTAAATGTTTTATTCTATTTATTTTACACTTTAATAAGAGATGCTTTTTAGTTTTGTAGCCAATTGAACAAACTTTAACTTTCAAATGCTATGATCAAAATAAAGGAAGAAAAAACTCGTCTTATACATTTGGGACTTTTTGTATTTTTTTTCCCGTTGTACCGAACCCGTACCGAACCCGTACCGAACCGTGACCCCTGTACCGAGGTACGTACCGAACCGTGACTTGTGTGTACCGTGACACCCCTAATGAATATATATGACTGTAGTTATGCAAAATATGAATCCTAGTATTATATTGAGATTAAACAGCAAATATTGGCAGCTAATGATGCTGTAAGGACCAATCAGCTCCCAAAATGCTGATAGAACTGCTTTCAGAAACATCATGTGGGTCAGAATTATCAAACAGATCCAGGGAGGAAACAGAGACGGATGAAATCGGTTTTAATTTTTCCCACATTCCGTTTTTATTTGTTCCATTTTCGGTTTATTTTGGTTTTTAATTTTTGAGAATTTGGTTTTTAGCATTTTTTGCAAATGTAACTCCAAGACAGTGTATAAAGTAATGAAATATAGACAATTTATGCAATTATAACCTAACACTTTAATGTTTTCATACTTTTAAACATATTTAAAGGCAAAAACATAGCACCAGTTATTCTCGTGTCCAACAAAACATTCCTTTTTTGGGGATAAACAAAAGAATAACAAAGTTGTAATGTAATGATGAAAAAAAAAAAATACATACATAAATGAAATAAAATAAAATAAAAAAAATCCCCGCCCCCCCAAAAAAAAGAATCGATCTTTAGACATATGAATCGATTTTTAGGAATTATTAGGAGAATCGATTTAGAATTGGGAAATCAATTTTTTCAACACAGGCTTAGACGTAATCGCAGGTATCCACGTTGGATCCGGCCCCCCGGGACCCATTTGAGCTTCAAACAGAACTTTGCACAAGGACATGTACCAACCGAGCGTTTCAGATGAAGATGACGAAACTGTTTCTCCACTTAAGAGTGTGAAGTTTTTAAGGAAGTGATGACTGCTAGCAAACACTAAGAATAAAAGATTACTAAACTCAGTAATTTCACTTCTTTCTTTCTGGAAATACAGTTAGCAGATTCCTACATGTCAGCACAGGATGCAAAAGAGACAGAAATGTTAAGTTCACTGTTGATTTAATCCCAATCTCACTCCCACTGTTCACCAGACTTTTGGGTTTTCCCAGATTCAGAGGAACCAGGAGGAGAGTACGCTCTCTTCTGAACACACGCCGACTCCTCGGAGGAGGTAACTGCTCCGTTCGTCACGGTTATGAAGCTTAAAGCCTCACCTGAGACTCCTGACAGAAGAGCTGCAGAAACTCTGCCCAGGTACGGTTCGTGGGGGAAAGCTGGCGATGACGTCACGAGCAAATGATCTCACTTTCACTTCACTCTCACACTAATGAATCACTGCGGCCGAGAAACGAAGTGGCCGAGTGGAAAGAGCAGCCGCTCACCGGAGAGGCATCCTACTTCCACATTTAGACTTAATTTCTGTTCAGTAAATAATGACGTGTTTTCTTCACCTCAGGCGTAAACATCCTGACCGCTGAAAAAAAGGGTGTATTTTGTTTTTCCACGTCTGTGGTTTCACACAATGAAGCCGTCCTCCCGCCTGGAGCTGGACTTCCACACGTGAAATCCTGAAGCGACGAGCTTTCTTGACCGTTAATGCAATACAGTGAATAATGTGGATATCATGGCAATAACCCAGAGAGGGATCCGCGAATATGATACTGCCGATGAAAACCAAGAGGATGTCTGCAGAGAAGCTCATTTAGCTGGTGACAAATGACACCACTTTGTCTTCCTGACAAGATCCCTCCTTCATCAAACGTCCAACTTCACATGGAAATAGGAAATCGCACATTATCACACTGACAAACAATTACAACCATGTCATTAGCGGCAACCCTGGGCCTGGAACCATTAGCAAAACACAATGCTGCACACCATGCTAACCATCAGAAGAAACACAGGATTAAGATGATGAAAATACACAGATAAATCAATCATGACACAAACAACCTGACGCTCATAGTTGTGCAGATTTAAGCTGTTGGGACGAGGGGCGATAACGGCGGCGCGTGCCAGAGATGAATCGCAAAAATTATCAAAAGCTATCTACCGGAGAAATAATAAGATTTATGCCTTTGTTGATGAAAGAGCAGTGCTCGCCTTATATTAAAAGTCAACACTTTAAAAAGCTTTTCTGCGCTTCACTTAATCAGATACAGAGAATTAGTATCTTTTTTAATACATCTCCCAGTGTCAGCCCGGGAATGGAAACGCAAGTAAATATGACTGCTTACTTCCAACACAGAAATTGTTGACACCTAATGTAATTTCAGCGGGACATCCAGCTGAAGGCACACCGGGGTAATATAATGCTCTTAATGAGAATCCCTTCCAGCTGGAGACCTTGGCGAGATAGCCATAATGCATGGCTTCTCCTTTTTAATAAAATAATTGTTACAGTTATTAAAGATGAATCTCATCACAGTGAAGATGACAAAATAATTCATTACCAAAAGGAAGGCTTTAAATAGCTGCAAATCACCAAGCCCCACCCCCCTCTACCCTCCACAACATTTCATGTGGATGTATGCTGCCCTTAAAGGGACAGAAATACTGCAACTGTCCGTTAAAAGTGTGCAAAGAAAGCAATCACAAAAAACTAACAAAAGCTGCCTCCCTTCCTCGCTGGATGGGATGGACACGGTGGATCTGCAGTATTTACTCTGGTCGTATTTGTTTCAAGTGCTACGTAAAGAATTCATTCATTCATTCATTCATTTCATCTCATGGATGGATGGATGGATGGATGGATGGATGAGATGTAACCTTCTATATCAGTGGTCCTCAATCTTTTTTCAGTGATGTACCCCCTGTGAAATATTTTTTCAGCCAAGTACCCCCTAACCAGCGCAAAGCACTTTTGGTTGTAAAAAAAAAAGACCTAAAACAGAGCATCAGTAACTGATTTATTAAACATAAAAATATTGCTGCTATGCTTCAACCACGACTCCATCGTTGGTCCAAGTGATTAACAGGTGAAGCCAGGTGATTGACAGGTTAGGTGGAACCATCCTGGTGTGGGGGAAACTCTGTGGTTTTAGGATAATGAATAGCCTACTCCTGAAGATAAAATTCATTTTATGAATTTAGACTTATATTTTCCTCAATTATTTATGAAATATTTATTTTTAAAGGATTTTTGCATGGATGCTACTTTTTAAATATATGTATATTTTAAAATCTCACATACCCCCTGTAGTACCTTCACGTACCCCCAGGGGTACGGATACCCCCATTTGAGAACCACTGTTCTACATGTTTACAGCTCCACAGACTTCTGTGCAGCAGTAGTGCTCTAAAGAAGCTCATTAAAGTGAAATGTCCAATCGTGGACTATCAGAACCATATCAATATCTTACAAGTAAAACTGCCATTCATCCATTCATCCATCTTGCCCCGTCAGGTCGCGGGGGCAGCAGCCTATGCAGGGAAGCCCACAATTCTCCCTCCTCAGCTACTTGATCCAGCTGATCTGGGGGCTCCCAAGGCGTTCCCAGGCAAGACAAGGACATGGTTCCTTCAGCGTGTCCCGGGCCTCCCCCGGGTCTCCCCCCCTGGGTCTCCCCAGTGGTCTCCCCTGAGTCTCCCCCCGGCCTCCCCCCTGGTCTCCTCTGGGGTCTCCTCTGGGGCCTCCCCTGGGTCTCCTAGCAGTGGGACAACCATCCAGGAGGCGTCCTCACCAGCTGTCCAAGCCGCCACTTCAGGCTCCTCTCGATGCGGAGGATCAGCAGCTCTGCTCTGAGTCCGTCCCAGATGTCTCCGAGGGAGAGCCCAGACACTATGCTGAAGAAACTCTATCCTTCTGTCACTACCCACAACCCGCGACCATAGGTGAGGGCAGGAACTAGACCGCCTGGTGAAACTGATCAATATTAACCAACAAATCAATTCTTTTAATTTGAATGTAACCCTACATACATTTATAATGTTCCCATACTTTGGCAAACATCACGTCAAAAGTTTTCCACAACTTTTCAAGGGCCAGGAATGCATCTCCACGACCATTTACACACTTTGGGAACATCGAACTGACGTTAGCTTGACTAAACTATCCCTACTTATTATGTCAATCAGAACAACTGAAGTGTTCATTCTCTATGTTTGATATATTAACTCAGCTGCTTCCATCATGGATGAAAATGAACAGCTTCCCCTGGTGTTTACCTACTGATGTACAGTGTACTTCAGTTATTTAGCTCTCGTTACGTTGCTCTGCGGCCGGTACGAAGCGCTCCCCCCAGGAGGACGTGGACATGCAGGCCGACGCGACGCAGCTCCACAACGTTGCAGCTTAAGAGAGAAGCAATATGCTGCGTTGAAGCAAACAACATTAACTTGAGCCACGCCGGGTCCAACACTGACATCAATTCAGGCATGACAGCACAACACCACACGCGTGCGTCTCCAGAAAGCCAGATTACGCTCTGTGGAGGATTTATGGAAGTTTACTGTGGCAGTCAATTTCATTGCAGAAGACAAAGATAAAGCACTTGGCTTTCCCAAAACTTTACACAGTTTGACTTAATTGCACAGCTTCCCTGACGACCCGGCCGGATTAATGGAGTGCGAGCCATCGCCGTGTTCAGGTCAGGTGTGCCTCCTGTTCCACGTGTGAACGGTTGGGACACGTCTGTGCAAACCGGTCCCTCCCAGCCCGTCCCCTTCCTGTTCACCAGTCTCCTCCACCTTTATTTATGCATTCAAAAGAGATAATTTACAGTGATGGCATGGAAAGTTCCCAGCATGCCTTTTAACCTGCCGTTTTTCACTCTCTCCGCAGCAGGATGTCCAGAGGAAATGCTTTATTAAGATCCTGCCGACATGAAGAGCTGCTGTGACTTACTGGTGCATTACTGTCTAAAAGGCAAAGTTATTTAGACCAATAAAAGGCTAATATATTGTTGGAGTGGAATTACACAGAAGTTATCTCTTCCTTAATAACATCACTGCAACCTCTGATGTTGTTTAGATCAATAAAGCCCATTAAAGTACAGACCAGCAGCACAGATACGGCTGCGCTGCCACGGCAGAGTTACTGCTCACGGGTCTGAGGACGCAGGGGTCTGAGGACGCAGGGACCTGAGGACGCAGGGACCTGAGGACGCAGGGACCTGAGGACGCAGGGACCTGAGGACGCAGGGGTCTGAGGACGCAGGGGTCTGAGGACACAGGGGTCTGAGGACACGGGTCTGAGGACACGGGGGCCCGAGGACGCAGGGGTCCGAGTAGGGCTGGGCGATATGGACCAAAAGATATTTTTAGCTGAATGGCGATACTCGATATATATCGATATTTTTTCTGTGACCTAATTGGGGTTTCCCCCAAAGCATTATAGCATAGCATCTCTGTTAGTTTCATTTTTTTCTGAGGCAAACCCTTAAAAAACAGTGAGTTTTAATACAAAGCCTCGTGCCAAATGTCACACAGGAACCTTTATTAACAGAGGTCTGCACAATATCAAAATGTATAAAACAAATGAAATAAAAATAAACTGCCTGCAAATATAGAATAAAATGCTTCTTGAATAAAATAAAACAAATATCCCTTTCCTGCATAACAATTAAATTAAAATACACTGTGCAATTAATACAATGTAGACAGTAACAGGCAGACTTTTCCACTGAGGTTGACAGTTGTGCAAATAACAAAACATTTGTGCAAATCTCAAATAAAACATGTAAACAGATATTGCATCACTTTGAGCAAATCTCAAATACTTACAACAAGTCAACACATTTTACAGATTTTCTGCCAGGAAAACTAACCTGTCAACACTGTCAGATTTCAGCACACAAAGGTACTTTTTTGCCAGCGCGAGGGGTCAGCGTTGATGTACAGTCAATTTGTCGCAAAATAAGCTATATCGATATAAACGATATTGTCTCGTACCATATCGCGTTTGAAAATATATCGATATATATTAAAATCTCGATATATCGCCCAGCCCTGGGACCGAGGACGCAGGCGTCTGAGGACGCAGGGGTCCGAGGACGCAGGGGTCTGAGGGTCTGAGGACGCAGGTGTCCTCTCCGGCACGTAAAGGTGGCCATGTACTCGTAATTACATCAGTACAGGGCCAGAATTCTGCGTGTGGTTTCCCAGCATGCAGTGCTCTTCTTCCCAGTGTCCACCAGGTGATGCACTAAATCACCGGGGACGACGTCTGTCGGCCCGAGGACCGAGGACCACAGTCAGGTTTCTGGGCCGAGCGGCGGATATGTCAAGAGAGGAGACCCGTCTGTCTGCAGAACCACTCTGGAAGTACAGACCGCCTTCACGTGCACCTCCAAATTGCAGCACACACACACACACACACACAAACACACACACACACACACACACACACACAAACACACACACACACACACACACACACACACACACACACACACACACACACACAAACACACACACACACAAACACACACACACACACACACACACACACAAACACACACACAAACACACACACACACACACACACACACACACACACGCGCACACACACACACCGCAAGAAACCACAGGAAACGAGTTATGACGCTATCTCTACCAGCACGCGAGATGACAAACAAGACCTGTTTTTTTTTCGTTCTTTTTTAAAGAACAGAACGTCCCCTCTGGCTGAAACACCGTCAATAGGAAGTTCACAGACGAGATGAGGCGGAGGAACTGCACTCGAGGCTAAAAACAATGTCAAGAAAGAAAAAAAGAAAGAAAGACAGAAAGAAAAAGAAAGAGAAGTGCGAGTGCTGTCTGATCCTGGACAGATATCGTAGGTTGGGCAGCGGAGAAGCTCTGAAGTTCACTCACAAATGTTTCCACCATCCTGCTCTGACCGCACCGTTGCTCCAGAGCTCCGGCCCGGGAACCAGCAGCCGCGGGACTGACAGACAAGCCGTTTCAGGAGGAAAAGAGATTATTACACCTCCCAATAAGAGGACGTTAGCAGGCAGCAGCAGTTACTGGACGTACACCGTCCCACAGTCCACACGCGTCGCCGCGGCAATGACAGAAAAGGCTGTTTTTTTATTTTGTTTCTGAGTTTACATCACGAAAACAACTTTAGTTACATTTAAAGTCAGAAGAAAACACGAAGTGAGGCTTCAGCGAGCAGCAGCGGGACTTTGGGGAAGTCTGAAAAGTCAACGGCTGGGCCGAAGTGAATGTCGTTTCACCTAAATCACGGCATCTGTAGAGGTTCGCCGTGGAGGTGCGAGGCGGCGACTCACGCCCGACTCCACGGGGGAGTAATGAGTCTGAAACATGATCAGCTGTGATAACAGAGACATCGTCCAACGATAAATAAAAGTGAGCAGAGGAAGATGAGAAAGAAAAAGGACAGAAGAAAGAGCACATTTCTCCCCTGCTAGTGAGAGCATAAATAAAGTGTGGCACATCTTTTACCTTCTTCAATTATCAGCCTTGTGACGTGCGCGCTGAGCACAGTGTAATTAACATCTCAGCAGATAATGGGGTCGCCACTCACTGATCAATCTCACACATATATTACCCTCCTTTTACCAGCGCCTGTTATTGTAGGAGGGAAATATTCCAAGTGCACATTTAGTTTTATTTTTTTCCTTTTGGGTGGGGGCCTTTAATAAAACTGGTAATAGGTACAATGACTCATCTCATCTTCCAAAACATCAATAAGGCGGGGAGCCAGCGTGCTAGCAGCGCTGTCCGTCACAGTGAACAGTCATCTCTCCCCTTCATGTGAGGCGCCAGAACCAAGACAAGCCACCAGGATCTTTATTTATCTGTAATCCTTCAAAGGTCCTGAGAAAATACAAACATATTCAACAATGTATTCCTATTTATACTTTTCTAAATAGAACTTATTCATAAAACACGAGACTTATCAATAACTTCAACTGATCATTTAAATCCATAACATCTCAGTTTTGAGTTTAAATCGCAAAAGATTGTAATTCTAATTTAAATTATTCTTATGTTCAATAAATATGAGGTTTATTAGAAGTACATTGTTTTGCATTCCTGAGCACGAGAAACATGTAAACTCTATATTTACATATAAAACATCTCCAACTGATCAATTATGAGCACATTCATTTTGTAAGCATCAGATTTTTTATTTACTTTTGCATCTTGCAGGTTTGAACCAAGATATCGTTTCCAGTGTTTGACTGTAGCGTTGGGTGGTAGCTTAGTAAATAAACTTATAATAATATAGTTATCTGGTTAAAAAAGAAAGGAGGATCTGAAGATGATTCCAGACCGAGACACAGACACACGACTGATCTGCAGGGACCCCAGCTGGATCCCAGAGTCACGGACGGGTCCTCCACAGCACATCTACGTGCAATAATCACCACAAATCAGGTCCGGTTCTGGACAAGCTCGGTTCAAAGGGACAGAAATCACAACAGCAGGCAAACTGGTACAGTTAACTTCATCGTCATTCATAAAACGGCCATCAAAACAAACCCCGGCTTTCATCACCTTCTCTCGCCCGTCATAACTTGGTCTCTGGTGTGAATCCAACATTACTAACGTATCTTCTGCTATGTAACAACAAAGTTAACCCCTCCATATGATGTGGGTTTCATCGGCTATACTCTGCTCGCTAACTTGAATAACAGATCCTCAGAGTCCATGTTGGTATGGAGCTTTTCACGGCACCACACCTGACTGTAAATGCACAGATCTGAACTGTGAGTGAATACAACTTCCTCTGGAAGAGAGTGAGGCAGCAGAGTGCAGTCCCTGACAGCTGCTGCTTACGTTGCATCACCACCAGATCTGTTAATCCCACTTCATGTATGAGCCTGTGCTCCGAAACCTCAAGACTGAGCTCTTTTACTCAAACTCCACAGATGCTCTTTTCTGCTCTGCAGCCCTTTGACTACCAACGCACGTAGGAACAGTGTCTTTAAAGTGGGACCCGTTCATGTTCATCCAAGTGATGTCAGTTTGAGTCGTCAAGAATTTAGTCTGAAACAAAGAGAAGAGCAAATAGCCGGTCTTTTTTTAAATCATCATCATGTGGGACCTCACCTCGTCCCGGCTCAGCACACTCGGTGCAGGAGCTACGAGTAACTGATGCTAAATATGTTCTTGCAAAAGGCAAGAAAACCAGAAAACGGGCCGACCTCTTCCACTCTGGGAGTCGCTGGGAAAGATGATGCACAGACGCGCTGAAAAGTAAACGTTTGTGCAGAAATCTCTTGAACACAACAGATAACAGACCCGAGAAAACATGAATACAAGACCCTGATGAGTTGAACTTTGAGAGCGTGTACGGCTGTATCGTTCAACTCAACGCTGCCTGGACACATGCACGCTCTTTTACAATTTTTGGCTTTAACAGATGTGCTTTTTATGTTGCAGGCTCTCCAGAGTTTAGATGCCTCTGTCCTTGTAGACGGGCCGCGAGCAGCTCGTAAAAACCGGCCTTTGAAACTTTGGGCAGATTCATGCATAAATGACAGCGAGTGAGCGCAGACCAAAACAGCTCACTTTCTCGGTACCATCACAAGGCCTGTGTTGAAAAAAATCGATTTTCCGATTCTAAATCGATTCTATTATTAATTCTTAAAAATCGATTCATGTGTCCAACATCGATTTTTTATTTATTTTTTTTTTATTTTTTTTTTTATTATTATTATTATTATTTTTTTTCATCATTACATTACACATTTTTTTTTTTTTTTGTTTATGCCCAAAAAAGGGAATGTTTTGTTGGACACAAGAATAACTGGTGCCATGTTTTTGCCTTTAAATATGTTTAAAGGTATGAAAACATTAAAGTTTTCAGTTATAATTGCATAAATTGTCTATATTTCATTACTTTATATAATGTCTTGGTGTTACATCTTCATAAAATGCTAAAAACCAAATTCTCAAAAATTAAAAACCGAAATAGGAAAACATTTAAACGGAATGTGGGTAAAAAATAAAAGCGATTTCATCCGTCTCTGTTTCCTCTCTGGATCTGTTTGGTAATTCTGCCCCACGATGTTTCTGAAAGCAGTTCTGTCAGCATTCTGGGAGCTGATTGGTCCTTACAGCATCATTAGCTGCCAATACTTGCTGTTGAATCTCAATATAATACTAGTAGTAATATGTTGCTGAAATACAGTCATATAATTCATGCAACAGCTCAAAAACTGTTTTAATAACACTAACCAAAATCAATATCGGAATCGAATCGGATCGAATCAAATCTTGATAATCTATTCTGAATCTTAAGAATCGGAATCAAATCGATTCTTGACATTTAAATCGATCCCCAGCCCTAACCATCACAGACGTATCTGACCCAACTGGTGTATCGGCAAACAAAGCTGAGGACGAGTGAAACGCTGCCCCCATAGTCTGTTTTAATACAGCTGCAGGTCTTACACCAGCTCTGAGGGGCGTGAAATGAGCAGATGTGTGCAGAGGGAATGTGGAAGGATGACGACGTCAGCAGTACTGCTGTTGTTGGACCTGCAGATGCCCTCGGACCCTCCACGTATTATGACTTCTGGTGCGTTAGCTTCCTTATAACACATTGTTCTGTTTTCTTTGTGTGTTTAGTATTTATGGGTAGATGCTTACCTACATGGACAACAGCCTCAGCGTTGGGAAGGAACACATGTGCCGTAATGGCATATCGGAGATTGTTACACTTCTGACAATAACGTGAGCCGTTTATAGATATTTAGAGACATTTATAAAGAACGTGGTGGGAAAGTACGACGTGACGTTGTTTGAACGATGAAATGTTGAGCTTTAATCTGAAAGTTCCTCGTGTCCTTCAGTCTGGGTAGCTGTTTGGTCCCAAATCAGAATTTCTCACCGCCTCTCAGGACTGAGAGCACCGTGACCCAAAGTAAGGAACTAACGACTCATTAGCAAAAAAAAAAAAAACAACAAAAACCCCTCCTTTGAGTTTCTTTCCCCATACGCTGAGTTTTGTTCTCGTTTTCAGCTCAGATTACGTAACACCCACAAAGACACACTTGGTCCATCACACACCAATGGCCTGTGTTGACTTTGGTACCACCTCCTGGGCCCGGCAGGAAGGCCTGCTGAGTGAGCTCTCTGCTGACTGTATCCAGACCCGGCCTATTACACAATACCGGCTGCCGGCCGGGCCCTGCAGCGGACCAGCACCGCCCCCCAAACCCACTTCCCATTCTTCATCAGACCTGGGGACTGTAGTGTGCGGGTGGAGATGAGAAAGATGGGAGGCAGTGTGTGTGTGTGTGTGTGTGTGTGTGTGTGTGTGTGTGTGTGTGTGTGTGTGTGTGTGTGTGTGTGTGTGTGTGTGTGTGTGTGTGTGTGTGTGTGTGTGTGTGTGTGTGTGTGTGGAGGGGGAGGGAGGGGGCACATCCTGCGTGAAACCGCATCCTGAACAAGCATCGCTGCATCTCACTGTAAATAAATACTCTCTCCTCCGCGCAGCTTCCGTCAACTGTCACCGCCTTGGCTCCCAATCACCTTCAAGTCCAAACAGGAAAGTGCAGGGAGGCGAGGGAGATGGCAGATATGAGCTTTAATTTGCTTCTCACTGCACTTTAGCCCGGGTGCACACCGCTTCCTATTCTCTCGCTCTGACCAGCTGCCCCGGCTTCGCTGCAGACCCTGAGTCCTTCCTGTCACCTTTCATTAGCACATTATCCCGGGAGGAGGCTCCTCCGTGTAGCGGGGAAGTCACCATTTGGTGGAGGCTCCCCGCCTCATTTATGTTGTATTGTGCGAGACATTGAAAGCCACGCGCAGCGACATCCTCTAAGGAGCGCCGCTGCCTTGTTACCTGCTAATCCCCCGTGCATTATAACAGCAGATGCATCTGAACAACAGAGCGTGACGACGGTAACAACTGAGAAATGACAAGCTCTCAGTCACTAAATTGCTTTGTGTTGCCAGATTCTTACCAGATAGGTTAACATCTATTATTTGATGAAGCAGCGACGGCTCGCCGGTGATAAAAACCCGGATTACTATATAAAAGATCTTGATTTCAACCGCAGCCACGGAGAGGAAGCCACATTACATTTAAAGCAGGTCCCATTTCAATTTCCCTTCAAGACTGTGAGCATCCAAGCCCACCGTCTGCCAGCGCTTCTTTGCATTGTTTTATTACACTTGAATAAGCAGAGATGAAAACTGCACACAGCTACCGACCGCAGTCCAAAAGTGTTTGTCCTGGGTTTAAATTTGCCTACGAGGCCTGAAAAATCATGATGTAACTGAACTGTCAAGAAAAGGCTGTATGCAAAGCACTGCTGCTCTTATGGGCCCTGCTGTGTTTATATAATCTAAATGGTCACTGGAGTCAAATTGGCCATAAATAGATTGATAAAGTGCATTCACGGGGACACCTACAGGAACATTTTAAAGGTTATATCAAAATCTAATCAAATTAAGCCTTTAACTGATTAACTGCCATTTATCAGTCAACTGCATAGAAAACTGCTGCTCAAATTCTGTTGAAACAGTAATCAATGACAACGATGACCGTTTATCCAAACCAGACCATCTTCCATCAAAGGAAAAAAGGTGATGTTTTTAAAATGAAATAAGGAAGGACAGTTTTAACGTTATATACACTAACAAACAACAAGAAGTACAGGTTCTTAACGACTCTGCTGAGGTTTAAACCGATGCAGCTCTGAGAGGAGACTTCACCGGACGGACTCAAACATCACAACCGTGATCCAAACGAAGCAGCTCGGGCCTCAACAGCAAAAACAGTGACCAGAGAAGTGCACAAAACCTTCGCAGTGCCTGCTAACGCTCCATCTTTGGGATTGAAGCTTGCGCGGGAATCAGGGAGGCTGCAGTTCCCCGACTGACCACTAGGGGCCGGCTCCAAACGTGAGCCCATCACCACCGACACTGATGCTAAACTTAGGGATGTTGTCTAATGTCTGACATCACCTCCACTGTCTTAAGTTCTGAGCTTATGCTCTTAATTGCAGTAAAAGGCCGTCTCAAGCAGCCGTGAGTCGACGTGAAGGGTCCAAGGATGAAGGTTAAGTAGCAGCAGGCAGCTTATGCCAACTGTCAGTTCTGACAGCGCCGCACAGAACAAGGAAGAAGAGGCTTCAGAGCCTCAGAAAACCAGTGGGTGATGTCACAGGTGGGTTGTCCAGTTCTTCTTATAGAGTCTGTTTTCACCCTGAGCTTTTATGAGGACGTCTTTGCTGCAGCTCTGCAGTTTTCAACATCTGGCAAACACTGACGTCCTCTTCACCTAACTGTACCCACAGAGCTTTACCTGCAGTGTGAATCCTCCTACATACACACACACACATTTACATTAGTGTGTGTTTGTCTCACTGCTGATCTCTGCCCTACTGCATAGGCCAGTGTTGAAAAAAAATTAATTATTTTCCGATTCTAAATCGATTCTCATATTAATTCCTAAAAATCAATTTGTATGTCTAAAGATTGATTTTTTTTTTTCATCATTTCACTTTTGGTATTTTTGTGTTTATGCCCAAAAAAGGATGTTTTGTTGGGCACAATGTTTTTGCCTTTAAATATGTTTTAAGGTATAAAAACATTAAAGTTGTATGCTATAATTGCATAAATTGTCTATATTTCATTACTTTATATACTGTCTTGGGGTTACATTTGCATAAAATGCTAAAAACCAAATTCTCAAAAATTAAAAACCCGAAAAAGACCGAAAATGGAAAAAATAAAAACAGATCTGCTGAATCAGAGGAGCATCGTCCAGACCAAAATCCCAGAATGCAGCATCCTCAAAGAATCTCACATTCATCAGAAATCAGAGATGTGATGAATCACATTTACTCCAGAACATGAGCTGTGTCCGCAGCAGCGAGCATCCACACTCGGGTTAAACTGCCATCTTGATCAGGCAGTGGAAGGCGTGTGGCGCGTCGCTCCAGGAGAAGCCTCACTGGCCAGACGCATTACTTTAAAGGGCAGCGTTTCAGCGAGCACGGCTCAGCCTACCCGGAGGGGTGTGAGTGTCTGTGGGTTTGGGTCTGTTTATGTTTCATCCTCAGGACCCCCGATTGTTGTTCATTTCCTGTGCAAAGACAAAATAAGCATATAAAGGCCAACATGTGCTCTTCCCTTGCCTTCACCCACATCACAGCACTTTTCCGCACAAGTGACTAACCAGAGATAATTATACAATTAAAACAATTTTCCACATCTATCTGTCAGACTGATCTAATTCAACATTCGAATGACAATAATGGACTAGGCCTATTTTCCTCTCTTTCCTCGAGCAAAGCCTTTTCCCCTTTATTACAGAATGCACCAAAGCTATCCGTAAGAGAGGAAACTGGGGGAGCTGAGAGTGTCGTGTTTATTCAGCAGGATCTTAGTGAATAAAACACGAACCAGTGACTTTATTTAGACCTTATGAAGCAACAAGCAAATAGAGAGTTTCCTTTGATCACTGGTTTAGATTAACCCCTGGCTGCACCCACGGCCCCCTTTAACCAGTTTGACATTAATAATTAATCCTGACGTCGTACATCATCGGAGAAGGCTGTGAAAAATAAAGATGAACAATAAAGACCCTTTCTATGATCTGGAACGACACTACGCGGTACTCCCATCATGCATCATTTTGTCCAGTGGCTGATCAGAAGAAAAAGTGTTGACTTTCTCAGTGTGTCTTGTAGCCCGACCAACAATGGGTGTGAGTGAAAAGGGAGGATTTAGGCAAACCTTGACCTGGATATCCTGCACCTCCGTCCACCCAGTGTGCACGAGGCACAGAGGAACTACTCCTACACAAGTTCAAAGGAAATGCTTGCACGGTGCGTCTCTGTCGGCCAGCCCCGCCAAGTACAATGGCAGCAGAGAGTCTTGTTTATGAGCCGTCCTGATGGGGATGCATATATCCATTAGATACGAGCTTGTCCGTAGAAAAGAGTCTGGTAAACAGAAGCAAGTGCCACATCAGCAGAGAGGAAAAAGCTGCCTTTTATGGCAACGGATCACCACCGGCCACAGAGCCCACAAATGGGCCAGCAGAGAAAGAGGAGCAGATAGATGTGACCCTTTTCTCTCATCATGCATGATTCAGCTTCTTCTTTCCCTCTCTATGCTGCTCTCCACTCGCGATTAAAAAGAAAACAAAATACAAAATAACAACCGTCACCGGCAGCAGATTTCATGACACCGAGGGTAATGCAGCTGCCACAAACCCTCATTTCTAGAAACACGGTATTAATTTTTATAAAAACAGGTAATGGACACTTTCTGTAATTAATTGCCAGGTGGATGCAGAGTTAGCACGGCAAAGTTAAAAAAAATACAACCTGACATCAAGATTGGGAAACAGAGTGCAGCAAGGGGGCCTGCTGGGATGGTTTCATCATCGCGCCTGACCCCCCCCGCTGCTGGGAATGGCAGGAGATGGGGGGAGCAGGGAGGAGGAAGACTCTTCTTCACAGTCAGAGATTTAATTGCACGCAGATTCCATTACCTCTGCACAAATGTCACATTCTCCTCTGATCAGGGGGCACAGCAGCCACTGGCAGCCTGGCTGGCAGGCAGCCAGACCATAGTGCAGAAAGTATTCAGCCAATCAGGACTCGCAGGGCAGACAGAGGTGATCAGAGGGACAGCAAGACTGCCGTTTGCCAAATACATGAAGAAACAAAGGAGAGTCACAAACTCCGAGCAGCCGACGGTGCAGCTCGCCAGAGCCTCTCACTCACATCAAATGAGCTACTTTTATATACAAATACATCAAATTAAAGTGAACTGATCTTACAACAAAACCACACAAGCTTTAAATGTATTCGGATGTATAAATGGGTTAAAAATCTAATAATAATTTTGTTTTTCTGGTCCAAGGTCTACGTCCCAGTGGCAAACAATCACCCTTCACAAGCTATAGATGCTCCATTTCATTGCATCAGTACGTACAACATCATCAAACTGATCAATCAGATAAATGATTGATACAAACTACTGAAAGGACTTTTTAGGGGGATATTTTAATTAAGGAAGAACTCGGTTCAGTGGTAAAAATGACAACTTGTGTGGGGCTGGAAAGCTCTGTGGTGGGAGTTTTCAAGCTGCCCCGGTCGCCTGGGGGGATTTCTTGATTGGGAAAAACATCTAAGACCCTTTTCAAAGTGCTCACAAAAACTGTGCACGTGAGTAACAGACAAGTGGAACAACCCCACACAAACACCACCCACTACCTGAACAAATTCAGGATGATGCACCGCTGCTCACTTAAATCACATTCTGATTATTTCCCCCAAAACCTCGAATTCTTTCAGAACTCATTTACTTTATCATTTGCATCAAGGAAGGAACTCACAGCACGCACACAGGCGTACGCAACGAGACGCCCGTGAGCGGAGAGGACTCACGCGTACCAGGATCACTGGGGCAGAGAAGACTGCCACCCCATTCCTCCAATCAGAGCTCAGCCCACGGCCTTGATGGGCGGGGCCACGGAGGTTTTGCAGAGGACAGAGAGAGAGAGAGCGAGAGAGAAGGAAGGAAGGGGAAAGATACACCGATTACAAACAGGAAGTGAAAGGTGGGGAAAGCCCCTAACCTGGTCCTCTGAGCCCACATGCACAGATATGTCATCAGAGCTGGTAAAAGAAAACGTGATCATGGTGACCCACAAATATTTATTAAGTTATGACACACTGATTCCTGTCGGCAGCTCCTGACTTACATGCAAATAAAGTTCTTTCATATCTGCACACTTTAATGAGCAACTTCAACAGGCACAGAAGGTAACATATTAGCGAGCGCCACACCAGCAACTTTCTGCTTATTTCTTCTCGTCTGAGCGTTTTAAATCATTAAAATACATAAAGACATGCTGAATTAACGTAACCAAACATCCACCAACTATACTGTTCCTGAGTGTAAATCTATGAAACAAGTACTTTGGGCCGTCAGCTGTAATTACAGGAGAATAATCGAGGCCTGTTGACCTCGTTACAACCAACAAGTTGTCTGGCACAACTCCGCATACACATCATTTAAGAGACAACGGTATGATTTACACCTGAAATAATCACCCTGAAAGAAAGTCCTGATCAACAGAACCAGAACGCCTCTAATCTGTTGTCTCCCAACGTGCACGCTCCCCTTGGAAACAAACAAAAACAGCATCACACATAGCAGCTGCCAGCGTTACTGACATCTTTCGTTTACGTTAGTATTTTTTCAGATGTCATCATTCATCATTTACACTGACATACTGTAATGTCCATCTGTAGAACCGTGCATGGTTTTTTTCTCCTCACTTAATGCAATGCATTTACTTCTGGTTTTGTCAGCAACAAGGTGTGCATGTGACTTTTATTCATGTTGCCATCTCGGAGACTTTGTCAGCAGAATTTCTTTTTCAAAGCTGCAACATTAAATTTTGCTGCAGAAATATTGACAAAATTCCATTAAAAACTGAAAGAACAGCAACACGAGGATGAGCTTTTCCTTCTTCACCTTGGTCAGCAGAGCAGCAGCCTAGCTGGGAAACTCTTGTGTGCACGAATGTCCTCAAAGTTTTATTCCTGTGTGAGACTTTCCATCCGAGTACAACTGAAATCAAATGGTAGACGTCATCACATTTCTAAAGTCAGGGTCTCCTGGTTAACCTGTTGCTGCAGTCGTTATTTCTGACTCACTGTGCTATCTGGTATTAGAAACAAAAAAGCTGTAAATGAACACGGCAGAAGCAAGTATTTATCAACTGCTGACAACAGCTAACAGCACAGAAAGCAAATATTTAGTGTTCTTAACGCTAGCGCCCATTAATCCATCTGTTGACACTAATTTGGTCCTGCCGGTCCATCAGAGAACATGTCCACACCGAGGACTTATGAAGTATTATTGAATTGAACAGAACTGATCAGATTGTGTTGTCAGAGTAACATCATTGTCATTTAATACTGCTTTTAGATTTACTTCATTCTGACCACTTTCATCAGCCTGTATATCTTTCACAATAAAATGTATATCTTTTACAATAAAATCCTGCCAAGAGCACCATGTTTTCTACTGATCTAACTTAAAAGGGGTATGGGTTTGATAAGCAGCGTGGAACATTAACTAGCTACCATGAGGTGAGTGTCCTGGACCCAAATCTCAGACGATCCACAGGTGGCAGGAGTAGAAAAAAAGTTAGTTTTTCTTATTACAAACAAAAGGTACTGCACACAGGCAAGTTATCCAAAAACCAAATCCAGAAAGGCAACAACCAAGCAGTTCCTCGACTGGCCACTAGAGGCTGGCTGCAAAGGTGAGTCAAGGCTGAGTTATGGTTCTGTGTCAAAACAACGCCGTGCCTACGCCGTAGGGTACGCCGTCACTGACGTGCACCTCCCAAAAATTGTAACTACGCGTCGAGGCGACGCAGACCACACGCAGACCGAGAGGGCTGTGATTGGTTCGCTAAGGTAGCAACACATTTCCGGTTTCCGGTCAATGAAGCAGTCGTGAAGTTTCAGCGCTCTTTTCTTCGTGTATGTGTGATTTTTTTTTTTGGTTTGGTTTTTTGCACAATAGTTGTCCTTATCTCTTTGATTCACTGTGACCGGAAAAGTCGGATAAACCATTCAGGAAAAGATCGCGAACTAGTGGTCGCGGGGGGTACTACACTGCGGCGAAATGTTGAAATACAATTTCGAGAAAAAGTCGAAATGTTGAGAAAAAAGTCAAAATTTCGTGAATAAAGTTGAAATGTTGATAAAAAAGGCGAAATTTCGACTTTATTCTTGAAATTGTTAATTCATTAATTTCGACATTTCGATTTTTTTCTCGATATTTCGACATTTCGACTTTTTTCTTGAAGTGCAAAATAAAAAAAAATCTTCCTCTCTCAAATATATCTTTTCTCCTGCATGGCCCTGATTCAACGTTTCTTGGAGCGAATCATTTGCATTCCCAGTTATAACTAATATAGATACATGCAGCATGTGTTTGCCTTCATTCTAAGGCTTATACAAGACTTTTCATTTTTTGCGGCTGCAGACATATTTGTTTTTTTGTGTTTTTGGTCCAATATGGCTCTTTCAACATTTTGGGTTGCCGACCCCTGGGCTAGCCGTTACCACCTCCTCATCCACAATCATGCTATGGTGCTTAGCGAAGCAACCAGGCGTTTGCATTAACCCGCGTCGGCTAAACGCAACGGTAATCTCTTTAGTCCCCCAACGAGTCGACATGCTAAACAGTATATTCTGCTGCAAACGTCAGCTGGCAGCTCTGCAGATACTTCTGAAGGGATCCGCTGAAGGAGCTGATAGCCAAAGCTAACTTTGATTGACATGTGGAGGGCATGTTCCTCGAGCAACGTGGCTGTGACCCCTACAAAGGAAAAGAGGCTTTGAAACCTCAGAAACCAATGGGCCACAAGTCAAAACCCAAAGAACCACGTCAAACACCAGACACCCCAAGCTATGAAGGCAACTTAGATTTTTCACTTAGATGCATTCAAAATGTAGCGATGAATTTCTATCGTAAAGAACTGCGCTCATCACAAGAACACGACTGCTGCTCTTCACATAAGATCCCAGTCCAGGAAGCTCTGGAAAACGTTCCTCTACCGAGAACACCTTCTGTCGTGTACTCTTCCTTTCATTTCCTAACAGCACTTGAATGTTGTCAAAGCTGCATTTATTTGAGTACTGACTTAACCAGGCTTACTTTGTGGTTTACTATTAATGAGTTTCCATTACCACTAGAATTAGGGAAAACCTAAATACCGCAGATATCTGTCAAATGTCACATAAACCTTTTCACCTCTTCCAGTACCTATTTTTTCTTTCCAATAGTGGCTATGATACTAAGGCTATTGGCCAATAGGCCACTTACTTCTGTTATTTTTGTTTTTTATTTCTTTTCAAATGCCATCCTAAACACATCTTATGTAATTAACATCAGTTGAAGAATACCTATTAAATATAGAGTGGTTTTTGAGTTGTATTTCCGACCTGGGAAACTACCATGGCTCAAGATGTTCAGTTACACGAAGAGATCCAACATTTCCAATAACCAAGAGTCACAGAGGACAATAAGTCCTACCGTTTTACCCATCTCTGTTCTTGTTTTAGCCTGGAAACCACACCCTTGCATCAGGAGCGTGTCACAGTTTAACGTGATACTGAAAGAACGTGATATGAGGTATTCAAGTTTCATGTTCAAGTTTCAAGTTGACTTTATTAATAGTATCGGATGGTACGTAGACGTAAAAACTCACAGGTACAGATACCCTTATTGTTGGCAGTATCTGCGAGTATTTCCAATGCCGACGCCGGTATCTTAACATCCCTAGTGACAAATCTGAATGTAAAAGATAGTAGTAGATAGTAAATTCTGGAAGGAAAAAAAACAGCCGTCACACTTCATATTTCTGCATATTTCTTGGATATTAGTGAGATTCCCAGGGAAATGAACGGTACTGTCCATTGAACAATACATAACCCAAACTAAAACCTCCACACCTAGCCAATGAAGAGACTTAAACACTTCAGATTATCCAGGTGCTGCCCCACAAATTACACAATATAAAAAAAGCTAAGGTAAAATCTGGTCAGTGTAACAAAAATATCAGAGCTACATGATGGCATGAGAAGAAAAATAATCTTTTTCTTCTCATGCCATCATGTAGCTCTGATATTTTTGTTAAAAGATCCCAAAAGTCTGATCTGAAGTGGAATTCATTGCACTTTAGTGATTTCTGCCCTCATGGTGGTCCCCACTGTGAGCTAAACCACATATTCTTTTTGCAGAACATTGTTTTTGTTACATAAATGATGCAACCCTTGTATCATTACAAAATGTCTGAAATCATCTAAGCATGTTGTTTATTTAAGATAAAAACTAGCATGAAAGCTCAAAAGCATTCATCTGAGACCGGATAAACAAGTGAAATATGCTAATGACCTCCACATACAATTCTGGATCATGCAAATAAGGAATGGCTTCTGGTTTGTCCTTGTCACAGGAGTCATGCCTGCATGTGTGGCTTGTTGCCTTGTGATTTATGTGCATACAACTTTGCTGTTTAATGTGCTTGTGTTTCTAGCAGCACAGCAAAAACAAGTCAACTCTCAGCTAATTGGCCCACACTATGAAAAAGCATGTCAAACACCAAATCTATAACTCTACTTCAACACAGAGCTGTGTAGCTCTGTAACCAGACACAACAAACCACAGGCGAACCGTCCCAACTCCTCATAATTCAGCAGTCAGGAATTCAGCTCGCCCCATTAGCGTAGCTGTTGTTTCAACAGCCCGTCCACATTCCTCGGCCTTCCATCGGCTCCAGATAAGACCCTTCTGATTACTCACTTGCATGCCTGTCATTACTCCCAAAAATATGTTGATCCAAACAGTCCGTCACCTTCACCGTGGATTTATGGCTGTACTATTTTGTCTCCATGGACGGCAAAAGAAGAGCTCGCTTAACGAGATCTCGTCACTGATTAGCGACAGACGGCATCACTACCAGGTCTCTCGCATACATCACATAACACTCCTAAATAACTGCTAGGGATATTAAAATAACATGAGCTTGGGTAGGCTTTAACGTTAGCTCTGACTTTGCATCTTTATTATAAATTCACAACAGCCTGAATTTAGAAGAGCTCTTGTTGTTATTCTCTCTCAAGCAAACACCCTAAAACTTCAAGACAGACAACATGTTAAGACACAGACATGCAGTGAAAATGCTGCCTCCAACAATAAACCACTCCCACCTTGCGGCCTTTTTGGTGTGCCAGCTGCTCGACACTCATTCACTGCAACTCTGAAAACATGTGGTTGTAATCCCACTTATTCCACTCAAATTACACAGCAGTTTCTGGGGGAACTCATTACCAGCCACTTTACAGGATCTGTGTTAACTGCAACACATCTATGATCTTAAAAGCATCCCACAAAGCTACTTGAAGGCTTCAAATGTTTCAAAATGATGGTTTTAATTAAAAAAAGGGTCTTGGGGGACCTCCTGCATCTGGTATCTTCTGATACCAAACTGAGTGGTTTTTATCAACATTGCTAATAATCAATCTCAGAATATATCAGATAGTAACAATGACTAGTAACACCAGTGAGTCTTCAGAGTGCACAAAGATTTACCGTCAATCAAGTAGAATAAACCATTGAGGAAAAAGAAAAAAGTATTTGGGATGACAGACTTAAAAAAACATCATCCTGCATAAAATGTCAGACGTCATGAAGACGACAAAGACGAGGAGACAGCATTCAAAGACAGCGGAGCACACGACCAACTGGACTGCTGGGATTGGATGCTGGAGCCTTTTCTGTAATCCGAGGATAGTTGTGACCTGAGCCCACGACACACAGCACAGAGCAGGACCTGCATCTCCAACACTGCGGTACCAGAACTTTTCAATCTTGATTCGGGCCACAAACAACCTGCTGAAAGCCGGTTTCAACCAAACAGTTTGACGACAGACATTTGGACTTCTGATGAGACTTTGACGTTTTTCTACCCCGGTTTACCTGCTGAACCTGCTTTCATTTGCAAAAGTAAGAACAAAGCACTTTAAGGTCAAGATGTGAGAAAATATGCCTGTCCTGTCCTCTGATTCACTTCTCTTATTTATTTATTTTTTAAAGGTTAATGGGGATATATACAATAGTCCCCGTTGAAGAAATATCGAAGCCTCATTCTTGGATTTATAGTAGCAGAGAAAACTGCAGTAAACAAATAATCTTGAATAAATCACATGAAAAAGTCAAAAACAAATAGATTATTCATAATTTAAATCACACCTCAGAACCCACTTGTTCAGATCTGTGATTTTGTCCCGTTATGTCATGTTACTTTATGTCCTGTTATGTCCTCTCCGTGTACTTCTGTGTTCTGATCTTGTCATTTTTGTTTGATTCCTGTTAAGTTTTTTTCAAAAGAGTTATACAAATAAAGTGTATTATTAGTAATATTATTATTATTATTACTAGTGTTATTGTTATTATTACTAGTAGTAGTAGCATTATTACTAGTGTAATTATTGTTGTTATTATTACTATTATTATTATTATTACTAGTGTTACTGCCATTATTATTATTACTAGTGTTATTGTTATTATTATCATTATTATTACTACTATTACTGTATTATTATTACTATTATCATTGTTTTTATTATTACTATTTTAATTACCATTATTATTATCATTACTACTAGTGTTATTGTTATTATTAGTGCTATTTATTATTATTATTGTTATTATTATTATTATTATTACCACCATTACTACTATTACTGTATTATTATTACTAGTATCATTGTTTTTATTATTACTATTTTAATTACTATTATTATCATTATTACTAGTGTTATTGTTATTATTATTAGTCGTATTTATTATTATTATTAGTGTTATTTATTATTATTATTACCACCACTACTACTATTACTAGTGTTATTGTTGTTGTTATTATTATTACTACTAGTGGTACTATTATTGTTTGTTATTATTATTATTATTATTTACAGTGTCCTACTGTCGGTCACCAAGCTCCTACACGGATGTCCAACAGCTTTACCAATCCGACCTCCTGATGCGTTATCTGTCCACAAAGAGGAAGTGGCTTAATAGACATGAATGCAGATCTGTAGAAAACAAAAAGGGGAGTCACTATTTTCAATTCTCTCCTTCAAAACTAAAATGCTGCGGCTGAAAGTGCAGTGACCCTAGAAAACCTGTAAACTGTGTGTGAACTCCTTCCTAATGAACTGACCATGAAGACCATGTTTAAGATAAGTGTATTTCTCCAACTCACTGTCTGCGGAAAGGTCAATACCACCGTTATCCTTCCAGGAATGTATCCAAACAGAAATCATTTCAAAAGCCAGGCATGTAAGAGTGTGATCTGACCACCAACTGGTCCAAACAACGGTTGGAGGAGAGCAAACTTCATATTCTGGCATGACCAGGCTGAACAATCGACATGAATCCAAGGAACCTATCGTTTGTAGGACTTTTAAAAGTCCTTGCAAAGATGTTGAGGTTGACCACAATATACATGTTTCGCATCCCATGATATGGACACAGCTGACTGCAGCAGAGGCTGAAACTGCAGCAGGGAACCTTGGCGCTGTATCGGATCAATGGCCCGACCCATTAAGTCACATCACTCCCAGTACCTTATCTAATAAGAGCCGGTCTCCGGGAACACCCCTGACTGACCCACGCTGCTGTGGACAATTACAAGAGAGTGGTCTTTCAGGACCAACGCCCACTTGACCCGGTAGCGGAACGACGCGGAGGAGATCAACATGATTTAAACTCCTCCCTAAAACGTGCTGACAAGGTTACCGGGTCAATGCAGACATTAACAGGTCAGTGTGTGGCCCACTTGGGAACAATTACTCCCAGTCACAGCTAAGTGGACACTTGATTGAACACGACGGAGGCAGGACACACTTCCCACAGATAACAATCCACAAAGCCATTTAGGATAAAAAGCCCTTGTGATACAGCCTTTATGGGCAAAATTCATCTTCCTTTTCCCTTTTAAAAGAATGTGAGAGTGTGATAGAGAACCATTCTGGGGAAGAAATGAGTCTCTGGAAGCAATGCCATTTCCTGCTTATGACAGAAACAATTACAAGGTGACTGGGAGAGGAGGCTAACCAGCAGGACCAGCTCTTAAGATTTAATTTTTCATTTATGCAGAAAACAGATATGGCATCTCATATATAAGAGGTCCTGCACTTCAGCAAATCCGCACCAAATGTAAAGGAGCTGAACCCGGTGACTTAAACACATGTGAACATAGCCCATAAATATCCTACCTCTAATTAACTGTGTGGGTGTTGCAGTTTTTTTTTTAATGGCGCCCGACCTTTGACCTGCTGACAGTTCGACCCTCCCGCACCACAAACACAGAGGCTGAAACTTTCCCCTCCAACATCTGGTGTCTTACGAATGTAGAGCAACAAAAACAAACACTTGGTGCTTCATCATAACGCGTGGGTTTGACATGTAAAGCACAAATCTAAACAGATGTTTTTAGCCGCCACAGCAGATAAAATAAACTCTGACTACGTGCACGTCTGTGTAAAATGGTCACTCTCGTCCGACCGTCTGTTGGTAAACAAACGGGGCTTATCGATTCACGAACACATTTCCCCGACATTTGCATAAGCTGCGGGTTGTCTGTAGCGTTGTTTCGGTTTTTTACCAGGGGGCTTTGTTTATTTATTTCTCTGCATTAGATAATCTGTTCCACATTGTCCCTGGATGTGCAGCGGTGGTTAATGCTGCAGCTGTTGGTTGTTAGTGGCTGGAGATGACACAGTTCACCACTCCTCCAGAAAACACAGCGTCCCAGAGACAGCTGCAGAGGACAGGGGAGGGAAAACTTTGCCTCTTTTTGAATAAGAAGATAAACAAATCAGTCTGCTGACAAACTGATATCACTCCAGCGCCACTGCGCAGCACTTTTCTCTCTACTTCACCGAGGACCAACTGTTTTAAAAGGAAAAAGAGGTACTAACTGTTAACTATTTAGGTTATAGGTTCTCATTAGGATCATTCTTTTCCAAGTCGGTAAGGTCCAGCCTTCCCAGAGAGCCCGGCGAGGCGCCGTACGCGAGCTGACCCGCTGGATGTTGTGGAAGTCAGCCCTAATTCCCAGGATGCTTTTGTCACCAAGCGGGCATCGTCTAAATACCATCTGGGTATCGCTTACTTCAAGCTGGCAAACGCTCGTGGCAACAAGTGAAGCAATGACAAGGGAATAAATTACATCATTTACTTAAAATGCATTTACCACTGAGCTCATGAATAAATGATTTTTTTCTGATGCCAGTTTGTCCCGTCAGCCAAAACTGGGTTGTACGTGCTACAGATGAACCAACTGTCAAGGGGGGATCAATATGTTAGCTATGTAAAATCTAATTTTACACCTTGTATATTAGCAGCCCCAAATCCATTTACAGCAACAAAGTCTCCCAGTGCATAATACGCCGCACAGAACCAATAAACAGAGCATTTATGATGCCAGCGCTTTAATCACATGCGTCATCTGGGGACGGTGGAGCTCGCTAATTGTCCAAGTGATGCTGAAGGACTGGGGAAGATTGGAGGGAGATCAAGCCTCTGGCCTGGTGAAAACCATATTCCCGACTCTCAAAGCGCTTTAGAGGGCAGAAAATTCAATTGGCACGCCTCCAAGAAGAACAGTCATTAGCACGAGCAGAAAGAGCAGACAAACATCTGAGGTTTCATCCTCGGAATATGACATTTACACGAGCCCGAGAAGCTCGCCACCAATACCATCTCACGAGAGCCTTCACACGCCAGCAGAACTGCACTGGAGCGCCACTCGTGCACCACGCCCGCCATCAGCTGCTGGCCACATCATGAACGTCTGCGTCTCCGGTCACGTCAGTGTTTAGCGCCCCGTCAACACTTTGGTAGCTTCGCGGTTGCCAGATCGGGACCACCCTGATCTGCAGCTCCACCTGATATATGACCCCCGTAAAATTACGCCAGATAATTAACTTTCTTTTCAAAGTCTCAAGTTTAAAAGCTTAATGAAAGCTTTAGTTTATAAAAGGTTGTTAGGTCCACCTGGTCCACCTGATGCAGGGGACTCTGGCCTGGAGCGTATTTGTTGACACCGACACTTTTGCTGTCTAGACACATTAAAACAGATGGATTCACGGTAAAACTATCTCGTTTTGTAAACTAAACCAATACTGACCTGATTTTATTGGGTTTTATCCAATTTAGTTCAGTTTATTTGCAGCGCCCCACCACACAACAAACGTCATCTCAGAGTATTTCACTGGCACTTTACACAGAAAGTAAACAAGTTAGTCCAATTACATCCAACCTAATTCAGTCCAACAATGATTCAATTATATGCCACTTCAATCCAGACAGTTATAAACCATCTATGGTGCGTTTCACTTCCAACGACCGAGCTGGGAGACCCGACGGGTCGTCCTGAGTTCGTCCAAGAAAGGGAGTGACTTGGTATCCCGAGGAAGGCCCGTGGAGCAGGTGGGAGCGGGCGGGGCACCTGCATCCAGCACAAGTCTGGCTCCTTCAGACCCCCCAGGACACTGAAACACGGCGCTCAAGTGTTTGGTCCAGATGTGACAGACGCTCACAGAGATCAGGCAGGTGGTTCAAGCAGACCGAGGAAGAGCTTCAGAAGCACCGGCAAAGCTCCGGAGGCTTTCGTGAATGTGCTTTTATCATTCATACTTACACGCCGCTACATCCAGATATATTTCATGCCACATTCTTTCCCAATGACAACTCTGACTTTCAGGACTTCCAAGGTGTCATGAAATGCTTTTCTAAGCTGCGTGTGGAAAATAAAGTCGCAGTGATCCATAAATAAAAACAGCAGTTCCAGACCTCAGAATGTGCACATCCACTAGTTTTCCTTTCAGTCATTTAGCTGATTTTAAGTTTGAGACATTTAGCTGGACTGTGATTGTCATGAAACTATTTCCAGAATTTTGACAATCTGCCTCTTAAGTTCATCCAGAGGTCGGCATAAACCATGTGTGTTTTTAATCAGTGTCACATCAAAATACTTTCTAGAAGGCAACAACAGACACTTTCAAATCCTTGGAGTTGTCATCAGCTGCCTTAGAGTGAAACCATCAATCCAAAGTAGCAAGAGAGAAAACACTTAAAACAATTACATTGCCAGAGAAATGATTAAGTTTGTTCTTTTGGACAAAAATTGAAATGATTTCATTCTTTCATCAAATTTGACACCATTGTAAAATGTTGTCATGGTATGAATATGAACTCGTGAATTAAGGCCAAGGACAGTTTTATGAAGTCTGACTTTGATCTTGTCCACCAACTTTTAATCAGCTTATCATTGGTTTAGATTGGAAGGTGTCGTCAGATGAAGACGTTCAACAATCACACTGAATTACTCCAACCAACCTAAGTATAGTGCGCTCTTCAAAATACTTTGTCAGACATCTTTCGAATGAATCATCAGCTAGGCGCATCAGTTAGGCAATGAGAAACTGTCTCCTCCATTCTTGAGATACTGACTGGCACTATGTGGTTAACCCTGATGAGAACAACACAACCTCCGAAGGTATGATCTCACTCAGTGGAAAGGAGGCGTCATTGTGAATCTGGTCTGAAGCTGTGGCAATGCAATCGATGGCCCCGGAGTGTCAACAGAACTCACTGAAAACCGACTGATGACAATCAGACGATGCTTATGAATTGTTGTTCAAAAGAATCATTAAAAAAAACGAACTAATGAACAACTTAGTTGGTTCCATACAGACTTGTTAAAGTCAAATGTGTCCTGTAATGATCATCCCTGCTGGTTGGTATCATGGTGTCCACCACACTGGACATGGACCACAGACAGTAAAGGAGACAGTTGTCTGAGGAGATCAGGAAGAACCTTCCAGACCAGCATGTTGAAGACTAGAAGACCGTCTCCAAGCAGCTGGATGTTGCCATGACAACAGTTGGATAATTTCATTCAGAAGTTTAGGCTCCACAGGACTGTAGACGACCTCCCTGGTCGTGGACACAAGAGGACAACTGAGGAAAAACTGAAGAGACGGATGATACGAATGGAAACCACATGGATGGAAACCACACCATCCATCACTGATGGACCACCGAGGAGGATTACTCTGATGGACCAACCACAAAGCTTCTGGAAGAACGTTGTCTGGACAGATGAGAAAAAACTGGAGCTTTTGGACCATGTCACATCATCTCTATGTTCACAGACAAATAAATGAGTCCTTCAGAGAAAAGAGACTGGTTCTGCTGTGGAAGATGGAGGAGATTCGGTTCGGTTCTGTTCTGGAGCTGCTTTGCTGCGTCTGGTACCGGGGGGTCTTGAATCTGTGCAGGGACAACTAAGTCTCAAGACGATCAAGATGTTCTGGAGAGAAATGTGGGGTCCAGTGTCAGAAAGCAGGTCATGGTCCTCCAACAGGATAATGACCCAAAACGCACAACTAGAACCAGCAAAGAACCACTCAGAACCAAACACTGGACCGTTCTGAAGTGTCCCGCTATGAGTCCTGGTCTACATCCTATTGAACATCTGTGGAAACATCTGGAACCTGCAGTCTGGAGAAGAAATCCTTCAGTACTGACGCGTGGAGACGTGTGTCCATCAGGACCAGAACACTCGTCTACAGGTGGAGACGTTTGTCCATGAGGGATCCACTTTCAGTTTTTTCCAGACCAGTTTGTCATTTTTAAATTATTTTAACCACAATTTCAAGACAATATCTGATTTTTTTGACTGTAAATTATTCTTTATTATTTTAGCAGTTTCAAGTTATTTCAGTGATCATTATGGGCTTTTCTTCTTTAGTGGGAACAACACATTTCTCTATGTCTGTATATACTGTGTGTGTGTGTGTGTGTGCAGGATTGTTTACACAGCATGAAATCATACATTAGTTAAACCCACTGAAACAGTCTGCTCGGCTTCAGTTACTATACAATTTACTCCTTAAATTATTCTGGCTTCATTTTTTTCATTCTTTTCATTTCTCTGTCTGTGAGGTTCAATTGAACACTTCAACCTCTGGAAGGTCTTTTACACCAGATTACTATTGATAAAAGAGATCAGAGTGACTGAGCGAGATAGAGTGGATGAAGGATGCTGAATTTTCATCTACTATCCATCTCTTATTCTAATGTAGCCATTATGCTCTAAAAAGAGACTGCTCATCTATTCATTTTATGGAGCATTTGCAAAAAAAGATGACACTGCAAGAGGTTTAGTCAGAGTGATTAAAATTCTTTGAATTAGCGCTTCAATCATCACACACAATTGCATATAAAGTACACAGAAATGCACTCAAAAACCTGGCCCGGCTCCTTTTAGTAGAATATGAAAAGATTAATACACTCATATCTCACTCGGAGCTGTTTTCAGTGCGAGGAATTGATTGGTCAACACATTAAAAGGCGTGTACATCATGCACTCCACACACACAACATGAAAAAGCTTTTAGGAAAAACAACCAATAACTCAGAGCAGCTGCACAGCATATTTACCGCTTTAGCAACAGGTGTAGTAAAAAAATAAATAAAAATTAGCAAAAGGCTAGAGAGCATAAATATGAACAGCTGGGAGGAAAACAACTGTGGTGTGGAAGAAGCAGAAGGCCGTTTGTGATGTCACTATTGACCCAACACTTAAAAAGGCGCAGTAACGTTGTAGTAAAATAAAAAAAACTGACAACAGAGAAGTTGAATGAACCTAAGAGAGAAGCACAGTGCAGGAGTTTCGTCACGAGCGCGCCGGCGGCACCAAATCCAGCTCACGTACAACGGCATCATCACTACTTACGGCGATGGCGAGCTCAAAGGGACTTTCTACTCACATCACAGTTAAAGGACGAAGACGGGGTTTTTACCGGCGGACCTGGAACTAAACAAGAAGCAAAGACGGCTTCAATCAAGCTCCTCTCTCTCCGTCAATCGCCCACTCACACTTATCTCAGTCTTTTTTTAGACGGCAGGCAGCAGAGCTGCAGCCACTTGGAAAAGCAACTTTGAAGTCGCAACAGCATTCAACAACATCATAAAGACGGCGTGTGCTCCGGCATGACGACCGAGAGGCACCGGGGTCGCGGCGCTCAGGTCGACTACACCCACCGCTCTCAGAGCCACAGTCGCTCCCTCCGTTACGTTCTGACACGTCATGTGCCACACGCAGGCGACGTGCCCGTCGCCGCCGTTCTGGCTCTGACAGCGCTTCTGCTCGTGCACCGTTACTTCCGAGCCGTGACACACACGGGTCTTTGGGAACAAATACTGATATAATGATTACACACAACGCTGCTGACGAGCCTCGTGATCATTCATTCTGCTATTAAAGTAAAACTACAGTTTTAAGCTACTTCAGCATACCACAGTAAATAAACCCAGGGTCTATTATTGGATGGAGAGGAGTCCAAACTTTCATAAGAGGGAAAGTCATGCTAGTTGAGGCAGATCTGGGTGAAACATCTGCAGTAAGATGGCAGGTAGAGTTTGAACTTGGGGCCGTCCACCTACGGCAGGACACTAGCAATAAGGGATTCTGGGTCTCGGGAAAGCGCCTAGAGACAACTTCTGTTGTAATAGACGCTATATAAATAAAATTGAAATTAAGCTGAATATTGACCCAACAGTCCTTTGTGAGTGTACAAAATGCGCATAAAGAACCGTAGGTACAGCGGAGTCGGTATGAACAACCCTTCTTATCCACTTCCTGGAGGGTCACCTTCTATCCACACGACTTCAGTGAAATGACATGTTTTAAGCTTAAAAAAGCCATTTATTCTAACGTTGGTCGATTTCTCCGAGCGGTTACATTAACATGTTTCCCACATGTATATCCCCCTCTAACTCCCTTCACATTGTTTCGTTCCCAAACCAAAGTTTACACTCCTTACCATCTAACAATAGCTCGAACATTGATTTAAAGTTAATTTAACCGTAATGTTAGGATTGTTTGCTGATGGACCCATCAGAAACTCTAACTATAATTATTGCATCGCTATGGTTCGATTGAAACTGTCGTTTGAAAATGAAGGTAAACGTCTTAGTTTGACTGAGAGTGAACGCGGCTGAGGTCGACCGTGTCCAGCGGGAGGTGGAGTTGGTCTGCAGGCTCTGCACAAACCCCACACCTCCCTACTGGATTTTTACCCAGAAGCCCACATGAAAACTAGAGTACTGGATGTAGAAATGTACAGAGCTGTCAGTCTGTCCAGCAGCTAAACTCAGACTTGTTGTTTTGCTGTGTGACGTGACAGCCACCCACAGAGGCGTCACCGTCACCACCGACCACCGCGACCGTCACCACGGCGACCATGGCGACCGTGACATGCGTTGGTCAGTAAATTGATCCCAATTGTCCAATTAAACAGCTTAGTCGGTTGATAGCTGTCGCACGTCTTAACTACACACGTGCATGTAGTTATTGATGTATCATATTTGGGCTAATCTCAACTTTATAGGGTCTTAAAATGGGGGTCCAGATACACGTAATCAAATCTTATTTAAATAATTTAAAAAACAAATAAGCTTAGTTTTGACATCAGCCGGGGATATTTGACCTTAATTCAGCATATGTGTGCATAATCCGTATAATCCGACATAATCCTTCGTAAAAGACTTGTCCGTCGCCGGTTCAAACAGCTGAATGTCATAAACAAAATCAACTTTGGAAAGTGTTGCTGGAATTTAAAATAATACCAAAATGTGTGTTTAAATTGTTTATGATTAAAACAATTTAAAGACAAATCGTACATGCTAAGAAAAAATAAACCAAAGATAATCGGATTACGATCTGTGTAAAGACCTAAATGAAACTGTGGTTGATGTTTGGATGAAATCACTTTCTGTTTACAGCTACAGTCACAGCTTCAATGATGTCAAAAACATTAAATTAAATCAAATCAAATTTAATTTAATTTTTTTTTTTTAAAGAAATTTGTTGTTTTTTTATTAAAAATTAAATAAAAAAAATAAAGAAAAATTAAATTAAATTAAAAATTAAACATTTAAATTAAATTAAATAAATTAGGTTTTCCTCTTCTTAATGATGCTTTTGGTCTTGTGTTTTGAATCCAGTTCCCTGTTTGCATGTTTTAACAATCCTTAAAACTCAAATCCTGTCGATGTGCAGATTAACAATTGTTCCATAAAAATCACCCTGATCTCCATGTTGAGAGACACATTTACTTTTAGGATTTTTGCCACAATTTAGCCTCGCCAAAATGTTCATTTGTACAGTCTGATTGGAGTCGTGGGGGTCGTTAGCTTGTAAACCATTTGTTGTGATATTTGACAATTGAAATAAATTAGTAAAATATTTCATAAAAACAAAAGAAATATAGAAACAAAAAACTCAAATTAATATAAACTGACACTATCTTTGTTTCATTTAAAATTAACAGGTCTGAACCTCAGAAGAAATTACATTTCTATTTTTAATCACAAAAACAGCTCCGGCTAATTGTTTATCTCATCTGCACGTGCAGCACATAGCCATTCCCACCATCTGCTCCCGCACATCATTTCATCCCAGGCTAACCTATTGACCGAAATGATAAACAAAAAAATAACTCCTGAGAAAATAACCATCTCCAAGTGGGTGGTTTGGGAGCGGAGCCCCACCCTGTTTACAAGGCTGAGAACAAAAACAAACTCTCTCAAAGGAGCCCGGGCAAATGCAAGTCACACACTGCGTGCAATGCAGGCAAACAACAACAACCGTGTGAGGATCTGCTGGGAGAGCAGGCTATCAGACAACAGCAGCGGCAGCAGCGTGCATCTCTGTATGTGGAGGCAGTGCAGCAGAGGAGGAGAGAAAGAGAGAGGGAGTCAGTGTGAAAGTGGAATTGAGTAGCAAACAAAGTCAAACACCACCCGCACCACCTCGGTGTCAGGTCAGCTGAATCATCAGGAGCCAGGGAAGGCATCGTCACCGGCTTCCACGAATAGCTCACAAAACCACCTCAGAAATGACTCCGCGGAGGCACAACACGGCCGTTTCTCAATGTCCGGGGACGAGGAAGTAATGGACCTCGGTTAACAAGTCCATCAAAGCACAACATCTTCAGGAAAAGACCCAAACACCCCACCCCCAAAGAAAAAGCCCTGAGATGAAAGTATCACGTGTTTAATCCATCACAATAGTAAACAATGACTGTCTAAGGGACACGGGCCCAATTAGCCACCGCTGCTCTGACATGTCAAGTGTTTTAACAGCCTGCACGGATGATAATAGCAACCTGCACACTTTCATGTCTGCTCCAGGCTCATCAGTACCGTAGCACCTTTGCTGGAGCACGGCACTGCATCTTGGGTAATTACTACTTCCCAATTACCTCCCAACTTGTAAATATATATCAAATAAATAAGCAGCAACCAGTCAATTAGGACCACCCTGTCATAATGGGGGTTCAAAATGATGTTTTATGTAGAGGCGCAGGAGCGCAGCGGCGACTTCAAAGCTGGCTTGTATCTGCTGTAACTGGTTAAGAGCACATCTGAGCAGAGCAGTCGCTGAAATAATTCAATCCCGTGTTTGCCACTAAATGAATATGCAGCTATAATTAAAAGAGGTTTTAATTGCCAACAAAGCACAACATTGGAGCGGAGCATTCCAGGAGGAAAAGGTGGGAAAACTGCCGCTGTCCTCTGCAGATGAGTGGAAAAACCTCCACAACGATATCCGATTCAAAGGCGACGCGGAACAGCTGCAGCAGCAGTCTGACAACAGCATTTGCATGGCCGCTCTCTCCTCAGCTCCATTACTTCTCTCCTGTCTCTCCACGAGCACGCGGAGCTGCCGGCTGAGATCTGAGTGGTCTGATGGCTTATCACATAGCGAGCAGCGAGCTAAGCCGGAGTGATGCGCCCAAAAGACATGATCAAAGGACACCAACTTTCCACACAGAAATGATGATGGAGGAGCAGGCCCTGCCATGTTATGCTTCTTGTTAGGCTGCGACTGCAGTCGAGAAAAGTCAAGGATGCTCTGCATTATGCTGCCTATCACGTGTCCCAGGCTCTAAGTTCTAGTTTATGTCAGTAAATGCTAGCTTTGCCACTCTCATTACTCTCTTCACACTTTCGACCCGAATCCAGGCCACACGAGCTTTCATTTCTGAGGTGCTTAACATCCAGCTCTGAAAAAGATATTCAGATCTGACGCTGTGACACAACTCAAGCGTGCTTTCTGAGGTGTGAACGGAGGACCCTGTTAGAAAGCAGGAGAAGAACAGAGCAGCAAGAGACAAAGCGAGATGTTTTCAAAGATCTAACCACACCGTCTGACTGACAGGTGACTTCTGGCAAAGACGAGCGGCACAACAATACCAAACCACATGACTCGTTATCAGAATATTTACCAACACGGCTGTCTGTGTGAAATGAAAAAAGTCCCGTTGTCTGCAGTCGTCCGCCGGTCCAACCGACGCGCCGCCGCATGAATTCGAGCGAGCGCCCCAGCCGCAGATGATCCCCGAGCCAGGCGATCAATAATGTCTTATTCTCCCCAACAAGTCTGACTTCTTCTGATACTGAGATTGCAGCGCCGTGGCTTTAGGGCCGAGGTCTGCAGCAGTTTCCTCTCAAGCTTCTCCCTTAAACTCACAACCCGCCAGACGGCAGCACGCTCAACAAGTTCAAGAAGTCGTATTGTTCTTCAGTTAGTTTCACGCAGAATTCAAGGAAACGTGCTGGTGGTTTTTCTTTTGTTTTTCACCTCGTTTGGTTCAACCGCCTCCAAAGTGCAGCAGAAACCGTGCTAAGTAACCGTAATCTCAGCGCCGACTAAAACCACGCCAGTCTGGCGGTCACCAGCACCCTTTATTTATTTATTTATAGATATATATTTATTTATATATTTATTTATAGATGTATATTTATTTATATATTTCCTCTGACAGCGTCTGCCCAGAAGCAGAGCTGCTGCTGGAAAGCTGCAGTGATGGGTAAAGTAAGAAAGCTGAGGATTTGCATCACCGTGCGCCGGAGCGTTTAGTCGACATGACAGATTAAAGGCAGACGCATCTTTTTGGAAACTCCTACAACTTCTATGTAGGTGCTTGTAAATTAACTTTTAAACGCACGATGCAGGTTTGAAGAGAAAGAGACGTCGCTTACAGTGCTGATGTAACCAACTTTCACTGGTGGCTTCACACCGCTCTCGACTTCACTTCCTCTCCATGTCGCCCTGGAAAGATAAACAAAACAGAGCACTTTAAGTCAGCGTAGAAACTTCTGCAGATTTAAGACAAAAATGTATGGCTAAAAAGGTAAGCGCAGTTCCTTGTGAAGCCGACACGCTCACACACACAGGCTGGTCAGCTGATGCAGACAGGTGCTGACGGTTCACCTTGCAGATGAGCAGCACATATCTGGACGCTTACTTGAATCATTCTTTATCAAACCAGTGTTGTGCAACTTTTTAAAAAAAATTTTAATTGATGTTTGCTTATTGTTTCCCAAGCAGCTCAGATAATCAGAGAATGCAGTAATTACACAAGGAGTGTATAATTCTCTCTCAACGGAGGGGACAGAAAGGTTGCTGAGTCTTGTTCCATTTTGCCGTCTCTTATTTTTCCAAATTGGTATGTTGAGATAATTCTGCGCTTGTACAGCGAGCTTAATGTTGTTATGAGCGCGCTACTAAACCGTGGATTCCTGCCGTCCTGCAGGTGTTTAGTCCCGGTCGTATCCAGTGCACATCCCATCTTCTCTAAGAAGACCAGCAGTTGTGAGGTACCATGTAAATATTTATGAACACCTAAATCAGGGAGGAACCGGGTCCAACTACCTCCCAGCGTGAGAAAAATATGGAAGTGTGTATTAAGGAGCTGATACAGCAGAGGCCAGGGCAGAGTATAGAGTTTTACTCAAATCAGATCAACACAAGAACAATTAATACAACAAGCCAACTTGAGAGTTTGGTTGTTTTTATTTCCCAACAACGTGTGTTCTTTATTATTCATAAAACACGGCCCCGAGAGTCATTTAGTCATTCACTGACTGATGACTCTGTGCCTCGGCATCCCTCCCTCCCTCGACCGAGGACAGTAACTGATGGCCGTCGTGAGCGTTGTGCTGGTTCCAGAGAGACTGGGGGGGCAGAGCTCACCTGAAGCTGTCCACTCTCTGACCTCTAACCTTTACCCCTCATCCCCAGCCCTGAAACAGCACCAGCGAGCGCCGGACCTGTTCTCGGGTCACAGCTACTTTCCCCCCCTCTGAATCAAACATGCAAAAATCACACGAGAAATTCATTCACCAGAAAAATTCCCTTTATTCAACCGTCACTCGTCTGGTTCGGAGCAACAAGCGGCTGGTTTTGAAGGCGTCCCGTCTGAAATCAAATGAAGGGTGAAGCCGGAAAATAAATGCGAAGGAAACAACATGGCAAGTACAGAACCTTCTTCCCACACTGAGCCTAAGACAGCTCTCTTTATCAGTCAGGGGCAAGCAGGGAGCCGTCGGTGCAGAGCCCCTCGGCGCCCAGCACAGGGTGTTTCAATGTGTGTTCACAAATACTGAGCAGCCAGATGAAAGAGAAGACCGCTCCACGCTGAATGCATGAGTGACTGATTACTTTCTTAGCAGCTGAACCTCAGCTCTCTACAAAGACGAGCCTGAGCCCCGGCCTGAAGAGGCCGAGTAGAAACAAGGGCTTTCCAAAGAAGGAAAAAAGGAAGAAAGAAAAAAAAAAATCACAAACACTGCATTAAGTATCTTGCGTCATTACTCTACGTATGGCTGGCTTCCCCCACCACCGCCCAGAAAACCCAGTTTCTTCCCTGACAGCCTGAGTGCTCTTGTTTCTGAATGCCGACTGAAGGGGCGCAGTAACTGAAGGCCGTGCGTCGCCGTCCGTCCGCACGCAGGAGCCACGGCAAACAGCAGGCCAGGAAAAGTTGCGAAGAAAGCTCATCCTGTGTTTTAAAACCTGGGTCAGCATTTGTGAAGGACCATTTCTGCATAAGTGAGCACACAAACCCAGCGCCTGTTCAAATAGTCTGCAGCTCTCTCTCAGGCAGCTCATGACAACAGCCCAGCAGCAGCACTGTTTGATCTCCAATGTTTTCCTTAATCTGGGTTGTCAAGGTTCGCTTGTTGGAGGCTGTTTACTTTACTTCTCCTACAAAAAGTGTTTTTTTTTTCCCTCAGACAATGACTAATCCAAAGACCAAGGAGGAGGGATCACTGCCAGCAACGGCTGTTAAAGCTGCAGTTTCCCTTTTATACATTTTCTGATGGTTTTTAGTCCTGCAGACGCACCGCGCAGAACATTATATTCTCGTGATAAGCAGACACGCTCTGGTTTCACATCCAAACGCTTATCTCTCGTTTTTAGGCGCAAACCCTAATTGTTCTGATTTAAAAGTTCATTAGTGGGTAAATAAAAAAAAAAGTACCTTAGGCAACAGCAGCAGGTGTTTGTGCGTATAATAATAGCTGCAAATGTAACACTCCTTGTCATACTGTATGTCTGCAATACACCTGTTGTGAAAAAAAGAGATAACTAAAGCAGGAAAAGGACTGAAACATCTGAATACTTTTGTTTTGTAGAAGGATAAAAAAAAATGAAATTGATGTGGAGCCAGATTTATTAGTAAATTAGAATGAGCCAATGCAACTAATGATATTAATATAACAGAAAATTATGATTGTGTGTGTATGTGTATATATATATATATATATATATATATATATATATATATAAATAAATAAATAAATAAATAAATAAATAAATAAATAAATGTAAAACACACACACACACATATATATATATATAGATATAAACACACACACACACACACACACTGTAATTGAGTCATATCTTATTCCAACTCCAGTGCACCAACACAGTAAAAGTGTTCGGGTGGTTTTACATGTTTCTATTGATCCAGTAAATCCCAGGCGGATCGAAGTTGTGGGTGTCGTGAATCTGAACCAGAGTTGGGCTGGCCGGACCGGACCAGAACCACCAGTCCCAGACCCAGACCCCGGTCCAGGTCCCGGTCCCGGTCCCGGGCAGGTGGCCGGGGCGCGTGCCCGACCGAGCCCCCACCGAGGCGCGTTCCCGCGGAGCATGCGTGAAGTTGGGGGACCAACACGTGGGGACAAATCACGGACACACAACTTCCCTCGTGTCGGCAAGTTCTGACCGGTTCTGGTCCCGGAGCGGAGCCCCGGTCCCGGACCGAGGTCCGGTCCAGACCAACCCCCCCCCCACCTTTATAAAAGTCCCGACCCTAACCCCCTTCGAGCCCTCCCAGCAGAACTTACCGGACCGGACCAGCTCCAGCTGCAGCAGCGCGGGGAGAGACCTGTCCGCGCGCCCGGGACCGCGCGCTCCCGCGAACTGGAGGCAGAGCCGGGGACTCACCGGGGAGAGAGGACCGCGGACCCGCGGGGACGAGCCGGGACAACTGGGGGTGTGTGTGCGGGTGCGTGTCTGCCCGCCGTGGAGCGTCTCGGCCACAAGCACGCGCCCCGTGTTAATGTGGTTGTCAGCGGAGGAGGAGAGGAAGAGGAGGAAGAGGAGAAGAGGAGATGTGCTTGTTGTTGTTTGGGGGCGTGACGTCACATCCACCTGCTGCTGGGGAAACAGGGCTCAGTGTAGAGGTCCATCACTGGTTCAGGTAGCAGGTTAGGGTCACAACCAGAGGTGTCTTCAGTATTCACATTCATTACTCAGGTAGAAGTATAGACGCTAGAGTTTAAAAATACTCCTGTAGAAGTTGAAGTATCAACTCAAGTTTTTTACTCAAGTAAAAGTATAAAAGTACTGGTTTCAAAACTACTTAAAGTATAAAAGTAAAAGTAATGTAAGGGGGGAAAAAGCCATTGAAAATGAATGTATCTTAGTATAATGCAAATATATTAAAGAACCATATATGTGTACTATTGAGCATTAACATGTGTTTCAGAGAGCAGGAGATATGATGACTAGTTGCCTATAAGTATTGTAATGGTGTAAAAAGTCAAACTTCAGAGGCATGTTATCATTTATCCTAACCTTTATTGGAATGTACATCCAAGTTTAGTTGCAGGAATCTGAGGGAACGGATGTAAGAACAAAACTGGACAAGAACATCTGAAACAACCACAACCAAATTCACTCTATCCGGATGGAGCAATTTAACTGGATAGTTTTTATTTAAAGGCCGAAATGAAATAGAGTAACGAGGCTGTTTTTAAAATGTAAGGAGTAAAAAGTAGATAATTGCGTGAAAATGTAAGGAGTAAAAGTAAAAAGTCGTCTGAAAAATAATTACTCCAGTGAAGTATAGATATCCAAAATTTCTACTTAAGTAAGGTAACAAAGTATTTGTACTTTGTTACTTGACACCTCTGGTAGCAGGTTCGGGTCACGAGTCCGGTGTTCTGCCAATTTCTGCTGCTTTGCCAAAAAATGCAACCAATGGCCTTCTACCTTACACCCTGGACAGGTCACCAGTCCATCACAGGGCCACATATAAACACACAAACCATGCACACTCACACTCACACCTACGAGCAATTTAGAATCACCAATTAACCTAATATGCATGTTTTTGGACTCCAGAACCTCATGTAAAATACATTGAATAAAGTTGCTCTGACATGTTTTACTCTGTAAAAGTCTCTAAAAAGGCGTGTGTGAGGAGTCGTTTTACACATGTGGGCCAGATCTAGAGGTTTCTGAGAGGAACATGATCAACTAGTGGGCTCGGTCTGAGGATTAAAGTCCAAAGAGCCTTTTCCTGTCCTCAACAAGAGACGGGCCGGGCCCGGGACCAGGTCCGCTCAGCGGGACCAGGTCCGCTCATCAGGACCGGTCCGCTCAGCGGGGCAGTTACTATAACCTGTTGCTGTTGTGGTACTTGATAAAGTTTCAGAAGAGCTGCTTATTCCAGGTCCAACTCCTGCTGCATGTGAGGACGGTGAGGATGAAGCTCTCAGGAAAGGCTGTTTGTTGGTGGACAGCGCCCCCCTCTGGCCGCCTCGGGAACTAGAAAAAGTGGCCCACTGTCCTTCACTGTGCTCACGTTCAGACAAACCTTGTGGAGTTTTAATCAGTACTGAGATGAGGGGGGATGAGGGGGGATGAGGGGGGATGGCATCCCCCCTGAAATAAAAACGGTCAAAATCACCCCCCCTGTAAAACTGCCATCCCCCCTTTCCATCCCTTATGTCATTTCATCAATGAATGTGGTTTTACTGATATTTCAATATTTAAAGTCATTACCAGAAAAATAACTTATTTGACAATTTTCACCTGTTTCAAGTAAATTTTCACTTGAAATAAGTAGGAAAATCTTCTCATTACAAGCAAAGAAATCTTGTTCCACTGGCAGATTTTTCTACTTACAGTATTTCAAGGGAAAATCTACTTGAAACAGGTGAAAATTGTTGTTTTTTCCAGTGATGAGTCTTGTTTTAAGTGTAATGAGATTTTTTTTCTAAAATGAGACAATTTAACTAGAAATAAGACAAATATTCTTGTTAAGATTTTGAGTTTTTGCAGTGATCCATTTTACTTATCCTGTGAAGGACAGAGTCATATTGATAAGTTCAGAAAACTGTTTTTTATTGTGGTGTTTTGATGTATTTGATGTAAGCCCAGTGGATATTTAAAGCTTACAGAAGGCTGCATTTAACTGCTGCTATGTCATTCCTGCAGTATTTCTGCAGGTGTTTTGGTCAGTGCTATTATTTGTAATATATTATATTATTTGTAATGAGCACAAATTATCTGTCCCCATATGATAAAATCCACCATCCCCCCTAATTTTTTTTTACAACCCGAGTACTGGTTTTAATAGCGTTGATAACAAAATGTTTTTTTTTTTTTATGGCATTTATAGGGAAATTAATTTATTTTGAAAGGATACCGTCTTTCTTCAAGGACGGGCCCCGAACCGGTCATGAAAGACGTTTGCAGCGCTCACAGATGTGAGAGCCGTGACCTCTGACCTGTCTCCAGGGTCTGGACGTGTCCTTTATCGCTCAGCACACTCGCTCATGTTGCTGCCGCCCAAACTTTCTACCGTCAACCCACCTGTCTCTGCAGGACGGTTGGCCTGACGCACCACACGTGCGCTTTTCTGACTTCACAGTGACAGCAGCAAACAGGAGAAACCATCTTTTCTGTTCCTGCTCTCTTTACTCACAAGAACGTTTCAGAGAAAGAAATCATGTGTTTTTACTACATAAAAGAAAAGCTGCAAGGAAGATAAGCAGGTGTGTGATGTGCGTTATTATACAGCCTCCACTCATAACGTAGGCAAGATGCACCAAATATACTGCTCATTTTATTGCAAGTATGCAAGTAAACAGACACATCAGCCCCTGTAAAGACTCCGCCCTTAATGCTGCATTAAAGGACCGCAGGACAAAACACACACATCCACAACGGAGGGATCATTATGACTCAAATGTACGCAGAACTTTAGAAAATGTATCTTTTACAAATAAGTATGAAACAAGACTTTTAATTCCATCCAGAATTTGAATGTCTGCATCTTAACGACATTCTTCTCTTCAATTACAGTTTCCCTACTTATTATTTTTGTTTCTTTTTTTTTGTATAATGTAAACATTATTGTCTGATATAGGCTAATTAAAGAAGAAATCAAGATGCATGTGCAGTCTTGGGAAGTAATTTAAGGCCTAATCGGATCCCCGTAATTCTTCACAGGCTTGATCTGCATGTCAATACAGGATTTATGAACTCAGCGGAGAACTAAACTCAGCAGTCTGAATTTATTATCGTGTTTTGTTGGTGTCACGGCGGTGATGTGTTGTGCGGATTAGGACCCCGACTTAATGGAGTGCAGTCACAAATTAATTTAGGATCGCTATCGGTTACATAACAGCCTCTCCACACGCACACAACAAAGTAATTAGCTTTCTGTTAATTAGGTAATTAAGCAAATGAACAGGAGCTCCTCTTGATTTCCAACAGTTCTCCCTTGCTGCTGCTGGGGGCTGTGGCATCCAGCATGTGATGCAAGGAAGACAAGAAAAGCGGCCTGCAGTGGCGGGCACCGCCACAAACGGCCTCATCAGAAGAAAACAAAGCTTCCAGGGAACATCTGAACGAGTCGGATGCATTCCTGAAATGACTTTTGCAGAGACAAAGCTAAAAGTGAAATTTTTTAGCTGCGTGAAATAAGGTGTGTTCATCAAAAAAACATGATGGGGATGTAACATGATGCTAAAGAATCTGCCTCCTCCTGCTAAGCATGCAGCTGGACCAGTCACTTTGGGTTGCAGCTGATATGGAAAGACTCGGTTTGGTACTCTGGATTTGATCAATATAAGCATATTTTGAAAGGAAATATTAGTGTCTTTAAGAAAGAACGAAGCTGAACTCTGCAGGTGTTGTCTACACGAGGTGACCGCTGCAAGGTTTAGCAGCGGTTGACAGATGTTTTTTCTTCCAAGAATCTTGCAGAACTTAAAAGATTTTAGGCCAGAAACATCCCCAACGGAAACTGAAATACTCTTCCTACAATCACTGCAATAGTAATATAAAACAGAACCTGTCACAGGAAGAGCTGGTACCAAATGTCGTCTGAAGCATTCTTCAGAAAACTAGAACTTTAAAAGTAACTCATGTGTAAAAATCTCAAGGAAGGTCTTACTTCTCTCTGAGAATCAGGTCAACATTAAGTTAAAACACCTAAAATCGGGTTCAGCTTGTGGGAATGGTCCATACTGGTCCATACTGGTCCATACTGGTCTATACTGGTCTATACTGGTCCATACTGGTCTATACTGGTCTATACTGGTCTATACTGGTCCATACTGGTCTATACTGGTCCATACTGGTCTATACTGGTCCATACTGGTCCATACTGGTCTATACTGGTCCATACTGGTCCATACTGATCCATACTGGTCTATACTGGTCTATACTGGTCCATACTGGTCTATACTGGTCTATACTGGTCTATACTGGTCCATACTGGTCTATACTGGTCCATACTGGTCTATACTGGTCCATACTGGTCCATACTGGTCTATACTGGTCCATACTGGTCCATACTGGTCTATACTGGTCCATACTGGTCTATACTGGTCCATACTGGTCCATACTGGTCTATACTGGTCCATACTGGTCCATACTGGTCTATACTGGTCCATACTGGTCTATACTGGTCCATACTGGTCTATACTGGTCCATACTGGTCCATACTGGTCTATACTGGTCCATACTGGTCTATACTGGTCCATACTGGTCTATACTGGTCCATACTGGTCCATACTGGTCTATACTGGTCCATACTGGTCTATACTGGTCCATACTGGTCCATACTGGTCCATACTCATCCATACTCATCCATACTTATCCATACTGGTCCATACTGGTCCATACTGGTCCATACTGTTCCATACTCATCCATACTTATCCATACTGGTCCATACTGGTCCATACTGGTCCATACTGGTCCATACTGGTCCATACTGTTCCATACTCATCCATACTTATCCATACTGGTTCATATTGGTCCACACTCATGCATACTGGTCCATACATATCCATACTGGTTCATATTACCCATCCATACTGGTCCATACTGGTCCACACTCATGCATACTGGTCCGTACATATCCATACTGGTTCATACCCATCCATACTGGTCCATACTGTTCCATACCCATCCATACTGGTCACTACTGTTCCATACTCATCCATACTGGTCCATACTGGTCCATACTCATTTATACTGTTCCATACTGGTCCATACTCATTTATACTGTTCCATACTGGTCCATACTCATTTATACTGTTCCATACTGGTCCATACTCATTTATACTGTTCCATACTGGTCCATACTCATTTATACTGTTCCATACTGGTCCATACTGATCCATAGGCTACTGGTCCATACTGGTCCGTTCCAAGTAGTTTCATTAACCAATTGCACAGGCTGCATACAGCCATGCATGCAGTCACGTGTGGCAGAGCAAAAGCAGCAGTACCCTGCGCTGGTTCCCTGCACGGGTTCCCTGCGCTGGTTCCCTGCGTTGGTTGCCTGTGTTGTTTCCATGCACTGGTTCCCTGCACTGGTTCCCTGCTATGTTTCCCTGGGCTGGTTCCCTGCGTTGGTTCCCTGCGCTGGTTCCCTGCGTTGGTTGCCTGTGTTGTTTCCATGCACTGGTTCCCTGTACTGGTTCCCTGCGTTGGTTGCCTGTGTTGTTTCCATGCACTGGTTCCCTCTACTGGTTCCCTGCGCTGTTTCCATTCATTACAGGTAGGGAATGCCCTCAGGTTCTGCACCACAGAATTTCATATAAAATACACTGGATTAAAAGTTATTTAGGCAACAGGCAACAACGTGTGAAAATAGGTGACTTTCAATCATGATACATGGACATTGACATTGGACATGGACTTAGGGGTGTGCAAACAAGGGTACCTCACGATTCGATTCGATTTCGATTATTGGAGCTTCGATTCTTTGATTCTTCGATTATAACGATTGTCGATTCGATTCGATTATTGGTGCCACGATTCTTCGATTATTGTGATTTTTAATGCTTCTTTCCATACAAGATTGATTTTGTCTTCATCTGTGGCTACATTTGTAAATAAATAGCCAATCAATTAACTCAGTTCCTCTAACAACACTCATTAAGTAAATAACAAGGTTTTTTGAACATTTGACATGTATTTTTCAAAGACACAAAATAATTTATTTTATGACTATGTAAACATTTGCTCTTTGACTTACTTAACTTTGACCAGGGAAAGCTGCACTTGCATGAGAGCGCCCTCTATTGGCGGAAAACACTGAAAACGGTCAAGCCCTGGATTTAATGAGTTCATTAATTCAAGTAAACAAGATATGTACTTCCATCAAATTTATTTAGTGTAAACATATCTGCCATATTTCAAGTGAACAATAAGAAATGTGCATTCTTGAAAATGAAATGATTCAGCAGCTTATTCAGTCTGGAATCTGGATAGGATAACTTAATTTTTTTTTTTTTTTTTTTTTTTTTTTTTTAATGAATCGATTCCAAATCGTCACGTGACGCATCGCGATGCATCGACACATCGATGAATTGCACCCACATCTAATGGACATTGTATGTGGTGACCCCAGGGATTAGTATTGGGACCTAAACTCTTTATTCTACACATAAATTACCTATTCAAAGTTTTAAAAGTACTACAATTTGTTCTGTTTGCTGATGATACAAATGGTCCGAGTTTTGTTATTTAGTTCCTGTTTTATTTTGAAACCTGTGTCTTTGTTTCAGTTCTGTCTTGACTTCCCTTGTTCCCATCTGCCCTGATTGTCTGCACCTGTGTCTCGTCAACCTATCTGTGTATATCTTGTCTTGGCTTTCCTTCGCTCCCTGCTGGTCTGTACTATTCCTTCCTCCATGTTTGTTTCAGGTCAGGTTTTTGTACTTTCTCATGTTCCTTTGCAATCCTGCTAAGCAGTGCTTTTCTATGTTTTAAATTGAAACAAAACATGTTTTATGGAACTCCGGTCTTCTGCATCTGGGTCCTACCCTCCACATCCTTGACACATATTTTCTGTGAAGGAGAGAATTTACAGCAGCTACTGAAGGAAATTACCTCAGAACTGAACATATTTAAAAAAAAAAAAAATGGTTTGATATAAATAAATAAATAAAATCATTAAATTTGGACATAAAAAAATATACATAACATGTAATAACATGTAAATAGGGGGAAGGTGGCTCAGTTGGTAGAGCGTTCGCCCATGAACCTGAAGGTCAGTGGTTCGAACCCTAGTTCCTCCTGTGTTGCTCCCGGTTGTCAGGCCAGCGCCGTTGTGTGGCAGCTCCGCCGACAACCGGTGTGTGTGAATGTGTGTGGGTGAATGTCTACATTGTAAAATGCTTTGGGGCTGTAGGAGTACAGCTGTAAAGCGCTATATCAGTGTAAGCCATTTAAGCCAAGCCAAATATAGACAGAGTTAATGAAATGAAGATTCTGGTTGTGGCGATCAGAGGTGTCAAGTAACAAAGTACAAATACTTGGTTACCTTACTTAAGTAGAAATTTTGGTTATCTATACTTAACTGGAGTAATTATTTTTCAGACGACTTTTTACTTTTACTCCTTACATTTTCACGCAATTATCTGTACTTTTTACTCCTTACATTTTAAAAACAGCCTCGTTACTCTATTTCATTTCGGCCTTTAAAAAAAAAAATCCAGTTAAATTGCTCCATCCTGATAGAGTGAATTTGGTTGTGGCACAGATGTTCTTGTCCAGTTTTGTTCTTACATCCGTCGCCCTCAGATTCCTGCAACTAAACTTGGATGTACATTCCAATAAAGGTTAGGATAAATGATAACATGCCTCTGAAGTTTGACTTTTTGCACCATTACAATACTTATAGGCAACTAGTCATCATATCTCCTGCTCTCTGAAACACATGTTAATGCTCAATAGTACGCATATATGGTTCTTTAATATATATTCATTATACTAAGATGCATTCATTTTCAATGGCTTTTGTCCTTAATGGCTTTTTTCCCCCTTACATTACTTTTACTTTTGTACTTTAAGTAGTTTTGAAACCAGTACTTTTATACTTTTACTGGAGTAAAAAACTTGAGTTGATACTTCAACTTCTACAGGAGTATTTTTAAACTCTAGTATCTATACTTCTACCTGAGTAATGAATGTGAATACTGAAGACACCTCTGGTGGCGATCGACCACAAGATCTGCTGGAAACTTCACATGCATGTTCAAGCTAAAGTATCCGGAAGTATTTCAGCCTTCTGTAAAGCTAAATATCTAATGAATAATAAAGCATTACATGTTGTATATTGCTCACTCATTTTACCATATTTGAATTATTTTGTTGTGAAGTTTGGGGAAACGCCTACAAATCCTCTCTCCGGCCATTGTGTACAATCCAGAAAAGAGCCATCAGAACGGTTCCAGGACCTCACCAATGATTACCGGTGTATATATAAACTCCTGCCTTCTAAAACTCCCAGAGGCAATGTCCAAGAATGAGTTTAAGAAAAGGCTCAGACTAATGATTTGGGTTGGCTCACGGGCACGGCTGTCAGGGGTCTGGGTGCTTGTGTTGGCGTGGTGGTTTGTGCCAGCCAACCGGGTCGGGACCTCCGGGTTCTGGTCTTGCACTTTTTGGAGTGCTGGGTGTGAGTGGGACTGGGAGGACTGGGGGGGTTTGGTTTCTCTCAGGGTGGACTGTGTATGTGGGTGTGAATGTGTCTAGGAGTATCAGTGTGTAGTTTCATGTGAATGTTTAACTGAATGTCAATTTACAATGTAAAAATTTAGCATAAAAAATGTCTGCATTGGTTTATATGTACAGTATATATGTTTGTTAGTTTTCTGTTGTTTTTTTTTTTTAAACATTCTTTAAAATAAATTCATAAGACTCGGAAAAGCGGATGGATATAAATTGTAATTATTGAATATTGGAGAAGGGGTAGGATTAAATAAGCTGTACTTCTTCTACCCCTTTTCAGACATGTTTATAAGGATTTGTGTGTTATGTTCATCGTTATGCTGGTGCATGTACAGTATATAGATATGTATATACAGACAGGTGTGTGCATGGATAGAGGTATAGTGTGTGTGCGTACTTATATATATATATATATATATATATATATATATATATATATATATATATATATATATATATAGGCATGTAGATGGGTACATGTATATAGACAGGCATGTATGTATGTATGTATGTATGTGTGTGTGTGTGTGTGTGTGTGTGTGTGTGTGTGTGTGTGTGTGTGTGTATGTATATATATATATATATATATATATATATATATATATATATATATACATATACATGCATGAGCGAGCGAGCATGTGCATGTATATAGGTATGAGTATATAGATATCTGTGTATATATAGACAGGCATGTAATCCTATCTATATCCGTGTAAATCACATTGTCTGATTTTTAAAGAATTTATTTGCCAATTATAGTGGGAAATAAGTATTTGGTCAATAACAAAAGTTCATCTCAATACTTTGTTATATACCCTCTGTTGGCAATGACAGAGGTCAAACATTTTCTGCAAGACTTCACATGGTTTTCACAAACTGTTGCTGGTATTTTGGACCGTTCCTCCATGCAGATCTCCTCTACAGCAGGGATGTTTTGGGGCTGTCGCTGGGCAACATCGACTTTTAACTCCCTCCAAAGATTTTCTATGGGGTTGAGATCTGGAGACTGGCTAGGCCACTCCAGGACCTTAAAATGTTTCTTAAGAAACCACTCCTTCGTTGGCCGGGCGGTGTGTTTAGGATCATTGTCCTGCTGAAAGACCCAGCCACGTTTCATCTTCAATGCCCTGCTTATGGAAGGAGGTTTTCACTCAAAATCTCACGATACATGGCTCCATTCATTCTTTCCCTTACATGGATCAGTTGTCATGGTTCCTTTGCAGAAAAACATCCCCAGAGCATGATGTTTCCACCTCCATGCTTCACAGTAGGTTTGCTGTTCTTTGGATGCAACTCAGCTTTCTTTCTCCTCCAAACACGACAAGTTGTGTTTCTACCAAAAAGTTCTATTTTGGTTTCATCTGACCACATAACATTCTCCCAATCCTCTTCTGCATCATCCAAATGCTCTCTAGCAAACTTCTGACGGGCCTGGACATGTACTGGCTTAAGCAGGGGGAACGTCTGGCCCTGCAGGATGTGAGTCCCTGGCGGCGTAGTGTGTTACTGATGGTACCTTTGTTACTTTGGTCCCAGCTCTCTGCAGGTCATTTACTAGGTCCCCGTGTGGTTCTGGGATCTTTACTCACCATTCTTGTGATCATTTTTACCCCACGGGATGAGATCTTACGTGGAGCCCCAGATTGAGGGAGATTACCAGTGGTCTTGTATGTCTTCCTTTTTCTACAATTTTGTTTCTCACGTCCATTGACAGCTCTTTGGTCTTGGCCACATTGTAGTTTGGAGTGTGACAGTTTGAGGTTGTGGACAGGTGTCTTTTATACTGATAACCAGTTAAAACAGGTGCCATTAATACAGGTAACGAGTGGAGGACAGAGGAGCCTCTTAAAGAAGAAGTTACAGGTCTGTGAAAGACAGAAATCTTGCTTGTTTGTAGGTGACCAAATACTTATTTTACCGAGGAATTCACAAATTAATTCAGTAAAAATCCTACAATGTGATTTCCTGGATTCTTTCCCCCCATTCTGTCTCTCATAGTTGAAGTTACCTATGATGAAAATTACAGGCCTCTCATCTTTTTAAGTGAACTTGCACAATTGACTAAATACCTTTTTGCCCCACTGTATATATGGACAGGCGTGTGCATGTATAGGTATGTATATATAGACATGTATGTGCATGTATATAGGTATGTATATATATTAATAAGTGTGTGCACATTGGGTATAGATTTACTTCTTTTGTGTACATTCACTTCAAATAGATTCATGTATTTACAAGGGACTGTTCAACACGTGTATATTTGTATATAGATGCATAGATTCGTACTAGAGTTAACGTTGTCCAACGGTTCTGACATGTCTGGAATGAATCAATAAATGAAATTAACTCTTGTGTTCCTGGTTTTCACAGGTTAGCAAAAATAAAAAAAACCATCCCTTGTGTGGATTTGCTCCAGCTTGTTTTACAGAGTTCTCTGCAGCTGCAGCGGGACGGCTGCTTGGGTCTGGGTTGGGTCTTGGATCCGGGAGCACCTGCTCTCATCTGCGCTCGGCTGTTTGGTTTCAGCAGACAGTCATTTTGGTCTCTGATAGAAATGTCTTTTCATAAGTAAAAAGAATTGCTTACTTTGGTCCTTGAGATTATTTTGACGGTCTATTCAGAATTATAATAATTTGTTTTCAAGATGATGTGGAGAGAGGGGAACTTTCAGACCAACTTGGTTTTCAGTTTTTTTTGTTAATAGTCAAGATTCAAATTGTACTTTTAACTGGAAAGTACTCGTTACCGTTACCCCGACCTAAGTACTCACTGATAGGTACGTTCCATCCTGTCCGAGGTAAGACAGTATTATGGGTAAAATACAACCATGCAGACATTATGCCTCGATAAACAGTCTACCGTTTATTGTGGACTTCTATCAATAATACATTCATCAACAGGTGTACTGTGCAAAAAAGAAACAACCCAAAGCTAGTTGAATTTCATTCCCATTTTATTTACTTTGTCTACGTCACTGCAGCGATCCTGTTTACAGAGGAAAACCGTCCCTTTCTAACTATCAACCAGTCCGAGGGTCAACTACAGAAGTGGTTTGACACAAAAATACCAGGATTCCAGCGATTCTATCCTCGCTGGAATCAAACAATGTTAACAAGGTTAGTGAGGATAACTTAAGACTTTAGATAAATGGCCCAAATGTATGAACTGAATTTTAATATAATTACATATTGTTTTTCCTCCTTTTTATATTTATCAGGCCAGTATCATCACTATCAAGTGGTTTGTTTCCTTTTTCTCTTCGGCAGCAGTCGACACTGAAACATTTAGGTGTGCTGTTCATAATCACATTACTCATATCCTCGCAGGAAAGCGATGCTTCTTCCCTTCTTTTATGGTTGCAACAGAAAGTCCAACTAGCAGGAGAGACATGTAAGTGCTGAAGACATCGCAGTACCTCCTCACTCAGCATCCATTTAACAGAACATAGCAGTAACTTTCATCATTTCAGGGAAAGATCTATCGTGTTGGAAACTTTCTCAGGGTAACCGTTTCTAGACAGGTTTTTATCTAAAAATAAATCTGTCAAAGTATTTAAAAGATCATGATAAAAATAAAACTCCAATCTCCGAGACCGAGCGTAGTTTCCGAGGGACTCCATTATAGCGGCCAGGCGTCGTGGCCGTTATAAGAAGCCTTGTGCAACATTTTCGAGCATCACCCTGATTTGATTTGGACCTACATTTGATGAAGGTTGAAGAAACAAAATGGACATTCACAGCTTCCATGTTGGGAAGGTGCAGCTGAAACAAGTGCTTTCTTTGTGAACGGGAGAACCCCTGGAGCAGCAGCGGGCGTGTTGGCACAGTACGAGTCGACGGGTGTGTTCACTTGAGACGTCTTGGGCGTGCAGCTGCTTCTGCAGGCAGGAATGACTGGTGGAAGCTGTGCACGTCACAAGCAACACAAACTAACGGGTTCTGGATCAGATTTACGCCGGATACAAGTCAGAGCGTTAAGACCCACATCGACATGAAACAAGGCATCAGTCATTAAAATTACAAAAAATATACTGAGAACATTTTCTTGTTGAAAGTGAAAGCATCTTGAACGAGGTTCTGGACTTTGCCTTCACAGTCGAGGCAGGTAAGGAGTCTGGGTTTAAAAAAGAAAATGAAAGAACAAACAGAAAAGGAGGAGTAGAATCTAATGTCTTGAGCGTCCTCCCTCAAAGGCATGATGCTCCATGTGAGCTGAAAGAGTCAGAAACACTACGGTTAATATAAACGTCTGTCGAGCTCCACACACACAAAGATCACGGCAGAGCACAAGCTAGACCTTCACCTGCAACAATAAAAAAAACTATCACAGTCATGAGTCAAGAAGGTCCGGTCTGTGGACTGCCGGCTCAACTCTGATCCAGTCTAGACAGTTTAGAGTTGACTTTAAACAGATTCATCTCATTTAATATTCAGCTCGTACTGACAGACCTTTGTGGTTACAGTATTGGCACTTTTCAACTAGTACCTACTCAGCCCGACTCAGCTCGCCTCCACTCGGATTGGTTCTTTCCCACTAGGGGTCTAACGTGCCGAGTAGATACTTTTTCTGTAACTACTCTGCCGAGGTTCTAAGCTGCTGAGTCGGCTGTATCTGACATCATCACACTACAGGCCACCGATTGGTCGGGGGGTTGGAGTCAGACGTCTGAGTCAGGATGTGACATCAGCGAAAGAGCGACCCTGACGGCGGCTTCTTGTTCATTTTATTCGACAGACAATGGCAGCACAAAAGTCTGTTTCATGATCCAACTCTGAGGGTCAGATGTTCATAAACCTGGTGCTGAGGAGAGAATTAAAAAGGGATCTAGACGGAGATAAGGAACAACCAGATCCACCAGGAGCTCTGTCACTTCAAAGCTGCTCACGGCTCCCAGCTGACTTTTCAGCAGCGACGAGACAAACTAAAAAAATGTAAAAAGCGTTGCCGCTTAAAGCTTCTCCCACTCTCATTATTTAACTTGATATGGAACACAAGCCACAGACCCATCAGCACATATACCATCTCCTCCAGGTTCTACATCTTTAGTGTTGTTGTCTTCTTCATTTAGATCACACAATACATCACAAATACGTCACAGCAGCTTCGTTCTAACTAGTGATGCACCGAACGTTCGGTAACCGAAATTGTTTGGCTGAAAATAGCAAAAAAACACTTTTGGTGTTCGGTGGAATAAGTGGGGAAAAAACGAACAATTAATAACGGCGTGTGATGACGCAATCAAACAGCGAACAGCGTGGATTGAGGGGCGTGCAGTGTTTAATGCAGCATGTCAGATCATTACTTGGATGTGGGGAAAAAACAGAGGACACGAGAAATGATCCAGGCTGAGTTGGATTTGGGAAACCGCTTGGTGATGGAGACGGTCACGGGACGCACAGCGCAGAGAAAAGGGCCCGTACTACCGATGCGGTGGAGAACCCTCACTGTCTGATACGTTTGACGAGATCCTCCAAGAAAATAACCCAGATTTTTACAATTATTATACAAGGCTTCAAAGTGCGGAGATCAGCCCCACTGCAACCCGATTAACTGGATTTGAACGGGAGAAAATGAAAGGATTATGAGAAAAAAAACAATAAGTACAGTACGTAAATTGTGACTGGCGGGTATTTCACTGCACATTTATTTGATTTATGCAATGGTGAAAAAATTGGCAAAATAGATGAAAAACTGCAAAGAACCATTGTTCGGTATTCGGCCAAGTGTTTATTATTATTTTCAGTTTCGGTTTCGACCACAAATTTTCATTTCAGTGCATCACTAGTTCTAACCCTCCTACTTCTGCTCCAGGTGCTGAATTGTTATGGAAAAGAAACCTGCCGAGTAAGTACTAGTGGAAAAGTGCCGTATGTGAAGCAAATATGGAGGCGTCTGTCTTTCCTCTGTCAAACCTGAGGCCCAAACGCACAAAACATATAACCGGGAAAGACAAGCATACTTACACTTATAAAAAACTGCTTTAAAGGTTATGGATGGGAGCAGCTCATAGACCTTTCCCAAGATACTCGCTTCGGTAGCCAGAGATGCGTCTCTATTCCAAATCTGTACAACATCTTCCCGATCCCGAACGCTAACGCTGACGCCGACGATCTCGTCATCTGGGGAGCCAAACAGCCGCGGCGTCAAATTTCACCGACACATTGGGCCTCTTGCTTTCCTCTCACTCCGGTAACGTACCTGTAGCACAGTAGTCTGCAAACTGCTCCCCAATAGTAGCCAGTAACAACTCTTTCCAAACTGCAGACTGAAACATGAAAGTCCAGAAAAGCGCGTGAATCATTGAGCTGCATTAGTGAGGGCGAGTTAGAAGCACGACCACATCACCTACACTGTTGTCTTTTGGTATTTTCATCTTCCAAACTCCACCTTTTGCATTGCTTTCTTCTTCCCTGTTGGTGTAAAGGACAAGAAAGCATGTTAAAGTGAAATAATGATTAGTTTTACATTATAAACTGTAAATAAAAAAAACTGATAATAAAAAAAAAGCTGGTTTATGTGTTAAAACACAAAAACATATAAGAAAATCCCACCTAAAATGACTGTAGGTGTACAGATATGTCCAGGTGGCGTGGGGTTTCTTATATAAATGTAGCGGTGAATCCGAAGCGACTCACCACAGTGGCCTCCGTTCTCCTCGCATGAGGTGATAGCTGCATCTCAGAGGCAGCGCCGTGACGGGAGGGATGTTGTTATACACGCTCCAGAACATCTGCACACACAATAACAGCCACTTCATGGTGTTTTCATTTGAAATGGTCGATATTTCTGAGCTTAGAGCATGTGAAATACTGAGAACACCCCCGGCAGCGCCCCCTACTGGACAACCCAGCACCGGCGAGCCGAAGCTTGTTTCTGCAGTCAACTACAACTATTCTATTTCTTTCTTGTCCTTTTCCCTCACACGAGCATCAAACTGCGTCCCGCTGTCCGGTGACGTATCTTCCAGGTTTCTTCTGCTTCACTTAGATAAAAAGAAAGCTTCCCAGGAATCTGGCACTGCTGCAACATCCACTTCATTCACTGACCGTCCTGCAGATTGTCAATGAAGCTTTTTCACCCACAAACATCCCACAGACCCCAAAAGCTGCAACAAAACACTGTTTTTAACAACTTTTTGGCACTTTTCTTCTCTTCTGGAAGCTGTAACATGGCATGAGAAAAAAAATCTATCAGTAATTCCAAAGATGAGTATAATCGTTGGCTTCAGCCGCTTTAGCTCTTTTCACACATAACCAGTGAATTCCTGAAGAATGTGTGGAGAATCTGGCCTGGACGTTCTCCACAGTTGCCCCGTTCACACACTCTTCCCCACAGCTGAGGTTTCTCACGGCGGGATGTGGTCTCGCAGCCCAAAACCTTCAAACACGTCACCCTGTTTTCATCAGTCAGGAGAAACTGCACCCATCGATTATGTCTCGCTGTCGTTGCCAAATCTATATGAACGTATCCACAGCATCTGTGAGTGGGTGGAAAAATCTGCAGCTCTCATCGCCGCACTCTCGCCCGGCGTAAACAGCCCAGGAGGGAATTCTGCTGCAATCACACATGGCCACTCATTCATCATCTGGACTTCTCACTGCCGAGCTGGCCGAGTAATCTCTGCAAGATTTCAGGCTGATGTGAAGATGGGCAGAGGGTTACCAAACTAGAACAATGTCAGAGGAAGGTTTCTCCATGCACAACTTGGGAAGATCCCACCATCTGCAGCTATAACACCCCCAGAAGATTCAGAGGACCAGGAGGAACCTCCAGCTTTGCAAGGAACTGGGTGCACGTGATCTTCTGGCCCTCTACCTAGGGTTGCCACCTTTCAGAAATAGAAATAAGGGACACCCCGATTTCAGCAGAACAGGCGCCAAAAAAAGGGACATCCCCAAATCTTCTAAAATGCATAAAAATGTATTTATTTTATATGAAAAAACAAAACGCTTTGATTTAAAGTTTAAAGTGCTTTAATAGCATTGAACTTGCATGACTGTACAGACAGCCAACCATACTAACAACTGAAAGAGCCTCCTATGCTATGTATGTCCACATCAGCTAAGATGTAGAATATAGCCTACAGGTGAAGAATATGGTGTAAAAGTTCATTTATTTCAATAATTCAACTTAAAAGGTGAAACTAACACATGTATATTACATAGTCTCATTACAGGCAAAGCAAGATATGTTAAGCCTTTATTTGTTTAATTTTGATGATTGAATTGTTTATTGATTTCATAATATATTCAATTTTTTTTTACATTTTTTATTTGGGGTTTTCATAAACTGTGAGCCATAATCACCAAAATTATAAGAAATAAAGACTTGAAATATCTCACTTTGCATGTAGTGGGAAATAATATATTTGTTTCACCTTAAGTTGAATGAAAAGACCACACAAGACCAGGACTAGAATCCTCCTCTAAACCTGCAGCAACCTCACTTCCCAGACATGTGGAGACAGCTATTAAAAGAAAGGGGGATGCTACACAATGATAACTTCGTGTATGAGCTGTGTTGCTGCCGTCAAATTCAAAACACCGATAAGTTGAAATCTTCCATGAAATGGCAAAATGCATCAGTTTCAAAATCCGATATTTTGATTGTGTTCTATTGGAAAAAGATTGGCCCTGAAATTATAGCATTCTGTCTTTATTTAAGTTTTTGAGTTTTTGAGTTTTCCTTCACGCAAGCTCATCTTAAATGCACCGGACTTTCTCTGCTTTCTAGATGAAGCTCTTTAAGCCGACACCAAATCTCACCTGAACAGTTTGCACCGTGTAGATCTTCTTGAGATTGGACTCACATTCTGCAGCCGTTGTGCCCGGTAACGACCTGGAAGAACAAGTAAATACTGCTTTAACTGAAGCCGGATCAAACGCTGGGGGAAGACGAATTGGTGCCAAACCGATAATCTGGGGTCGTCTTCTCTTTTGTTTTCATGACTTTAAATGTGTAACAGGATTGTTTTCCATCCCTACAATTTACAAAGATGCTCAGAATAGACGTTGTGATGTGGTTTACACCTCAGGAGGGTTATTTAACAATAAACAAATGAATCAAACATATTTCTATTTCATCAGATTTCCACTTGTTTGTACTGTAGATTTTCACCACATGTGACGTTGAGCAGACGCTTTAAACCAAAGCAGACTACAACAGAGGAAAACAATCCAGCTACCGGTACTTTAAAATAGTAGCTCACAAAGTGTAAAACAGCATTTAAATAATGCAGCTGTAAATAGATGTTGAGTTGGGTATTTATTTAATTAGTGATTTGATTTGATTTTTTAAGGATGAAGGTAACATGTAGACTGCACCTTTATTTTTAATTTTTTTTTTTTTCTTGAGGAATTTTTGTTATCCCCATGGAGGCAATTTGTTTTACTGTCAGGCTTATCTCTTACTTCTTGCTTTCATTTCATTACTTTAATTAATCTTTTTGAGGGTAGGCAAACAATAAGCTTTGCTTCAGCCTACTCCTTTTTCGGTCTAGATGATATTTGTATATTGGAAATTTTTTGTAATGTTTTCTTTGAACAGTGTATTCGTTTTCTTGTTGTCATTTTTATTCTTTTTTTTGTGATGTCATGACCGAAATAAACTAAACTAACTAACAGCTATGTGACACCAAGATTACATTCAGCTCAGGAAGTTAAAGGGGGGCAGCGTTTACCACAACTCGTTCCACCGTTGAGGAACGACGTGGGAGAAGTCTGACTGAGTCCTTCCCGTGTGAAGAGGGAACAAGGTTTCTGTGAAGAGCTCGTGCTCGTGAAGGGGTGTACGCCTTTAGGAGCACGTTCAGATAAGCAGGTGCAGACCCAGATATCACCTTCAGGCAAAGGACAGGGTCTTACGTTTTATCCGAGCAGCCACAGGTCGCCTGGGAAGCTCAATGAACAGAGGTGTGACGCGTGTCCGTCTGGGTTTATTAAAGACCAAATGCTCAGCTGCATTCTGGACCTTTTGTACTGGTTTGATGGCACAAGCTGGAAGGCCGGCTAGGAGGCCGCTGCAGCCATCAAGGCGGGATATAAACATGACCTGCACCAGGAACTTAGTTGCATACTGAGTCAGGTTCTGTCTTGTTTGTTGAAGATTGTAGAGCAAAGCAGCACGACCGAAGCACCGAGGTCAGAGACAGATAGCTGGTCATCAAACATGACACCCGGGTTCTTTGTAACCTTGGTGGGAGTGACGGTAGTAAAGCCAATATTTATGTTGATTTGGAGGCTGAACCAATGATGGGCAGGGGATAACCAGGACTTCAGTCTGGCGGTTGAAGGTGGTGATCCTACTGTATTTGCCAAAGAGAAGGGGGCCACGAATGGAGCCTTGGGGAACCCCTTGGAGAGGTGATGTAATGAAAATGTTTTCCCCTATGAACTATGTCCAAACATGATGGAGGACTGCTAGCAGGAAGTAGTTTGGATACCTCACACTCAGTGGGAGAGAAGATGAAGAGAGCTTGGCACTGCTGACTGGGGGGGCGGTGTCACGTGTTAGGACTGCCACGATGCCATGTTGGGTATGGGTCACCAAATCAATAACAGACAAGGTGGCTATCATCAGTAAGCAAAAGAAGCAAAGCTGTCAGCGGGTTGAAGACAGGAAATAGTTTCAGAATGTGATGGCAGTAAAAAACCTGGCGAGGAGAGACTGTTTTTGAGGTGAACGGCTTTGGACCCCTGAGCAAAGCCCTTAACCCTATAATTAGGGCCCGAGCACTTACAGTGCGAAGGCCCTATTGTATCTGTAGGTCGGTCTTTCTTTCTTTCTTTCTTTCTTTCTTTCTTTCTTTCTTTCTTTCTTTCTTTCTTTCTTTCTACGAGATGATGGTTTGCATTAATGGGCGTGGCAAAATGGCTCAACAGCGCCCCCTAGAAAACTTTTCTCTCCAATAACTTTTGAATGGTTTGACATAAAGACTCGTGGGTGGTGTCATCGGACATGGTTTTGAGTCCTTGAACATAATTGGTGCAAATCAGCCCCGCCCCTTGTTCTGATTGGTCGATATTTCATAGTTCCTATTTTCTGCCATAACTTTTGAATGGTTTGACATAGGAAGTCGTGGGTGGTATCATTTCTGATATGCTTATGGGGGGCGGTGGCCATGAGTGCGAGGGCCCGTTCATCGCTGCTTGCAACTTTAATTATTATTATTATTATTAATTAGTGGATGGTCTATATTCAATTCAATTTTATTCATATAGCGTCTATTACAACAGAAGTTTTCTCTAGGATCTTTCCAGAGACCAGAACATGACCCCCAAGCAATTATTACATAAATATAACATAAACACTGGCAGTTAAAAACTCCCCTATTGGGAGAAAAACCTTAAGCCAAACAGTGGCAAGAAAAACTCCCCTTTACGAGGGAAGAAACCTTGAGCAGGACCTGTCTCATAAGGGGGGACCCTCCTGCCGGAGGCCAGCTGGACAGAGCAGGAAAAGAGAGTTAGGAAAGAGATAATGAAGAACAGAGAAAGGAGAGACACAGACACAACGACACAGGTGCACTACAGGGATGACTACACAGCAGATGTAGACACCAGACACTGAGGTGGTCGGGGGGGGGGGGGGCTGCAGGTCAGGATGTCCGGAGGAATCTACCAGACATCCATACAGACATATATGATGATTTGTTACATCTAATAAACATCATATTTTTGTGAAAGTAGCAATTAAAAGTCTGAAGTGCCTAATTTCACAAATGAAATGTATCATAAATGTCTTCATCTAAAATAAAATGCAAAAACTCAGAAGTGCAGGTGTCATCAGGTGGAGGGGGTGGAGTGTTGCTCAGCTGCTTGACAGCCAGTTGAGGGTCAGCTGTATTGGCCTTAATCTTATGTAACCCGTGAATGACACCTTTATTCCAAAAATAAAACCATAAAGAGCATCAAACCTCATAAAAAGAAGGTGCATTTTAATGACAGCTCAGGAGGCCCTCTGCACCAGAAAATAAAAGTCTTGTGTGCAACAGGTTCAAACAAAGATCACTTCTATCAAAACAGCAAAAGTTACCATTTTTGTGCGATGCCACCAGTTTTATTTGAGTGTTTGTGGGAAATAAACTTTTTATTTCCTATAACCCCCTGCAAAAATGGTCAGGGCAGGTTTATAGTTGCATATTATACGGTGATGCCTGTCACCTGAGGAATCACATGCTCAGACATCAGACAGCCTCGTACAAGGGTTTGGATCTGCAGACGGGACAGGGATCTGCAGAGGGGATACTGGTCTGCTTGCGTTCTGCTATCAGGCACCACTACTATGGAACCAACTTCCAATCTGGGTTAAGGAGGCTGACACCACCTCCACCTTTAAAACTAAACTTAAAACCTTTCTGTTTAGTAAAGCCTATAGTTAGCGTTTAGTAAACCTCTAGCTGGTGTTGGTAAATCTCTAGGTAGTGTAAACTCTAGTGTGTTAAGGCCGAAATATGGTTCTGCGTCAAAACAGCGCCGTGCCTACGGCGTGTGGTTCGTCCACGCAGACCACACGCCGTCACTGACCTGCACCTCCCGAAAATTGTAACTACGCGTCGAGCGACGCAGACCACGCGCAGACGGAGAGGGCTGTGATTGGTTCGCTTGGTAGCAACGCATTTCCGGTTTGAAGCAGTCGTGAACTTTCAGGGCTATTTTCTTCGTTTATATGTGATTTTTTTTTTATTTTGGTTTTTTGCATAATAGTTGTCCTTATCTCTTTGAGTCACTGTGACTGGAAAAAGTCGGATAAACCATTCAGAAAAAGATCGCTAACTAGCGGTCGCGGGGGGTACTGCACTGCGACCAAATGGAGAGACGGAGAAGTCCGAAGGGTTCAATACGGCGTCACGGCTGCGGCGTGTGCTCTGCGTTGGTGTGACGCAGAACCTTAATTCAGCCTTTAGATTCGCTCCTGTAGTTTTTTGTGCTGGCCCCCCCTTCTCTTCTCTTTCTTCTCTTTTGTACATGGTGCAGCATCCTCTGCCGGTGGCGAAGAGCATCTCTGAATGCACAACACCGGATCCTGCAGTGTGGGAGTGAGGGGGGCAGGGTAACGGCCCCTTTTGGGCGGGGGAGAAGGTTCGTCCGTCAAGACTCCTCTCCCTGGCCCTGCCCCTTCTCAACCTTTCCCCGACCCTGCACCCCAACCTGGGACTTGATGATTGGGCCCCCGGTCATCCCGCTGCTGCTGCTTCCACCTGCCTGCTGTGCTGTTGACGTCCCCGACCCCCCAGTCTGGCCCTCGGCAGGAGGGTCCCCCCTTATGAGCCTGGTCCTGCTCAAGGTTTCTTCCCTCCTAAAGGGGAGTTTTTTCCTGCCATTGTTTATGTAATAATTGCTCGGGGGTTTACGTTTATGTTCTGGATCTCTGGAAAGCGCCTAGAGACAACTTTTGTTGTATTAGACCCTTTATAAATAAAATTGAATTGAATTGCAGACGGGACAGGGGGACAGAGGTCTGCAGAGGGGACAGGGGTCTGCAGAAGGACAGGGGTCTGCAGAGGGGACAGGGGTCTGCAGAGGGGACAGGGGTCTGCAGAGGGGACAGGGGGACAGGGGTCTGCAGAAGGACAGGGGTCTGCAGAGGGGACAGGGGGACATGGGTCTGCAGAGGGGACAGGGGGACAGGGGTCTGCAGAAGGACAGGGGTCTGCAGAGGGGACAGGGGTCTGCAGGGGGGACAGGGGTCTGCAGAGGGGACAGGGGTCTGCAGAGGGGACAGGGGGACAGGGGTCTGCAGACGGACAGGGGGACAGGGGTCTGCAGAGGGGACAGGGGTCTGCAGAGGGGACAGGGGGACAGGGGTCTGCAGAGGGGACAGGGGGGGCAGGGGGACAGGGGTCTGCAGGAGTCCCCCCGGTCGTCTCCTGGAGGCCTCCAGACCACCGGGGGTCTCCCTGGTTGTCTCCCCCCCTCGTCCCAGCTCTCTCCCGGCTGTCCTCGGCCCAGAACCAGGTGCAGATCTTACCTGTCCAGCCAGAACCAGGACATCTTACCTGTCCAGCCAGAAGGTCCAGGGCGAGTGCAGGGGCAGCGTCTCCGTGTCCTCCTCCCGCTGTCTCTTTGTGATCTTGTCCAACTCCTTCTCGTCGATGTCAATGTTGTTGTCTGTCTGTCTGTCCATCTGGAGACCCGCGGGGCCTGCGGGGACCGCCATGTCAGCAGCGTCAGGCTGAAACCCGTCTGTTGTTGTGCAGGAATCCTCTGATAGGAACTGGAAACAGTCGCTTTGGGGGTTTTGTGAAGGAAGAGACAGAAACACAGCGCTGCTTTCCGCCCACCGCCCCTGACGTCAGCGCGTAGCGCTGCGTCGCTACTGGGACGGAGATCGTAGCGAGCAACGATGCTTCACTCGGATACGTTTCTACACCACCACACTCACCTGTCCCCGAGGCACAGTAGTCCATGAGCCAGAGCCCAAAATTTCACTTGTACCACTCAAGGTGACAAAACTTGCTCATGATTTTTGAAAATATCTATGTCTGTAGATGATATTTTGGTACGATAACCCTTCCCGAGTGGCAGCTGTATCATAGTTTGAGTGACATTATGTGATGATTCTGTACTTGGTTAACCTTCTTAACACTATCTTAAGTACACACAGAACCTGATAGCCTCACTATAATCAGATCTTGACATATTCCCATTAATAACGATGTTCATTTTGTTTACAATATTGTTATGTTTATAATGTTGTTTATAAAACTAAGCGGGTTCCTTATCTCATTGTTATGTCCTTTATATCCTGTATTTGCATGATACAGACCAGTTTGTGACATCAGCCTAGTGTCTGTTATAGTTTCATAGGAGCCTAATGATGCTCTTCTAGTTTAAGGCTCACAATCAGAGGTGTCTTCAGTATTCACATTCATTACTCAGGTAGAAGTATAGATACTAGAGTTTAAAAATACTCCTGTAGAAGTTGAAGTATCAACTCAAGTTTTTTACTCAAGTAAAAGTATAAAAGTACTGGTTTCAAAACTACTTAAAGTATAAAAGTAAAAGTAATGTAAGGGGGAAAAAAGCCATTAAGGACAAAAGCCATTGAAAATGAATGCATCTTAGTATAATGCAAATATATTAAAGAACCATATATGTGTACTATTGAGCATTAACATGTGTTTCAGAGAGCAGGAGATATGATGACTAGTTGCCTATAAGTATTGTAATGGTGCAAAAAGTCAAACTTCAGAGGCATGTTATCATTTATCCTAACCTTTATTGGAATGTACATCCAAGTTTAGTTGCAGGAATCTGAGGGAACGGATGTAAGAACAAAACTGGACAAGAACATATGAAACAACCACAACCAAATTCACTCTATCCGGATGGAGCAATTTAACTGGATAGTTTTTTTTAAAGGCCGAAATGAAATAGAGTAACGAGGCTGTTTTTAAAATGTAAGGAGTAAAAAGTACAGATAATTGCGTGAAAATGTAAGGAGTAAAAGTAAAAAGTCGTCTGAAAAATAATGACTCCAGTGAAGTATAGATAACCAAAATTTCTACTTAGGTAAGGTAACGAAGTATTTGTACTTCTTTACTTGACACCTCTGCTAATGAAGTATATGTGTAAACATCAGGAAGTTACTCCGTTCAAGTGGCTGACTATATTTTAAACTACAAATGAAATGGATGAATTGCTTGTTTTGCACCTTTTTCGCTTCAAATTGAAGCTCATTTTGGTAAAGCACACACTATCCTGCAAAGTATTCTCTAAATAATACCAATAAATAAAAACATATTATCTTATAGGATGTGTGTATTGTCTGTGCATGAAATTGCAGTTAAAAAAAAAACAATAAAAGATTTCTGACATACAACAGTAAATATAATACTTTGTCCACCAGAGGGCACTATGTTAACTTACTACATCTTTTATAAAAATAAATTAAAAAAATCCACACACACACACACACACACACACACACACACACACACACACACACACACACACACACACACACACACACACACACACACATATATATATATATACAATATACTATATTTGTACATGGGGCCCATGTGAGATGGAGATGGACTGTAAATGGGGCCTCCTATAGGACTATCCACTTGTTCCAGCCTCCATGCACATTCCCTCATGACGCCCCAGAGCATTTATATCTCACATATGCCCCACATACAAATGTTTGTTCCTGCGAGGCTCCTGGGAAAGAGAAACCCAGCCAGGTGACATGTTGTGTAATAAATATCTGATAAATGACACTCACCATATTCTCAATGAAAATAAGTTTAGCTGTAGGTTTCTGACAACCAGGTTACAGCTGACATATGTACCCCCACCCCCTTTGAGCTAGATGTCTCCATCTTACTTTATCTTCAGTCTGTAGCCCATTGTTGCTTGTTTTCCGGATACTTTGGTTTAATTACCTCTCAAAGTCCACAGGATCAATTATTTGTTCACACCTAGGCTTAAATTACATCCTGGCATTTCGTGAAATTGTGTTCTATTAATGTGCAGCGATGATATTTTGTTTGTTTCACCTCCTAAGACCCAACGTATGTGGACATCACATATTTTTTAATGGGGCCTAAAGCAACCAGGAAGAAATACACTGAGTCTTAGGAGGTCAAGTATTGTATGATTAAATTCTTAGGGCGTGTAATCTAACTACCCCACAGTAGACTTCAGCTGTCAGTCATTCTCCTGTATCCTTACGTTAAGTGTCAATGAGTCACTTGCAATCTGATACAACTAATTCTGTGTAACACTGCTCAGATGAAAACAATGCATTTGTGCTCCTTTTAACTAAACCGTCTGTTGTTGTTTGCATTTACCTGCCTTGTGCAGAAAGGTGCAGCATTTCCACATGATGGAAGCTCCGCTTCCAGCGTGTCAATCATGCTGACCACAAGAATCGGATAGATGTTGTTTCTCAGTTTTCTTCATCATAAAAAGTCACTAGGTGGCGCTATTCAAGACCACCATGCCCGCTGCCTTTCTCCAAATGCATCAAATGGGACAGATGCTACACTCATCTTTATGTATCTTTTTTGAAAAACACCTTGTGATGTTTTGAATGTCTTCTCTTCCCATTAACTCTGAAAAGCTGAAGCCCGTTCTTTACACAACATCACAAAAATGGATGTCTAAATCGTGCTAATTTAAAACATCAAAATAATCAGTGAATACAATTTTGGGAAGGATGTAGGTCTATAGATATATTATGAGCAGTGAAGGAATATTTTTATAACTGAGAAGTCAGCATTTGAGTCTATGGAATAAAAAAGAACATCCAACCAGAGTTTATGATCTGCAACTAAGCCTGAGGGTTTTAAGGTTTCTAATGAACTTAAATGTGTCGTAATAGACTCCATCTGAGACTTGGTGATATTCCAGAGACGTGTTAATGATATGACATGAAGACATGTAGTGGCAAAATGTCTCTTTTCACCAAAAAATGAAAGACTACATTTCTGTTGCCTGTTGCTGAACGCGAGCAGTAAAGGAAAGCGATTGGTCAGTTTGGAGTTAGGTAACCCAGGTAAGGGTTTTAAGGCCTTGAATTAATCATCCTGATTGGTGCTTGTAGACGGAAGATTCAGGAGCTCCGGTGACATTTGAGAACTCCACGTTTTGCTTTGAGCAAGGAAAACCCGAAGTGCCCTGGACACTATTAAAAGCTTGGTCAGGTGTTGTTGCAAAGAAACATATCAACAGACACAAGCATGGAAGTAGAACGTTGTATTTGTTGAGTATAATCTGTTGTGTCATCAATCAATGCCTGAATTAATCTATAAGACTGATTTCTTGTGATGATCTGATTTAAGTTTGTGCCATAATTGTTTCAATCATGCAGAAATCCAGACCGACCTCTTGATTTACTTAATCCAAAGGAAATTCAAATGGGAGTTTTTTAAGATCAAAAAACACAATTTAATTTCATTTGAGTAATTAAATCACTTTATTATATGACATGAGATGCTTAAATGACTGTATATACCGTATCTTATGTCTGTGGAGCCTTTGACTCCCTGCTATTTCTATATTTTTTCTTTTTAATTAATTCATTTATTTGTATTGTATTTTTATATTTTCGATCACAACAAGAGGGTACTGTACATACATAGAACACAAACCCCCACATCTCAACTTCCAATAAAAAATTAAGTCGGTCAAAGTCCATAGACTACACAACAAGACATATTTCATGCTATAATCATGCCAAATATTATTTTCCTATCCTAAGTTGGGGCTGGTCCGTTAAAGAACCAAAATGATATCCAAACATAAACCCTCAAAACAAAACGGAAAGAAAACCAAAAACCTAACAAAACAAACAGACATAAACGGTGGGAAAAGCCCACTTAAAACAAACAAGACAACAAAACAACACAAACCATTGCACTCAGATCTTATCATTGTCACTATGCCTTACATTGACCTACGAGATTCTTAATATCAAATTTTATATGAGATTGCCATATTTTTAAAAAGTCTGAAGATCTGCCTTTACTCATTTAATAAATATCGTCAAGTGTAAGGTAGCTTGAGAGTCCACCAGTGGACTAATACTGGGGGTTTAGATTCTTTCAAATTTAAAGCTATACATTTCCTGGCTGCCAACATAGCAAGATCTATCTGCATTGATATTTGTTCCACTTGTCTGACATACTAGTCCCCAAAAGACATAAACGAGGTGACAGGGAGACAAATACATGTAAACATTGAGATATCAACTTGGTAACAGAATTCCCAAAAAAAGGAAAGTGCATCACATGACCAAAACATATGAAAAATTGTTCCTTTTTGTTTCTTACAACGCCAGCAGAGAAATGACATCTCACTGTTCATTTTTTTAACATGTTTCTTTATTGGGTAGTCCATGTAATGCATATTACACAATAAACATTTTTTAAAGGATTCGACAGAATACCCCGTTTTATATTTTACGGTAAAATATAAAATTTTGTGTGTGTGGTAAAATTTTTACCACACACACAAAAAACAAAACAAAAAGAAAAACAAGTAAAATAAGTAAAAAGGACACAAAACTTAACATAACAAACACCCCAAAACACGCACACTGCAAAATACGTAATTATAAACAGGTCCCAAAGTAAGTACCAATTACCAATCAAACTCTGACTGAAGAAGACAATAATAATAATAGGAAAAATAAAGTAATAAAACGAAATACAGGACACACAAAACAACAACAACAACAACAAAAATAAATAAATAAATAAACAAATAAATAAAATGAAATAAGATAAATAAATAAATATTTAAATAAACAGACATAAGAGGAACCCTAAAAAAATAGACATGGTTAGCAATATCATACTTCTCTATAATTAAATTAAATCAAATTAAATTAATCTTCCAAGGATGCCAAATAATTAACAAAAGAAAGAATAGGTTCCCAAATATAAGAAAACTTATCAGAGCAACCCCTAATACCGTATTTAATTTTCTCTAAATATAAAAAGGACGCTCACTGTTCATTTTATGCAATTTCTCTGGCGTATAATCATCTTATAGCCTATATTTTTTTAATGGGCCTAATAATTATGTTCAAATGACACTGTTGGTTTCTCATTGTAAAATGCATGTTTAGATGCTGCGGTTGCAGCAGTGCTCGGTGAGTCGAGGTGATCATGTGTCCGCCTGCAACATCTGCATGCGGTGCGTGGAGACGGACTTCCCACGGATCAAGCCTGATTTATGGTTCCGCGTTACACCAACGCAGAGCCTAAGCCGTAGGGAATACGCGACGACGCGCGCCGTACGTACCCTTCGCCGTAGGCTCTGCGTCGATTTAACGCGGAACCATAATTCCGGCTTGACTCCAGGCTCTTGGATCCGAGCGGACGTGCGTCGCATGAGCGCCGCCGCTCCAGCCGAACATGTTCGCCCTTTCCAGCTGCGCAGACCTGCTCAACGACCTGCTCAACGACCTGCTCTTCCACCTGCTCTTCCCCGGGGTGGCTTCGTGAAGCCGGCGGTGCGTAATTGCGGCCGAGGAGGATCCGTCCGTCCGTCCGCCATCGGTGCAGCCCGGGATGCGCTTCGTGCGCGGCGTGTCTCCTGCTGAGCCGATGCCTTATTCGGAAATGCTGCTGATTTCTGCAGCGGATGGCGTTTTTTCACACCGGACACTTGTGAGAGAATGAGGGACAAAAAGAAGAAAAAAACAGGGTTTCTGCTCGGCGTCGGCGGGGACTACTGCAGCCCATCGAGGAGGGATGTATTCATGAGACTGTGTTTTTATTTCTGTCACTGCTGGAAAAAGGGGGGAGTCGTGCTGTTTTTGCCTCTCGCACCCACAGATCTGCCGGTGTTCTGCCGATTTCTGCTGCTTTGCCGAAAAATGCTACCTAATGGTTTTCTACCTTTGTAGAGCTACAATTTTACTGTGTTTTACTCCCTAACCCACTTCCTTTCCCCCCAAGTGGTCCTTGTCTCTTGCCAGGCCGTCATTGTAAATAAGAATGTTCTTAATGACCTGCCTGTTTAAATAAAGGTGAATGACTGAATGAATATCAAATATAGCGATAGAATTAAAAAAAATTTTTTCTCTTTATCGTATAATGTTCACAAAGTGTAATGCAATTCATGTCATGGGTAGTTTATTTTGAAGGATCAAATACTCGACATCCCATATTATCAATTTTACATCGTGCAAGAAATGATGGGCGTGGCAATCAAACTTTGAAAATCGACTGTGCGCATGCGCAGAACCACAAAGTAGTATTTCTCGGCAGGAAGCGAGGATCGGCAGAACACCGGGATCCCTCCGCCGTCTGATGGTTTGATGTGGGGGCGCACGCCGCCTCGCCCGCACCCATGGCCAACAGCAGCGCGCCCGCGGAGAGCAGCGCTGCGTCCCTGCAGGGCTCCGCGTCCGCGGCCTCCGCGGCCAAGCTGGCCTCCCTGGGGCTCATCATGGGCACCAGCCTGCTGGGCAACGCGGCGCTGTCGGCGCTGCTGCTGAGGGACAGCTCGCTGCGCAGGGCGCCCTACTACTTCCTCCTGGACCTGTGCCTGGCGGACGCGCTGCGCGCCGCCGTCTGCTTCCCCTTCGTGATGGCGTCCGTCGGCGGCGGCGCCTGGCCGCACGGCGCGCTCGGCTGCAAGCTCGTCGCCTTCATGTCGGTGCTCTTCTGCTTCCACGTCGCCTTCCTGCTGCTGTGCGTCAGCGTCATCCGCTACATGGCCATCGCGCACCACCGCTTCTACTCCAAGAGGATGAACCTGTGCACGTGCGTGGCCGTCATCTGCATGGTGTGGACTCTGTCCGTGGCCATGGCGTTCCCGCCGGTGTTCGACGTGGGCACCTACCGGTTCATCCGCGAGGAGGAGCAGTGCACCTTCGAGCACCGCTACGTGAAGACCAACGACACGCTGGGCTTCATGCTGATGCTGCTGGTCATCGTGGGCACCACCCACGTGGTCTACGTCAAGATGCTCTGCTTCGTGTACGACCACCGCAAGATGAAGCCGGCCCAGCTGGTGCCGGCCATCAGCCAGAACTGGACCTTCCACGGGCCCGGGGCCACCGGCCAGGCCGCCGCCAACTGGATCGCCGGGTTTGGGCGCGGGCCGACCCCCCCGACCCTGGTGGGCATCCGGCAGGCGTCTCACCCGGGCAACAGGAGGCTGCTGGTGCTGGACGAGTTCAAGACGGAGAAGCGCATCGGGAAGATGTACTACATGATCACGCTGGCCTTCCTGGTCCTGTGGGCTCCGTACATAAGCGCGTGCTACGTGAGGATATTCGTGCGTGGGGCCCCCGTCCCGCAGCTCTACTTGACCGCCGCCGTGTGGATGAGCTTCGCCCAGGCGGCGGCCAACCCCATCATCAGCTTTCTGTTCAACAAGGAGCTCCGGGTGAGACTCAGGGCCTGCCTGCCCTGCTGCCTGGCCACGCAGACCCCCATGGAGCCCTACTGTGTCATATGAGCCCTCCCCACCCACAAATACTGCCAAAGACATATTGATATGCTGTTTCAGAATGTACCCGAATGCTCCCCAGAATGTGTTTGTGTGGCTACTTGCTTACAAAGATGACGAAGGGGCGGAAATCTGTTTAGTTTAGCACATTATCGTTTGTTTTTATGACATTAATCCAACAGGACTTAAAGCCCACTCGTGCTGCACTGTGGTTTCCTGTCAGACTGATTCCAGCAGGAGTTTACTGCACAGCAACATCACCAGTGTGAGATTAACTATGGTGTCTACGTGTGACCCCTCTTTACTGTTATTTAACACCGTTCACCGGGGTCAATTTAACACTGCAGGTGTTGGGAAGCATGTCATGCTCAAAATATAAACTCAAACCTAATGAATTCTACTCTGAAAGTTTTACTTTTACACTAAACTGTGGTAAAACAACACTAAAGGAGTGGGCACACATGCTGATGTTACTGTGTGCCTGGCCCAGAAATCCCCCCGTGAAATAACCAGAGCCTGAATCAGAGCTCAGCAGAAAAGAAGAAAAGGAAATACAGCAATGATTCATAATTTCCAGCTGCCAACAAGTTATTTAAACCAAACTGATGCATGCTGGGAAGATTTTCTCATTCCTCAAACAGCTTTAATGGAAGACAGAAAAGATGTGGTTTATCAGTGACAAATGGCCTAACGGAGAGGTTTCAGGTTGAGAACTGCCCACCGCACAATGGTCAGGAAAAAAACACCAAACTTAATCAGGATTTGTTGATAAAAGTGAATAAACATTAACAGCTGCACTCACAGCAAGGTTAGTTAAAGTAGGAGCATGTCGCACACACGATGTGATGCAAACTCAACGTTTGGGGACCAAACACTTATGCAGAATTGAAAAAACCTTGTTAAAGTGACACAAAAACAACAATTAGGATCTGGCAGAAGTGGAGGAAGGTCCTGAGGTTGGAGTGTGAGGAGGGGTGGATGGAGCGGTGTGTTCATCATCGCTGGTGTCTGCACTGCAAGCATGAGGGGGTTATGGCCAGGGGTCGCTCCCGCCGCTCAGGTCCTGGTCCGGCCACGTTTTGTGCCAAACGGTGTGCTCGGCTGACTACTCCCGCACTGACTGAGCAGGTTTCTCTATTCGTATTTCTTTTCTTCCCACGTGGCATCGGTGACAAAGCCAGGATTTATCAGCCTCAGACTGGGGGGAGTGGTTCAGGGAGCATGAAACATCATTTTCACACATGAATTGATCACCACAGAGTTCAGTTCTCAAACTCATTCAGAATCTTTGGGCTGGGATGGAAAAGACTTCCTGCAGTGGTCCCGGCCGCTTCATAGATTAGAAATACAGGCAAAAAAAAATCACATTTACAGAAAAGAATGCAACTCTGAATAAAAATACCTGCTGTGACATCACACCAGCGTATCAACGCTGTAATCAAAGCCAAAAGTGTTCCAACAAGGCGTTTTTTATCTGGTGGTATATTTGAACGGTGTCATGAAAGCATTTGTATAGAAAAGCATCACGACTGAGTCACCTTCTCATTTTTGCTTTTGCATGTGTCGTAGGTGACATCCATTCCAAGTATAACCTTGTACACGTGTAAACACGAACCTTCTAGTATCCCATATTTTCCCGTCAGTGAGGCCACGTCACAATGGTCCACAATGATGAGTTACAGAAACGTCGTTGTAGCTCAGTCTCACCTGCTCCGGCACCTGTGACACCCTCAGTCATCATATTTATTTAAATACCATAAATGAGACACTGATCTCAATATATTTTTTATGACTGTAGTAAATGCTGTAAATAGTGTAAAGGTTCATCCCCCCTCCGTCCCACTTTCTTTTAAAGATGTTTCATATTTAATCACATATTAGCATTCTTTGTGTGGAACAAAAATCTTGTTGAAAATCATTTGAAAATCTTCTCCTTTGCCGGTTGTGCTGAGAGGCAGCGGTTTCACTTGGGCTGCAGGATTCACGTCACAGTCAGCATCCCTTTTCTACGGATCTGCACACTGGGACTGAAGATGTGAACTTTTGGTGCTTTACAAAGATGTTTGCATTGTTTGTACTTCTTAGCCAATAAATAAGAAATGGATGAGAAACTGTTGGGATTCTGCTGTCTGTTTTTGGCCTGCCAGCCACCGAGAATGTGACTTTCCTCAGGAAAGTATCTGTCCGTCCGTCCAGCCCACAAACAAGATCGACATACTCACGTGTAGCCAATGATCTCTGGGGGTAAAACAAATTCAACAATGAAACTGAAGGTTTGACGCTAATGATTTCAAATATTAAAGTTTCTCCTCGACAAAAGTGTTTTTGGAGGTTCGGAGAGCAGATGGCTTCATCTGTCTGCTTACAGCGACATTAGTAGTAACCAAACACACCCTCAGACAAGAACGACATGCAGTTATTTCTTCATCAAAAACAAAAATGAAGCAAAAGACAAAGTCTTGATTCCAAAGACGAAAAATATTTTCAGCAGCGGCCTCTTGTCCTTTTGTTGTGTGACAAAACCTGAAGCAGAGATTATTGTAATGCAGCCTCGGAGTCTCCACACCCTCAGTTACACTCATGCAGCAGCAAACGCACGAGCAGGAAGAAGCTGCAGACAAAGAGACACAAGGAAGTGCAGAATAAATATGAAAACTCAAGCCTTACCTGACTTAACACCCCACCTCAATCACAGCAATGCCCTTTTACCTGGCCTTCCAGCTTGTGCAATAAAACCTCTACCAAAGGTCCAGAATGTGGCGGCATGCCTGGTCTTTAATCAGCCTGAAAGGGCAAACGTCACACCTTTCTTCGTGGAACTGCTACCTGTGGATGATGGAATCAAACACAAGTCGCTGACACTCACCCCAAGGTGACTCCGGGTGCTCACTTGCTTTCTTAAAACTCAGCTATAAAGGCGTATCCCCCTTTGCAGGCGTTGTGCACATCAGAAGAGCATGACCTGGCCTGTGCTCTCTTCACAGAAGGCCATCTTAATAGAGACTGTTTTCCAGCGTCATTCCTCAACGGTGGAACCAGTTAGAAGTACCGTACAGTCCCTTTCTATGTTCAAAAAGCTCTTGAAAGTACTTGAAAACAAAATTCACCTTAGTCCTGCACTTACCTGAATGCCGTCTTAACCTCACTTACTCTACTCTACTGTTTACTGTGGTTTAACTGTTTGTAGGTCCTCTTGGATAAAAGTGTCTGCTAAGTGTAGTGTAATGTCAAAGTGGAGGTTATGACATCAACAGCTGTGATTTTTCGGTATGATGGGTCTTGAGGGAGCATTTATTCCCCTGTTAACCAGATGTTTTCTTGTTGATGTGACAGATGTGTTTCATTTTAAATCTAATCTACATCCTTCACACGGCTGAATATTTACCGTTACACAAACAGATGCTGCCAGAGGGAGCTGCAAGCCAATGAGGTGATGGACGGTACACATTTGCCTGCTTTTGATTAAGATCACATTATAATCAAAACCTTTCCGGCCCGCTGTTGTGACACTCGTGCAAATATGTCAAAAGCTACATTACAATTAATTCCTGACATCTTTACTGTTTACATTGTGCATTGTGTGTTTCTCCTCAGGTTCAGGAGGGAGATGTCCGGCCTCCACCTGGATGGGACGTTAACGTGAGAGTTTGCTGTACAGCTGCTAGCTGTTAGCTTCAGTTATTTTGACCACGGTTGCATCTGTAAACTACTTGCAGTTTACTGCATAGCATGTTTGCTGTGCTTTATGTAGCAGAAGAAAAGTTGTGGTCTAAATAGCTGTGCTTTGTGCTTGTTTGGCAGAGCCAGGCTCCAAAGCAGATGACAAGGCAACAGACTTCTAATCACCACATAGAGGCGTGGAAATTATTCAGTATTTTCAAGGGATCATCCCTTTGTTGAGAGCAGAAAACACTGCAGATCCAGGCCAATAAAGGGCTTACTGGTGTCCCACAAATACCAAAGGCACTGAAATATTCTGCTCCGATCCAACTTTGTGTTTCAAAATACATAATTGTGATTGTGTGTTACAAGACTTTATCTCTTGTTATTACATAGGAAGAGAAATACAGTTTCAGATTCCCCTTACCTTGGAATATCTTAATCTTTATGCATATGTTGAGCTGAAATGGGATTGCTTTTATCGATGCACATTTGGGTTGTCCCTAGATCAGGTTAGTACTTATGCACTAGGTTTCTGAAACCTGCATGCTCGCTGAACTGAGAAAGAAGACACTTGATTAGAAATAAAGACAGTTAAAGTGTTTATAGAGGTTTTCCTTCTGACAAAAATACAAATATTTAGACATAATAAATGTCTAAACTGATGGAGAGGAACTGTCACGATGAGGATTAGTTGAGGACCCAAAGGCAGGAGAGCAGGAGGCAGGAGTTCACAAAAGGCAGGGTTTATTGGACAAAAACAAAACCAAAAGCGCTGCTTAGCAGGATCAAAAAAGAACAGAAACAGGGATCCAAAACTAGAGGAGAACATGGAGGGAGCAAACATTACGGACCAACAAGGAGCAAGGGAAAGACGAGATTAGATATGCACAGGGGATAACGAGACACAGGTGCAGACAATCAGGGCAGATGGGAAACAGGAGGGACAGAACTGAAACTCAAAAACTGGGGGAAATGTCAAAACCCTGAGGGACCATGATTAAGACTTAACCCTCCCTTTGTTGGAGCCTTGATTGGTCCCAATCACTTGGCTCTCTTCATCTTATTTCGCTCCCCAAACATCAGGGACTTGGCCTTGTACTCATGTAAGTCATGTAACCACTCTTGGTTGTCTCCTCTGCAAAGCTGTTCTCGAGATAAGGCAACTACTTCAAGTGATTAAATATACATAAGCCTGTGTGATACCTTTAAGTGATAAAGCATGCGAGAAAGGTCACAAATTCCAGATGATGTTTATAGACCTTTCTATGTTTTAGTTCTCCGTACCACATGCAAAGTCTGAAATACATTCCCAACGCAGACAATAAAACATCACATAGTAGCAATAAAAAGCATGATTTAAAATACAAACAAAAATAAAAACAAAAAAAGAACAATAGATAAAATCAGATAAAATCAGTAGTTAAAATATGATTAAGTTTAAGTCAAGCTTAAGTGACAGTGCACATTTGGAGCTTTATTCAAATGCAGCTGAGAACAGCTGAGTCTTCAACCTGGCCTTAAATACACTGTGTTTCAGCTGATATTAGAGTCCTTGGCAGAAGTGCTAGAAAAGGACTTCAGTACTCACAGAAGCCCCTTGTACATTGGTGGATACCCCGCGTTTAACGCTGGGTTCTAGCATGTCGCCTGTCCTTTTTACATTGACCGACGTGAGGGGGGGGTGTCGAGCTGCCCCGTGAATAACTCGTCTCCAAGCGTAGTCTTAACAGCGGGTCAGGTCTAATCTAAACAGAACTAACGCGGGGTCGCGGGTTGTGGGTTGTGGGAGGGATTTTGTTGATCATGTAACCTGAGTCCAGTCCACCAGGGGAGTTAAAAAAAAAAGTATTATTATTATTATTTTATAAAACAAGAAATCAGCTGATGAGAGTAACAGCAGCAGTAGGATGTCACAGGTAGGATCTATATTAGCAAAATGAGTAACTGGGGAGGCGAGGAGATCCGTAAGCTGCCTAGCCTGAGACACGAGGACACCATGAACCGGCTTATGTCCGGAACCAAGGACGGTCCATTGTTTGAACAACTGGTCACAAAAATGACAAACCGGGGTTTTGCAAGAAGCAAAAGCTGACCAAAAAAACGTTCATGCTGATGTTCATCCATCCTCGTTTTGAAAACTACACCTGTCTGGCAGCGTATAAATCTTGCTGATGTAGGGGTAATATGTCATTCTACACACTCACACATCTTATCCTGATGCTTCCCGACGAACCTTCTCTCCCCTCAACTCACCTTCAGGCACGAGGTGACAAATAACATGCCTTGCATTTATAAACATGCGTTCATCATCCAGCGATAAAAGCGGGATCCAATCTAAAAACGCCTATAGATACCTAAAGTTACCTGAAAGGGCATGATTGGGAGGAACAGCCTTTCTGATCTTCATCTGAGTGATGTTCTGTTGATGAACTTCTGTGCTGGCCACAGTTTGTCCATAATAAACACCATGTTCAGAGATAAGGGTGTTCGTAAGTGCAGGCGGCACTTAGGGTGCTGTTTGTTGAACAGTTTCATTGTTATGTCATCAGATTTGCAGCCCTATGTTTTGGACACTCAGCTGAAGAAAGGGGCTGATCTTTCAACTGGTGACCACCTGGTGATAAGTTGGATCAGTTGGCAGGGGAGAAGGTTGCCCCGACCCAGCAGACTTAAAATGATAGTGAATGGTTGCTGGGAATGTCTAGCAGAGGGACTCATTAAAAAGATCTTGTCTCCTACCTCCAACAGGAGTTCGTGGCACTAAGTCTGAATGGGCTTTACTCTGTGCCTCTATTGTTGAAGCGGCTGACAGGAGCTATGGCTGCAAGGTTGCTGATATCTACTGTGGTGACAATTTTCCAAACTGATGGTGGACATTGTGGTTGAGAGGTCCTCGAGCGGAATAAGAAGCTCTACCAGGGTTAACTTTTGTGGTTAACTTGTGGGACTCCAGAGGCAGCTGACAGGTAGTTGTGGGTCAAGTCTACTGTTGGTCCAAGTTGCTGAGGCTTGGTTATTGCCTTGGAAGGACTTGAGTGGCCATGTAAAGTGAATTTCAGTCAGAAACAATCTAACCAACTGCCAGGCTCCTCTGGTGGGAAAGCTGCGCTTTACCAACCCTGTGTAGAGAGAGTGGGGTGTTTTGCTCCCAACTGGGGATGTTGTCAGGCAGTGGAAGGTGTACTTCTCAGTCCCACCAACACATCTTCCACAGGTGGAGTGAAGTCTGTGGACTCTACAGTGGGGTTACCCAGTACGGGCTCTAAAGTTTGGTAATTAAAAAAGTCCGAGGCAGCATTGGTTTCAGGGGTAGATGAAGTCCTCCCTTTATTCCTTAAGGCTCTGGGTGTTGTAGAGCTCTTTTAGTTGGGATGACTCTGCAACATCACATCAAATATCGGGGGCAGTGCCTTAAGACTGGCAGAGTCTGGGAGACTGGGACTTACCTTTAAGAGAAGAAACACCTGTGGATCTGTTCCAAGTGATAATCCTTAGCCTTCCTGATAAGGCAGGACAAGAGTGCCTGGTTGATAGTTGAACCTCAGATTCAGGAGGAACAAAGCGGATTTTGTCCTGGTCATGGTACACTGGACCAGCTCTATATGCTTGCAGGGAGCATGAGAGTCTGCCTCACCAGTCAATATGTGCTTTGTGGACTTAGACAACACATCTGGCCAGTTCAGGTCATAGCCTATGTAAATAGAATATTAAAGCACAGTGGTCTAAGGATTTCATCTCTGCTTTTTGATTACGCTATGGTCCAGTTGGTATCATTGAGTCCAGATCGTCAACTCTTTCTGGAGCTTTTTGCAGCCAAGTGTGAAAAAGATGAAAATCAGCACCCCTGAAACCATCGTTCTCAGTCAGAAAAAGGAATGCCCTCTCCACTGCTTCCAAGTGGAGGAGATTCTCTGGGTCTTGTTCGGGGTGAGGGATGGATTGAGTGGGAGATTGACAGGCTGACTGATCAGTGCAGAGCCTGTAGTACTGCAGAATCTGTACAGTTCTGTTGTGGTAAGAGTTTAGCCCAAATCCTAACTGGATAATTTATCTTTCTTGGAGATATGGTGCAAAGTTCGGTCATTTGGAACAGACTTAGAGTAGTGTCACTGCTCCTCCACGACCAGTGGACCCATTTGGATGTTTTGGGCATCTTGTTAGGATGACTGGTAGACAAGGCATCTCCGGACATACTGAAGAGGTCACGTCTGTTGGAAACACTTGGATATTCTCCTAGAAGGGCGGCAGGATGTGGTCGGGGAGAGTGAAGTCTAAGCCTTCATTTGGGCTGGATGGTTGGATTATTGGATGGATTTGTACACATGTACATTTTCTTACATGTATTACTACATGATATGTACATCAGACTATGCAATTGTCCTCTTGGAAATGTCTGATAATTTGTGATTTGTCATCAAGAGTATTATTACACTTATAGTGACACCAATGTCATCACTATGCTGGTGACCAATGCAAGAATTTAAGCTGCTATCACTCAAGTCTTTTCTACAAGTCTATATTCAAACTTTAGACTGTAAAATGATGGTTTATGATCAGGGCTGCACATAATTATTTTGGTCTGGTGCTCAGAGGAGCCCTTGGATATGTGACTTGGGGCTCCAAAAACGCGGTGACCAGTCTCGCCGGATCGATAAAAAAGAGGGATGCAGGAATAAGTTATAGGCAAAATGATATTTATTCACTTATAAAGATGAATTAACAAATTATGGTGCGTGTTAGTCTGTAGAGTCAGTATAAAAGCATATTTTGCACCTAGGGTTGCCAACTTTCAGAAATAGAAATAAAGGACGCCCCGATTTCAGCAGCACAGGAGCCAAAAAAAAGCCCCAAAACTTCTAAACTGGATAAAATTGTTTATTTTATATGAAAAAACGTGTTCTTTAATAGCATTGAACTTGCATGACTGTACAGACAGCCAACCATATAGCAGCTGAAATAGCCTCCTATGCTCTGTATGTCCACATCAGCCAAGGTGTAGAATATTGCTACAGGTGAAGAATATGGTGTAAAAGTTAACTTATTTCAATAATTCAACTAGAATTTGGTGCAAAAGTTAACTTATTTCAATAATTCAACTAGAATTTGGTGCAAAAGTTAACTTATTTCAATAATTCAACTAGAATATGGTGTAAAAGTAAATTTATTTCAATAATTCAACTAGAATATGGTGTAAAAGTTAATTTATTTCAATAATTCAACTAGAATATGGTGTAAAAGTTAATCTATTTCAATAATTCAACTTAAAAGGTGAAACTAATATATTACCTAGTCTTATTACATGCAAAGCAAGATATGTTGAACCTTTATTTGTTATAATTGTGATGATGGAATTGTTTATTGATTTCATAAAATATTCTCTAATTTATTTTTTATTTGGGGTTTTCATAAACTTTGAGCCATAATCGGAGAGCAGCGTCTTGCTGGTGCAGGCACGCTGCTGCTGCACGCAGTGACGGACACTGGCTGATTTATGGTTCCGCGTTGCACCAACGCAGAGCTTACGGGGTAGGATACGCGGGACCGCGAACGTACGGTGCGCGTCGCCGCGTAACATGCAGCCACTTCTCGGCGAACACATGTTTTCTGTTCGATTCGGGTAGTGGTTCAGTTTGGCATCTCTTTGTAGTTGGTGGTGGTGGAACGCCAAAACGTAATGGCGCTTGCTTCTTGGACATTTTGACGAGACGTGTCGGGGTTTGTTCAGTAAGGGGTTTGTTAAGCTGCTTGTGATGATAGATCCTTACCTCTCTTCCTGCCCAACCCACCGCCGCAACGAGTATGGAGGGGGAGTAAGGATGCGCTGTGATTGGCCAGTACCAACTTTGAGTTGCAGTTCTGGGGAAAAGCTCTCGCAATAGATTTTTTAATATTAGTATTCTGGTCTGGCCATAACCAATAATATGAGCCCCAGCTGTTGGTACGCAAAAGCGCTTCGCAGCACAAGATTGACAGCGCACTGTGGATTTTGACGGCGCATGCGCTCTGGCGGCCCACTTATGTGCAGCCCTGTTTATGATTCACTTATTTCATTTTTGAGTCATCAATAATTCACACAAGGTAAAAATATACATTTATCAAAGACCTTTGCAACAGTTTTGTGAATTATTATTATTTTCAATGGCTTCATATTAATTGGACCAATCTAGAATGAGGTGAATTGTATTTTTGAAGTGCCCTGAGATGACGTTTGTAATGATTTGGAGATATATAAAGCTGAACTGGAATGAAGTGAATGCCTTGTCTGTAGTAGAGTTTGAAAGACAGAAACCTGTCTTGCATTTATGAATCTACTGGCTGTATCTCCACAGTGGTGTTGCTTCAGACTGCAGTCATGGATGTCGAGCCCTGGAGCGAGGCAAGGCTGTGCACGGCGGACAAATCTAATTTTAATCTTGAGCTTTGAACAAATGCTTTCAAATATAAACTGACAATGATTAGTTTCATGGAGACATGTTTTTTTATTAGGTTACTCTTGATGTTTCAGGGTTATTTGTGTTTACGAAGGGCCTTCTATAGAAACATGAGCAGAAGTGCTTGTTATTGCTCGAGTACTGATGCAACAAAGGGAGAAAACAACGCGCAATGACTTACGCTTTTACCGCTGAGTTATAAAGAAAATGCAGTAGTGAAGTGATTTATTTTTTCAACACAGACAAAAAACTTCTGCAGGAATATTTTAATAGATATGAGTCAATGAAGTGATGCTATTAAAGATCAGGAGGAGAATGGATACGGTGGATTTTGTTTTTAATAGATTCTCACATATAAATTCATGAATAAATAGATTCTGGGCTTTTTACATTAACATGAGGTATTTATTTATATCCAATATATCCAATATTTGTTTTCAAGAGCAGACAACGCAAACAACAACAGGTTGTCTTTCAAATATAGACTTTAATTTAAGCAGACCCAACAAGATGACGAGTAATCAAATATATCTCTGTACATTAAATTAAAAACAAATGTTAACATGATGAAATAGTTCAAGTACATATAGGCGATAGAATGAGCACAAATATTGGTCTTCAGAGGAAGTAGTCTGGATATTTGTATGGTGAGAGACATTTGGACCTGCCGTCCTCTATGACAACACAGGAAAGGTTGGGCAGGCAGGGGCACGTATGGTGGAGTCTCCTCCCAAAAAAAGGAACCTAAAAGAGGAGATAAAGACACAGCAGCGATGGGAGATCTGATGCAGCTCAAGACAGTGAAATAAGGAGGACACAAGGCTGAATAATTCTTTTTAACAAGTCGATATGTTCATTTTGAGGGGGAAGTCTTCTACGGGTCATTTCAATTGCAGACATGATTAAAATGAAACAAAGAAAAGAAGAAAAATGAAACACAGAAAAGAAGAAAAAGTTAGATATTTGGAAACTCTGGCATCATCACAGAGCGGAGAGCTTACCTTGTGGCTCAGAGGATGGCAGTGGTCGCCGTCGCGTCCCATGGGCGTGCACATACGCAGGCTGCGGATCCACAAGCTCACCGCGCAGCACATCCCTCCTCCACACTGAGAGTCCCTCTCACAGGCCTACACACACACACACACGCACACGCACACGCACACGCAAACGCACACACACACACACACACACACACACACACACACGGATGGATGATGGATGGCGTAACAAGCATTTAGCATTTCAGTCTTCAGTACGGTCGTTCCTTCTTTGTTTAATTCAATACTTTTATGAATAGTAACTGTTCTTTATCTTAAAAGACCGCTTTTATTTGCCAGCTGGTCAATAAATAACAAATCATTTTGTGAAAAATTGCATTTAATGACAGAAGGATGTATTATTCTAGTGATAGCGTGCACTTATTCTCCCAGCATCCTTCAGCCCCACAGTCAAGGATCGGATGTGGAGAGGCTGAGTGACAGCTCTCACTTCGGACGAGATGACAGGGACACAATCAAGAGGAATAGCAGTGATTTCAAGTGACAGACGCTGATGAAAATCACTCTCTGTTTATGTCCACATTCCCCTCCTTTGATTGCCGTCAGCACGGTGAGGGACGGCCGCGATGACAGACTCGGCTGTTCTGTCACCACAGGTTATTGATGTGATCTGCTCTTATTTACATGCATGGTAGTAACTGCTTTGAAAAATCATTTAAAAAATACATTTATGGCTTATTGTTTGATATAAAGAGATACCAATGTAACATACTTACACAAATCTAATTATTTGGACCAATATTTCAAAGAGAAGCACACATGAATTTATGAAATAAGTAATGAAATAGCTGCCACTTCTGTTTTCTTATTTAAATCATTTATTGAGATAATTTCTTCTTGTTTTTTAAGCAGTCTAAAGTGTAAACACATCAGACGAATCACCCTAAATATGTGCCTGTAACAGCACAGCAAATATGAACAGAAAAGGTCGAGAGCTTATCCACTTGCGTGCACTTACCCCTGTGATGACGGCGGAAGATCCGTGCGATGCCAGAAACAACGATAAGAGCAGCGTGATGAAGGACCTCATGGCGAAGAGCTGCCTTTGTGTTCTCATGCCGTCCAGGGTGAAAACTAAAGATGCTGATGGACCTCGCTTCATGTGCATCTGTAACACACCGCAGAGCAAAGTGGCCTCCAAACTCGTGTGTTGAGGGCTGGCGGAGGTTTTATAAACTCTGTTGGCCATTCAGAAACACTGTGACTCACTCACACTAGCATTCTCTGCAGGAGCTGGAAAGAGAGGACCAAACAATGACCCTGCTTTCTCACACCAATGATAAAGCAGTCAGTTATACTCCAGATGGAATCAGCGCAAACATATTCAATGTTACCGCTCCCCCCCAAAAAGCCTTTCAGGCTCCAAGGCTACGGTTTTACAAGACCCTTTCAGGCCAGCACTCGGTGGTGTTCACAATTCAAGCAACTGAAAGGACATGAAGTTCTGAGGTCACTACACTCCCGAACATTGAATTGCCGTATTACCGGCTTATCTTTTCAAACTGTAATTTGTGTGTAATTTGTGTGTAATTTGTGACAGTTATTTTAAAGATGTGGTCAGAGGAGACGGTGTCCTGCAAATCAAAGATTCAATATGTTTATTGTCATAATCAACAGGAAAGCAAGTTCTCTGTCCTGTCATTTTTGTCATTTTGTACGCTAGCCAGTCGATTTCATTCATGACGGGCTGTGTTTGTACAGTACTCAGTGTTTGCAGGGTGGACTGTTGCATTGTAAATCAGACATTTCAAAAGCCGAGTTATTCAAAAGAGATAATCTGAAACATAGCACAGAAATTTTTGGTTAAAAATAAATTGAGCTTCCCCCCTCCTTTCTCCCCTCTATCCCCTCTCTGGCCGGAACCAATCAAGACGTAGTGATTCCAGGTCCTGGACGGGGGTTGAGGCTGGTGGCCTTCCATCCCCAGCCATGTGCTGTCTCCTCGGTGCTGCAGGTGTGTGGCGGTCCGGCTGGCTGCTGCACTCCATGGGTCCTGGGCTGGGTCAGCTTTCCACCGTCTTGGGAGTGGGGCCCATCACCTACACTTAGAGCAACACCTACACCTGCACAGTGGGAGGCTGGTCCGTCCCTCTGTCCGTCCGTCCAGTCGACATCATAGCTGTATGCAGTACTGGAGTTGAGGGGGGATGAGGGGGGATGGCATCCCCCCTGAAATAAAAACGGTCAAAATCATCCCCCCTGTAAAACTGCCATCCCCCCTTTCCATCCCTTATGTCATTTCATCAATGAATGTGGTTTTACTGCTATTTCAACATTTAGAGTCATCACCAGAAAAATAAGACCAGAAAAAATAACGTATTTGACAATTTTCACCTGTTTCAAGTAAATTTTCACTTGAAATAAGTAGGAAAATCTGCCAGTGGGACAAGATTTATCTTCTTATTACAAGCAAAAAAATCTTGTTCCACTGGCAGATTTTTCTACTTATTTCGAATCAAAATCTACTTGAAACAGGTGAAAATTGTTGTTTTTTTCCGGTGATGAGTCTTGTTTTAAGTGTAATGAGATTTTTTTTCCTAAAATGAGAAATTTTAACTAGAAATAAGACAAATATTCTTGTTAAGATTTTGAGTTTTTGCAGTGATCCATTTTACTTATCCTGTGAAGGACAGAGTCATATTGATAAGTTCAGAAAACAGTTTTTTATTGTTGTGTTTTGATGTATTTGATGTAAGCCCAGTGGATATTTAAAGCTTACAGAAGGCTGCATTTAACTGCTGCTATGTCATTCCTGCAGTATTTCTGAAGGTGTTTTGGTCAGTGCTATTATTTGTAATATATTATATTATTTGTAATCAGCACAAATTATCTGTCCCCATATGATGAAATCCACCATCCCCCCTGATTTTTTTTTACAACTTGAGTACTGGCTGTATGTGTCTCTTTATACTTGGAATCTGGAATGTGAGACTGTCTTGCCACGTCCCACGGATCAGAAGGTGGAGATGCATCAGCAGGAGCCGCAAGAGTTGTGAGGCTGGCGACATGTTAACTCAGTTGTTGCAGCTGAGTGTGGATCACCGTGTGCGTATGCTCGAGTGCCTGTATCCGTTATTCCCGTCAAGCTACGGCAGCGCTCTGATGAGTGAGAACTTGCAGGATCTGATCTGGAAGGGTCGCGGGACTAGCATCCGCTGGATCCATTAGTGGCCAGATTGTTCTGTTATGGGAAAGCTGAGCAGCAGGATGAAAACACGGACACAGAGCAGGTGGACAGGTTTATTCCAGTGACTGACCGGGTAAAGAGGGGAGGCTGTGAAAGAGTGAATCGCTGTCAGGCAGGCAGGTCCGCAGGGGGACAGGTGAACAGGATTCCTGGTGGGACTAAATGGAAATAAAACAACGTTTAACAAACAAGAGAACTTTTGCAGGAACAAAATTTTTTTTCACCAGTTGTCTGCATATAAATGAATGGTTAATAACATATTTAGCAAAACCCAGCTTTTTGATCTTGCAACAAAGGATTAAAAACTAAATTTAAGCTGCAAGCAGCGATGAACGGGCCTTCGCACCCTTGTGCATGTTCAGGCGTGCTGCAGTGGAAGCGCTTGTATGACTTGCATGTAGATTCTTCAGGCTCAAAACTAAGTCCAATGACACCACCCACGAGTCTTTATGTCAAACCATTCAAAAGTTATGGCAGAAAATAGGATCTATCAAATATTGACCAATCAGAAGAAGCGGCGGGGCTAATTTTCACCAATTATGTTCAAGGACTCAAAACCGACACCACCCACGACTCTTTATGTCAAACATTCAAAAGTTATGGCAGAAAGTAGGAACTATCAGATATCGACCAATCAGATGAAGGGGGCGCTTTTTGGCGTCTAGCGTCGCCACGGTAACGCTTTTGACTGAGAAAAGTAATGCGTGTCGTCGCAGGATGGAGACGCACATTTTGATGTATAACATACCTGGGTGCACGTTACGGTTCGGGCGAAGAAGCGGCTGAAGAAATGGCATACATTTTGCCAAAATAACACGATTAATTCAAAATGGACGACTTCCTCTTTTGTTTCGGCCATGGCACCAAGAGACTTTTCATTAAGTTGCGACATGATACAGGTGTGTACCGATTTCCGTGCATGTACGTCAAACCGTATCGTGGGGCTTGAGGCACAAAGTTTTCTAGGGGGCGCTGTTGAGCCATTAGGCCACGCCCATTAATGCAAACCATTAAATATCAAATTGTTCGCCAGGCCTGGCTTGCGTTCAAAATTTGGTGACTTTTGTGGCACGTTTAGGGGGGCAAAAAGGCCCTCATTTCGTCGGAAGAAAAACGAGGATAAAAACAAAAACAATTCCTACAGATACAATAGGACCTTCGCACTGTCAGTGCTCGGGCCCTAAAAAGCCCTGATGTACTCCTGAAGTCTTGTAAGTGTCACTGTAAACTCAGAGGAATGAGATGTATCCTGGTTACGTCAGGCAAAGATGTTAGTGTAGGAAGCAGGATGGAAACACCGAACGATGGCACACAGAAAGGCAGGATGGCGAGCTCACATCCCAAACACAAGCCATTTCTATTGTTGGCCGACCCAGCAGAGCACAGTTGGATAAACCATGTCGTTTATCACCGAAAATATGTAAAAATGCTGGATTTCACAGGCAGCGCTGCATCATTTGGCTTCAGGCTCCTCGATACCTCCAGGCCCATTTTTTCATCCACAAACACGGTGGAAGGATGTATGCCAGTAGATTATGGGGATTTTTCAAATGCTCCCGTTAGAGGATCAGCTGCTTGGATGACATAATGTCACTGTGCCATGCTCCGAACTGTCCTCCCCCATTTATTTTGCACAACGCAACTTGTCCCGATCCCTTGTTCACACATAATCTGATGTGGATTTTCTTTCTGTATTACATGACATTTGGTGAAGGGCTTGATAAGGTTTGTGAGCGTGGGTAATGCAGGCACCCACCTGCTGGGACAATCCCACAAAAGAGATTAAAGAGGACTATGGGCGTGCATTTCTCACTGCATTTTCTGCCTAAATCCTCACTGTAAAGTATATTAGATAAAGGAATTAGCTTTACCGCCTCCACACACCAAGACATAACTTAAAGTATGTCACTTTCACTGAGATTGCTGCTTTGAGGTCTTGGAGGAGAATAAGTGTTCCAGCAAAGCGGCTCAGCTCATTACGCCTTGCCTTGCTTCCTGCGTATTCGTTTGTCATACAGTGGTGTACAAGTAGTGCGGAAACGTTGTCCTTGGTTGACAAAGTAACAGTTGACAACTGGGTGCACAAAGACCGAAGGACACCACACAGCTGCCGATAATCTGGGACAAAAATCACTGCTTCAAGGCCGCGGAGTTCAACATTGTGACATTTTACTTTGAAACCAAAGAATAACTTTGGAATGACACATTCAATGTGACCGGATACATCACAAATGTGCACGAATCTCTAAAGCCATCAGTTGCATCTTTTTGTCTCTTGGTGACATGGATCTCTGAGTTGTAGTGAAATAAGAAGCAATAAAAGAATGAGCACTGCTCTGCTGTCTTTGATCACTACAAGGATATTTCCCGTTTCACCTTCCACACGTATGTGACAGCGCTTTTGAATTAGTTGTTTATCATTTATTTTTTATACTTTTAGACCATGTTTCGAGATTAAGAAGGTAAGAGGAACCTTCAGGGAAAATAGATCAGAAACGTTGCGGAAGTGAAAGCTGGCAATAGTTTTGATGCCCTTTAAAATATTGCTCTGATATACAGGTATGACAACCTTTATATAACTTGAATGTATTTATTTACGCTTTCCAAATATCATAGCCTACTAATTAATAATAAACCCATTCATCCTTTATTTTCTAGACAATGAAATCATGCACACTCACACCCAAAGGTAAACTTAGAGTCTCCAGTCAACCGAACATGCAGGAGGAAGCCAAAGTAATAGAGACATGTCACAACTTCAGCAGCTTTATTTTAATCCAAAAGTGCTGCTAAACAGGCAACATGAAAAACACGCTGCAGACGACTTAAAAAGTTACTAAAGTCCACAAAACTAGGAGAAAGATGGACAGATAGTGCACGATACCGAAAAAAGAAGCAGAGACAGCAAGGAAGGAAAGTAAAGCAGGACCGCGCGCACACACACACACATACACACCTCCACAAAACTCTATCTATTACATATTGCGATGCAAGCAAAATGACCCGAAGGAGGGGGTATATTCCAAGCCATTTTACAATTGAAAATGGTGTGCATTTTGTTCGCAAGCTACAGTTGTTGTTAGCAAGCTAAAGTCACAAAGCACAGGGGTTGCATTGCTATGCCACTATGGCACTAGGTCACTATGCCCAAAGTGGTTAACCTCGATTGCAATCCAGGGGCTTGAACCTGGGCCCTCCAGACCCCAGCCCCAGCTAACCACTAGGCTACCACTCCGCTGCCTCAGAATGAACCAAAACCAGCCCGAACACAACTAGAACCCCCCAAACAAAAGCAGCAGCAAGAGGGCACAAATGGACAGTAGGACATGCCGTTTGTTTTATAATTCCAAAGGAATACATTATAAGAATATGTCACTTAACAAATCATGTTATTCTTCAATAACTGAAGAAGCTCTAATGCTAGAATGAGTCATGTAGTGTCTACGGCAAAAAAAACTTTATGCAGCTGCTCATGTTCTTAATTTTCTTGAGGTTCATCACCCACATATTTGTCAGGGTGTTTTCTGAATGAGTGTTATTCAATGATGACGAAGCAGTCAGTCATCACTGGTTTTATATCAATGTACATTGCTTTTTTTGGGGATAATATCAATTTACAGATATCTGACCAGTCTACTATTGAACAGGCTACCTGATCTCTGATTGGGCCAAAACTTTGTTTTCCCATTCAACTGCCTCTTTAGGATATGCCAACTTTTTTACTGAAAAAATCCAAAAGATTAGAAAAACAGTAATTGCATCAATATGAAGTCATAGCATCAGATCTGATTCCAATAGTAAATTCATCCCTTTTGTCAGTTGTTGTCCCCCAGACCTTGAAGAGAGCAGTCATCAAACCACTGTTGAAAAGAACAATCTTGACAAGTTGCTCATGCTAAATTGCAGACCCATCTCAAATCCTCTGTTCATCATTAAGGTTATTGTAAAAGCTGCATTTCAACAGTTAAATACCTTCTTAACTCTGACCAACCGCTTTGCACATTTATTTTTATGACCAAACCACAAAAACAGCTGACATTGGACAAAAGTCTAACAACCCAAAGCAATGAAGGGTGGTGATTTGCATTCGACTTGAAAAGCTTATAAGATCAAAACTCCCCACCAGTCAACTAGAACTAATAATGCTTTCTGGATAGAAGGTGAAACATCTTCAAGACCAAAGAATAAGGAAATCAGCTGCCTTGATTCAAGTCTTTAAGATTTATGATCATCTAGATGACTGAGAATCTACATCAGCATACTGTACACAGATGAAGCTGCTCTTCTTGCTATGGGATGAGGCCTGTCGTGGATTTGAACCCTCTTCAACACTTGTTTTGATTTGATGCACGTTTATATCCTGAGAGGTTGTGCCGCACATCACCCATCCTCAGTGAGTTAGCGCACAGTGTCCTCTGGGAAAAACGTGAGCATCACTTTCTCTGCACAAACATGCAGACTGGTTCCCATATAGCTCTGCTGGGTGTTAATGAGCTGTGTGATTCACAGCAGCCAAATCTGGCTTCCTTAAGGAACTGCACACACTTTACATGCAGTCCTTTGTGAGGAGAACAAAACAACACTGGAGCATGAAGAAGTGGCAGGAACTGTGGATTTTATCACTTTTTTGAAGCAAATCATAAACCCCAACTAGACATGTTAGAAGAGCTGCTTATGAAACTTATTCTCACACAGACACATACAATATGAAGAGAAAATAAACCCACCACCTTGTTCGATTGTCTTTTACTAAACAGCTTTTAGAAACATTGTTTTTATGTGAAACTCAAAGATCCGTTTTGCCTGTTAAAGTGGGACAAAGTGAAATTAAACCATTATTATTTTCTTTACATTAAAGAAAGGATAGACAACATGTCCTTGATGTACCTTGATGGATGGTTTGGATGGATGGATGGTTTGGAAGGATGGATGGATGGATGGATGGATGGATGGATGGATGGATGGATGGATGGATGGATGGATGGATGGATGGATGGATGGATGGATGGATGGATGGATGGATGGATGGATGGATGGATGGATGGATGGATGTCTCATGCATCAACACACGTGATTCTAATTAACGGCCCTCATTAGCTTGTCATCAAGGCCTGCACAGCTCTGTTGAAAACACAGCTACATGTATCACGGTGTGTTTAAGCAGGGTAGTAGCATCTCAAATATGCAGGACAGGGGGGCCCGAGGACCGGAATATAAAATCCCTGCCATAGATAAACTTAAAATGACTTTGAATGACATTTGACACAAATAGAAATTGGGATACTGAAAACTCAAACTGACCACCACTCCCAGTGACATGAGAGTTACTGAGTTACGTGGGAGGTCAGTGTGAGCAGTATACCGCTGATCCTTCCAACGTCCCAATAAAAGGACACCCCAAAATGGAAAACTTTGTCACAAGTTACAAGCTACAGATGTCACAGGTGATGGGAGAGGGTGTTATCAGCATGCTCAACGGAGGGATGTCTGTCACAACTGTGTCAGAACGACTGACTGTGTTCTGGATCGGAGGGTTTCCGCTCCAGAAAATAAATAAATCAGGCTAAAGTCCACATATTGTTTTTATTCCACAGGGATTCTTAACACTTTGAATTATATTTCTAGGAGCTAATTCATTTTCACTCAGTGCGAGGTGCATTTGGAGGCCACAAGATGAAAACTAATTAAAAATGAAAGTCTGTACTATTAGAGCCACTAAAAGGACATCATAAAAATACACTCCAAAAGGAAGTGAGTCTTCTAAAATGTTTCTAAAGTGTCTTCAGATGTATTTTGTGCATGTTGGGGCATACACATAAAGCCTCATGCATATTTATGTGGTCACTAATTCTTTTTTTTTTAATCATAGCTTTTTCGTCTCCATAAACCTCTAATAGGACTTGTTGCTCCAATTTTGAGAAGAATATTGCCCCATTTTCCTCCATTATTATTATGTTTGAACACTGCTGCTGTGGTGCGGTGGGCGTGTCCCTGCTGGACCATAGCACAGGTGTGCAGCCCAGCAGCACACCTGTGCCTCATCTCATAAGCAGCTGTATTTGTTGTTTCTCCAGTGGTTACTCTCTCCAGCCCCACGCTAGTTCTTTTCTTAGAAAACTAGACGTGGTTTCATCCAGCCAAAGACTCAGGATTAGCTGATGCAGGTTCAACTAACCTTGAGGTGAGGGTCTATTACACCTTCTTTCCAGAAAAAGAGAGAAAAACGCAAACCACCACGAGAAAAACAAGCAAGACCACAGACTCAGTCATAGTAAATCTTATTATATCCTACATGTATCAAAATATCAGAAAAGACTGGTAAATTTAAAAGAGCCCTGGACATCATATCATAAACACTCAGTCAAAAATAAATATATATTTATATATAAATAAAAAAGATTGATATGCTTAGCCACTCAGTGAAACAGATGTCTCTTGATTCTCCTAATATTTTTAGAAAGACGATTTCCTCTCTTCAAAAGGCCATCACATGTATTATGCAAGATGCTGTGGAATAGTGCATTAGCCTTCATCTTTTATGTTTTCAGCCAATTGAGTCCTCCATTTATTCTATTTTCAGGATATCAGATTATTATTTTTCTTTTCATTTGAGAGGACATCATTTAAACTTCGCATGCTGTCATCACTTTGACTATTTAGAGTAGACAATATGTGAACATGATTTTCTGCACATAACATCCCATTTCCTCTTCATGGTGTGATGGTAAGCAAGGAAATGTGGTGAACATAAAAGCTTAAGCTTCACAGCTTCCTCCCACAACAGATCATTTAACACCTAGACTTTGCTAAGAATTACCGGCCATTTGTGGGAATGTTAGGTGAATGAAAACAAAGAGTTTAACCAAGAAGTGCGTCATTAGTCGCACACGTGTAAATCGCCTGCCTCCCACAACAAGGGGGGCAACGTGACAATAAAAAAGTCCAATCCCTACGTGGACCTCCAGTTTTTATGCAGTAGTCGACATGGTTTCCCACAACGCATCATGAATGCCCCTTCGGAGCTCCTTTGGGAACATGATAGTATAATTTCTCACAATTTCTGTTAGCCTTCAACAATTGAGTGCACTCAAGGTTAAAATACAGATCCAGATCAAGTTTGGAGTCTCTGATGTACACCTCTGCTGTTTCCTCTTATATTTCCCCTCCTCTAAGCAGAGTTGTCCACAATAAAATACATAAAACTTGCAGGAGACACACATGAAGGAACTTCCCTTCACAGATTTGAACATTATCAACAGTATTTCCACTGCTGGCATCCAAAGTGCTTAATTCACAACTCTGTTAACTAAAAACTGAACATGACACTAACTGTCATGTTGTCATGTCCATAACAAGTCTATGAATTTGCTCTGACTGTTTTAAGTGTGTTAGAAAAGAACTGAGGGTAACCTACACAAATACTGAGAACTATGGTGCTTATTTTAACTTCACCAGTAAACTGTTCCCATTATTGATGTATTCAGGGGTTATACAGTAAATTACAACTTTATGATGTAATATACTAAAAATAATCCCTAATGCTCTGAACGCGTGAATTACATTACATCCATTGCAGCAATGCACCCATCGTACACGACTACCTACTGCAATCACGTTTTCATTATGCAGATACTCTCGATCGTCCCTAAGTGTCCTGTCAACAAGGGCAGAGAATACAGACCTTTTATTTTATTTATTTATTATTTGTTGCCACTTTTTTATCATTCCCCCAGCAGCTACGGTTCATGGAGCCCATTTACATGGAATAAATAAAGTCTGGGCTTCACAAGAGGTTACTGACAATCCCCACATGTGAGATAAGTGTCTGATCATGCACTAAACTATAAACTTGGACATCAGTGGCAAAAGATCACATTTTCACTGACTCTTACAAAATAATATAAGAAAATGGTCACTTTAATGTGACATGTGTGCTTAAGCTGCCTGCTTTTTCATGAAGGCTTGTCTGTCAGACCGGCGCTGGTACTGAGCCTGATGGGAGAAACATGATCTTTGCTGCCTGCTGAGTGTTATCCATCTAATCATCACTGTTCTGGTGACTTGCGGATTTATTTTCTCATTCATTTCTATATGTGGCAGTTTTAACTCTACAAATGATGCATTTGTACTGGTTTAATATCACAGATGTCTCCTGCAATCGGCAAGTCCCGTCCCGTCTTGGTCCCCCTTGGTTACTGTGGAGGGACGTGTTCAAAATCTATAAATAGATACAGTTGGTAGAAGACTTGTTTTTACTGTTGTCGCGATCTCAGATGGATACCATAGTTACCATAGTAAAGCCTCACATCTCTAACTGTTTTTCCCCACTCAGCGACAGACCCGCTGAGAAACCGACCCTAGTAATTGGCTCCGACTCCAGCGACCATAGTTAGGTGCATTCCAGGGGTCAGAGCGGATATTTGAAGCTGCTGGCAAAGACTAATCGTAAATTTGGTAAAGTTATCATACATGTCGGCACTAATGACACCCGTCTACACCAGTCGGAAGTCACTAAAATTAAGGTTTGTGTCGGTGTGTAACTACGCCCAAACCATGTCGGACTCCACAGGTTTCTCTGGTCCCCTCCCCAATCTGACCAGTGATGAGATGTTTCGCTGCATGTCATCGCTCCGCCGCTGGTTGTCTCGGTGGTGTTCAGAAAACGATGTGGTCTTTATTGACAATTGGAAGATGTTTTGGGGAAAGCCAGGTCTGATTAGAAGAGATGGCTTCCATACCATGGGGGATGGGGCAGCTCTTATTTCTAGAAATCTGGCTGATATTATTAGAAACTCACCCTCACAATCCAGGGTCCAGGCCAGGCTTCTCTACTGCTTCTCGAGGACTAACGCCTGCCAATAAAACAGTAGGATTGCATTATGTAATTGGCGACTCTAACAAGGTGCCTCAGAAAAAATAGAATTGGTTGCAGTTCCCCGCCCTCCAAAGGTTTACCAGTTGCGGCGTGATACAGGGGTTAATCAAAATAACCTTGTAAAAATTAAAACAAATGTGCATTTAGTACCAATTAGAGAAAAATTAAATGCGGACAACTAAATATATGATCGTTAAGCTCCAAGTCTCTATTAGTAAACGATTTAATTACAGAGACCAGGAGTGATATTTTCTGTTTAAAAGAAACGTGGCTACAGGAGGAAGAGTATGTTAGTTTAGTAGATGAAACGACAAGATAGTCAATCATTGAGCTTCGGCCTAGGGCGTCCTGGTGCCATGTGCACAGATGGACACCCTTATGCATGGACAAACGGTGACAGGCACAGAAGTCCAATAACAGAGCACCGCTCCGGTTCAGATCGGGGAATCTGTTCCTCCCAATCGCACCCCTTCAGGTATCACTGTCATTGCCCAAGTGAGCTTTGAAGTCCCCCAGTAGAACAATGCCATCCCCAGTTGTAGCACTATCAAGTACTCCTCCCAGGGACTCCAAGAAGGCCGGGTACACTGTACTAGAGGGCTGCATTGGGATTGGGTCCCGCCGGGTCCCAACGGAAATCTCGCGGGAGCGGGTGGTTTGAATTTTGCTGCGGGCGGGAGCAGGCGTCTAAAAAAAACTACTGCAGGATCAGTATGTAGTCTAGCGACAAGATGGAAATCAATGACGTGAAAAAGAACCTCAAACAAGGTCTTTACAAAACAAAGACAAAGCAAGGCAAGTCAGATATTTGGAGAGACTGCATTTAGTGTCTGTGGCGCATCTTGGAAGAGAGACGCAGGGATTGGGACCGCAGTCGGTCAGCAACATTCTCTTCCTCCACAGCAATGTAATGGCCAAGTGATTAATTTGTTAAATTACAGTAATTCGTTTCATTCATTAACATTGTTTATTTTATGTTATTTATCAGTGTTATTTGAGCCACTCATAACCTACTCTCGTTGCTATAACCGCAATCACATAATTGATGCGTGCGCAAAAGGCGGGTTTTGCGGGAGCGGACGGGAGTGGAACACACACGTTGTGAGTGAGGGCGGTAATGGTCAGAAATGCAGCGGGAGAGGGATGAAGAAAACAGTCCCGCGCAGGGCTCTACCTCGGTGTCGCAAATACTGGCGACGCAACACTCCCTGATTTATCTTTAACCATCTGTGGCTTGTGACCCGCTCTTAGTCTGGCCCGTCACCTAGGACCTACCAGGGGCGTAATGCCCCCGACAACATAGCTCCTAGGATCATTCGGGCAACACAAACCCTTCCACCACATTGAAATGCCCAGGTCTGCAAACTCCTGGTGCATGTTGTTTTTTTAAATTAATTTATACCTATTAAAAATCGTAGTTGAATGTACATTTAAAGATCTCTTACAGATCCCTAAAGTTGTTCAGCCATCATGAAACAAAGGTTGACATCCCAAATGTAGAGACCCGTCTGTGTAGAGCCAGAGCTGTCAGCTTTATATAAATTGCCTGAAGCAGAAGCAGAAACAGCATCATCATGTGGGTGCACATATGGAGCAGGCTGGTGTGACAGATCGAAAAAAGGTGGTGATGATTTGCACAAATCTTTTTGGTAACGTCACGCATTTCCTCCAACTTCCTCTGCATGACATCCTCCCTTGGATTGCATCTTATCCAGGACACCAGACTACCAGAGCCTGGCCTGGCAGCAAGTTCTCCTCAAAGTAGCTGTCGCATATGGAATGGAAACACACAATCTGTTGGGTTCAACATCTTGATACATAAGCTATAATTCAACTTTAGTGTTGAGTACCCCTGTGCTGTGCAGAGCTGCATTATGGAAATGACAACATGAATAATCCATGAGATAAAACACATTTGTCACCTGTAAACAGTAAAACTTCTGACATGTGGATGATGGTGACATGGTTACTAGATCAGAAGGTTAATGGAATTAAATAAAATGTTTTGAGTTTTTTATATGTTTTATATTTTTATTGTTCTTTCTGTAATTAAAACATGATGGAAGTTTTAAGTGAATGGTATTGGCCTGTAATGCATTAACGTTAGTGCTACATACAGTCCAAGCCAAGCATTTAGACAGATGTTAAGGCCATTTGTTCTTGGCGAAAAGAAAATTTCCAAAAATGCTCTACATCGCCAGTTCTTGCTTCTTTCATTGAAAAATAAAATATTGGCAAAGTCATTAGGTCTGATAAAGGTTTTTGGCAAAGAATGAGAATACAATTTTTGATTGATCTGAACATCCTGTCTAAAGAGGTCCACCTAAAGCTGCATATGACAACAGCTTAACGGAGATCAAAGATGCTCAGAGGGCAAACACTGTCCCCAAATATTTTTCTTCCCCCCATTTCCTCTGGTAAAAGAAAGAAGTAATAACCTAACTAGCTGAGTGCCTTCAGGGGAGCAGCTACTTTGTCCACTGTCAGAAACTGGAGCTTGCATGGCAGCTATGCCAGTCTGACAGTTAGGATTATGAATATGGACAGGGAATGTTTTATGAAAGGGGTGAGGGAGAGCTATTTTTACTTTTGTATTCACATGTTTGCCTTTTTTTGTCTTAATTTTGGATTAATTTAAATAATTCTATATCTTTTCTAACATATGTTCCAGGATCTGCCACAGTTATGGGGGGGGGGGGGGGGCTGTATATATATATGTACCTATATGTAATGTTCCTTTTGTAGCCAAACTTCTTTAAAAAGTAGTTTCAGCTCAACTCTGTGAATATTTACAAAGAAATAATCTGCTTAAGGAGTTTAAGTCAGGATTTAAAGGCATCACAGCACAGACACTTCTCTGGTGAAAGTCACCGGTGATCTCCTCTTGGCCTGTGATGGTGGACTGTCTTTGTTGCTGTTATATCTCTGTGCTGCATTTCATAAAATTAACATTTTACTACATAGGCTTAAACATGCTATTGGAATTAAAGGCGAAATTAAAGGGGAAAACAGACAGATAATGAGGAGAGACACAGACACAATGGCTAACTGTTGCACTACAAGAATGACTATATAAACAGATGCAGACAGCAGATACTGAGGTTGTCAGAAGGGGGAGTATTGTAGGTAAGGATGTTAGTAGGTATCCAACAGACATTTATACACACAGGTGGAAGCAAGCAGTGGGATGATCAGAGGGGGGACTGCAGGTCAGCATGCAGCTCTTGAACCTCTGGCCTGCAAACATGCACAGAAAGGAAAAGGAGGGGTACAACAAGCTACATGAATAATGCAGAACAATGATGGTTATGAGATACTTATGAGATAATTAATTACTGGGAAAGAAAAAGAGGAGGGGTGATGGGCACCGCTCAGTGGATCATGTTGGTGTCCCCCTGCAGCATGAAGCTCTGTTTAAGACCAGATGCTCTAGTCTTGTCCTGTAGCTGCAGCTATGACTACTGGCCCTAACACACTAGAGTTTACACTTACTAGAGGCTTTACAAAACAGAAATGTTTAAAGTTTGGTTTTAAAGGTGGAGGTGGTAGCAGCTTCCTTAACCCCAATTGGAAGTTGGTTACAAAGTAATGGTTCCTGATAGCAGAAGACTCACCCTACAAAATCTACATATGGATACTCTAGGAACTACGAGTAAACCTGCCCTCTGAGAACGGAGAGCTCTATCAGGAACATATGGTACTATTAGGTCTTTCAAATATCGAGGTTTTTTACCCAAGTAATAAAATTTTAATTGGATTCTATGTTTTACGGGGGAATCAATGGAGTGAGGCTAACACTGACTGGAGAGACGTGGTCTCTCCTGCTGATTCCTGTCAGCACTCGCGCTGCTGCATTTTGGATCAGCTGGAGCCTATTCAGCAAATTACTTGGACATCCTGCTAATAATACATTACAGTAATCTAGTCTAGAAAATACAAACACCTGAATTAGTTTTTCCACATCACTCTGGTAGAGGATGTTCCTAATCTTTGTGATATTACGGCGATGGAAAAAAGCTGTTTTACAAACCGGATTAATATGCAGTTTAAACAACAAATCCTGATCGAAAATAACACCAAGATTTCGCACAGTAGCACTGGATACAACACCATCGCAACACCATCTTGTCCCATCCTAAGGTGTTCAGAACCAAAAAATAACCTCTGTTTTATCGGAGTTTAGAAACAAAACATGTGTGGAAATTCAGTCCTTGATGTCCCTCAGACATGCCTGAAGTTTAGCTGTTGGTTCTGTTTCATCTGGCTTCATAGACAAATACAGCTTTGTATCATCAGCATACTAATGAACATTGATGCTGTGGTTCTGGATGATACTTCCCAAGGGCTGCATGTATAAACTGAACAACAAGATTGGCCCTAGCACTGAACCCTGCGGAACACCAAAGCAGACCCTCAACTGTTCTGAAGAAACCTCATTAACGTGAACAAACTGGAATCTATCTATACAAATAACTGGCTTGCAACTACCTTTTTCAGAATTTCAGATACAAATGGAAGGTTGGAAATTGGTCTATAATTAGCTAAAATGTCTGGGTCAAGAGAAGGTTTTTAAAAGTAAAGGTTTAATTACTGCAACTTGAAAAACCTGTGGGACATATCCTAAGTTTAGGGATAGGTTGATCTGGTCCAGTATTGTCATGCCAATAAGAGAAAAAACATTTTTGAGTAGTGGAGTCCTGATGGGGTCTAACAGACACCTGGGTGATTTAGCTCTTTTGATGACTGAGGTCAGCTCAGCGAGGTCTATAGGATTGAAACAGTCTAGAGTCAAGTCAGAGCCTAAGGAAGTTGCCAAAGTGGAAGAAATGCCCACAGCCGCAACCAGGTGGGCCTGGTTGATATCGAATTCTGATGATTTTACTGTTAAAGAAACTCAAAGTCTTCACTGCTGAGAGCTGCAGGAATACACGGCTCAACAGAATTGTGACTTTTGCCAGCCTGGCCAGAGTGCTGAACAGAAAACATGGATTATTTTTATTTTCCTCTATTAACGAGGAATAATAAGATATTCTAGCTGTGCCCAGGATCTACTGGTGACGCTTGCACTTGTGGACATCCTTAGGTGTGAATACGGTGCCTGATACAAATGAGCCATAACTAGCACATAATCCAACAAAGAATAGGGGGCGCAATACACCCACAAAAAAGTGAATAAATGCACTATCTTTCCTTTTTCCATGATGTTTGTATTGAAATTGTCAACAGTGTGGACAGACATAGATGTCAAATTACAGAAGCACTTTATAATTTCCTAACAACATGAAGGAAGGAATCCTGGTTATTATTATTATTATTATTAGGGCCCGAGCACTTACAGTGCGAAGGCTCTATTGTATCTGTAGGAATTTTCCTTTTTTTTTGTTTGTTTGTTTCCTTCTTCCGCTTCTTCCGACGAAATGAGGGCCTTTTTGCCCCCCTAAACCTGCCCCAAAAGTCACCAAATTTTGCATGTAAGCCAGGCCTGGCAAAAAATTTGATATTTCATGGTTTGCATTAATGGGCGTGGCCTTTTGGCTCAACAGCGCCCCCTAGAAAACTTCGTGCCTCAAGCCCCACAATACGGTTTGACGTACGAACGAAAATCGGTACACACCTGTATCATGTCGCAACTTAAAGAAAAGTCTCTTGGCGCAATGGCCGAAACCGAACAGGAAGTCGGCCATTTTGAATGAATCGTGTAATTTTGGCGCAATTTATGCCATTTCTTCGGCTGCTTCTTCGCCCGAACCGTAACGTGCACCCAGGTGTGTTACATCAAAATGTGCATCTCCATCCTGCGACGATTCACATGACTTTTCTCAGTCAAAAGCGACGATAGACGCCAAAAAGTGCGCCCCCCCTTCTTCTGATTGGTCGATATCTGATAGTTCCTACTTTCTGCCATAACTTTTGAATGGTTTGATATAGAGAGTCGTGGCTGGTGTCTTCCGCTAAATGTCCAGGCCTGAAGAATCTACATGCAAGTCGTACAAGCCCTTCCACTGCAGCACGCCTGAACGTGCACAAGGGTGCGAGGGCCCGTTCATCGTTGCTTGCAGCTTTAATTATTATTATTATTATTATTATTATTATTATTATTATTATTATTATTATTATTATTATTATTATTATTATTATTATTATTATTATTATTATTATTATTATTATTAATAAATGTGATCATTTAATATTTAAAAAAATTTGATATACTGTAATTATTCTTGTTCTAGCAAGATTTCATGTGTGTGTACTTAATTTGGTTTGTGGAGTCCGGATTCAATACATACAGTAAAAAGAAGACTACTTCAGTCTTATTGGATTCTGGATAGTTGCTAACACAAGCAAGCAGTCAGTGATTAAAGACCCGGGATGCCGTTCACTCTTCTCAGACTCATTTCACCTGCCGCAGGGTAAAGCTATCACCTCTAATATACTTCCTTCCCTCAAGATGATTATCTGACTTCCTGCCTTTTTGTCATTGTCACTTTCTGTAAATGGCTCTTGTCCCATTTGTCAAACTTCCCCCCTCCCATGTACCAGTCCTCTGAGTACAGAGTGCATCTACAGTTTTCCCTTGTAGCTATATCTTGTATCTATAGCAAAATGAGCCAGCTGATTTCATTCATCTTTCTGCAGCAGGAAATTGTTCTTCATTTATTTTTTCTCATGTTTCAGGGGTAAGCACTACATGCTAATGATGATATCACAGATCTGAATGAATGCCTTTGGAACGAGACTCCAAGTAAGGCTGAGCATACACAGGAGGATGCAGGCTCTCATTTAGGCAACAGAGGACAAACACAAAGCATCCAGGTAGCTTAAATACTCAAAGAACAAACCCTAACCCTCAATTACACACTGATCAATTTGTATCCTCTTTAGTCCAATTAATTACATCAGAGGGCATCAATTGACGAATGGATTGGACACAAGGTGAATTAACTTTTTCTTGAAGCACTGGCTCCAATTATGCAGTTAATTAAACTTGTCTGTATTGAGTTACGGGACTTCATAGGCTTCTGGTTAATCGACACAGCCCCGCTGTTGATACAGCCACCTGAAAGAAACAACACAGAACAAACCCCTCTTCCAGTCCTGAGGTGTTGCTTATCATTAGGCCTCATTGTGTATTGTGTGGAGCATTCGGTTATGTAACAAAGAGGAGGGAAGACACCAGCAATGACCTTACAGAAGCAACTGTTGTCATGATTTGGACTTTTATTTGCAGACGCAGGACCTGAGCGATCTGCAGTCATCAAGTCATCCATGAAGGATGCAACACGTAGAGGCAATTTCCCATCAGACTGAATAAAAATGAACTTAAAGCACCATTGTAAAGAATATGTGCTCATAATCTTTAACTATTCATTCATTCATCTTCTTCTGCTTATCCGTTCCCAGGGCAGCAGCCTCAGCAGGGATGCCCAGACTTCCTTCACCCCAGACACTTCCTCCAGCTCTTCCGAGGAGAGTCCGAGGCGTTCCCATTCCAGCCGAGAGACATAGTCTCTCCAGCGTGTCCTGGGTCTTCCCCTGGGTCTCCTCCCGGAGGGACATGCCTGGAACACCTCCCTAGGGAGGAGGGACATGCCTGGAACACCTCCCTAGGGAGGAGGGACATGCCTGGAACACCTCCCTAGGGAGGATCCAGGAGGATCCGGTACAGATGCCCAAGCCACCTCAGCTGACTCCTCTCAATGTGAAGGAGCAGCGGCTCGACTCCGAGCTCCTCCCGGGTGAACTCCTCACCCTATCTCTAAGGGAGCGTCCAGCCACCCTGCGGAGGAAACTCATCTCGGCCGCTTCGCTTGTATCCGCGATCTTGTCCTTTCGGTCACGACCCAAAGTTCATGACCATAGGTGAGGGTAGGGGCGTAGATTGACCGGTAAATCGAGAGCTTCGCCTTTCGACTCAGCTCCTTCTTCACCACGACGGTCCGGTACATCGACCGCATAACTGCGGACGCTGCACCGATCCGTCTGTCAATCTCCCGCTCCATCGTTCCCTCACTCGTGAACAAGACCCCGAGATACTTGAACTCCTCCACCTGGGGCAGGACTTCTCCACCCACCCGGAGAAGGCACGCCACCCTTTCCCGGTGGAGAACCATGGCCTCGGATTGGAGGAGCTGATTCTCATCCCAGCCGCGTCGCACTCGGCCTCAAACCGCCCTCTTTAACTAATGAATTACAAATCATGTGATGTGGACCTACTCAGTTTACCACTTCTGCATTATAACCTAGTATTGATTTTAGTTCAGCCCTATTAAGGTTGAATGAAAGGCCTTACAATCTTTTGTTTCTGAATGATTCCTGAACCTTTAAAACTCAAGGACTTTTTTCCATCATTGCGCAGTAATGCAGCTAAGGGACGTGTTGGCTTCATTTTAGGCTGGACACATTTCAAATGCAGCTGAATTTTGAAGAAAAATTTATCTCAGAAGGGCATTTTTGATAGCGTCCACACAACGACCCCACCTCCGAGCCAGATCAAACAGATGAGAATTTTTGGCAATATCTTCTCCATCCAGTCATTGCTTACACAATTAAAAACATTTTTTTTTCTTTAGAATGAGTAATTACTGTATTTATTAATAGCGGAGGGGAGGGATTTTTCAGATCCAAAAATACAACCCCTCCATTCACATAAAGGAAATGCAAATGACTGCCAGAGCCAACTTGTCACCACATCACATGGAAGTGAAGATGCGACTGCAGCACATTGTTAAACTAAACTGCTGGAGCGCTGCTCTAAAAATAGAAACCCAGCTGAGAACTCTGGGATGTGGGGATGTGGCCCAGAGCAAAAGGAAGATGAGAATATGGAGAAAGAAAAGGGATTTCACTGAAAAGCAGGTGAGAAGACAGACTCCAGAAAAGGGGGCCACGTAAACGAGGGGCTGGGGCAAACGAAGCTGTATGAAAGCTCTTCGTGTCATTCATATAAACCGAGCTTAGTGGGGGGGGGGTCTCCCACAGGGTCGGACTCCCAGATTCAATGCAATTCAGTTTTCACTTCTCTGCCAAAACCGAGATGCTGCAGACGGAGACGAGCACGGAGAAGGGCGGCTCACTTTTCCTCTTTGAGGTTTTTTAAAGCGAAAGACTTCTTAAACAAGATGTCACAATTACAAGTTGACACTACTGCAGCTAATACAACTACAATTAAATTCAAACTACTTTATTAATCCCTGAAGAGAATTCATTAAAGAAATCTAAAAAGTATATCTGTTGAAATCGCAGAAGCTGATGGGGTTTACAGCTGAACTGTAGATGGACATCTTAGATCACGACAAATCGATTTTATTTGTCATGTGCACTATTTACAGGTGCTTTGAAAACGTTATGGGCCTCTTGCCCCATGGGTTAGTATGTGGCTGACAGTATTGTCCTACATGTAGCACAACATTTTAACTTTAACTCTTCTAAAAGTTGAACAAGTTTAGCTTCAGCCGATCTGTTGTTAAACTGTCTGGATGTAAAAGCTGAATCCGGCCTTGGATTCATATTTCCGGCCCTGCAGTGACGGGGAGGTTGAACTGTAAGCCAACTAATATTGGGGTGTGATGCTGTGGTGCGGTGGGGGAGCGGGATTTTAAACGGCTGGATATGGTTTTAAACCATTTGCCATTACGGACTGATCCAGGGACTGATATCCTCCTTCAAGCCTCTGTTTCCGGCTAACAAGACCTCTTATTGTACCTATGCGTCATCGGTCAGAGGCGCGTGTCGGGGTCGTGATCTCACAGCATCGACTAAACTAAAGGAAATGAGTGTCTGGTTCTTTTTACATGCAGCGTCAACATTTTCCACCCCCCTATTCCTGTTGAGGTCATGGAAACCCACATCCCTGTCCTGACTGTGAGTGTAACCTCTCCTGATTAGAGCTTTCATGCATGTCCGCAGATCTATCTGTGCAACAACGTGTGACAATATAACACCTTACCCTCCTGTGAATCTCCACCGTTCCAGCACGTGTTTCCCGTCTGCTTCTTCTGTCTCCAGCGTAACTGAAAGCAGCCCGTTTGTTTTCACTGCTTTTTTATTTTGTTTTGTTGCGGCATTCATTTTTAGTGAGTTATTCATAGGCAGAGCTCGCTTGTAAACTAGACTTCAGAAATAGACTTCAGTCTCAGAGGAACCACCGCAGGAACAAGAGGAGGCGAATACACAAAAGCATTTTTGACGTGATGCAACATTGTGACACAGAACACACACCTCTTTATTTATCTGGCGGTAATAATGAAACCTAATTGACATAACAATCATGTGGACAGAACTTTAGTGATTAAACAGAAGCATCTGCCCCCCCCGCCCAGTCTGCTGCTTAACCTCAGTGGGTGATTCCATTGTTCTAGTCTCATTTTCTTTTGAAACTCAGAGAAATGACCAGAAGGCATGACTGCCATCTCTCTCTGTCTCTGTCTCTCTCTCTCTCTCTCTCGTGTTGTGCCAACAACCGGGCTTCTGTGATATTCGACATCCCAGCCGGACATTTAACAGCCTTTTAGGGGGTATGAAGTTTGGGGCAGTCTGAATTATGCATTATGGGAAAAGCTTTCGCTGTGAAAGCTGAGGTTTGCCTGTACTGCATTTTTCTTTATCTTTATAAAGTTGTTTTGTGATGATTTGTGATGAACAGGACTTCAGTCACCTGTGTGACTGTTTTGGTACAGTAGATATTTAGCTTTGTTTTTCACACACATGTACATACATCACCCACTGCATTCAGAAGAGCTTTTGCATACTAGGTCTGCTTGAAAAAGCTTCATTTTCTCCATAATTTACCAGATTATTTATCTGCAACAGCAAGCGATCAGTGGGGACTTTTTTTCCAATTAACCAAAAATATAATCTGGACACAGCACACACTGCTTCAGCTCAGCTGCTGGGACTAATATTTATACTTGGCGAACCTTTTTTCCCATTGAAGACTGATCGTTACCCACATTTCTTCCATTAAACAGACTTCAACCATCCAAAAGGGCCCATCGAGAGACATAATACTTCCCACATCAAGCATTTCATGTTAGCTATTCCAGCATTTCCTTTCTTCCTCTCTTCATCAGTCATCTCAGGATGAATTTACTCTTAACCTCTTGAGTTTCTGCAGCTTTGTTCAGTCAGGTCCAGCCTCCCTCCAGTGTTGCCTCACGTGTATCTCTGTAGAAGACAGCATTGCAGCATCTCTCAAAGTTCAAAGCCCCCACCCAGCGCAGCATCATGTGGTGAAGCTCCAGGTGAACTGGGGCTGCCGTACCACATGGAAAACGGGTCCAAACTGACAGGGTTGTGTTATGTTGGGATTTTCATTTGATTTCAGCTCAAACACCCAAATATTTTCATCATGTGTCCCACTTAGGCGGCCTTCACGCTGCACCGTTTTGAGCCAGATTTGCAACTTTTCAGTCTTGCCAACAAAAAATGACTGGAGGCAAATTGGCTTTCGATCAGTGCAAACTACTTGAAGCCCAATCAAAGAGGCCCACTGTCACGTCGCCGAGCCACTCCAACGACTGGCAGCATCTTGGAGCTCTGGATCCGCTGCAGCCAATGAGAGAGCAGGGCGTGATGCGGCGTGAGCGGGAAACCTGCAAACCAAGGAGGAGAGGCTTGAATGTTCTCTGTGCTATTCAGTTTATTGAAATGTATTATTTATTTATTTCTATGCAACCATTGATTTTACTTGCATGGTTTTTGTGTGTATTTATAACATTCAGCATTACGTTTTATTGTAATTTGTTTTGTGTTGCTGTAGCAATTAAATTGTTTTGATGTAATTTGTATTTTTATCTAATTTGTGTTTTATATATCTTGTCCCTTTGACTTTTTATTCTGTAAGGCATCTTTATGAATGAATACAGTTAAAATAAGGCCACGTGTGCAGCTGCTCCACAGGAACGTACGTCAGGCCTTTCCTGCAACCACAGAAATGTGAGTTAAGAACTTCAAGTTTGTCCTTCAGGACAGCAATTTATTTTATTTGAATATTTCTGGGTTATTCTTTTGATTTCCTCTTCTAGGTGAAACTAACGCCTTCTACTCCAGGCTGTTCACCCTTGAGATGCAGATGTAACACAATAAACAAAATAAAAGCTGCAAGCAGCGATGAACGGGCCCTCGCACTCACGGCCACCGCCCCCCATAAGCATATCAGAAATGACACCACCCACGACTTCCTATGTCAAACCATTCAAAAGACATAGCAGAAAATAGGGACAACCAATCAGAAGAAGGGGCGGGGCTAATTTTCACCAATTATGGTCAAGGACTCAATACCGAGTCCGATGACACCACCCACGACTCTGTATGTCAAACCACTCAAAAGTTATGGCAGAGAAAAGTATTCTAGGGGGCGCTGTTGAGCCGTTAGGCCACGCCCATTAATGCAAACCATGAAATATCAAATGTATCGCCAGGCCTGGCTTGCATGCAAAATTTGGTGCTAGACACTTTTTGGCGTCTAGCGTCGCCATGGTAACGCTTTTGAAAGAGAAATGTAATGCGCATAGTTGCAGGATGGAGACGCACATTTTGATGTATAACACACCTGGGTGCACATTACGGTTCGGGCCGTATTAACTGCCGAAGGAATGGCATAAATTGCGCCAAAATTACGCGATTAATTCAAAATATTCAAAATGGCCGACATCCTATTCAGTTTCGGCCATGGCGCCAAGAGACTTTTCTTTAAGTTGCGACATGATACAGATGTGTACTGATTTTCGTTCATGTACGTCAAACCGTATTGTGGGGCTTGAGGCACAAAGTTTTTTCTGTCTGAACCAGATGAAGGGTGGGTGCGCTTTTTAGTGTCTAGCGTCGCCATGGTAACGCTTTTGAAAGAGAAAAGTAATGCGTGTTGTCGCAGGATGGAGACGCACATTTTGATGTACAACACACCTGGGTGCACGTTACGGTTCGGGCCGTATTAACTGCCGAAGGAATGGCATAAATTTTGCCAAAATGACACGATTCATTCAAAATGGCTGACTTCCTGTTCGGTTTCGGCCATGGCGCCAAGAGACCTTTCTTTAAGTTGCGACATGATACAGGTGTGTACCGATTTTCGTGCATGTACGTCAAACCGTATTGTGGGGCTTGAGGCACAAAGTTTTCTAGGGGGCGCTGTTGAGCCATTAGGCCACGCCCATTAATGCAAACCATTAAATATCAAATTTTTCGCCAGGCCTGGCTTGCCTGCAAAATTTGGTGACTTTTTGGGCACGTTTAGGGGGGCAAAAAGTCCCTAATTTCGTCAGAAGAAAGAATAAAGAAAGAAAGAAAAATTTCCTACAGATACAATAGGGCCCTTGCATTGTCAGTGCTCGGGCCCTAATAACCATGTTACAATTCAACATATTGTAAATCAAAGATTGGTTACTGTCGTTAACAGTAAGCTGACACATCTTACCACTCAGTATGGTGTAAGATTATTGAAGTGGATCCCAGACCCGTGCTCAATGGTTCAGCTCATGAGAGGTTCTGATCAAACACGAGCAGGATGTATCCAGTAATAAGGCCTGATGTGCTGTATGTTTGAGTACATTTGCCTTTTCAGAGTGGGATTGATCGTAGATAAAGCAGCTTGATGGTCAGACAGGGACGTGAAGACCTTCAACATTTATCATGCAGTCACACTCAGCCGCTCGCTCCCTGTGAAGCTGCGTCTGATGCCAGCCTTTAACGCCCATCCTCCAGCGGCTTCCTCTGCAGCAGCCTTTACTAGAGAGCAGAGCTTCCTGTCTGGCACAAGCTGCCAACATGGATTAAATTCTTGACTCACTGCCATGCTAAGATTCAAGCTCTCTCAGAACTGCCAGGCACTTTGAATAAAAGCAGCCACCAAACGGCAGCTCGTCAAGCGGCAGCTCGCCGCGGTGCTGCGTGCTCACGCTGAAATGTTCATGTTTCCTAAACCCACTTGGCATCACAGCTTCAACTGATGAACTCAGCCTCTTAAAACCGACAAAGCCTCCGTCCCCGCTGCATCAGTGCATCTTCTTAGTAACGAGATGACACGATTTTATGTACAGAAGAGGAGGCTGCTCCAGTGTCTGTGTTCGTGCGTTTGCTCTCAGTAATCTGCCTTCATCTCAGAGGCAGTTTAGCAGGTGGGAGAGGCCGAGAGCAGGATGATCAGAGGGAGAGGGGGATGGAGAGCAGGGTGGAGACGGAGACACAGAGAGAGAGAGAGGAGCTTGACTCCAGGCAACAGATGCCCGTTTAACATATCTCCGTAATTAGGAGGATGAAGATGAAGACGTGAGGCCACAGCTGCTGCCGTCCGTCTCAGGCTGCATGGAGCGCCTTGAATATTCATGTGACATTTTTAATGACTTTTCATTCTTTCTTTTAACAATGATGCTGTGTTGTTCAACGACTGCGTGACCTCAGCACCTCATATCCATTAAAGCTGAAAGCATTTAATTAGTGTAGAATGAAAGTGGCCCGTGGTGCTGATATACTACAGCAGGAATGTGTTTTATGGTGATTAAGCACAAAGTAAGTCAGGTCGCATCAAAGAAGGGTGAATTGCTTTTGTACCAACATGAATACACAGGACAACAGTTGCATGTTTGCATTTATAGTGAGTGAAGTCCCACTGAGGGATTCCAGTACATGCAAATATGTGCAGACTCGTGCTGACGGGCCAGAGGTAAAAACCTTTGTAATAATGTGGTTACATGAACAGCAACGGCGCTTCCCGAGAACACTCCGGGGAGAAGAACGACGAGCGGATGGAGACGAGCTCCGGAGAGTGCAGCACGCACTCGTCCGTCTTTGTCAGAAACTTCTGCTCGACTGATGCCATCAGGCTTTTTTGGGGCCTTGGTGACGCAGCAGCGGCCCATTTCTGAACCTTCTAGATCAATTATTCAGATGGCTTTCCTATAAATATCAGTCTGTTCGGGGGAGGAGGAATCCGGGGCACGGCGAGCGCTGCGTGCAACCCAATCTTTCATGTGACAGGAGGAATGGAAATGACAGGGTACCCGAGACCCGCCCCCCAATAGAACTGGTTCAACCCTCGGAGCCACTTTGTCACCAAAGTCCTTTAAATGTATAACTCTGCGACCTCATCACGTGACCTTGATCAGAACATAGTACATAAAGAGGAGCTTTCTGTCTCACGGCTCTTCATCATTAAACTAAATATATGATTACAGTACTATTGGATTACTTGAATAAACGGAGAGCGGAGAAGCACCGCAGAAAACTCGTTTTACAGCACTTGATGAAGCAAATCTGAAATGAACAACGTCAAAATTATAGATGCAGAACTTGTAAATGTTTGAAGCGGTCAGCCGACACTCCGCAGCTGTCATGAGCAGCGTCTGCTACATCTCCATCGTAAACCAGCCAAGGCTAAACCCAGATAAGGGTGTTTCTTTTTTCCTTCATTCAAGTTTCATCTGTTCTTTCACCTATGATTGGAGTTTTGATTTTTTACACAGCTTCCTCCTTCTGCCCCAAAACCAAAAGTGTGACTGTGCTTTGAAATCTGTGTATACGTCTACCTAACCATTACTGACCATTACAGTGACATGAAAAACAGATATTAACCTGGCCATACTTACATGTTTTAAATTAAACCTTCTGGAAAAAACAGAAAACCTGCCTGATTTTCTGTATCATTGGATGGAAACACCAAGACTGACCAAGACCCAGAGAATCCATCCATCTGTTCATCTGTCTGTCCGTCCATCCATCCATCCATCCATCCATCCATCCATCCATCCATCCATCCATCCATCCATCCATCCATCCATCCCTCCATCCATCCATCCATCCATCCATCCATCCATCCCTCCATCCATCCATCCATCCGTCCATCCATCCGTCCCTCCATCCGTCCATCCGTCCCTCCATCCGTCCCTCCATCCATCCATCCATCCATCCGTCCATCTATCCATCATCCATCCATCCATCCATCCGTCCATCCGTCCCTCCATCCATTCATCCATCCATCCATCCATCCATCCATCCGTCCATCTATCCATCATCCATCCATCCATCCATCCATCCATCCGTCCGTCCGTCCATCCATCCATCCATTCATCCATCCATCCGTCCGTCCGTCCGTCCGTCCGTCCGTCCGTCCGTCCGTCCGTCCGTCCATCCATCCATCCATCCATCCATCCATCCCTCCGCCCACCCGCCCACCCGTCCATCCATCCATCCATCCATCCATCCATCCATCCATCCATCCATCCATCCATCCATCCATCCATCCATCCATCCATCCGTCCATCTATCCATCATCCATCCATCCATCCATCCATCCATCCGTCCGTCCATCCATCCATTCATCCATCCATCCGTCCGTCCGTCCGTCCGTCCGTCCGTCCGTCCGTCCGTCCGTCCGTCCGTCCGTCCGTCCGTCCATCCATCCATCCATCCATCCATCCATCCATCCATCCCTCCGCCCACCCGCCCACCCGTCCATCCATCCATCCATCCATCCATCCATCCATCCATCCATCCATCCATCCAGTCCATCCCTTGAGAATGATGTAAAAACTGATGTGAGTTTCAGTTCCGCTTGATTTTTTCCCCATTTATTCACTTTAATCTAACCTTGAAAAGGTGGTTTCAGAAGCATTTTTTTAAAGCTTTTTCCACTGACAGAGAACAGATGAAACAAAAAAAAAATCAAGGTGACAAAAAGGACTCAGCCATCAGAGGTTTTCAGTTTCATTGTCAAGGAGTCCAAATCACCTGGCTGCTGCCCATCACCTGCCTGCCGATCTGAGCTTCCTGCTGCTCGCCGGCTCACCTTCTGTGTTCTGATGCAGCTCTACTTTTTCTAATACGAAAGCGGTTGAGTTACGGTCGTTTTCTGCTGCTTGTGTCATTAACATTAACATTGACGCAGAGCCAGAGTTTACTTATTAAATGTTGCAGAGGTGTTGCAGTTAAGAGTGGACCAGGGGTCCGTTTCACAAAGCAAGTTCAACAAACTCTGAGTCTAATCCTGAACTCTTAGTTGATCTACTCTGAGATCAGAAACTCTGAGTTTTCGGTTCCAGAACAGCGGATTTGAGGTAATTTACTCAACTCTAAGTAGTTTCACCTGGAGTTAAGATCGTGCGTGAGGGAAATCAAAAGCCATCATCAGCAGAGCGCTGATACAAGGATTCACCATGGCAACCGGCGACAACAGAAGAGCGACATACTTTTTATTTTTTTTATTTTAAACTTTATTTATCATTTCAATTTACAAAATCCATTTGAGGAAACGTTAGTTTGCATCTGAAGATCCACATACTTCACGCCGTGTCCTTTTTCACCCGAATGGAATTAGAGATTTTAATGCGCGCATACGGCGAATTTGAACATGTTTTTCGAAAAAAGAGTAACACCGCAGCACAGAATATAATATAAAATTAATTTAACAGATCTCCACATCATTCACCTGCAATCCTGTGGAACTCCTTGATGGCTTGGACAGGTTTATGATAATAGGCTTGCCACCTGTCCCTTGAAATACGGAGTTGTTCCGTAATTGGGAATTAAAAGTTGCGTTCCGTATTGAACCAATACAGACACATATTATGCCAGGGTTCTCCAACTCCAGTCCTACGGGAGAGCACCTATCTATCCAGCATGTTTTAGATCTTTCCCTGCTTCAGAACACCATGATACAAGGAGCTGTGTCAGCAACAGAACTGTCCGGACCTTGATGACAAGTTAATGACGACCATTGATTAGAATCAGGTGTGTTCATGCAGGGAGACACCTAAAACATGCTGGATAGGTGGATCCAGGACCGGAGTTGGAGACCCCTGTATTATGTTCTTATTTATTCATGTAATAATATACAGGTGGAGGTCGGAACATTTGAATATATTGCAAAACTTCATTCGTAGTAAATTCAACTTAAGGTGAAACAAATATTATTTCCCACTACATGCAAAGTGAGATATTTCAAGCCTTTATTTGTTATAATTTTGATGATTATGGCTCACAGTTTATGAAAACCCCAAATAAAAAATCTCAAAAAATTAGAATATATTATGAAATCATTAAACAATTCAATCATCAAAATTATAACAAATAAAAGATTAACATATATTGCTTTGCCTGTAATGAGACTATGTAATATACATGTATTACGCGGTCTGATAACCATCTCCCGACGAATATTTATTGAGCTGCGCATTAATGCTGCACCTTCATCAATTGTGTCTTCATCAAAAGGACATGCCATGTTCGTGACAATGGACTTCTAATATATATACTGACTCTGTTTTTAATGACAGACGGCAGAACTTTGCCAAAACTCGCCTGCTGACAGAATGAATGAGGAAATGAAATGTGCGTGTGTCTCTGAAAGAGGGCGGAGACGCAGAGAAACTTCAGGTTTCACGATATAAACCTGGTCCCGACCAGGTTAGGTTCAGAGCGTCTGTTACTACGGTAACTGACCGAGAGCTTAAGTTACCTCTCTTTGTGAAACAGGCTAGAGTTACTCCTCTTCCTCTGGTTTGAGTTACCTCCCTTTGTGAAACGGAAAACTCAGAGTTTCCCTCATTTCAGGGTTAACAGACTCCGAGTTTTCACTAAACCTGCTTTGTGAAACGGACCCCAGATCTCATGTTACACAGAATACACATCAATATTTGGCTAACAGTTACCTGAAAAAAGCATCAGAGGGGCGTGCTGCCGTTGCCAGCTTTGGCATCAGCAGGTGCAGACAGAGAATGCAACCACCATAAACTGTTTATGGAACCAACCAACGTACTTCTTCTCATTCCTTTCATCCAAGACAACAGACTCCACTGCTGCTGTTGTTGCTGCCACCAACAGAGTCTTGCTCATCCTTTACTCTCTCCTTTCATTTTCTTTTCAAAATTCTTGCATCTGCGAAAAGCGGCTCACTGGCAGACAGCGGCTTCCTTTCCACTGATCTTTAATGCTCGTGAAATAACCAAACACAGCCATCTAGGTCGGGCCTCATGCAGCAGTAAGATCCGTTGCAGTTCCTAGACTAGCCGCTAGAGGCTGGCTGCAAAAACAAGTTGATCTCTGCTGACTCCCTGGTTAAAATGTCTCAGAGCAGATGTAACAGAGTTTTGTTGTTGACTCCACTTGCCACCTATTACTTTTTAGATAGTACCAGTATCGTGAGAGTTCATTGGTTGGCGTTACTTTCCTCCGTCTATAGCCTAAGTACTGGCTGTGACGTTGACGCAGTACCAGTATGAGAGGATTGAGCTCACGGTAGGTTACACGAAGCACAGCGTTACGTTAACTCTGTCATAATAACATAATTCAGTAATACAACTGTCATAATATCATGTCTGACTACATTACAGAAAGTGGCGACTGCATTGTACTGTACTTGGTGCAACAAATTGGTTCAATTCGTCACTGTTTATATCGTAGTTAGCTTCCTTAGCTTCTAAGCTAAGCTAACTTTTCTAACTTCTCTGAAGGGCTGTGCCGTGTGTGTGTGTACGTGCTTACGTGACTGACCAGTGAATTCTCACGCTGTATGCAGGCAATAAATGTCAGGTGAAAAATCCAAGGAGTGTTGGCCCCTTACTAACACAACCTTACTAACACAACGCAGACGAAAGGAAGCTGAACAACTGTTACACAGAAATAAACACATTTACAGTGTTTGGTGTCAATCGTCTGATTTCAAACCCATGACAGTTCTAAGGGGGGGGTTTGTACCACGCCAGGAGAGCTCATATTGAGTTAATTCTAAGAAGACTGACTGACAGTCAGTTTAGCCAATGGCTAGCCTTTATCACTTTCTCATATGTAATCACCAATGTACTGCGCTTAGAGAAATAATCAGCAGTTTGAACAAGCCCAGCGTCGGCTAGACGCAACGTGGGGTGGGCGAGTCACTTACGCCCAAACTACGCAAATTCCAGAAACATGCGCGTTATATTGACTCGTGGGACTAAATTGTCCAAAGGAGGGACTGTGAAAGTGGTGTTTTGTCTCTGTGTAGCTTCTGTTTGGACTGGTGAACTGTCCAGGGTCACACACCCACGAACAGCTGGGTGGGTGACCCTGAATAAGAGAAAAACAAGCATAGAAAATAAATGAACTGATGTTTTAACAGCGGTGCAACTGGGACGCAGAAACACCAACAGCCAGAGGCAGAAAGTCAAAGCTTGTCAATGTTTGATTGGTGTTAAATAAATGCTTTCACGTTTAGGACTGCAGAAATGTAAACCACAGTTTATTCTCCTGCAGAAGACAAATGTGGGTATAAAAGGAGTTAGAGTCTGAGTCTTGGGAGGAAGTTTGAGCCATCAGTTGAAAGCTTAAGGATCACACAAGATGAAGATAAAGCTGCTGCCAGTGAGTGTTACTCAGCATTTAGTTGCAAGAATTCTGTTTTAGTGCGACACATCAGCAACAAAATAACTTCTCCACTAATGTCTCTAAGAAATGTTGCAGCATTTAACCTCCTGAGAGACGTGAAGGTGCATTAAACATTATAAACCTTTAAATTATGGAATCCAAGAGTAAAATGATTAATTCATGCATCAGTTATTTTAGGAGAGCAACAAATGTCTCTGAATGTTCTGAACATGAACCTGAAAATGCTTGTGATGCAGCACAAGTCATTGCTTTTGAAGGGGACTTGAAAGCAGCCCACTTTCACCTGTGACGGTCAGCTGAAATGCTCTGCTGAGGGGGTTGTTGGTAACTGTTGAAAGAATCTATCACAGAGGCTTGACTATTGGGGCCAAAGAAACTTCATTAGTCTGGTTTAAGTCTTATTTATCTTGTACATACAGAAGTTAGTTCATCTGAAAAAAGGAGGAGTCAGCCATGGTGTTCCACAGGGTTCTGTACTTGTGCTCTTATATTTCACTTTGCTTTTTTTTTTTTTTTTTTTTTTTTAATTTATTTGCACAATGACAAAGTAAAGTTTTTTTTATCATACAAGGAGAAATAATTTGTGCAGGAGAGGAAAAGAAGCCCGAAGGGCTTATAAAAAATCCTCCCCCTCAATACAAAATCGCCAAAACAAATCAATCAATAGAAAAAGAATAGAAAGGAAAAGAAAAGGTAAAAGAAACAAAGAAAAATACAATAAACACCCAAACAAAAATATCTATGAAATGGCAATTTCATTTTAGTACGAATAGCCTGTTAATTTTGTCTATATAAAAGAGCTTTCATGGGGTTATTATTACCAGGCAGCATGCTTCAAACTTCCATTGCTTTACTGCTGCTCCTCTTTATGTACTATGTTTCTGTAGTCAGCTTTACCTCTACAAACTACAAACATCTCTTAATAACATTAAAAACTGGATGACTACTGATTTTCTCCCACTGAACTCAAATAATACAGAGGCTGTTAGGCCTGGGCCTCTGTCTGGACTGATGGGGTCCCCCGTTGGGTTCTTTCCTCTCTCTATTCTCCTCCTCTTATTGTATGTGTCTATTATTATTATTACTATTTCGATTAGCATTACTCTCTTTTGTGCCCCATAGGCAATTGAATGCCCTCTCTGAATCTGGTTCTGCTGAAGGCTTTTCCTTCCTGTTCATTTTTCTCTTCCTTTGCCATTACTTGCTCAGAACAACGTGAAAGTGAAGTGAAGATTCAATTAAATCTGCGGGGTTCCTTGGCTACGATGCTTTTGCAAACTGACATGATATAAATTTGTTTTCAAGTGGAATGACTTATATTACAACTAAATTACAATGACCTGAAGTGAAGTAAAATATAATATTGGATTTATTGGACTGTATTGACTGTCACAAACCTGTTTTCCTTATGTGTAAAATGACTTGAGATGACTTGATTTAGTGGAAAAAATAGGCAAACGGATACTAACTACCCCCACACCTGCTTCCAGAAAATTGCCAGTTGCATTTTCAGCCCTGAATGAGTTGATCATCAGCAGGTATCCAGACTGCTGTAAAAGCAAACCTTTTGCTAGTTTGCCTGTCTCGGGCATTTACACATGTGCTTACTCAAAGACTGTTTGCTTTTATGTGAATTATTAAAACAGAAGAGCTGAGGTTTTAAAAGAACAGCTTCTTTGCAGCAACATAGTGCAACCACTTCATGACAAGGTTTATTAAGACACTGCCTTGGGAATTTGTGCCCTGGCTTCTGTTTAGGTATTTGGGTTTTATTTACCATGTACCGTGCACCTAACTACTGCTGCACTAAATAAACCATGAATAGTAACAGCCTTTCCTCATGGAAAAATCCTATGTACCGGGACAATGTCCCCGGCTTGCGGTCCAGGACACCTGCAAACTAAACCAGTCCCATGCAAGGGTTATTAAAACAGCATATGTGCCTCTGTGTACACTACACTGCTCTAAAGCAATGTCTCCCAACCTCGGGTCCGGGCCCCCCCTGGGGGGGCGCCAGAGATCTCTGGGGGGGCGCGAAACTTTGTCTGCTTTGAGGATATGCGGTTGTAAAAATTATATTTACACATGTTAAATAAATAAAAAATCATAATAACACACCTAATGGAATACAGTAATCCAAGTCTGTATAAATCCACTTAGAAATATATTTTGGTCATTTTAAAATACTAAGTTATTTATCAGGATAAAAACTTAAAAACGTATTATTATATCATTATTCAACATTTAGTCATACTACTACTCCGACAGGTTGTTAAAGGAAAAATTAAAAGAAATATTTTTAACAGAAATATTTTTATGCCCTTGCAATTATTTTTTGTGTGTATTTTATACATTGGTGACACAAAGGGAAGGTGATAAAAACAAAGTACAGGGTAAACCAAAGAGAAAAGTATCAAAAAAACATAATTAATGTTCATTTTTTTCAATTAAAGGTTTGTAACGAATAACTTTACTCTTTTGCTGCTAGTACATACGGGTCGGGGGGCCCGGCTGGTCTTAGACACAAGTAGGGGGGTTCCATTGAAAAAAGGTTGGGAACCACTGCTCTAAAGGACCACATCATCCAGGTACTTTATGAGTACTACACGTTTTGTAATATGTCCAACTGACTGCATAGCATGCACTATATTTATTATATACCCACTAACTCTTTGCACTATTCTGCACATCTGTACATAATATAATTGCACTGGACTTTTTTACCAACTACCTCCTCGCACTAGTGTAAATACTTCCACACTGTGAATGCTGCAATCATCCATGTACATACTGTAACTCAAATCTGTTGTAAATCATATAATCACATCTCATCTGTTTATAATCTGTTTATAATATATATTATCACTCATTCATGTCTGACCTGCACCTTATAATAACAGTTATTTATTAATCTGCACTGTGTACATACATATTTATATATATATATATGTGTATATATGTGTATGATGTACATTGTGTTTATTTCACTGCATAAGCACTTCCAGTTAGATGCTAACTGCATTCCGTTGCCCTGTACTTTAAACATGTGCAATGATAATAAAGCTGAATCTAATCTAATCTAAATCTAATCTAATTTATTTACATTGAAATTTAAAGTTCAGAGAACAAGTATGTGAACTGAGTTATGTAGTGTACGTCACAGCAACAGACAAACCAGATGCCTTTAAGCTGACTTATTGAATTGGTATTTATTGAACAAATCTTATAAGCATCCACAGCATTGGAGCAAAAATGAAGTGGAATCTCTGTAATGTGTTTTTACACACAAATATCCAGAGGATTGTAGCAACTGGGTTCAGGAACAGAGAATTTTCAGGTTTCTGTGGAGAAAGACAGATTGCTTGGGACAACAAAGAGTATGTGGCCTTCGCACTCACCTCGGTGTGGTTGAATTCTCAGTCCAAATGTACGAGGGAGAATTTAATGATGTATCACACAGTGCTCTCCTCCAGTAACATCAAAAGATAAAAAACAAGGGAATATGTTTTCAGAAGATTAAAGTGGATCCTCTCCGTCGACTTCAGAGGCTTAGAGGATGAGACGAGACGTGTTAAACACCCTCTGCATCTGTGAAAGAAAGGAAACAAGAGGATAGCAGGTGTGAGATTGAGTGGTCCGCCGCTTTCATTTCAGATTGTCAAGATATCAAAATACATTCTACATTTATACATTAAAAACGTAATTTAAGGAACATCTACAACCGTGCTGGCAGGTATCAGGGGATGGAATGACACTTGCTCCACTAGTGAGAGCAGGAGAAGACAGGATGACAGAAGATCCAGGACGAAAAGTAGACCTGATGTGTCTCCACCTGTAGACGGGTGTTCTGGTCCTCATGGACAAGCATCTCCATGTGTCTCAGGTCTGAAGCATTCTTCTCCAGACTGCAGGTTGCAGATGTTTCCACAGATGTTGAACAGGATGTAGATTAGGACTCATAGAAGGACACTTCAGAACGGTCCAGTGTGGTTCTAGTTGTGTGTTTTGGGTCATTATGTCACAGGGTGTGGTTTATGAGGACCCAAAAGCAGGAGAGCAGGAGGCAGGAGTTCGCAACAAAACAGGATTTATTCAGCAAAACAAAAACCAAAAGCGCTGCAGAGCAGGATCAAAGGCTGAACAAAAACAGGAATCCAAAAAACCAGAGGAGACATGGAGGGAACAAACAGTACGGACCAACAGGGAGCAGGGGAATGACAAGACCAGATATACACAGGGGATAACGAGACACAGGTGCAGACAATCAGGGCAGATGGGGCACAGGAGGGACAGAACTGAAACTCAAAAACTGGGGGGAAGTGTCAAACCCTGACACATTATCCGTTGAAGGACCATGACTTGCAATTGAGACGTTCTCCCAGAAGCTTTGTGGCTCCATCAGTGGAATCCTCCTTGGTGGTCCACTCTAGTTCCTACAGTGATGGATGGTGTGATCTGACACTGATGGACCTGGACCTTGGAAGTCACCTTGAATCTCTTTGGAAGTTGTTCTGGACTCTGTGGTCTCCATTTGCATCATCCATCTCTTCAGTTTGTCATCAGTTTTCTTCTTGTGTCCATGTCCAGGGAGGTCGTCTACAGTCCTGTGGAACCTAAACCTCTGAATGAAATGTCCAACTGTTGTCTTGGCAACATCCAGCTTCTTGGAGACACACTTTGGACAAGTCACTGTGGTAACATCATTTACAGTTTTCTAGGGGAACTGACTAATTTGTCCAGGCCTCCTTAGCTTCTGTTCTTTAATTATTTTAACAAGGCCATTGAACCAGAATTCAAAACCAATGTCCGATTTTCAGTGAATGAATATTTACTCGTACTTGTGTCAGTCTTGAGTAATTTTATGGCCCATTGTGGGTTTTTCTCACTTTGGACGGGTGCCAACACTTGGGTGCACATGTGTACACTTGTGAATGGAGAGATCAATCCTAAACTGTCCCTCTTTCACGCTGAGACGTATTGAGTGAAGCATTTTTATAAGCAGAGATACTGATGCTGTTTGTCTCCTTCTCACCGAGATGGGCTTTACTTTGATCCGGCACTTGTTTGATGTGTTCTTCAGATCTAGAGGCTGAAAGAAACAACTCACGCTCCATCTGAGAGCGGCTCCAGTCTCGAGTCAGAGTGCTGTTGACAGAATCCTAAGTGGCGCATAATGATAATTAACACAGCAATTAGACATCTGCTTTGTTTTCAAGGCTGTCTTGAGAATAATGTGTTTACAATTAAGATGAGCAAAGAGGTGCACATCATCCCCCTCGCTGCCAGCGTTCGGCAGGGGGGGGGAGGGGTCCGGGTGTGACGGGTCAGCCGGTAAAATCTGTGACTGTTTCATAAGCGAAGGCCCAGGGAGCTTGTCACATCTTATCAAGCGGAGGGATAAGCAGGGCTTAAAGAAGCTGAATGGAGCTGCGAGAAGCAGGAGTGACACATCACCCCTGGGTGTCACCTCTGATTACATCATCTCCCCCACTCCCAAGTGGCCCAGGCAACTCAGTCAGCTCTCTAATTGACTGGGAGCAGAGACGCAACAGGCCCCGGTGCTCAGGGAGCGGACCGGGGCACTGAGAGATTTATAAAGCGCACGCCTCAGGATCACCTCATTGATTGAATTCAATGAAAACTCTTAACACCGGTTTTAACCACAAGATGGCATCATTAGACTATCAAAAGTAGCGGATTGATTCCTCGTTCCTTGCTGGGTGTCTTGTTCTGGTGAGAAAAAAGTAAAGATGAATTCCTCATCAGTACCTTTCACCCATAGTTTCATGTGTCAAAGTGGTGCTTCAATAAAAGAGGAGAAGGATCTTCCTCCTCATCATTTCATCCAGCAGTTGCTGTGATTCAGTCTCCTTGCTTGTCCTGCCGCTACAGGTGAGGCTTTGTTCCTCTCCGATCTGAAGTAATTCAGGTGTAGGTGGATTTGAAAGGTCTTGGAAAGTGTGCAACTCTCAGTTTAGCCCACGTCAAAGGTCAGGCCCATCCGTTCGATGCATCGCCAGATGCATCTAAAACTTGCGTGGAACATACAATGAACTTACTGTTAAAACCTGTGGCGTGCTGAGAGGGTTTATTTGAAATGTTTTGAGTGTTTATTCTAGCTCGTCTGAAGTTGATAGTGAAGACATCTGGCTCTGATTGTGTAAGCGGGCGAGGTGAAATAGTTCCCAGCTCCCCTGCCGTGCAGCCGAGAACGATCTGGATTATCACCGGCTGGCTGTGAAACAGATACACCTGAACCCTCCTGCGTTTGTCGGCGTCCTCGTTAGCAGCTCGACGAGCAGGGAGCTGCCAAACACAGTTCCTCTCAAAGAAACGCTCCGACTGGAGCGTATCTGTCTGCATGCATTCAGCTCTTTAGGAATAAGTAAAACGCAGACTTAACGACACAAACGAGACCAGTAAAAGGCTGAACTTCAGCTCAGATCTAAACGCTAATCATGCTGAAAAATGTCTCTGATAACGAAGCAGCTGCTGTGGACAAACACACCTCTTCAAGGGTTTCGTCTTTTCCTGCCATGAAGGAACCTCTCAGCTCGGTCCAAGTCCTGTCAGTAAAGATCTTCTCTTAATATCTGAATAAAGAAGCTCGACTTTGATTTGATGTTCAGAATTGACTAAAACTCGCTCTGATCAGTTTTCTTGCAGCAACTCAAGTATATTTACACTGTAAGAAAGAAATATATTGAACTAGAAGATTTTCATCGATTCATTATGGTGGGATCAAATCTGACTATCATTCCAGACCATAACTCAGTAAACGAAGGATATCAAACCAAGCTCTGGGTTTATCCTTGCCCCACTTTCAGCCTGGATCTACACGGTTAAGAAGCTGCTGGGGCTCCGAGCAGCTCTCGTTCCCAGAGAATCAAGGACTGATGCATGTCTGACATCTGGCATTAGATCTCTAATGCAAGATTAACACAAACTGTCTTCCTGGGGAACACGCAGTCTGGCGGCTGAAAGCTGCACGTGACTTGGGCTTCACAAACTTCATCTTTACTTGGTACCTTTTTTCACGTCCTTGTTTTCATTCAGTTGCTGCTTACTTTCTTTTTAACCCTCCTGTGTTGATACATACGGTGGCCGAGACCCGCCATTGCTGAAAATAAAGGTAATGCTGCAAACAGAAACAAACGCCACTGCAAATTAAAGAAACGCTGCAAATAAAAAGAAACATTGCTGCAAATAAAATAAATGCTTTGCAAATAAAATAAACGCTGCAAATAAAAACAAACGCCGCTGCAAATAAAAGAAACGCTGCAAATATAAAGAAATCCCGCTGCAAATAAAATAATAAACCCTGCTGCAAATAAAAACGACTCAAATGAAAAAGCCACAACGGAAGTGAATTACCGGGGACTATTTTTGCTGATGCACCGGTGTTTTTATGTGAGAGGAGAAGAAGAGGACGTAAGTGAAAAGGAAGAAATAAGAAGAGCGAGGAATAAGAAGAACAACGAACGAGAAAATAAGTGAAAAGGTTAGTGTTCAACGTCGCTACGTGTAATTTTTTTCGTCTTCTTCTTCTCTTCACATAAAAACACTGGTGCATCGGTGCATATTTGCGTTGTTTTTTTATTTAATTGGCAGCGGGGTTTCTTTATATTTTCAGCGTTTCTTTTTTTTGCAGCAGCGTTTCTTTTTGCTTGCAGCGTTTATTTCATTTGCTAAGCGTTTATTTTATTTGCAGCGGCATTTGTTTCTGTTTGCAGCGTTACTTTTATTTTCAGCTATGGCGGGTCTCGGCCACCGTAGATACTGGCTGAACAATCACTAGTTCCTTTAGAAAACTGTACATACCTACCACATGGGGGTCTACTGGAACCCCCCCCCCGGCTCTCCCAGGCCAACAGGCCTGGTACCCCCGGTGTACCCCCCACATCCATGTTTTTGGGACGTAACAACGTTCAAAATCCACACAGAGAGGCCCCTGCTTGGATTTGAACCAGCAACCTATTCTGGAGCGACGGTGCAGAGCAAGAAGCTGCCGCTCTGCCCGTAGACAATACAGTCCTGCTAAGATGAGTAATACCCTCCTTTTATTGCTTCTCTTTTTGGTGTACAACCTGAGATAAAGAGCTTTCTTTCCTCTGTCATCATTTATTTAATAAAAATAAAGCAATCAAAGAAAAAATATGGTGGGCAATACTAAGTACACCCCTACTGCATCCATTGTATGTAAGATCATTAATCATCAGCAGGTGTGCAGATGTTTTGCTGATCTGGAGTATTCAGGTGTTCGTAAACACAATGCCAAAAGAGAATGATATAAGCAGGGACCTTAGACGGCCAAATGTTGATGTTCACCAGTCTGGAAATCATTAAAATCGTTAAAACAGCTTAACAATATGGGTGTTAATGTTCCACAGTAAGATTATTGACAAGTGGAAAACATTCAAGACAGGTCCCTGGAGTGGACATCTCACCAAATGTTCCCCAAGGTAAAAAGTTCAGCCCCTGCAGGCCTCACTGAGCAGATTCAACTCTACGACGGCACCATACGCCTCCTCCAACGACGGCTCATGGACAGACCTCTGGACTACATCAGATCCAGCTGGGAGCCAGCTCCTCCTTCCCTCCCTCCGTTACTCCCTGAGAAAATGAACCAACATGAACCCTCCTCCTGCCCGGGAACCTCCCCTCACTGCAGAGGTCTGTCTGTTTCCAGTTAACTGGAAAACAACAAGATTTATTTCTTTATTTTTTAACACATGGTGCTCCGGAGGTGGGCAGCCCGCGGTTTGTGCACGCATGTTCAATGAAAATGACCAAAGGGGTTCTTTGGTTAGCTCCATAGTCGCCATAAATCAAACACATGATTTTGGCAGAAACGCCTCAGACTCACCGTCAGACTCGGCGGTGGTCGGGTGACCCGGGCACCTCGCAGTCGTTGTGAAGATCATAAAATCACAATAAACTGAAGCAGTTTCATTTCAAAGAGTGAGTCGTCATTCCTCCCCGTGAGGAACGAGCTATAGGATGTAGAAGGTGCTGAATCACGGGGGTACTTTGTATTGTCCATGTGTTTATCTGTCTTTTTTTAGTTAAATACGGCAGCTAAAGACTTTATGTGTTTATTTTTTTATGCTAGCGGTGCTGACAACTCGGCAGTGTTGCAACTTGTAGTCACTTCCCACTCAGGCACACTGACAGATTTATAAAGACCTTGGTATCCGGTCGTCACCCATCCAATCTGACCACGGAGCCTACTTGATATCCGAGAGAGGCCACGGACTTATTGAACGTCTCAGCTGGCCTGAAAGCAAGCTGCCCTGTTAACCTGACCCTTGTACTCACTAATGTAATGCATGTACAGATAATCCCAGCGGGAGGATCAGAGAGCAGGGTCAGACGAGGAAGACAGGGAGGAAATCCCAGTATTGTACAAGTCAGCTGCTTGAATCAAGCATCCCATCACTGCTCTGGTAACGACCGCCATCACTGCAGGGAGGTGCTTATCATGTGAAGCTGCAGTCAGGAGGTGATTAGCCAACATTTATACTTTAATTATAGATAAAAACATCTATACATGGGGGGGTGGTTCAGCAGTCAGTCCTTTGTCTTCTTTTTGAAGAGCTAAGACATGAACATGTGGTGTTCCCGACATCCCGAACCTCTTTTGAATAAATATTACTTTCAACAAAAGAGCTCATTGGTTTGTTTTTGTATTTTCTTTTTGAAATGAATGCGGGAAAGAGTCACCTTTGATTTCAACATGGGGGAGATCGCAGTAAAGAGAGATGCAACGCGTCTGCATTGCTTTACAATGTGTTAACATACTTCCAGACTTCCAGATTGAGATAAATAAACGAGGGCTGAACAACCAGACGTGTTTGTGAAGGACGAACCATAGAATCTGGCAGCTGTGATAAATGTAGCAACCTTTCTTAAGGAGTTAGAGGACAACCCTTCATCCCTAATCTGGTTTTCAAAGTCATTTCCTGCTTTGGGGACGGATTTCTTTTATGTTTCAAGACTTTTTGAAAATCTTCGCAGGTGATATGGAGCTATAAATCTTTACACTCTAAGGATGTCTGATGAGATGACTGTCGGACCTGCTTCTCTGTGGTCAGCAGTCAGCCCGCCTCCCTCTGTGCATGTCTGGATTCCTGTGCCGAGCAGGTCGTGTGCAGCTACAGCAGGGGTCGGCAACCCAAAATGTTGAAAGAGCCATATTGGACCAAAAACACAAAAAACAAATATGTCTGGAGCCACAAAAAATGAGAAGTCTTGTATAAGCTTTGAAATGAAGGCAAATGGCGAAAGGCGAAATGTCGAGAAAAAAGTCGAAATGTCGAGAAAAAAGACGAAATGTCGAGATAAATGTTGAAGTACAATATTGAGAAAAAAGTCAAAATGTCGAGAAAAAAGTCGAAATGTCGACATTAAAAAGGAAAGGAAAAAGGAAGAAAAAAAGAGAAAAAAGGAAAAAAGAAAAAAAAGAAGAAAAAAAAGGAAAAAAAAGAAAAAAAGAAGAAAAAAAGGAAAAAAAAGGTCAAACATTTAAAAAAAAAAAAGCTCCAGGGAGCCACTAGGGCGGCGCTAAAGAGCCGCATGCGGCTCTAGAGCCGCGGGTTGCCGACCCCTGAGCTACAGGTACCGTGTCATTGTACTCCAGCACACTGGAGACTTATTCTGGGTGCTGTTTTTGGCAGTGATGCTCTTCTGAAGGTCGGGTTTGGAGGTGCTTGTATTGGGAATGTGCCCCTGCATCCACGTCTCGGTGGAACATGATGCTAAAACTCTGGCTGGGTCCTCGTCGGCGCTTCGGCTCATCCGCCTTGTTTACGAGGGCTCACACATTCCCCCCTATGACCAAGGGAAGATTAGGCAGATGTGACCACAGATGAGGAGAGACAAAGCAACAACCTGAACACTGATTGTATAATCCCCAAAGGTGCATTAAGTCCGTCACTTAATAATAATTACAAAGTCAATTTCAGGAGCTGTAGAAGATTATAGTTAAATGCATGAATAAACTTCTTTAGCTGTCTGCGTTGCAGCAAACCTGAAGAAGCTGCTTGTCCCCTAACGTTTCCCAACCCTGGTCCTTGCAGTAAACTGCCCTGGACGTTTTAGACGTTTCCCTGCCTCCACACACCCTGATACAGGGGTGTTGTTGATGCCAGGAGACATCCAAGACACGCAGGACAGCCGGCTCCAAGGGCCAGGGTGGGGAAACACAGCTGTGGGGGAGGTGCGGCCCATTATACGGACGTCGTTGTGCTGACAGCTCAGGGACTCCCAAACCCAGACGCCAGCTCAGAGCCAGCTTTTTCCAGCAGGTCGCACACTTTCCTTGAGCCACTGGTTCTGCTACAGCTGCTGATATTTCTGGAAACGGCAGAACTCTGCCTGAAAAGACAAAAAGGTGACGGTATATACTTCTGTGTGCTGCTGGCCACCCACCCACCGACTCACACGACCCACTAGTGTCACACACTGAGGTCTGTTGTCAGGTTGTTGGTAATCCCGGTGATTGTGGAGGCGTCCACCTGGGTTTTCTTGGGTTCCCCACATACAGCTAACAGTGCGCATGCAATTATCCAAAATGTACTGCAGGACTCAAACACCCGATCCGAGAGATTGTTATCTGCTTTGTCCAGGTGGAAAGGCATCCTCAGCTCCAACCTCACACAGGCTGTCCCAGAAGGTGCCCAGGTGTTCTGGTGGGCCAGTAACAGTTCCTCCAGGACCCTCCCAGTGGGACTGATCTATAGTCAGTATGGATGGTACTGGGATTAAGGTTAGGGTCAGGGTTAACGGTTAACCCTAACCCTAACCCTGACCACCTTTTCCAACCGGAAGAGGTGGGATTCCTTCACTCATCCTAGCACTAACTCTAACCCCAACCCTACCCCTAACATTCTCCTGGCTCAGCAGGAATTTACTGAAAGGTTTGAGGGACTGCCACGCCGGCGGAGACCTGTGATTGAAGAAAGCCTTCAAACCAAAACTCCGACAGACCGATGTCTTCATTCAAATGTACTCAAGGTTTGCAGCTAAAGGTGGTTCTCCAACCTGTTGAATCTTGGGCGGTGTTTTGTTTTCACTTTCTGCCTTTGTTAACAAAGAGAGATGCAAGAATTTCAGTGGTTTCTTTGCATGATTTAATAATATTCTACAGCAAAGGTGACTGAATATCACACTGGCTTAGCAAACACTGTGTTGATGATTGTAGAGAAGAGAAACCATATAATCAACCGTGGCTGACAAGTAACATAGAAACTAAAGCCACCTTGTGACTCAGGAAGTCAGCAAATGACTTTGGGTTGAGGATGTATCAGCTGTGGCCAGCCACACACCTGTTACCGCGGCAGCAAGGAGCAGCCGAGCTGCACGACCACACAGCAGCCTGCTTTCACATTCATAGAAATTTCTAGCCATTAATTTGCAAAAATATGGGTGACTTCCAATGCTGATGAAATGTATGAGAGGGGCAGAGGCAATTTCAATCTTTAAGCGAGCAGACACCCCCTTTACTTCATCTTCGTCTGGCCGGGTGGGGTGGTGGGGTGGGTGGGGGGTGGTGGTGAGTTTGCAGTGGAGACATATTTCAGACAGCAACGCTCTGACTGTGGCTGTGAGGGAAAAGAGAGGCAGGTTGGCTGGTGATGCGAAAAAACTGCAAACAAAGCTTGCGAGCCGCATTTTCATTCGCGGCACATATATTTGTCTTACACTTAATTATCCTTTACAGTACATTGTGAAAAGTGTGTCATACATGTGTTGGCAAGTTGAGACAAGGACATAAACGATCCTCTGGCTCACTGACTCTGAAGGGCTTACAATACTCTGGATGCTGCAGGAGAGACGCTCAATATGCACTGCTCGTCGTGCCAGTTGGCAGCAGGGGGTTGGCACGTCTCACAGCTCTTGTAGGTACTGACATCTTCAACAGGATTGAAACAAACCATTCAACCCTCCAGTCTTCCACCCCCGCTCCTGAAACCAGACAACCATCCTCACCAGAGCTTGAAATAAGACTGAGGTTCATACATACCGCGCTCTATTCCCTCTCAGCATCTCATTGTGCTCCCTGCTGCAGAGAAGAGCGGTTTTCACTGAAACATATAAGCCTTGGAAAATAATCAAGCAGTAGCTGAGGCACTCTTCCATCACACCAGCGCGCATCAACCTCTCACTTGTGAATTAAATGTCTCAGCAGACACCCCCTTTATTTTGCCCCCCTCAGGATTTGTAATCCTGCACCTCCTCTCCCTCCTCTGCGTTGCCGTCATTAGCAGCTGCAGTAGCAGCTCTGTTGCTGTGTCTGCTGTTGTCTCAGTAGACGCGAGAAGACTCCAACTCGTAGAATTGAAATTAGATAAACATCTGGGGTTCTAGCTTCACGGTCACCAACAAAAAACCCTCCAAATCCTGTCCAGACAGTAGATGATATTGATATCTTTGTGGAGACCCGGTCGTTTCCTCTCCCTGATAGTGGGATTAGTGGGATCAACTCCTCAAGTGTGCAGGTGCGCAGGTGTGCAGGTGTACAGGTGTGCAAGTGTGCAAGTGTGCAAGTGTACAGGTGTGCAGGTGTGCAGGTGTACAGGTTTGCAGGTGTGCAGGTGTGCAGGTGTGCATGTGTACAGGTGTGCAGGTGTTCAGGTGTGCAAGTGTGCAAGTGTGCAAGTGTACAGGTGTGCAGGTGTACGGGTGTGCAGGTGTGCAGGTGTACAGGTGTGCAAGTGTGCAAGTGTGCAAGTGTGCAAGTGTACAGGTGTGCAGGTGTACGGGTGTACAGGTGTGCATGTGTACAGGTGTGCAGGTGTACGGGTGTGCAGGTGTGCATGTGTGCAGGTGTGCAGGTGTGCAGTCTGAGTTGTTGCACACTGAAATGTCTTAATCCTGAGTGGAGAGATAACCTTAGACGCAGCGGCGCCCCCAGATAGCAGCAATGTTTTTGTGTGTTTTTGTGTGTATTTGTTTACTTTTGAAGCATTAATTGCTCACATTAATTGTGGGCGAACCAAACTCCCCCCAGTGGAGTTATCACACCGCCACGCAGACATCAGAGACGGCACAGGGAAGGGAAACCTGGTAAGAGGAGGGGCCTGCGCTAAGCTAAGAGCTAACCAGGACTGTTTGGCTCTTCCAGGGCTTTAACTCACCAATTCCCTTCATACCACCATGGGCTAAAGTTAACGTAGCCCTGGAGCAGCTGAATAATGTCATTAGCAGCCGCCTGAACACCCTCCCACAGGGAGCTGTGACAGTTGCAGGGGTTAGCAGACCCTAGCCCTAACGATTTCAACCACATCTGAAGACATTGCCACCCAAATTTGACAGAAACATAACAACCAGAGACAATGACATCCTTGACCACATCTACAAAAACATTCCTGGAGCCTACAAAGCTGCACCAGCTGTTTCTTTCTGTGTTACTGATGGTACCTTTGTTACTTTGGTCCCAGCTCTCTGCAAGTAATTCACTAGGTCCCCCGTGTGGTTCTGGGATTTTTACTCACCGTTCTTGTGATCATTTTTACCCCAGGATCTTGTGTGGAGCCCCAGATCGAGGGAGATTATCAGTGGTCTTGTATGTCTTCCATTTTCCAATAATTGCTCCCACAGTTGATTTCTTCACACCAAGCTGTTACCTATTGCAGATTCAGTCTTCCCAGCCTGGTGCAGGTCCACAATTTTGTTTCTCACGTCCTTTGACAGCTCTTTGGTCTTGGCCATAGTGGAGTTTGGAGTGTGACTGTTACCCCTTTTACACCAAGCTGGTTCCAGGGCTGGTTCTGGGCTAGAGCCAGACTTAGCACCAGTTCTTTGGTTTTACACAGCCTAAGCGCCGGCTCCTGGCTCTCAAAACGGGTGCTACGCCAGCCCCTTTGAGCTGCTGGTCCAGCTCAAAGAACCAGTTACGCTGGGGGCTGGGGGCGGGGCTACTGAACAACCAGAGCAGAGTAAACCCGGAAGAGCGCCGTTTTTAAACAACGTAGCGTTGAAGACGGTGGTTAAGTTAGTAGACTCTTTTATTATTACATCCATTTATTTAATAATGGATGTAAAACAGAAGCAGCAGTGGTCTACGGTACAATCCACCAACAGTAACGTCTGCGGGCTCCGTGCCGCCGATGCAGCGGCGCAGCCTCGCGTCCGAGCCCGCGGGGGAGCGTTCCAGCCCCGGGACGCTTGGACGCGAGGCTGCGGAGCCCGCCGATGCAGCGCAGCTCCATCCATTTATTTCATAAAAATTCCCGGCCCGCGGGGACGCCTCCCAGCCCGCCGTTCTGGTTCCGCCGCGTTACACCAACGCAGAGCCTACGGCGGAGCTCCTGAGGAGAGGAGAGGAGCTGCTGTCCCCCGGGGCTGCTGGCTTTCGAGTCAAATTTGTTAACAGGCCTTATTTGGATAAACTGAGCCCAGGTTGGGGATCTTAAAGGGTTACTTTACCTGAAAAAATATTAAAACTTAATAAAGTGCCATATTAACAGTGCTACAGCTGAAATTAAAACAGCTTTTGGCTCTCAGCTTCCTGATCAGGGTGGGGATGAAAACGAGGGGGAGTGGTGACGTGATGACGTGGCTCTCTGGCCAGCTCCAGGCCAACACCAGCTGTGTAAAAGCAAACGGTTCTTACTTAGAACCAACCGCGAACCAGCTCTAGCACCAGCACTAGCACCAGCCCTGGAACCAGCTTGGTGTAAAAGGGGTATGTTTGAGGTTGTGGACATGTGTCTTTTATACTAATAACCAGTTAAAACAACTGCCATTAATACAGGTAACGAGTGGAGGACAGAGGAGCTTCTTAAAGAAGAAGTTACAGGTCTGTGAAAGCCAGAAATATTGCTTGTTTGTAGGTGACCAAATACTTATTTTACCATTATTTTTTATCAATTCAGTAAAAATCCTACAATGTAATTTCCTGGATTCTTTCCCCCCATTCTGTCTCTCATAGTTGAAGTTACCTATGGTGGAAATTACAGGCCTCTCTCATCTTTTTAAGTGGGAGAACTTGCACAATTGGTGGCTGACTGAATACTTTTTTGCCCCACTGTATATACCTCACTTTTAACAATGTAAGTGTAAATTTACAATAATAAAAATCTCTTAATCTTAATCTTGACTGAATATGGGACTTTGTGATAGTAATTATGAATGATTGTGAATAGTAATGTTGTGATGTGAGAACATTTTGGAGAAAGAGTTTTGTCCTCTTATTGAATTACTTACCTCAACTTTGATGTTTGAAATCCATTTCGGAAAAAGAAAAGAAAAAAAGAAAATCAGCCTCAGCCCGGGGTCGCCCCAAATGCATGAGTTCATGTCAGCCCAACTGCAGCTCGCTGGATCACTCATTGGGAGCTCGGCTGAGTGCTCAAGATTTTGTTTGGATGGCTCCCAGATGGAAACACAAGGCTGGAGTCCTGCCAAGCTGTCAGCCCGGCACCGGAGTTGCAGCGTGAATGATGGCCAGCAACTTGAGTCGAGAGGTCCTCGGAGGCTGCTGGTGGAACAAACTTTGTGTCCAGATGAGCAAAGGGCTAATCACTCAGAGCAGCCGGTTCAGACTCAAATACTCATCCAAATCGGACCCAAAAACAACGTCTGAACGTGAGAGTTTTCAGCTGTTTTGTTTAATGTCGGCCTTCCTGATTACACACGTTTATACACAGGCTTACAATCAGGGATGCTCATGTGGTCGGTGGCAGAAATGAGGAAAAAACAAATACAATCTGGAAATAGTGAGAAATGGAAAGTAGAATAAGCATAAGATACAGACAAAGGAGAGATTTTATGAGACTGGTTTTTAACGGTAATTCTGCATGATGTCAGTCTGGAGACTTTCTCATGAAACAAAGGAAGAAAAAGCCACAGCTGACGTGTCTGTGGTTTCTTTCCTGAGTGAATATGTTAAGCAAGTCATCTCATCTGCTACTCTGACTGCTGCATAAACTGGAGTAAAAAGTGTTAAACGTGGCCTGAAATGAACCTGGTTTGGATGTGAGTGAGCCTCTGAGACCGGCTCATTCCCTCGTCTGCTCCTCATTTCAGCTCTTTTGCTTTTGTTCACTGTAAACTGCACGATCGCACATGTTACCAAACCTTAGCTTTACTTTTCCTGTTGTTCGTGCATCCAGTGAGAATGACCACCGTTTCAGATAAATGTCCACTCATGGTTACCACCGTCTGGTGTTGTCCTGATTACACAAATAACAGCACTTTCACTCCAACTAAATGACTTTATTCAGTTAGCTTCCTCTGAAAATAAACTTAAAGGAGTTAAAATAACTCCAGGGCTATTCTGAGAAGGTAAGGAGAGTGAACTTGTGTTAGGGACCAGAACCCCCTGTGTGAGAGTTAATTGCCACTTCGCTGCAAACACTTATCCTGTTCTAACTCAGACCCACACCCACATCCACTGCTGCACTAACGGTGGCATACGCTCACACATAGAAATGTGCTTTCTAATTTCCTTTTACCCTTTGAACTGCGCCTTTTTTTGATTAGACCGCCTGGCAGGAATGCAAATGTCAGAGCAGCGTTACAAATGTTAAATGTTCCACCTTAAATGTCCTCCCCCTCTTTTACATTTTTTTTCCCCAGGTTTTCCCGCCTGTAGTGTTGCTTCTCTGCAGAGGTCATTTCTACGTCCCTGCTGCTACTACTACTACTGTCATTTAGCAGACGCTTTCATCCAAAGCGACTTACACCTGAGAGAACAAACACAACATTTTGCCCGGGGATCAAGGAGGGTTAAGGGCCTTGCTTCCTCCAGACCCAAGCCCACCTCTGTAGCCACTAGACCACCACCCCCCACTACTGCTCCGACTCATGTCCCCCAGCGTCTCCCGGACGTCTCTGAGCTTGGTGGTTATCAGGAACGCAGATTCAATGAAAAGTGCGTCCCGCGCTGTTTGATCCTATCAATAATTAAGCAGGGTTAATGTTACACAGATCACACACTTAAAACGGTGAGTTCAGTGAGTCGGTCAACAACGATTACACAACACAGGCTGACAGACAGCCAGAATCCATTTGTTCAGCAGTAATTAGCCGAAATCATTAAGTAATGCGCCCTTGTGGAAGGAGAGCAGACGGCACTCTGCAGACGCCGTTGCAGCCAAATCAGACTTGTCTCATGATTTACAGATTTTTTTAAGAACGAAATACACCCAATAAAACCTGCAGCTGCGAGGTTGAATGTATTAAGAGTGGATGTGTAACATTTTAAGCTGCAGGAATCAAGGAGCCGCCCCGAGAGCCGGCTGTTACAGATATCACAGGCGCAGTTTTTGACCTCCAGGTGAAGATTCCTTGCAAACCTCCCAACGCTCCAAAGTTCATCAATAATTTACTGCGCCTGCAGCCTTGTTCACACTCTCCTTAAGGCTACTCGTTATGCACCTCACGCGCACGTACACCCCCTCTCCACATTCATGCACAGACGCGGTCGCCCCCCGTCGCTACATGATCACTATCGTGGTAATAAAATGGTGCTCGTTATCTTGCATCATTTTGACGAGTTGCAGATAATAAGAGATTGTGATGTCTTCACACAAAAGTGGATGCAAACTGCACCAGCGGGCTGCCTCGTGTTTCTGTTTGGGTCTTGGCACAAGAGAGAAAGAAAATGTGCAGCAGCTGTAAAACAGAAACTTCTCCAACAGTCAGGCTGAAAGGAAAAAGGTGTACTTCTTCTAAAGAGATTTAGTGTTCCTCTCCAAGGGCTGCTGTTCAATAAATCCTTGATCGTCACGCTTGTATCGGGAGATTTGATCTCAGCAGACAGGCAGCGCTGCGAATCCGTATGACTTCATTGGGGTTGTGCAGCGTCTGAGCAGACAGACACAGCATTGTGCACGGAGCGCCACTTAGCAAGAAGCTGCTCATCACGTCGGTGCGATCATGCTCGTGGCTGAACGATGCTCACTCATGTGGTGAGAAACCGCGGCTGTGAAGCGGGAGATTCCCCCGCAGAGATCAATGCGCTCCAGTGTGAGCTGCGGTGTGTTCAACATCTGATTGAGACATCTTCGTGGGCTTAATCATAATTATGTCAATAGAAATAAACCACACGGCTCTCCAGCTGCATGCTGGGTCTTAACAGACATCTGCTGCCTTGCCACAATGACACAGCATTATTAGTAAAAAGAGATTCAGTCCCCTAAGGGCTGGCGTTGGTGTCATTTTGATTGATAAACGTTTCTTCCTTAGGTTGTTTACAGGTGTAAATACAGGCCTAAACAAGGGCAACTGAGGTTTTTGTTTCAATGCCTGCTGTTCTCACAAGACTGGGAACAATGTTCAGAAATGCACATTTAAAAAAACTATTTGTGACTCAATATTTGATAAGGGGGGATCCATCCTGGCGAACAACGTTCAACTCATTGTTCCTGAGAAAGGTTCGTCTGCACCAGCAGACCAAGAACAATACCCAACCCAAGATATTCAAAGAACTAACAATCCAAAGGCAAAGAGAGCTGGCAGGGAATAAAAAAGCACAACAAATGGATTGACGGGGGACAGGGGAACGACTAAACAAGATCTAGAAGTTGAGGAGACACAGGTGCCAACAATCAAGGGAAGCAACGATGCTCAGGAAGAAGTAGACAGGGAAGCACCAGACATGAGACAAATGCATAGAAAATAAGTAGACTGACAGAAACTCCAAACCGTGACAGAACCACGTCTCCAAGGAAAGCTTCCAGGTGGGAGGGACTTCAGCACAACTAAATAAGGTGAACACGGAGAGGTAAGACTGGAGATTACCGAGGAGCCTGGAAGGACAGGAGCTGCATGACCAGGATGTTGACTGGGACTGAGTGTGGGAGTGAAGGCTGGCCAAATACTGGGACAGAGACTGAGACAGGTGTGGGGGCAGGGGCTGGCACCACTGTAAGGTTATTACCTGGAATAGGAAACCAGGGGATGCTCAGAATCTGCAGGTGAATCTGTGTAGTGGAGCAGAGCTGAGTCGAAGACAAGTGAGGCTACAGGGAGATCTGTGTGAACCCCAGCAGGTCCGGGATAATCGCCCGATCTGTGACCGTGCAGCAAATATCTGACAGCAGAGTTGGAGCGTAATTCCTGCATTTCAGGAAGAGACGTCAAATCAGGACTCTTTTACACCTGAAGAACAAGCATCACTGGGGTACGTAGGTAGATAGATAGATAGATAGATAGATAGATAGATAGATAGATAGATAGATAGATAGATAGATAGATAGATAGATAGATAGATAGATAGATAGATAGATAGATAGATAGATAGATAGATAGATAGATAGATAGATAGATAGATAGATAGATAGATAGATAGATAGATAGATAGATAGATAGATAGATAGATAGATAGATAGATAGATAGATAGATAGATAGATAGATAGATAGATAGATAGATAGATAGATAGATAGATAGATAGATATAGAGTTGTAGAATTATGATTACTAGAAATCCAAATGGCCCAATTAGCAGCTCTTTAAAAACATGCACACATCCTGTTACACTGAATAGCAGTTTTTTGTTGAAAGCTATTACGAGTTAATAGATCAATAAAACCTCAAAATAACAGTTTAACAAAAATGTCAGCTCCACCACACATCTTATTTTAACATCAATAGGTTACAACTTCCGCTGTATGTGTGCCTCTCTTCATGTCTGAATGTCTGCATGTCTGCGTGTGCATGTCTGCGTGTGCATGGTAGCATGGCTGCATGTCTGCATGTCTGCATGGTAGCATGTCTGCGTCTGCATGGTAGCATGGCTGCATGGCTGCATGTCTGCATGGTAGCATGTCTGCGTCTGCATGGTAGCATGGCTGCATGGCTGCATGTCTGCATGTCTGCGTCTGCATGTCTGCATGTCTGCATGTCTGCATGGTAGCATGGCTGCATGTCTGCATGTCTGCGTCTGCATGTCTGCATGTCTGCATGTCTGCATGGTAGCATGGCTGCATGTCTGCATGTCTGCGTCTGCATGTCTGCATGTCTGCATGTCTGCATGGTAGCATGGCTGCATGTCTGCATGTCTCTGTCTGCATGTCTGCATGTCTGCGTCTGCATGTCTGCATGTCTGCATGTCTGCATGTCTGCGTCTGCATGTCTGCATGTCTGCATGTCTGCATGTCTGCGTCTCCATGGTAGCATGGCTGCATGGCAGCATGTCTGCACGTCTGCATGTCTGTGTCTGCATGGTAGCATGTCTGCACGTCTGCATGTCTCCGTCTGCATGGTAGCATGGCTGCATGGTAGCATGTCTGCATGTCTGCACGTCTGCATGTCTCCGTCTGCATGGTAGCATGGCTGCATGTCTGCATGGTAGCATGTCTGCATGTCTGCATGTCTGCATGTCTGCGTCTCCATGGTAGCATGGCTGCATGGCAGCATGTCTGCACGTCTGCATGTCTGTGTCTGCATGTCTGCATCTGCATGGTAGCATGGCTGCATGTCTGAATGTCTGCATGTCTGCGTCTGCATGGTAGCATGGCTGCATGTCTGAATGTCTGCATGTCTGCGTCTGCATGGTAGCATGGCTGCATGTCTGCATGTCCGCACGTCTGCATGGTAGCATGGCTGCATGTCTGCATGTCTGCATGTGTGCATCTCCACATGTCTGCATCCCTGCATGGCAGCAGTCTGTGTAAAAGACAACAAAAGTGAATTTGAACTTTAGTTAATCAGTCAGCAGTCAGTTTTCTCCTAAACATCATGCACGTATGACATGACCTGATGCCATGTGGAATCAAGTGGCTTGTACAAAATTAATACTGAGCTCAATGTCGATATGACACCAACTCCTTATGGCATATAAAATCAAATAAATTACAATCTGAGGGCTTAAGACTGACTTATAAATGTGAATGCAGTAAAAGCACAAACCTGCTTCTGTAAAGCACGTTGGTTGCCTTGTGGCATCTTAAAGCTCTTTATAAATAAAGTTTTGATTGATTTAACTGATTGCTCAAGTGCTCAAGTCCAACTCAAGTCACAAGTCCATAAAATTAGGGCTCGAGTCAGCTTCAAGTTCTTCAAGTTTGGCTAACGATATGTCCACTTATGTGTAATTAATAACGTGAACCTTCTTTGCATATAAGATGTTCATAAGTTCTTTTACATCACTTAGACCTGAATAGGCTATATTACAGACATTATTACTATAAAACATACACCTATGTGGGAATAATAAAATCAGTATGTTCTTGTTCTTGTTGGACTAAAACATTTGTTACATATCTGAATATAAAGTGTTTTGATTGTGTGCTGATGTTGCACACAAACCGGTCTAATACCAGTGTGTTTAAACGTGCAGTACTGAAGCATGACTAAAGTACTGACTAGTTGTTTGCTATAGGCTCTTGTTTGACATGAAACATATTCTTACCAGACCAGATCAGTGTGAGCAGACGGAGTCGTGGAGTCATTCAGCGGTAGGAACAACCCCCCAGTGAGCAGAAGTTATTGATGTCGTCACACAGCCAAAAGCATCTGTTTTCCGCAGCATTTCCGGAGCACGAGCACAGACACCACTGCAGGATCTGTGGCTGGAGAGGAAGCGTGGCTCACTTCAGCATCAGCTGTTGTGTTTCCTTTTCTCGTAAAAGAGGCACTCCCTAATCCGCAGGTATTCAAGCCCTCCTCAGCATATGGATCTGCTCATGGTAGCGCAGTCCTGGCTGACAGACAGGTGGACTCTTGGATGGAAGTGATCCCAGACAAGCGTTAGCTGCTCCATCTGAGCTCACGCAGACTCGTGGTGCGCTGCAGATTTCTGGGTTTGTTTCAACAAAAGCTCGTTAAAATAAGGCCCAGCAGAAATCAGATGTAAAGCTTGACAGTCACTTTATATGTGGGGTGTTTGCCCTCGATTCTTGCAGCGGGACGTGAAAACAGTTTTCTTTTCTTTACTTAAATGATCCCCTGAGACGGAAAACTGTCCATGCCCCTCATCAGCAGCCTCGGTCCATCTGGGTAAAGTATCAGGCTCAAAGACATCTCAGAGGTGGCAAGGGTGCCAAAGAGCCTGAAAAACATTCAATGATATTTCGAAGCATGAAAGTTTAGTGTAACTACATTTTAAAAGTTAAGGTCACAGGCTCTTTAACTTGCTGTGAAGTTCACGTTCCCTGCCGCTTCATAAACCTCCTCTCTGAACCCGTCATCACTCACTAACTGAGCTGCACACAGGTGTTTTTAAAGCAGCATCATTTCAGAAAACAAACTGGGCCATTATGAAAAGATCAATGTAAGACATCGATTCTGCATCTGAAATCGCGCAAGCGGCACAAATAACGTGTTAAAAATGGACATAATGTCTCCAGAAGGAAATAATCTTGCACATGCAAACGGCACAGCTGGAAACATGGGACACATGCGGTGTCGGATTCAGTGACATTGAATTTGCATCAAGGACTGGGTGTTTCGTGCTGCGTGCCGAAATGTCTGCTCGGATCCAGCCAGGGCCAGTAAAGCTGAGTGGACGGCGCTGAAAACAGTGCAGAACCCTCCGATGCATTTCACACACGAGGTGAAAACCGAAGGCATAAAGGTCCAAGACGGCAGCAGCGGGGACGTGCCGGCAAAGCACAAGGAAGTTTGTCCCTGACAAACAAACGCGTCGGGGCTTGCAGGGTCTGTCCAAAAACTCGGTTGGATCCAAAATTCCTTTAATTAGGGCCAGAGCACTGACAGTGCGAGGGCCCTATTGTATCCGTAGGAATTTTTTTTTTTTCTCGTTTTTCTTTTGACGAAAGGAGGGCCTTTTTTCCCCCTAAACGTGCCTCAAAAGTCACCAAATTTGGCACGCAAGCCAGGCCTGACGAAAAATTTGATATTTAATGGTTTGCATTAATGGGCGTGGCCTAATTGCTCAACAGCGCCCCCTAGAAAACTTTGTGCCTAAAGCCCCACAATACGGTTTGACGTACATGCACGAAAATCGGTACCCACCTGTATCATGTCACAACTTAAAGAAAAGTCTCTTGGCACCATGGCCGAAACCGAACAGGAAGTCAGCCATTTTGAATTAATCGTTTAATTTTGGCGCAATTTATGCCATTCCTTCGGCAGTTAATGCGGCCCGAACCGTAACGTGCACCCAGGTGTGTTATACATCAAAATGTGCATCTAGATCCTGCGACGATGGGCATTACTTTTCTCAGTCAAAAGCGTTACCGTGGCGACGATAGACGCCAAAAAGCTAGTTCATTAAGTTCCTACTTTCTGCCATAACTTTTGAATGGTTTGACATAAAGACTCGTGGGTGGTGTCATCGATCTCGGTTTTGAGTCCTTGACCATAATTGGTGCAAATTGCTTGCAGCTTTAATTTTCAAAGTGGGTTGTATGAAGCCCTTCAAAGTTGTGGGGGGAGCTGGGCTGCAGGTAGGCCAGCTCATCACCTGGACCCTGGATTGTGAAGCCAGGCTTTTATTAATTGACAGCTGTCGTCATCGCGAGGACTCCCTCATGCCACGCGCCGTTACGCCACGCACGCTCCTGGGACGTCACAGTTCCGAGATCCATCCCATAATAACCCGAGTGAGAAAACCAGTCGCTCTCCCTCGGGACCTGCAAGCGTCTGCAAGCGAGCGAAGGCGGGAATAAGGGACACGAGACGGCCAGAAAATTAGAACTTTGACAGTTTATTTGTGAAAAACTACAAGCAAAATTCATAAATAGACATTTCTATTTGAAGCAGAGGGAAAAGATCAGGGTAGCGATAAGCGCAAAGTCGTGCACATGCCAGAAACATTTCCACAGCAGGAACTTAATGTGAGCAGTTCACACGGGAAACAATGACACGTCAGTGAGTAAAACTTGAACATAACCAAAAAGAAAACTACAACTGGATTAAACAAAGGAGGAATCCTTGTACTGTCCCTATTTTTTTATTTATTTTTTTTGGTCTTTTTTTCTTTTAAACGGAGCAATAACTTTAAAAGCATTGTACAACACATTGTTATAGGAAGAAATGAGTCTGTATCATACACTTAATTAGAAGTTCACGTTTAAGGTTATACAATAAGTAAACAAGCATCCGATATTCATGTCTCTGACAAACAAAGCTAAAATATGTAACCATCTTTACACAGTAAATTAAGGTTACTGGTCGCACACAAGAACAGAACTGCTTGCGCGGAAGGAAAACAGGAAACCAAAGACTGCACCTCCAACGCCGTCTTTTATAGGGTTTGCTTCTGCAATTTCTCAAATTTCTATATACAAGCAATAATACACAAAGTCAACAAATGGCCATTTGTACATAATTAACAAGGACTCCCCTCTGCTGGAGTACTCGGTCATGTGAAGGTGGGTACAGATAAGGCAGGTGAGAAGATGGCTTTAGTTTAGTTTCTAGGCCCGGTCCGAGCTCGTGACATCACAGAGCGGTAACACCTGGGCCAAAAAAGGCCCGTGGATTCACATCGCTTCCCCCACTTGGAACACAGACTCCATATTTGTTTGCAATAAAGTACATAATTACATGTTCACGACAGCTCAGAAGCAGAAGAGTCAAATGAAACCGTTCCCCTACGTGGAACATGGTTTACGACACGGTTATTATCCCTACGTGTGAAACTGCAGCGCGTTAAAGCCGGACGAGGTGAGTCGGGGCAGCGAGGGGGTCCGAGCCTCGCCTGAGCCGGGTTTGGTTGCTCTGGGGGGGCCGGGCGGGAAGGGCCCGGCGGTTTTCTTTCAGTTTCCTCGGCCCACAGCGCGTAAATCTCCGCCCGTTTAGCCACACACACAGATGAGTGGACAATAAGAACACCGTTTACATGGATTATATTAGTCTTTATTTAAACTGTTATTCATCTCACATTAGATAATTGCATTTCAAAATGTTATTCATCCGTCTACTATCATGTCAATATGAAATTCCTTTGGTCCTTCAATAAATAAAACTAAGATATCATATACACATTTATTCTTTATACAATTTAATACAGTTGAAAGGAAATTAGGTTGGTCTATTATCAGCTAAGGTAGAAGTGAATTATAAACCCTTACATAAGCCTTGCTGTTAAAAAATTGAAAGGACAATTATATTCTTTTAAGTACTGCAAGATTGTTGCCTTCAAGGACAGGAGTCTTATTAAATTAGTACAAATAAAAACAAGTCAATTGAATTGTCAAACCTTTGTTGTCTTCTGTGTTGAGAAGATGAAGATTCAAGACTACATACAAAAAAAAAAAAAAAGGAAAAAGAAAGAAAAACTTCAACTGATTCACAACAGCTCAACAGCTTGACAGTTCGATTTGGTTTCACCAAGTGGAACTACATCCTTCAGTCACAACAGGAAAACCCTTCCGGCCTGAACGCCGAGCAACGCGGCTCCCACTTCAGTCAGGAGAGTCGGATATTGAACGAGGGAATGCAACAGCTTTTTAGTGTTTTACACAACAGCCCACACTGTACAATCAAGGACATGAGAGACTCCTCATCTGCCAGAAACCTAAATCAGATGAGAAGTCGGGGCGCGGGAGCTTCGGAGGACGCTCCCGCGAAGCACACCCACATGCACAGACGAGCAGACCCCACGAGGTCTGGACAGTGTTCAGGTGAAGAGACAGTGTTGTTGAAAAAAAAAAAGTGAATGAGAATTTGATTCGTCAGCACTTTGTCACATTGCGTGAACGGGCAGTCCCAGATCTGCAAAACCGCTTCACAGTGTATCTAGCACCAGTATGTGTGCGCGCGCATGTGTGTGTGTGTGGTGTGTGTGTGAGTGTGTGTGTGTTTGTGTGAGTGTGTGTGTGTGTGTGTGAGTTCACGTGTCGTCTCAACATTTTCAATGTAATAAAAACACTGAAGGAACGATCAGTCAGCAGAGCTACGCAGCAAAGCTTCAACATAAAAAAGGAGAATATCAAAGTATACAGGTGCAACAGGTAATAAATAAGGATAATAATAGTTATTAAAATGGTGGTGGTTATTGTGCCCAGCGGAAAATTCTTCTTTACAAAAAGAACAAAAAAAAAAACCAAACAAAAGTCAACTTGGCCTCACATCCACGTACAGATATAAAACAATACATACAGGTGTATGGATGCTACTGTTAGGGGTCTGGGAGGGGGGGGGGCGTCTCTCTCCGCCTACGGCGAGCCAAGCTCCCCTAGCAGGGGGTTCCTGAAAGGTGCTTCACACTGTTCCTCTCAGCAAGCAGCTCCTGTCAGCATCCGTGGAGGGGGGGGGTAGTGGGGTGGAGGCAGGAATGGAGGGCAGCAGCAGGGAAGGGACATCTCTCCCCCTATGGGATCCATATTGTCCGGAAACACAGGGAGGAAATGGTTGTGGAGGACGGGGAGAGGACGACGGGGAGCTGGGGAGGTGGGGGTGTCCTCAGAATGACTCGTCATGGCCGACAGAGAGATCCCCCTTGGGGGTGGAGGCCCGCGACGAGCCCTTGTCCATGCTCTCGGAGCCGGAGCTCTGGTGCTGCTGTTCGGAGCCCGCGCCGGACGTGATGGTGGACGAGGACGTGGATGAGGAGCGGGTCTTCTCCTTAAAGTCCGTTATGATCACCGTCACGTTCCCCACCGTGATGGCCCACTGCTGGGCCGTGCTCCGGTCGATGTTCTTCAGCTTGGGCCTGCGTGGGGAACAGACAACAATGACTACGTTTACATGCAGTCAAACTTTGGGTTATTGCTAATATTCCGGTTACTGAAACATTCGGAATATTCCGTTTACATGGTAATTAATCATTTGGGATATCTGGATCAAACCAGCGACGCGCGGAGAACATCATGACGCAATTCCCCTAATTTCCGCTTCTTCTTCCTGTATCCAAATTCAAAACAAATGCTGCTTCGTGCAACTTTTCGCTCACCTTCTTGTAAATCTTCTATCCCGGTACTTTGTACCGTCTACAAATGCAGAAATGTTCATATCCTTCATTACATTTATGAAGTGATTAGTCTCCTCCTGGTCTTGTGTTTCTCCGTGTTTATAAGAACTTCCTGGACTCAAAAGACCAGGATTCCTTGTGAACAGAGCATGCTCAGAAAACAAATTCATGTTCCGTTTGATTGGGATATTCCGTTTGGCGTTTACATGACCCAATATTCAGTTTTAAAAGGAGTAACCCAGGGGTCATATTGGGTTTTTAAAAACCCAAATATGAGCAAATTCGGGTTATTCAAAGAGGTTATTGGTGTTTAAATGGCCGTGCAAATTCGGGTTATTGGCAATATTCGGGTTTTAAAAGTGTTATTGAGTGCATGTAAAGGCAGTGATTGTTAGGAGCCACATTAAACCCCGGGTTGGTGCCGCTCCGCTGCAACGAGGAGCCTCCAGCTTCCAGCTCAGCGCGGGCGGCTGCTCTAAACTGCTCAATTTGTCAGATGACACCCGAGAAGTCAGAACAAGTGCATGAAGAGTGAGAGTGGGTGGTTAGAGTAAAAGATCATTGGTGAATCATTTGAGGTTTCCCTCTACCAAGAAGTGCTGTGCAGTCATGGAGGGGGTGGGGGGGGCTCACCTGGAAATGTGAGAGTTCTTGTTGGTCTTGGTTGCTGATTTACCAGACTGTATGCTCTGTTTGTCACTGGGGGGACTCTGATGGTTGTCTGATTTGGGTCTGAAAGAGAAGAGACAGCGATGACTTGAGCTAACGAGAGACATCGGGACTCGGCGGAGACTCGGCGCTCTGACTCGTTTGTACCAACCTGGTCTTTTTGCTGCTGGGCTTCTTTGTGACAGTTGGACTGATTTCCTTCTCTCTGTCGGGTTTGTCTTTGATGGGTTGCTCGATGATGTCGCTCTTGTCCTTCTCAGGCGTGTCCCCCTCTGGTCTCACCGCCTCCGGACGCACGACCAGGGGGGGGCCCTCTCCAGCGGCTCGCTCTCCTTCGCCGTCTGGGCGCTCCTTGTCCGTGCGCTCGCTCCTCTCTCTCCGGTCCTTCTTGGGCGGGGGAGGCATTGGGTACTGCTGAGCCACCTGCTGGGCCACCAGCTGGGAGTTTATCCTGGGTTTCCTGTGGAGGAGATCCAAGACGCAAACATGGATTAGTGTGCTAGCTGAGGAGCTGAATGGGGCCATGCGGCAACGCGGTCACACTGCTGCTGACGGGGAAGCCTTGGAGCCTGCAGGCCGGCTCCTGACAGGCTCGGCCAGCCCCAGCTGCTGCAGAGGTGGGCTTGAGTTGCCACTTCCTGGCTGAGCACCTCTGTTCGGAGGGCTAATCTCATTAACTCACGGCTGTAATAAAATGAACACACAGGATCACAAGGTGGAACATTTGCAGCGTGCCGCTTAGGTCCTCTAATCTGATTACAGCCGAGCTGGCCCCGTTTGTCACAGGCTGAGACTCGGTCAGACTCGATGTTGCTCTCAAGCAGACACAGAGCCTTTCTTGACTCGCACTGGACACTCGACGGATAAAAACCTCTTGTTTGAGTCAGGAACTCTCAGAAACGAGAAGCAGCAGCATGCACAGATAAACAAGGCCTCAGGCTACAGGGTGAAATGTCAACAACATCTGGGGGGGGGGGGGGGCTGTCTTAACATCTGCAGAGACCAAAGTGCAACCAGCAACGTGGATAATCACATGGCACAACTGGGACAGCGTGGTGAGGAGTGAAGCACCGGCGCGCTTCAACACACAAACACACAAGTTTGATCAGCCAGCTCGTCACACTCATACCGACCCGTGAAGATGTGAATAAACTTCATCCTCAAAACCCCAGCAGTTCCTGTAAGCAGGTCAAGTCTCGCAACATGTTGGTAGACTTGTGGTTTCCGTCTTATTACAGAAGTACGCAGGTCATCACAGATCGTTGTGGAGGCTCAGTATGTGTTTTAGCATCAAACATTATTGCTCAGCAGCTTTAGACTTCTTCTGCTGTGAAACCTGAGACTGGTGTTCAAGCAGGGCTGCTTGGTCTCTGCAGCACGACAGACAGACAGGCAGGTGAAGCTGCTGCAAGAGAAGAGCTGCAATAAAATCAGACCAATTTCAGTGGTTTAGTGCAGAGCGGTTATTTCAGACAGCTGCTCCAGTGGTTAGCCTCAGTGTTTCCATTTGGCAACGCCGTGCTGCTAGCAAAGTTACTCTTGTTTTCGTGCTTCAATCATTGCACGTCTCCAAATGTGTCAACCGCTTATTAATCAAGCGCTTTAAATGTCAACATTTCATTAATTTCTATTGCTTCAGAGCAATGCGTAAAAACTTTTTCTCAACTGATCCGTCAGATTTTGCTGTGGATCCTTACAGACGGAGATGAACGGTCCTTGCAGCTGATCTGGAGGCTGTAACTGAGCAGCGTGTTCGTCACACTTAGATACCGAAATACAAGAACAGGAGGGCCGCTGATCAGCTTTTGGCTGTTAAGCTATTAGCGTTGGAGCCATTTGAAGCTGTTCACTGGAGATGTCCTAACTAGAGATGCACCGATCAGGATTTTGAGGGCCAATCACCAATCACAGCGTGAAATCCATAAATTCTTCAATATTGACATTGTATTATTAGGTATCAAAGTTAGGAGATGAGCAAGTATCATGAATTGAGTGTTTTATTGCAGGCTGAGGCAATGTGCAATATTTCCCACTCTGGAGACTCCTAGAAACGACTTAGACTCAGATTACAAAGAGTAAGTGTAGCTTACTAGCTTCAGCTTTCTTGTGGCAGTAATTATGCACAACACAACATGTGCACCAACACAGACAACAGTAGACATGTCACTCTCTCAAGAGTTGATACAAGTTGTAAACTAAACCTTAGTTTCCCTGTGGAAAAAGGAATTAAATCTTAAATTATGAAAGCTTTGCTAAAGCTTTAGCAAAAGCATCCGCCGCGTGTGAGGAAACTCTTGTGAGTGAAGCACAACACAACTCTGCAGACTAGAACTCCAAATGCCACGTGACGCCGACTGACATGATTGTCATCCTGCTTTGTATAAAGGCTTTGGATGTGACTGTATATAGGCTGGAATTAAATATTTACGACTCGGCAGCAAACTTTAAAAAACTCAATATACTCCTTGATGTGAGAAACTTTCAAATGTCTTATCAGCTTCGTTGTGTTGAAATTCTTTTATAGCATTCATCCTCGGGGTATCTCCTTTACACACAGCTTGCAAACTGCAAATTTGTTGTCCTTTTCAGACATTGTAAAACTCCCGTACCGGCGATGCCATTTTCAGTGTTCGTAGAGACTGCCACGCCCCCCTAGGACAGCTCGGTCTGAGATGTGAAACACGCCGCAGCCCGCCAAAATATCTGCAGAGCTGCCGTCAGAAATACCGTTTAACATGTTAACTTACTTGACTTGCTGTCGCGCATAGCCGACGCTGGCTTCGTACTAACGCATGGTTGCTTCACTAAACGTGGTAGCATGACGATTACGGATGAGGAAGTGATAACGACTACGCAGTGGCTGAGCCAGCTGTCAATCAATCATATTAGAAATAAAAATTGGTTTATATAAACTCTCCTGGCGTGGTACAAAAACTCAAACGATTGAGATCAAAACGGTTTATTGAACCAGACTGTAAATATGTTTATTTCTAAAGTTGGATGTTTTAACCTGGAGGTCGGTGGAGATGGACTCACTTTTGGAGCCTCTAGTGGTCGGTGGAGGAAATGAATCTTAGCTCTGCATGAACCTCAATGAGGAAAGTTTGGTCCGAGGCAGCGGTGGTGGTCGGGCTCGGGCTCAGTACCCGCTGGCAGTCGGCCATGAGAAGCAGCTGCCAGGACGACGTCACATCTCCCTTCACATGGATCAACTGAGCAGATGTAACAGCTTCACACTGTTGCGGCTTCGGGGAGTCTTTGACACTGCATGCATGTACAACCGACCGTGTAAGAGGTCTTCCTCTTAAAATACATATTTTATAGCGTTCATAGAGCAAATCTGCATCTTAAGTGAAAAACGCACCAAAAAGACTTTGCTCTGCAACAGAAATAAGCCTTTTCACACAGCCAGACCTAATAAGAACCATCTAATAGAGCAAAAGGTTCTGAAAACTGACACTGGGACCGGGACCAGAAGTGAACACCACTGTACAATCGCAGAAATTGCTCCAACCCTCCCACTGCTGCCAGAACGGGGAACTTTGGCAGCAGCACAAGGAAGTGTGTGTGTGTGTGTGTGTGTGTGTGTGTGTGTGTGTGTGTGTGTGTGTGTGTGTGTGTGTGTACCCTGCTGTTATATCATTCCCTGCTGTTAAGGCTTACAGCATATAACTCTCCTTTCACAACAATGGCCCATGACTGACAGCTCGTCCAATACTAGCCCCCACATTTCACCATCTCGGGGGGAGGAGTGGGGAGACTCCCTCCACAAAATGCTCTGAAATAACTATCATCACCGTGAAAAGCTCCTAATTCAGACAGACTGACACCTATGGTTAGACGCTCCTCCCCGTGTGAACCACGGCGGAGCCGAGCGCTGCTCGCTCCTGCTCGCTCCTGCTCGGTTTTCTACGTGCATGTTGGGCACAAAAAACGGTTGTTCCTCTTGCAGAGCCCCAAAAACAACAAGCTCGAGTGCTTCGTGGAGAGTAATGAAGAGAATCAATGAGCGACGGAAGGTGCGATACAGAAACACGGAGGAAAGCCCTCATTAACAGAGCTCTTTCATTTGAAGTGCTGTGTGGAGGACGAGCAATTATTTCCTGCCAGGGTGAGTGAATGCAGCGGCCGACAGCTGAGTGGAGAGTAAAACCAGAGAGACGCCTAACATATCAATGGCTTCTGACGGAAGGACCGCATTTAACATCCTAATTTATTCAGACTACAAATTACCACAAAAACATCTAGGTTTTGACAATCTGAACAGTTGCTAGTTGTTGTTCATTGTGGATGAGGAGGTAGTGAGGCGGCTGCAGCTCACTCTGGATGAAGAGATCACGGCTGCAGCCAGGAGCTCGCGTCTCACATGTGACGGATGCCAAAGCCACCGGGCTTCAGTTTGATCGCACCAGCTTCATGCAACAAGCTGGCAACCATCTAACGACGGTCAACAAGCATACACTTGTGTCAACACTCGCTTTACGCCTCGGCCAGTATGCAGAAACACGATACCCCCCCAGTATGAAGGGTGGAGGAACAGAAGCCAGAGCTGCCGTTCCTCCGCCGGCTGGTGGGTTTATCTATGTAAACTATACAAACACTTTTGTGCACCAAAGGTTAAATAGATGCATTTTTCTACTCCTGTTGGAGTCTTTCTTGAGCAATAAACTATTTGTTTTAAATGTACACATTGATATGTTGAATAACACGAATTCACTGAACTAATGTGTAAAATGCATGTGTAAAGTGCATTTATTTTTTTTAATATACAGGGTGCACCTGAGTTGTTTGATGAGGCGCATGCCAGAAGTAACAAAGGTTGTTTATTGTTTATCAAGTATTGTGTTGCCTTACTTAAAAATGAATGATACATGGAAGAGCCAGGACAGAAAATGTCAGGAAAAATAAAAAAAAAATACAGCTAACTGGGTAGTTTTCAATTTTAGCTCTGTAGTCCTTCATGGATAAAACAAGCAACACTGCCAAAACTCAAAATCTTATACTTTAACTTAAAACTTAACTAGAACTTAAAATGTGCTTGACACAAATGAAAGTTCAATTGAAACACGTGGGAAAAACACCTAACCTTTTAAGTTATGTGTGTTATCAGGTGTAATGGCATTTTTAGGTTAGAAATAAGAACATTTCTTGGTAAGATCCTTAGTTTTTTGAGTGAAGGCAGTGAATTTGGTCAACTGGTGTAAGTTCAGGGTTTTTAAATGCACAGCCATGAACCTACTGGATTATATAATTTAGTCTTAGTAATGTCAATTAACATCTAACATCTTATGTATATTTATAATTGCTCTTTAACTAAACAAAAATATGTTTTATCCGATTAATCAATGGAATTTTCAGTAAAATACTCGATTACTAAAATATTCGATAGCTACAGCCCTACACTGTATAATAACATTCTCCAGGGAAAGAAGCAGCGCTTAAAAGTCATGATCTAATATGGATTATTAACTGATTTAACGAAATAAAAACTGTTAACTTCAGAAACCGAGGGAAAATAAGTGACGAGCCTTGCCTGGGTTTGTCATTTTGATGTCAAAGACTTTAGGAAGACTTAAGGAGACATCCATCTTGCACCCAATCTTTTATAAAAGTAACCATCATCAGTGTACATGCACAGACCTAGTCACATATTTATTAACAGAAATGAAACATGCAAGTGCGGCTGTATCTCAGTGACGAAGCTGTGCGAGGTGACGGGAGCAGCATTGTCACCTCCAGCCATGCGAGGATAAAGTAATGTGGGAGAGTGCCGGGGAGGCTGACGGAGGACCGCATCTAAAGAGTTGCCTCGGGCTGTAAGCGCTTTTCAATCACTCCCACTGCCCAGGGGCGGGAAGCGCTCGCCCCTTTCAGTCACGATTTTGAGGGCTTAATATTACTGTCACTTCTCCACCTTCGCTCTCTACATGTAAAGAGAAGCACCGAGTACTGATAAGATTAATGTTAGCTACAAAATTAACCACCGGGCATGAGCCAACTGCCAATTAGATCAACAACAGAAATATAATCAACTCCCTTCTTCAATTTGCATATTTTAAGCATCAGTAGTAATTGTCTCCGTGATTTAAAGACCCCCCATCCAGCCAGCCAGCCAGCTCTAACATCGCATGCGTGTCGACAGGCAGCATGAGCCACATTCCTGTCTCTCAATGATCCCGGATTTGAATCATTGTCATATTTCTCATGAAACACAAAAGGAAAATGAGAATTTTGAAAGTGTGTGAGCGAGATGCAGAGCAGAGTCTGCCAAGCTTTTATCCTAACAATGCCAGGTGGGAAAAGGGCCTGCAGGCTGGTATCTACCCCTGGTGTTGCTCCCACCGTTTAAAACTACCACTTTAGAGGAAAAGATTATTCAGATACCACGCAGAGATAAACAGATTCATTGTTAGTAATTATGTAATACCCTGTAAAGGCAAACATCTGAGAACAACCAGCCAATTAACAGACAGGCACATCTGCAGGCAGTGCTGCATTGTGGTGAAGCTAATGAGGAACTACTTGCTGGGTTCATGTTAAGACATTGAATTTTACAGCAGAAATAAAACATTTTTACATTTGGGTACAAAAAAAAAGTTTTATTCTCCATGAAACATCTGTGACAACTGCACCAGGGTGAATTTTTTTTTTACACATCAGGTAAAACTATATAAAGCAACAAATCTGTATAATTAGGAGCGTCAATGTTGGATTAGCAGACCCTGCGATCAATGACGAGCCCTCTTCACTACTCAGCACTGTACTCACTTCTGAGCTGTGAATAAAGACCTCGCAGAGCACATTCATTCTTATTTTACAGCAAATATATTTTTCTTGTGCTGTAAAGTTTACCAACATCATGAGTGGCTGTCAGTTGGTTTGGAAAGGTCCTGGGACCACGCAGCAATCATTCATGACGTCCCGTCTGAAACAGCGTGGTTTGGATTGGCTGAAGAAGCTGGGAGTCGTAGCGGATTATTCCAGGATCCTTCAGTCAGAAGCTTACTGCAACACTCAACTACAACGGATCTAAAGTGGACCTAATCCTGCCGAGTGGCTGCAGGTCCAAGCTAGCTCTGCTCGTCCTCATACCAGAACTTTTGTCCGTTCTTTTAGGAGCAACAGTTGAACTGATAATGTGGGGACAAGTTTAATAAGAACTGGTGTCAAGTAATATTAGTTAGCATTATGTGCGTGTAACAGTCGACAACTAGCTACAATTAACCATTCTGGTCAAACACCACAACATATCACACAGCCGTTTGGATGAAATGGACCTACACAACGTTATGTGTGTGATGCAGCATCGCTGGCGACAACCAGGTTTCTAACAGATATTCAATGAGGGTGAGCTAATTTTATGTAGTTAATTATTATTTTATAACTAACTGTATGGAGAAAGAAAAGTAGAAGGGAACTGACGCAACATACTGGCCCGTGAATAAATAAATATATGCATTATAAAGCAGTAATCAGCTGCTCGGATTCCTAAAGAAATTGTCATCGGCTGTGAAAAGCTCTGATTGTTCATGTTCTGAAATTTCTGAGGAGTTGAGGAATCTGCTGTTCCTTCTCAAATTCGTAAGGTAATAGGCTTGTCAAGAAAATAACACTTTTATTATTATTATTATTATTATTATTAATAATAATAAGTACTGCTCTGAGCATTTTAACAGTTTCTCCAGGCATGCTTCCAGTACCTCTAGATTTGTGCAAAACCAAATATAAAAAAAAAAGAAATCCGGTAATGGATATACACTAATATAAAAAAAAACTACCAAATATCGAATAAATCTTTTTATGATTCCAGGAGGCGGTTTCTTTGTCATGGAAAAGCTGGTCAATCTGAAGTCATCAACATTGAGTTGCCAGCTGTTTTTGTGCTACAGCACTACTTAATCCTTAAACATTACATGAAGGGTTCATCTGCTGCTTCATCATCTGAATATTTTCTCAACAGCACTTTGCAATAATTTTTTAAGGACTTACAATGTTTTAGTCCATTTTTTCTAACGATGAGACCTTCTCTTTTGTTGTTTTGAAGAGAAGTCTCGCAGGACAACACAGACATGTGCAGAGGAACTCCCTCCAGCCTGGTGTCCCTGCTCAACAGGTCCTGTTGCTAAGAATCGATGTCCAGCCGATAACAATGCCTTCAGACCTGTGGCCCCGACTTCAATTGTCACAAAAAGCTTTGAGAAGTTCATGTTGTCTATCCTTAAAGCAGAGGTTCATTTAGCAATGGCCCCGCACCAGTTTGCCTATAGACAGGGGAGAGGTACTGATGATGCCGTTAACAGTATCACCCACTTCACTCTCAAGCACCTGGAATGCCCTAAAGCATATGCTCGGATGTCATGTATTGATTTTAGTTCAGCTGTTAATACACTTCAACACCATCTCCTCATCTCAAAGCTGAGGCACATGAGTGTCAACCCTTTTTTAATTAAATGTTATCTTTCATTTTTAACAGAAGTCAGCAGGTAAGAATCAACAACACCCCCTCAGAGATCAAATCAATTAGCGCAGGGTTGTGTCAGTTCTCCCGTCCTTTTTACACATTTTCTGACAGCACCGCCATTCTTAGTCTCCTGCACAAAGACTCAAGATTGATAAGATATAGATCACATTGTGCAGGTCAGTTCATACAAATATCTTGCCGTTCATCTAGATAACTGTTTTAGCTGGGATGTCCACGTGGAAAGTGGCTGTCTGCAGCAAAGACTGCACTTTTTGCGCAGAATGAGGCTGTATGGTGTGGACAAAAGCACCCGGACAGTGGAAACCTCCCTGTCGGGCCTGTTTGATGCATGCAGGCATGAAGGTGATGGGGAAAAGGGGCCGCCATTCCTTTCAGTTCATCAATGAACAAACAGTTGTCAGGCAGGGCCAGAGGAGGTAGCTGAGCCTTCCCACATCCTTTACTCGGAGTAGGAGCTCCTGCCCTCTGGGAGACGATACTGGGTTCCTAAGTGCAAATTAAATCGCTTTAAGAACTCATTTGTGCCAACCGCCATCAAACTCCTGAACAACGCTCCTTGAGGCCAAAGGATTTGCAATAATTTTTTTTTATATTGTGTTCTATTATGGTGATTGTTCAGCCTGCTTAAATTGGTCTGTGCGTTTGTAGTTTTTGCTGAAATGGTGCCTGGCGATGTACTGTTTTTGTCACTGTCGCTGTCAAGGCATTTGTGGCTCAGCTGTCGAGCCCGAGACAAATTTCCCCAAGTGGGACAATAAAGTATATTGAATTGAATAGGAGAGTTACGAGAATTGTGCTTATTCAAAAAAACAACGATCAATGGAAACACCGACTACCCGCAGAGCTGCAACATGTTTACAGATCTGACCACACACTTAAAAACAAAAATCAAACAAAGAGGAACCAAAACATGGATTCACCAACAGATGAGCCTGGAGACTGCAAGACATTTGTCAGCAGAACGCTGACGGTACGAAGCATCTAATCATCCTGCAGGAATTACAATAAAGTTCATTGCAGGCAAACCAGGTTGTAAAGTAAGAGCTGCCGTTCACGACATTAATTGCAACACATTTGAATTACTGAATAAAGCAGCTATAAAGCGATTATCTGATTGTCACAAATGAGTCATGTGCAGCTTTAGGAAGCTACATGACTTTGTCAATAACCAATCTGATCAGTTATGCACCGTGGTTACATTGATAAACGTTTAGGTAATGAATCCAGTTTAGCCAAGAAAAATAAACAGGTGTTTGACGTTAAAGGGATTCTTTAATTTTAGCCTTTTATGTTAAAAACAACTTTAACTTGAAGGTTGTATTTTTGTTTAATATTAAAACACTACTTCCCTATAAAATAAAATAAAAGGATGTTAGGTCATTAACGACATCAATCACTTATTAAAAATAAATGCACTTAAGGGTGTCCTGTTGGGAGCCCCAGCGATACTTATGATAAAGTTTAGTCTGGAGCCTTGCAAAGATATGTAAACATTTCTACAACGGCTTACATGTTATGAACTTTGCGGATACCAAAGTTCATTCATCACTGTTGCTTCTCCGGGCCAGAAAGGAATCAGAACGTCTGATTTGTGTGTACCTCGGTGAGATAGACATAAGTAAGAAAATAAGGTCGGTGATGGGTGATCAAGTGGAGGAGGAAACGTCTAACTTTGTATCTGCTCGTGTGTAAACGATATTTCAACAAGTCTGACATGTCTGACCTTTCAGGCTGCAGAACGCCTGGCACTGAGCAGCCTGGCAGCGAGTCGTTGCAGAGGCAATAAACATGCAAACCTCTGCCATCAGCAGCACTGCTGCATAGTCCAGCGCTTGTCTTCATCTTCTCAACCATCTCCCTTTCACTCTGTTTTCTTCCTCACATTTGTGAATTAGCTGCAGCGGCTTCTCTTAATCCCACAGTCAACTCTTCCCCGTGTGCCCTTCCTCCCCCGCTGCTTTGTCTTGTTAACGTGTCGTCTGTCAGGAAGAGCCTGTAACTGATGTCGCGTCATATTCCTGCTGGTTTGTTTTGGAATTTGTTCAACAAATAATTAAGCAGCGGCGCCTGAGGGGACGGCACCTTCACAGCAGGCTCTCCTCCTCAACACTGTCTGGCAGGCCCAAATAAATGTGGGAAAACCAGACACAGACTCTACCAGGACCCAAATGCATCCCACGTTTGATTTATCCTGGAGTTTGCTTTCTCAGTAACGTTGAGACTCGCCACTGCTTGGGCAGAAGATTAAAAAGGTTTAAATCACTGAAAAGCATCTCGTGGTAATTTCTCTTAAAAGTCATCTGCAGCAAATGGCAGTAAAACGGTGCTGCTCTCTTACCACGGATGGATGGTGGTGCTGGTGGAAACAGAGGAGCCTGTCCGGTCCCTTACTCCCTGGGTAATGATGTGCTTCGCTTTGCTTTAGCCTCTGGAGGTTCGTGGCTGAGTGAGCACCCCCGCCCCCCCACAGCCATAGCCCCTTCTTTTCAACACACATGAAGTGTCCAGGCGCGACACTCCAATATCCTTTCACTGCTCTGTTTCTCTCCTTTTCCTCCTCCTCCTCCGACGACTCCACGCTGCCTCTCCGCCTCTCTCCTCGTCCTCTTGTGCCTTGCTCTGTATTTTCCGGAGAGTCCTCTCCGCTGTGCCGTCACACTCATTTGCTTGCCTCATTTTTTCCTTCGATGGGAGGAGCCCCGATTCAACAGCTCTCTTAACATTTCTCTGTTTTGTCAGATTGCCAAATTGGCTATTGTATTTAATCACTCACACTCTGCCAAATCCCATGAAGTAATTAAGAACTTCTAAATCCGGCAATTAACATGTAAAGATTAGGGCTATCCGCCCGTGCTCAGGACTTTAGTGCAGATGCTGATAATGCTGGATAAGCAAAAGCAGTTTCCTCTGGGCGGGGGCTGCTGTACGCACGGGCGATGGGCATGGCAGGCGGATATAAATTGAACGCCACCATGTCCCTCTTATGTAATTCCATTATCCCAGACAATTTGCCTTAATGTGACAGTGATAGAATCCACGGATTATAATGACTCTATTCCATCATCGTAAGTCAGACGAGCACGACATACGCAAACAGACACACATACTTACAACCTTTTTTCTTTTTTTTAAATAACTGCCAGCTGAAAAGGTTACACAGACAAATGCGTGCTTCAAAAATCAAAAACTAAGCCATCGTTTTGGGGTTATATGGTTTCATGAGCTAAATATTATGTCTTCTACCGTCACAATGTGTTCATGAGTTAACCACCTCATGTAACTAAATCAACAACGACTAAAAGCAAAAGCCATTTACGTCTTTATGGTCACAGACAAATAAGGTCCGCGGGCATGGCTGATTTACCTATATGATCAATAAGGCATAATATCCATCTAGGTGACCGAGGAACACTTATTTGCACCACAGCCTTCCCAATGACGTGAAACAACAACCGCTGGCTGTGAGCTCCTGTACAGGCAGATGTTTAATAGATTCATCTTAAAACAACTTCATGCGTTAACAAATCTCGCTTCATCTTATAAAGGAATCGTGCCGTAGAGGCTCCTGGACACGTTCATTTATATCTCTATTTCTTCTTTGAGTCCATCCATCTACATCAACTATGTGTCAAATAACACAGTCCAACTTTGTGCCAAAAAGTAGTTTTGATTTAGATCAAAGTACGCCTGTAAAATGTTTATTAGGCCGTATATTAACTTGCGAGATAATTAACCATCAGCTGTAACAGTTTAGGTTCTGTGGCCCTGCAGCACTCAGAGCTTTAAGTGTATTATGGACCACTTAACTAGGGTTTCTTTTTTTTTTTTTTTTTTTTAATCAAAGCATTTTTCTTTCACTAAGATGCAAGGGATACCCATTTATTCTGTTTTAAATGAAATTTAGATGAAAGGTACTCTAAATGGTTGACGACAGCCCGGCGCAGTGCAAATAACAGCAGAGCAGTCAAAGACTGAGGTACCTCTAGACTTCCTGTGATCCCCACCATCAATCAACTTTAGAGTTCTCCTAATGGTTTCTCTCTGGCCCCGGGGCTGCCAGAGGTGCATACCAAACGCAAGCACAAAGCAAACCCGGGTTCAAAAACACACCGTCATATTCACACAGCGATCAAGTTTATATGCCAGAGACATTTCAAGAATCCAGCTCAGAGGAGACGCCAGTACGAGCCCATCTCCAATTACCCACGAAGTGGGCACGGAGGCTGAACGCGCGGGGTGCTTGGACTTGAAGATTAGCAGCAAGGTCACGTACGAAAGGCAGAGAAGCTTTCTTGTTTGAGAGTCAGAAAGCCAAAGGCTAGATTTAGCCTACTTGGGTATCGTGTTTCATCACCGAGCTGGACTGGGTCAACAGGTGCATCGGGAGAGCGGGGCCTCTCCGTGCATGCTGATGTCACAGTCAGAGTTTCTCGCTCCCATTAACACACATTCTCGTCTTCATTAGCGAAAACCAGAGCGGCATAGCTGCCAGTTGCGTGGCTTTCCTGCTGCTGGCAGGGGTTAAAGTGTGATTTCAGCCTCATCAGCTACAATGCCTTAATAACCACGAATCATGTCAGGTCTGTCTTCCTCATCAACACCTGTAGAAACAGCTGGTGTCCTAATGACTGTGACAGATGGAAACGGGGGGAAATATTAACCTGATCTTAAATTTCACCAAGGGACCAATTAGCAGAGCCAAACTCAAACAGCAACGATCAAACACTTCGATATATTGGCATTTGATCATTGCAACCTGTTGTTCCAGCATCTATTTAGCAAAGACTGAGGTGAATCAAGGACTGCGATGCCGCATCTCTCTTCTTGGTAGTCCGTGCTACCTGAGCAGAATACAGAACATACATCTATACAGATCTAGCTATGTATCTTTGATAATTGTGTAATAAATGTGTGAAGACCTTCCACACAAGCAAAGCAGAATGAGCCGTGTCCAGAATCTCATCATAAAAAGCATGTTTAAATGCCAGCCAAATCCACACAAACCAGACCTAAATCCAACTTAAAAACTCACTTTACTAATCAGGAGAAACAGTAATTAGCGAGTACTTGTTGCATCATGAATAAATGCACGTTCAAAGTAGAGCCTCTGATAACAGAAACAAGACAAACATCTATGCCGAGCCTTAAATGTGAATCATTTTGCTAAGAGCAACTTGCTTAGCTGGAATACATCAAACAGCCAGTAAAAGACAATTAATTAGTACTCATTAGAGTAAGAGGCAGATCCACTACGACGCCACTGCATTAATCAAAGGTTAACAATTTAGATCAAACGGGAATGTGTGACAAATACTCGAGTGATGCTGTGCGCTCTCATTTAGCAAAAACAGGCAACTGGGTGCTTGCCAAAGTACCGGGGCAGTGTGGCTAAAACACGCCTGCTTCTGCTTCCTGCTGCCATGCAGCGCTCTCGTGGGGGGGGGGGGGGGCTTTGAGCTTTTGCTTTCTCCCATTAGTCGTGTGCTGTGGGTGTCTGCCAGACACTTATTGTAAAATCTCAGCTTAAAAAGGTTAGAGTGCAAGGGACTTGTCAATAAAGCTACAAATGACTCATCTTGTCTCTCTGTCTCATCATTTTACAGATAATGTGAGCTAACAGACTCAGACAAATCATCATCAAAAACATTCCCCAGAAAGAAGGCGTGGGCGTCAGCACGTACATAAAACTGAAAGGGAACCCCATCACCGCACGCAACCATTTCATCTTGGCTTCCCATAAGATGACGTCTTCTGCTGACAACTTAACATTTCCTTTGAGTTTCGCTCTGGGGAAATGTCCAGGACAGACAACCTTTACCATCAAAGATGTGTCGATCTGAAGATCACGCTGAAATCACTACAAAGCTCTGGTAATAAAGGGAGTTTTTCAGTAAATTAAATTATGAGGATAATTAAAACTACAAACGTGTGGACTGACATGAAACATCTGGGCACTTAAAAGGAAAAAAAAAAAAAAAACCTTATGTCTGTGTCACAGCAGGCTGAGGATCAACTTCTCTTTAAAACACAAAGTCTCAAGTTTTATTCCCAATCACTCTCCATCCATCAGTCCTACAACCATTAAATCTGACTTGCGTCACCATTTCCAGCAGCTCTGCAATCCTACAGGTAGGTGAAACGCACTCCCATCTATTAACTTGATGGAGAGGGAAAAGCCAGGCCTGTCAGCTGATGCTCTGCTGATGCTCTGCTGATGATCTGTAGCCGATCTGTAGCCGTACAGCCATCGGGAAGTATATGGTCCCTCTTCCCCACCCTCCTCCTCCTCCTCCTCCTCCTCCTCATTTTGGCGATCAGAGCAGCCAGCATACCGAGACACATGCATTTAAAGCTCCGTTCAGCTGCAGGACACATCTGCAGGATCAACAAGTCCTGCAGGCTGTCGATCAGAGTGGTAATTGCGATGCTGCAGCTGCATTAAATAGCATAAGCATTAAATATCAAATTTTTCACCAGGCCTGGCTTGCGTGCAAAATTTGGTGACTTTTGGGGCACGTTTAGGAGTTCAAAAAGGCCCTCCTTTCGTCGGAAAAATAAAAACGAGGATAACGAGAACAATTCCTACAGATACAATAGGGCCTTCGCACTGTCAGTGCTCGGGCCCTAATTAAGAGCTCTGAGCCTGATAGGCCGACCTTTGTTGACCCTGAAATGCTGTGGGCATTCCCATGTATGTAATTCCTATAATATAGCCTCAACGAAGACACAAAGGGGAATTTAAGCACATTTATTTATTACTAATATTTTCAGTTTAGGCAGCACGGTGGCTTAGTGGTTAGCACTGTTGCCTCACACCGAGGTCCCCGAAGCTCCCCTTTTCTGTGTGGAGTTTGCATGTTCTCCCCGTGCTTGCGTGGGTTTCCTCAGGTTACTCAGGTTTCCTCCCACAGTCCAAAAACATGCATGCTAGGTTAATTGATCATTCTAAATTGCCAGTAGGTGTGAGTTTGAGTATACATGGTTGTTTGTCTGTATATGTGGCCCTGTGATGGACTGGCGACCTGTCCAGGGTGAACCCCCGTAATGAGCTGGGATAGGCTCCAGCAGACCCCCGTGACCCTGTAAAGGATATAGCGCAGTGGTTCTCAAATGGGGGTACGCGTAACCCTGGGGGTACGTGAAGGCACTACAGGGGGTACGTGAGATTTTAAAATATACATATATTTAAAAAGTAGCATCCATGCAAAAATCCTTTAAAAATAAATATTTCTATTCTATTCTATTATTCTATTCAATTTTATCTTCAGGAGTAGGCTATTCAACTTATTATCCTAAAACCACAGAGTTTCCCCCAACACAGGATGGTTCCACCTCACCTGTCAATCACCTGGCTTCACCTGTCAATCACTTGGACCAACGATGGAGTCGTGGTTGAAGCATAGCAGCAATATTTTTATGTTTAATAAATCAGTTACTGATGGCACAGTGCTCTGTTTTAGGTCTTTTTTTTACAACCAAAAGTGCTTTGCGCTGGTTAGGGGGTACTTGGCTGAAAAAATATCTCACAGGGGGTACATCACTGAAAAAAGATTGAGGACCACTGATATAGCGGGTATAGATAATGGATGGATGGATTTTCAGTTTATAAAACACACAAAAACTCCTTTTGGCGAGCAGAGCAGATCAGAGCAGCCAGCATACCGAGACACATGCATTTAAAGGTCCGTGCAGCTGCAGCTGCAGGACACATCTGCAGGATCAACAAGTCCTGCAGGCTGTCGATCAGAGTGGTAATTGCTGCAGCTGCAGCTGAATCCAGGGATGGATGGGTGTATGGATGTGTGTGGGTGCAGCAGCAGCAGCAGCAGCAGCATTTACCTGGTGGAGGTGCCCTTCCTCACGTCGCAGATGCTGCACTTGAACGCCTCGGCCGTGTTCCTGAAGGTGCACACGCTGCAGTCCCAGTAGCCGTCGTCGGCGCTCTGCTTGGCTTGTCTTTTCGGCCTGCGGGGAGACAGAGAGACGGGGAGAGGTCACCATAACAACCTGCTGCCCGTGGTGGCGCTGGCAGAGACACGTCCGAGTCCCGCCGCACGGCGGGACTCGGACGTGTCTCTGCCAGCGCCAACACGGAGATTCTCCTGCGACGGTCGGGTGTCTGTTCACACGCCCGACCGTCTAGGCTAGGCTATAGTATGGGGGGGGGGGGGTTGGGGCTCCGGGGCTCCTCGTCTCCTCGGGCCGAGACCCAAACCCCGGCGTCGACGCCGGCCGACCCTGCCGGAGCCGCGGCTCCGCGGGAGCGAGCAGCGCGTCCCCGCGGAGCAGCAGATCTCTTTGTGTCCGCCATGGAGACTCGAGCTAGCCGCCGGGGCGAGCAGCGCTCCGGAGCCCCCACCGCCGAGACACCACCACGAACCACCGCCCGGGACCCGCGGCTACCTGCTAGGGCTCTTCTTGTCGCCCATGGTGCAGAGATAAATCCTGGAAACGGGGAAGAAAGCGGGCCTCCGGAGTCGCGGCGGAGCGGATCCAGACGAGCTGCTGCTGAGGCTGCTGGCAGACGGGGCTGCGCTCAGCGCTGCCGAGACACGTGACCCGGCACCGGCCAATCAGCGGCCGCGCTGCAGCGCCCCACCGGGCTGCTGCTGCACGGCCCGACACCGGTCTGATCACTGCTGCAGATAGACCTGAACTGACCCACACCTGACCATTACCTGACCATTATCTGACAAGTTTGGGATTTAAAAATACGGGAAATCAGTGGCGTCAATTCAGTCGAAGCTAAGGTATGGCAAGGTTACGAGTCACAGAACTTAACTAGAGTATCAATCAACACGTCCAGCAAATACTCATCACAGAAGTCTATGGAGCTTATCTGTGTGGTCAAGAAAATTGGAACTTTTTCAAATGCAGAGCCGCTCACTGCAAAAACTCAAAATCTTACCAGGAATATTTGTCTTACTTCTAGTTAAAATGTCTCATTTTTAGTCAAAAAATCTTATTACACTTAAAACAAGAGTCATCACCAGAAAAATAACTTGTTATTTGACCATTTTCACCTGTTTCAAGTAGATTTTCACTTGAAATAAGTAGAAAAATCTGCCAGTGGGACAAGATTTATCTTCTCATGACAAGCAAAAAAATCTTGATCCACTGGCAGATTTTTGCACTTATTTTAAGTGAAAATTTACTTGAAACAGGTGGAAATTGTTGTTTTTAAGTCTTTTCTTAAATGTAGCTGACCATTACTGCCAAGTTCTGGGATTTAAAAATACAGGAAATCTTCCGCCAACCGAGGTCCAGTATCTTACATTTTAAGACAGATTTACGAGAAATCCAAAATACCTGTCAACCACCACTTACAAACTACAATTAAAGCTGCAAGCAGCGATGAACGGGCCCTCGCGCGTGCAATTATCACCAATAAAAGTCAAGGACTCAAAACTAAGTCCGATGACACCACCCATGACTCTTTATGTCAAACCATTCAAAAGTCATTGCAGAAAATAGGAACCATCACATATCGACCAATCAGAAGAAGGGGTGGGGCTAATTTGCACCAATTATGTTCAAGGACTCAAAACCGAGTCCGATGACTCCACCCACCAGTCTGTATGTCAAACCATATGGACCAATCAGATGAAGGGGGGATGCGCTTTTTGCAGTTTATCGTCGCCACGATAACGCGTTTGACTGAGAAAAGTAATGCGCATCGTCGCAGGATGGAGACGCACATTTTGATGTATAACACACCTGGGTGCACGTTATGGTTCAGTCGAAGAAGCGGCCGAAGAAATGGCATAAATTGAGCCAAAATTACACGATTAATTAAAAATGGCTGACTTCCTGTTCGGTTTCGGCCATGGCGCCAAGAGACTTTTCTTTAGGTTGCGACATGATAAAGGTGTGTACCGATTTTCGTGCATGTACGTCAAACCGTATTGTGGGGCTTGAGGCATGAAGTTTTCTAGGGGGCGCTGTTAAGCCATTAGGCCACAGCCATTAATGCAAACCATTAAATATCACATTTTTTGCCAGACCTGGCTTGCGTGCAAAATTTGGTGACTTTTGGGGCACGTTTAGGGGGCAAAAAGGCCCTCATTTCGTCGGAAGAAAAACAAGAAAAACTAGAAACAAAAACGAGAAAAATTCCTACAGATACAATAGGGCCTTCGCACTGTCAGTGCTCGGGCTCTAATTAAGAGCTCAGAGCCTGATAGGCCGACCTTTGTTGACACTGAAATGCTGTGGGCTTTCCCATGTATGTAATTCCTATGATAGAGCCTCAATGAAGACACAAAGGGGAATTTAAGCACATTTATTTATTACTAATATTTTCAGTTTATAAACACATTGATTGTGAAACATTTACATTTTCTTTTAATTTGTCATTTTCCACTCATGTGGCTCTCTGGTATTCACTGACTGATATCGGTTCTTCCCCCATGAGAGACACTAAATACGCAGTTACACATCTTTCAGAACGGGTATCTGAGCCCCATCCTGATCCTCTTTAGGAAAGTAAATTCGGTTTCCTATTTTTAGAGATATTTACAGGAAGTCGGGACATTTACTGGAAAATACTAAAACCGGAGGACGGCAGGAAAGAGGGGTAAAATACGGTAGTTTCCTGGCCAAAACGGGAGACTTGACAGGTATGTACCTGACAGACACCTGACAGACACCTGACAGACACACGGCTCCTCGCAGCTGCAATGCAACCATCTCTACCTGCAGTTGGTGCAACTGCCATTTCCATAACCTCTATAGTTCCTTTGATTAAAATGAATCCCCAATAAACTTTCAGGACACATTCAACATAGTTTAAAAGTACAAAAGAGGGAATAAATATCACTTTATGAAAGCAAATGGTATTCCAGTGTAGGTGTCCACATTGAGGGGATGGATTTGTGCACTATAACTGCAGGATGAATCATACTGTCATGCGCTCCCTGGTCAATGCATCTAACATTATTAAACATCCTTCCTCGCAGTTTCACCAGGACTGTGTCAACAAAATGACATTCAGCCAAAATGAATGTTTTCACATGCATCATATCCAAAGTTTATCTATATTTGTCACTTTTAATGTCAGAAAAGTTGTGTGCTTCTACTAAGTTGTTGCATTAGAGCTTCATGTCTTTTACTCTGGCTTTCTTATTATCATAAACATCCCTGCATGGCTTGAAGCAACAAAAAAAAAAAGGTCTTCCTCTGTTCAATAATGAAGGTTGATTGATTCCAGACTCTAATAAGTTACAGAGATCTTTGCTTCACCCAGCGTTCACAAGAAACCCCCTTAATCCCCCGTTTGCCCTCCTGGCTCTGACAGGCGTCGTGGAATGTGTTGGCGCAAACACTGCACCTCTTGCGCGCCTCCACTCTCCCCGGGACGAGGCTCCCTGTGGGGGAGGCCGAGCGTGAATCATGTAGGCTCATTAGCTGCTCTCCACGACTCCACGTTCTATTGTGAATCCGTTGCTTTTGCAGCTCAGAGCGAGTGTCCGCGCCCCCCCCGTGTTAGTTTGCCCTCCGCCCAGAGATTACCTTTGCTTGGCTCATTGCACGCTGCTCTAATTGAGCTTCATCACAGTAGCCCACTGATAACTACAGTTCAGTCAAAACAACATTAAGCCATGCCTCACTGCCTCTATAATGAGCTGTTTGCTTTTCTGGGGTTTTTTTGTTACAACCTCCAAGTTACAGTTACCACAAACTTACCCAAAGCTCAGCCAGTGGTTGAATTTCTATTAATAAGAAAAGAAAAACCACGGTATCTGTGCTGACGACTGAAGTCACTGATACGGAGGAGGGAGCACATTAAAGAGGCATTGAGAAACATTTACTGAGAACGGCCGGCTTAAAGGTGACAGAAGTGCACTTATGGAGCTCACTCTTTCCTCCTTCACTGACTACACCCTTGAGCAAGGCTCTTACATTACTCGCAGATGATTTCACGTGCCAAACAGTTAGCCCTCATTCAGTATTAATGAGGGGCTCCGCTGAACAGCGTGGCAGCGAGGTGATGAAACAAATCAGGGGGCACACTGAAAGAACTGTGAAGAATTGTGTTGATGCAAAGTTGAATGATAGTCCAATACATTTACGTTGCTGCAAAAGCGTAGGATCTAATACCGCGAGGCTCCGAGAAAGTGGGAGCCGCTGTCAGAGCGTTGGTTTATCTACAATTCAAAAGTGCTCCGACTCCATCTGACTGCATCCCTCAGCTCAAACAAGCACTTTGTCTGAAGCACGAGGCGGTCTCAAATTCCAATAACTCCGCAGAGCTGCAGAGTGTCTGACAGCAGGAGAATGAGGTTGTACTGCTTCCAGGCATGAAGGTGTAAAAACCTGTCTAATGCGTATAGCGCTTGGAGAGAGCTCAGGTTCAGTCTCTGCCGCAGCCAACGTGCCGATCAAATACCATTATCACAGGGTGATAAGACACCCCACCAGGAATTATGTCTATACTGAACAATTCCTGCTGTTATCTCTGATTCCAAACATTTATTTCCGATGCTTGAGCTGTTGTAATTTTGATGTGGAGGGATGAACAAAGAAGGGAAATTGTTTCCCAACCAAGCTAAGTATCAAATATCTTCACAGGTGGTAGGAGCAGACGTGTTTAAAGGGGAAATAAATAGTCTGCCATCGCAAGGAGGTGAAGAAAGAGATATCCAGTACTGGAGTTGAGGGGGGATGAGGGGGGATGGCATCCCCCCTGAAATAAAAACGGTCCAAATCATCCCCCCTGTAAAACTGCCGTCCCTCCTTTCCATCCCTTATGTCATTTCATCAATGAATGTGGTTTTACTGCTATTTCAACATTTAGAGTCATCACCAGAAAAATAAATTATTTGACAATTTTCACCTGTTTCAAGTAAATTTTCACTTGAAATAAGTAGTAAAATCTGCCAGTGGAACAAGATTTATCTTCTTATTACAAGCAAAAAAATCTTGTTGCACTGGCATATTTTTCTACTTATTTCAAGTGAAAATCTACTTGAAACAGGTGAAAATTGTTGTTTTTTCCAGTGATGAGTCTTGTTTTAAGTGTAATGAGATTTTTTTTTACTAAAATTAGACATTTTAACTAGAAATAAGACAAATATTCTTGTTAAGATTGTGAGTTTTTGCAGTGATCCATTTTACTTATCCTGTGAAGGACAGAGTCATATTGATAAGTTCAGAAAAGTGTTTTTTATTGTTGTGTTTTGATGTATTTGATGTAAGCCCAGTGGATATTTAAAGCTTACAGAAGGCTGCATTTAACTGCTGCTATGTCATTCCTGCAGTATTTATGCAGGTGTTTTGGTCACTGCTATTATTTGTAATATATTATATTATTTGTAATCAGCACAAATTATCTGTCCCCATATGATCAAATCCACCATCCCCCCTGATTTTTTTTTTTTACAACTCGAGTACTGGAGATATCCTATTTCAGACTGTCTCTTTATATCTCATGGACTTCACTGCAAAAGTGGACGAATAAAGGAGATGAAGCCCCACTTTCTTTCTGAACGTAGGTTGGCGGGGGGTGAGAGCGGGAAGGGCATCTTGTCACTGACCTGCGGTTACTCTCAGCCCTTATTAACCTCAGGCCAAATCTCAAACAGCGCCGCCAGACCTGCACGGTAAGAACTCGCCACGATTTAACCTCAGATACAGTGTGAAATGTGTAATTTGACCACGTGTGAAGAAAAAGGTGTTCATAACTTTTCCAGATGGCCCACTATGAGGGCCAGGTTGGCTCTCAGAGAGCAGTAGGTGAGCAGCGTTTGAATGGGGGCGGCAGCACGTACTGTCTTGGCATTTTTTCCTCAAAGGTGTGATGTTGAACTCATTTGTATATATGAAAAGTAGCTCAAAGCCTCAGTTCCCAATCGCAGGATGAAGCACAACAACACCTTATCAAACAAATTGTGGTGACCTTTTTAAGAAGAAAACTGAAGTTGAATTATAGAAAATGGTGTTTATTTGTTGTCCAGAGCGTCAGTCTCTCAAATATCCAGAAATATGAATAAGTTCTTTCTATTAAAATTCAACGCATGTATTCAGAGTATGTTTAAACTAAAGGGTCAAACTGGTGACAAGCAGGTTCTCATTCTTACAGCCTGACTCTCTGAGCCACCATTGTCTGAATAAAATACAATTTTTCCACTATCACCCAAAGCTTGAGTGGTAAGCGATAAGAAACAATTTGGCAATTACGTTTAGTGAACAAGGAAAAATATGATTAACATATTAAAAGCCTCTTTGTCTCACACACTTTGGTGCTGAGCATCCAAGACTCCTCTGCAATTTCAGCAGCGGAGCCCACTGTGTAATTTCAACGTGCCGCTGAATCATTTATGTGGGTGCAGAGACAGATGCCGGGCCGCGGCACTCCTGCCGAGTGCAACCACTCAGGGAAAGTGGAGGAGAAATCGCTTTCTCCAAATCTCTTTCTGGTCCATTCTGCTCTGTTTACTTGTTCCTCGAAAACACCCAGAACCTGAGGAGATGAGATGAGGAGAGTCGGGGGAGAAGCGCGGTGCTTGAGTGGACACGGCTCGTCCTCTGGCACTGATCCGTACGGTAGAAGAAAAAAGTGAGGTGTGATCAAACTCCCTTCACAGAATTCACCAACGCAGTCACACTGTCATGCCAGGAGGGAAAACACAGTTTATAAATAAGATTCTGACTGATTCAAAACCTTCTGTTGTGCTTCATCGCTTGCATGAATCCAAGCCTTTTTATTTACTTTGGTGCAGACTCAGTCCCCCGTGTTTACTTCTTTCTATGCCAACTCAATTCTCTTTTTGAAGCAATGGCACTGTTGTCGTTAAAATGCGCCTGTCAGCTCTATCGTGGCAACACCCAGACTTCTATTGTGCCTCTTCCAGCTCTGATATGCTACCACGATTAGACCTACTTGACCTTTCACCTGCCTTTGTCTGCTGTCTTTATGACTCACATTTGTCAAAATTAGCAGCTGCATTCTCCCTTTAAAAAAAAAAAAACATAAAAAAACTCCACACCTGCTGTCAGGTATCACAGAGTGCTTGTGTGATTTTAAACAAATTTGCTTTTCTAACAGCCCTCAAACAGCTTTTTCAGTCCTCTTCATTGCTCGCTCTTCAACAAATGCTTTCATGGATTACTGATACAAAAGCCCCAAGTCAAAGAAGCTCTCAAACAACTTGTGGATGAGTGGGGTGAATAAGCACACCGAGCAGAGGTGTTTCATCTCCCGCTCTGCAGCCAAAACCCTGATGAGAGCACATGCTGCTAAATGATGTGGAATAAGCTGATCATAGATTTCTTTGCATGAAATACATACACTGTCTGTCGCCGTCTCACGCCCTTTCTGTTCACTTCTGCCATTCTCTCCCTCACTTGCACACTTCACTTCCACGTCCGTGTCTGTGATGAACGGATGTAGCTGAGGTGCACGTCTGTGGTGAACGTCTGTGGTGCACGTCTATGGTTGTGGTGCACGTCTATGGTTGTGGTGCACATCTATGGCTGTGGTGCACGTCTGTGGTGGATGGCTGTGGTGCACGTCTGTGGCTGTGGTGCACGTCTATGGTTGTGGTGCACGGATGTAGTTGAGGTGCACGTCTGTGGTGCACGTCTGTGGTGGGCGTTTGTGGTGCACGTCTGTGGCCGTGGTGCACGTCTGTGGTGCACGTCTGTGGTGGGCGTTTGTGGTGCACGTCTGTGGTGCACATCTATGGTTGTGGTGCACGTCTATGGTTGTAGTGCACGTCTATGGTTGTGGTGCACGTCTGTGGTTGTGGTGCACATCTGTGGTGCACGTCTGTGGTGCACGTCTGTGGTGGGCGTTTGTGGTGCACGTCTGTGGCCGTGGTGCACGTCTGTGGTGGGCGTTTGTGGTGCACGTCTGTGGTGCACGTCTGTGGTTGTGGTGCACGTCTGTGGTTGTGGTGCACGTCTGTGGTTGTGGTGCACGTCTGTGGTTGTGGTGCACGTCTGTGGTTGTGGTGCACGTCTGTGGTTGTGGTGCACGTCTATGGTTGTGGTGCACGTCTATGGTTGTGGTGCACGTCTGTGGTTGTGGTGCACGTCTGTGGTTGTGGTGCACGTCTGTGGTTGTGGTGCACGTCTATGGTTGTGGTGCACGTCTATGGTTGTGGTGCACGTCTGTGGTTGTGGTGCACGTCTGTGGTTGTGGTGCACGTCTGTGGTTGTGGTGCACGTCTGTGGTTGTGGTGCACGTCTATGGTTGTGGTGCACGTCTGTGGTTGTGGTGCACGTCTGTGGTTGTGGTGCACGTCTGTGGTGCACGTCTGTGGTTGTGGTGCACGTCTGTGGTTGTGGTGCACGTCTGTGGTTGTGGTGCACGTCTGTGGTGCACGGCTGCGTCCAGTCTTCCGTATCGGTGCAAGTGTGTGTGTATTTGTGTACTGATGGTCTGGTGGTGTGGGATGGACGTGAGTGGAGGGTAGAGAAGAAGAGCTGGGGGGTCGGGGACATTTAAGGACACAGTTTCCTTCAGCGGTGGAATGTTTTCATGCGTGTTCCTGTTTGGAGAGGCAGCTCACGACTCCCAGAAGTTGGCAGGAAACCACAGGCTCCTTACACTGGGGCTGATAAGAAGAGTGGGGGGGGGGGCAGAAGAGGGAGGAGGAGGAGAAAAAGCGGGCTTGTGGTGGGAAGGGAGGGAGGGGTGCTTCAGCAAACCTTCGGGAAGGTAGATTATCCCAGGAAATGCTGGCAGAGCTTCAGCCTTTGTGCACGCCTGCGTGTGTGAGAGATGAGGGGAGAATGAGAGTTGGAAAAAAGGAAAAAGAAAAGCAGCTCCTTCGACTCAGTCAGCAGTGGAGGATTTCAATGGATCCAGGGTTGGCTCCACAAAGGGCTCCAGAACAAAAGGCCTGCGAGCTGAGAATGTGCAGCGTACATGCACGGCCCCAGTCTCACGCTTTGTTCACCCTCAAACGCAACACTGCAGAAAAGACCAATGCAGTCACGCCTCACTTGTCAACGACCTGCCTGTTGATTAGAGATCTGACAGCTCGACTGCCTCACGCCGGAGGAGTCGTGCGTGGCTGCTGCCGCTTTCCCTGAACGCTGGTCTTTACACCGCCACCCGAAACACGCCACGGGCCGCACAGGGAGGTGAAACCATCATCCATCAAAGTGCAGCCTGGCCTGCGTGTACACCTGCAGAGCTTCACAGAGTCACATTCCCTTTTTCAACCAGAACCAGAACCAGGTGCTAGTGGTGCCGGTTCTGAGCTAGGTCTTTGCTCCTTTTTGAGATTTGAAGAACTGGTTTGCTCTTCCCTAAAAACACAGAAAGGCACTACAGAGTAGGGATTGCAAACAATTCTCTTTTCCATTCCAGTGGTCACGAATGACGTCATCACACACGTGCGTAAGTCAGCAGTCAATATTAATTATGGCGCCCAAGTGATACAAACGCTTGAAAGTCTGGTTACATTTCAGTAAGAAAGATGACAACAGGCAACTTGCAATACTTGCCAAGTGAATATTTCGTCAAAGGGAGGTTGCATGCAATAACAATCAATGATTGTCGCGTTTTCGACCCGCTCTGGACTAACGTCGGTAATTCTCAACCCAGCAGCAGCAGCAACGTTAGCATGCCCTTGCCTAATAATACTGCAGGTAACTAATTAACTAACGAAAACTGCCCATTGTTGTCCTTTCTTTCCAAATGAGAATCGATAAGGGAATGGATTAAGAACCGAATCGTACAGCAGAACCGAAAATGGAATTGGAATCGTAAAAATCTTATCGATTCCCATCCGTACTACAGAGTAATGTCATCACATACGCTCTAACGTGAGCTGAGCCGCGCTGTGCGTGTGTTTGCAGAGAGACGCGATGCACAAAGGACACGGATCAAAGAGGTTTCCTCCCCAAAGCAGCGTCGTAGTGCTGCCAGTGTTCCTGCCATCAGCTGTTGTTAATAACGGCTGGCATTTGTGAACGCTGACCGCTAAGACCCTGATTCCCAACATCAGGATTTACACAGCATCTCCAACGGGAGACAGATCTGGCTTGCGTGCAGATGTCTGGATGAAATGAGCGCAGACCACCTGCAACAAATATCACCTTGGAACCCTGCAAGTTCTCATTGGTCGGTTGTATTTCTGTATGTTTTGTATTAACATTGTTGTAAACCAGCATAATAACCAGTGACTGAGGTCATGAAATAGCGGAGTAAAGTACATCAGAAGAACATGTATGCATGCATATTAATTCACCCGCCCCCCCTCAAACATCTCAGACCCTGGTTTTCGCAGCCTTTGTTGGTGACAGTCTCATCTTTGACTGGTAGAAACCTGCACGCCCCTTTCTCTCTCTTTTTAAGCCGAGCCGTGGACTCATGCCATCAGACAACATGCCGTCCCTTATCTTTCCGTTCATCTGAGCTTCTATCCAGACAGCTGAATGACTTTTCTGCACAGAGTTGATGAATAATTTCCGATGTGCATAAAACAGTTTCCCTTTTTAATGTCTGCAGCAGAACCAGAGCCAGCGGTTTTGTGAAGAACTGCCAGGCCCACGCGGCCGTGCTGATCACAGCGACGTGACGGATTGTCATGCAGAGCTGCTTCAAGGTTGGAACCAGCTCACACACATGCAGCTACAAGGCTTCTGACCTTGGCCTCTGTGCAGAGAGACTTCCTGTCTCCCCGGATCCTCCAGCAGTGTTAGCAGCAGCAGATGCTGGAGGAATACAACCAATCCTGACATGGGGAGAATAAAACATCGGTGTAATCTGCAGATTGGATCTCCCAGAACAGCGCTGCCAGTAAAATCAGGAAACTTTTCTTTGTCTTCCAACTTGTTTGGATTGTTTCACTGGCTTCAGATCCATGTTTTATTTAAGACTTCTAAATAATGTGGTCAGTGAAGACATCTTTGTACTTTAAACACAATTATAACAAAGACACGTTTGAGTTTTTGCTTCATTTTATGAACATTCACATTTATTCCAGGAAAAGGGTTTATGGATATTTGTTCAAGTTGATCCAGACTTGTTCTGACGTGTTGAGCATCAACCAAAATCTTATAAGACGGATACAAACTCGGGTACTAAGTTCAGATTTGCGTGAGAGAATCTGAGCCTTTTCTTTTGCAGCTGAAATGCTGAATGCATGAATGCTGCTGATCTTAAACAGCAGTGTCAGTGTTATTGCGTCCGCTCAGCTGTATATTGACTTCATCCCCCAACATGCTCGTCACTCCCCAAAGACGGATGAATATACACATGCGGCATATATGTCAGGGTCATGGGTCCGCTGGAGCTCATCCCAATTCCCTCCAGGCGCACCCTGCACGGGTCACTGGTGCCTCGCAGGGCTGCATACAGACAAGCAGCCACACATGCTCACACTCATTCCTGAGGGCCGTTTATAATCACCAGTTAGTCCAACAAACATGTTTTTGGACCGTGGGAGGAAACTGGGGGAACCAGGAGAACCCAATGAACTTCCCAATGAAAGGCTCCTGGCAGAACCTGAACCAACATCCTTCTCGTTGCGGGGCATGCATTGGTTATATCTACTGTATTTTCTGGACTATAAGCCGCTACTTTTTTCATAGGTTTTGAACCGTGCAGCTTATACAAAGGTGCAGCTATTCTGTGGATTTTTCTTCCACCGCTCTGGGTGGTTTAACCGGAATAAGAATCAAAACTAAGACAAAATAAATGCAAAGAAGAATATGCTTCTTCTTCTTTAGCAGATGGAAGTAGAAGCAAATTTCAAACAGATAAATAGATAAATAAATACCGGTTATTTTCTCTTGGTTCTGTCCCGTTTTAATCAGCAAAGTTGCTGCCGTGTTAAAAGACACTGTTAGGAAAGGATCTATTTAGGTTCAAACATGTACATCATTTACAGTTCAAAATCGTTCTGTACATGTAGTAAATATCTAATCTAACAACAGAAATATCTGCGGCTTGCATATCTTTTTTTTTAAATAGAGCGGATGCGGCTTGTATGCAGGTGCGGCTTGTATATCTTTTTTTAATTATTTTTTAAATAATAGAGCGGATGCGGCTTATATGCGGGTGCGGCTTATAGTCCAGAAAATACAGTATTTTGTATCATAATGCAACAAACATATTATGAACGCTATATTTTCAGCAGATTTTATTGCCGTGTTAGAAGAAGATGTGAAGCCCTGGCGCTCTGGCATATCGTGATGGATAATATTTCAAATTTCTTGCCTCTACGTAAGGCTTACCATCACATTTCTCATTTCTCATGTAATTTGACAGATTTGTTCAGCCGGGGTCCATGCAGCTGTAAACTGGTGATAGTGATTTACTTCAGTTTGTGTGTAATGAAGGTTGAACCGTGAACTGATCCGTCACAGATAGCTGCCGCGAGATCGCTGCTGCGGCAGTTTTGGAGCCAGGCCGTACATGTAAGCATATGTTCAATTTGTACTTAAAAAAACAACCCAAAAAATGTAAATTACGATCAGTTGCAGCATCATGCGAGCATTTGTGAAGGCTTCACCACAGCTGTCTCCGCCCACCGCTGCTGACGCCTGCTTCCCCCCACCTTCCAGGCGAAGTGCTGCTAATCTCCGACAAGCCTCTGACTCCGCTGCCAACCCCCCCCACCTGCTTTAAACATCACCTCAGCTGTCTCGGCGGCGGTGAAAGTGCAGCTGCAGGAACGGCCGCTGAAGGCATGTGGTCCTGCGCAGTCTCCGCTCTCCTCGGCGAGCCTGAACAAGCGTTGACCCGGGGTTGGATGCAGGTCACAAAATAACAAAAACGGAAATACTTCAGCAAAGTTAAATGTCTCCGTTTAAAGTGCTTCCCATCTCCGTCACTTGTTTGTAATTTTATGACAAAGACAAACAATGTAAGACACAAAAACGACATCATGCAGTTTTAATATTTAAAATTACTTACTATGATGAAGCTGATTAAGGCAGGCCAGATTATAAACTGAACCTCATTTTCATTAACCTAATTGTAACCTAAATGAGATTAAAGGGAAAGGTCATTAAGGGTCACGAGTCTCCACTTTGCATGGCTGCTTTTAGGAAAGTGGATGAAGCGATCTAAATCTTCTCCTCTTGAATCCTTCTTCTTCTCTGGTTGCAGCTGCCTGGGCTGAGCCCCACATGTGCAACCGCAACCTCTGGTAATTCCAACATGCGCGCACACACACGCGCACACACGCACACACAATCCAGGGGATTATAAATCACAGGCTCTTGGGAAGGCTTCAGCTGACTACGGCTGGTGTTTATGGGCTTCTCTGACTGAATCCAGCTGTTCGGGGCCACACAATGCAGCAAGAAATGCAGTCAATTTGGCAGATTAGCGTATTGACAGATGGTGAGCCATCCATCCTGCAATCAATATGTTTTATTTCAATCCCCTCAAATGTTTACTCACAATTCTGAACACAGAATGCCTCTCTCTGCAAGGCCCCAGTGGTTCATACGGTATCTCCGTCCGCTCTTACCCCTCCTCCTCCTCCTCCTCCTCCTGCCTCCATCTCTTCCCTCCTCCCAAGAATGACTCTCTGACCGCTCGAGCAGAAGCAACACTCGCTGCAAAAGTGCAGAGGGATATGCGTCTACCCCTCCTCAAATAGGGCAGCCGGATCAAGCAATCAGACAAGACATCCATCACTATGGTATAGGGTGGAGTAACCGACCTTGATGCAGTCTTCACACTCAATTTCAGACACCCTTGGGCTCAATTATGGGGACGTTTAAGCAATGAGAACGCAACCAGCCCTCACATTCGTTTCTTAGGCTACTGGATGTGCTGAAGCCCAGGAGAATACAAGCGTTATAGGAGGGACAGGGGGTGGGGGATTGTGGGGGATTTGAGTCAGCAGGTGACAAGAGCATCAGAGAATGATGATGGAGTAACAGAGCTTCGGGAGATGAGAAAAGGGGAGGGTCGAGAATAGCTGTAATAGCTTGGTAATTACCATTCCAAAATGTCCCGGTTTCTGGCTTCTGCTGGGAGACTAAAAGCAGTGGCTCGGTGTTATACAGGGGCACGATAAACACTGCAGATCTTCTCTTCTGTGTAACATGGTGATACTCACCAGATGCACCACTCTGAAGTCTCTTCTTGTCAGGCTGGTGTGGTGAGGACCCAGATGCAGGAGAGCGAGGCAGGAGTTGGCAACAAAAAGGGTTTATTTTCCAAACCAAAAAACAAAGCGCTGTTTAGCAGGATCAAAAACACAAGGACACAGGGATAAAAAAAAAAACTGGTGCAAAAAACAGGCAGGACGCATGGAGGAGAACACAGTACTGAACCACAAGGAGCAAGGGAATGACAAGACCAGATATACACAGGGGATAACGAGACACAGGTGCAGACAATCAGGGCAAATGGGACACAGGCGGGGCAAAACAGAAACAAACTGGGGGAAATGTCAACCACTGACACTTCTCAAACAATGGTCCTCATCTTTTTGCTAAGAAGACAGAATATAATGTGCTGGGTTTCCTCCCACCGACGTTGTCGGGGCACTGGTCTGTGTCAGTGTATAGTCATACCATTTCTACATTACGAATCATTGACGTTTCATCAAAGTCGTGAGAATCAGACATCTCATATGTTGTGGGCAGCGCAGAGGAACACTGCGAGCATTGGTTGGCTTTCACGGTGGTCGAGAGAGAGAAGTCACCAGCTCTTTCCCTCCAGTCTGAGAAAACAAAGCTGGTCATTTGATACCCAGACGGGACACAGCTTGGAAGAGGACGGCTATCTGACCTGTGAGGATCCGATAACAAGCTGGATGGTCCCTCTCCTCTGCAGCCCCCGGGACACGGCATCCACGGTTTTCCAGATAGATTTTCACATTTTGATTCATGTGACCACAGAACAGTTTTCCATTTTGCTTCAGATCATTTCAAATTAACTTTTGGCGACGTTTTCTGGATTGTGTTCGCACTTGGCTTCTTCTTTGCACGCTGAAGCCGTAGGCTGCATCTGAGGATTGGGCAGGGAACTTGTTCACAGACGGTGTTCCTGAGCCCTTGCAAGGAAAACCAGCAGGGAATCCTGCCTGTTTTTAATTCAGTGTGCCTGTAAGATCACCAGAATCCAGTTTTGCAGCCTTGTCCAATGTGCATGGAGATTCCTTTTAAATCTCATAGACTGTAGATCGGTGGTTGCTGCCATCCGGCACACTCGCCTGGCTGGACCAGAACTGATCGTACCAACCCAGACTGAGCCGTGGAGCTCTATGCAAACGTGGCTGTGTCAGAGTGAGCGGGTAGGAAGTGACTGTGGATAGAAGAGGATAAATTGCTTTTCAAGGACTCAGTAACCCCCAACTCCCACTGATGTAAAAGCTCTACCATAAACACCAACAGTATCCCAGGAAGAGCAGGCACTACACGTGGGTAATTTTCAAAGAGCGAAAAAACATCTCAGGATTGATCCACCACAGTGCGAGCACAAGAGACAACTTAAGCATCTGTGGATGTAAAAGCTGGCACTCACTCTCAGAGTCTCTCCGCAGTAGTTGAGAAGAAAGACAGACAGCCTGTGAATGGACCTGAACTCCCTCCCCTCCCCCTCTATGTGTGTGTATACATTATATATATATATATATATATATATATATATATATATATATATATATATATATATATATATATATATATATATACATATATATATACACACACCGGTATGTATATATAAAGCTAACCCCTGCAGAGGCGTGAAGTGCTTATCCCTGTTTCTTTTCCATTTTCACTCTTTGACAGGGCCTGTTGTTCCTCCCTCCTTGTCCACCAGTCAGCAGGCGTTAGCCCCGTTCTGCCGCTCCCCTGGGAGTTCAGTTGAGGAACACCACCTGCAGGTTTGAGTGGCATCATTAACAAAGGTCGGATGTGCTTGCTGTGAAATTATACACACATGAATTTCTCATTGACTTGTTAATACACCTGATTCCCTTGCCCTGGGTTACAGTCTGCCCTTTGCTGCCTGTTGGGGGGGGGGGTTAGACAGGAGCAACACTGCGTGGCTACAGTGCATTTGATTTAATTAAGAGTTTCCTGGTAACACTTCACACTTGAGTTAAGCAAGCATGAAAATACAACTAACACCATTAATGAAACCTAGCGGCAAAGCACATCAGTGTGGGATCTGTTTGAGTGTGGATTATAGCTCTGCAGTCCGTAACAGAGGCGGCATGTTGTTCTGCTCCGCTTTGTCGGGCTAGTATTGCTCCAAGATCACATTTTAACATAACATTGTATTTTACTTACGTTCTTCGCTTTCAGCAAAAATGTAAAGTAATTCAAACTCACATGCTTATCGTGCAGCTACAGGGCTCTGGTCTGCAGCACAGTCGAGCAGGTGGCATCTCAATTATTCCACTGCTAAATGACTTGATTTTGAAACTGGTAATAAATAGCCACAAACAGTGCTCATAAGCCAGACTGCAGGTGATATACTTGTTGTGAGAGTTACTGCTGTGGACACCTCAGTTCTCCACCACGTTCTGTGTTGAGGGTTCAGGTATATTCCAAGTGAGCGAGAAGTCTTTTTGTCGCTGGCTGTCTTCACGCTAAAGTTTAATGTGAAAGTTTTATTACATAAATATAATCATAACAAAATATCCTCCAAGCTCTTGGCTGCTAATTAAATGAGTCATTTTGACTTGAAAAAGTGGTGATCCAGCCAACTGTGACAAACCTGAACACATGTTTGAGCAGAAGGATTGTTGCTCTACACAACAACGACACGCTCTAAGACAGTTTGAGGGAACAGATTGAGGCCAGAAGAAACAACATTAATAATAAGCCAGTTAAATTAGAAAACACCTTTTTGAAAATGTTAACAACCGGCTGCTGTTTATCATTTACATTTCTGCACCAGTTTCAGAAGATTTTGCAGGTTGTTTATCGGAGTCGTTTTACAAAACCTTCAGTAGGAGAAAGTTTTACTGGCTTGAGCTACCAAGAAGTCCAGTAACATAACAAGACATACAAGAGCATAACCACCCGCCACATATTCAGCAGGTCACCAGGCCCACACACGGCCAAAGTTCCGGGGACCGTCCTGGGACCGAGCAGCGGGGGAGCCCGGGTCCGGGGCGCTGGCTGTGGGGGAGCCCGGGTCCGGGGCGCTGGCTGTGGGGGAGCCCGGGTCCAGGGCGCTGGCTGGGGGGGTCCGGGACCATCACTGGAGCAGGGGCTGATGCGTCCGGGACCACCACCAACGACCTGCCCAGGACCACCGCCGGAATAGCGGCTAGCTGGGGCTGGCGCCGACGCCGTCGTCGGCGTCGCTCCAGAGCCTGAATGCTCCTGGGCCCACCGGGCCGAGCCAGGCGTGTTCCCCAGAAGGGGGATTCCAGCTCATCCGGGGATTCCAGCTCATCCGGGTGTCGCCAACCAGGAATAGTGAGTTCCGCCTCCCGGTACACGATGTCCCAGAAGGCGGAACTCTCTCCTGCTGGGTCCATACCGGTCGGTCAGTTCTGTCACGGTTGGTGTTTGTTGAAGACCCAAACGCAGGAGAGCAGGAGGCAGGAGGCAGGAGTTGCAAAAAAGCAGGGTTTATTTTAAAGAAACCAAAAACCAAAGCGCTGCTTAGCAGGATCAACAAACACAAAGCAGGGATTAAAAAAACTGGAGCAAAAACTTGGCAGGAAACATGGAGGTAGAAACAGTACGGAACCACAAGGAGCAAGAGAAAGACAAGACCAGATATACACAGGGGATAAAGAGACACAGGTGCAGACAATCAGGGCAGATGGGACACAGGCGGGGCAAAACAGAAAAAAACTGGGGGAAATGTCAACCACTGACACCCAGGACATGCTGCCCTTGGACGGACGGACGGATGGATGGATGGACGGATGGACGGATGGATGGATGATGGATGGATAGGTGGATGGACGGCTGGACGCATGGACGGGTGGATGGGTGAATGGATGGACGAATGGACGGATGGATGGATGGATGGATGGATGGATGGACGGACGGACGGACGGACGGATAGATGGATGAATGGACGGATAGATGGATGGATGGAAGGAAGGATGGATGGATGGATTAAAGCTGGTATACAAACATAAAATTCTGTAATTGTGAAGATTTATAAAAGAGTACATGCAGCTTCATAGTTTACACTTAGTTAACACATTTGCACATTTCTGCTTTGGTGTGAACACAGAGTTTGATTTCACTTTCAGATGATGAAAACAAGTTTGAGAGGCATAAACAAAGATCATTGTTTATTTGCCATACAACTCAACCACATGCAAAAAATTCAATTTTTATGAGTGAAGCTATGGGCTCAAATTAATGCCATAAGTATTTTGTATCTGTAAATAAACTTTGTACTTGTAGAAATATTTTTTGCGTGTGCAAAAAATATTTGTACTTGCAAAAAATATTTGTACTTGTAGAAATATTTTGTGCGTGTGTAAAAAATATTTGTACCTGCAAAAAATATTTGCACTTGCAAAAAAAGTTTGTACTTGTAGATACAAAGGTACAAACTTTTTTTACAAAAGCTACAAACGTTTTACAAAGCTACAAACTTTTTTTACAAAGCTACAAACTTTTTTTTACAACTACGAGTTTTGGCAGTGTTTTGACGTGCCAAAACTAACAGCCAATCAGCGATCTTTAGCACGGGTTTCAAAGGGTTTCTGGATAGCCAATCAACACATTGCATTGCCTACTGACGTCGCCGCCATATTGGATGTGGCAAGACTGGGCTGCAAACTAATACAAGTAAATGGACTTATTTTCATAAAGCACCTTTCTACAAAGAAATTTACGTTTTCTCATTTATTCATTCACACATGCACTAATATACTTGGGAAACAATTAGGCACCAAATATAATATATTTAATTTTCTCAGACGGCAAAAATTAGGAACTTTATTGATCCCACATAGGAGTAATTCATGTTATATCAGCTATAGAGAACAAGGTAGTGCCGAAAAACAATATATATCCCCCCTCACAAAAATAAGAAAAATACAGAAACATATTCTCTCATTAACAAAGTATATTTTACATCTTTACACATTACATTACATTTTATGTTATTGTTATTTTATTGTCTGAAAAATGGTTCAAATATGTTATTTTGTTATTTTAATTTTTTTTTATTCGTTTTGTTGATAAAAAAATATGTCTCTATTTTTGTGAGGGGGGATATATATTGTTTTTCGGCACTACCTTGTTCTCTATAGCTGATATAACATGAATTACTCCTGTGTGGGATAAATAAAGTTCTTATTTTTGCCGTCTGAGAAAATTAAATATATTATATTTGGTGCCTAACTGTTTCCCAAGTATACTAGTGCGCGTGTGAATGAATAAATGAAACGTAAAACGTAAATTTATTTGTAGAAAGATGCTTTATGAAAATAAGTCCATTTACTTGTATTAGTTTGCAGCCCGGTCTTGCCACATCCAATATGGCGTGTAATTTCAGTGTAATCTCGTTATCTGTTGCTCCCACTGGACGTCCAGCGTTATATGTAGGTTTTTCTCACGTGCATCGTCAATAGCGGCACAAACAGCACAGCCCACTGCGTTTATGTTCGACTGAGTCGCTAGAAAAAGTTAATGTAACAGTCCCCATTAGCTGTTACGATTCAACCAATATCTTCTGTATCACACTTCAGGACAGCCCACCTTGAAACCTGACATGGTTTTGAAGACATTTCAACTCCAATCTGACGGTAAAGGTGAAAGTCTTATCCTACAATGCCTGTATGAAACTTCAATGAAGCTAACTTTCATCCACATTGAAGAAAATCCTGTTTAGGATTCCTGCGGTGACGGGCTACTGCTACTGATGTAATACAGGGAAATACAACCATCATCTCTGCACACATGTCCTCACACGTCCCCCAGAGAGGAGGCTCTTCTACATAAACGTGAATCTGTCTGATGGCTCCATGTAGCGTGAACAGTTAGCGGTCACAGCAACATTAGGAGTCAAGCAGCTGTGTCAGATCCGACCGTTCACGCCTGCTGCTCGGTCTCGTGATGGGAGCTTTCGTCCTGTCCTTGTCTGCTGAAGCGAGTGTGTGCAGTGCAGTCGGGCCCTGGGCGGGCCATGTTTGCGGCGCCCTCCCGTGTGACTGTAACATATGAAACGCTCCATGGTGCGTTTGTGTTTCTGCTCTGTGAGTTACACGCGGAGGCTGATGTCGTGGTGATGTTATCAGTGGAACTGGAATAGATAGTGTGTTATCATTTCAGTCCTTGACTCGAAGAAATGAAATATGCGTTGTTCTGCAGATAGCATGGGGAAAAGAATCACAAGGGGGAAAAACTGAGATTACAAGGTTTCATACAACAAGAAAAATAATGGAGGAATGGTTTGACAGTGTGTAAGAGGACTGTTATAGTAATACAAGATTAGAAATCACCCGGCAACTTGCCTGCAGGCATGTGTGAGTCGGGGTTCAGGTCACGAAAGGGTTCATCAGCTCGAGGATTAAAGTCGTTCAACTCGGGTTTCCTGGAGGCCGGATGGCTGACTTGTAAATCAATCCGTTCTTTGCCCCCGTGAGTGAGTGGGCTCCATGTGTTACAGCTGCGAGAGAGAGGTTCGGCACATTCCTGCTCCTCTAAAACTGAATGTTCTGGTCCACAGCACGTTCATATTTGGAGTGAAGGTGTCGGTCGGGCTGCCAGCATTCCTCCAGCAAAAATGGATCTCAGAGGCAAATCTGAGAACAGCATTTTTACAAAAACTGTGAGGAAAGGCGGACCCCCTTTGACCCCGCAATGCTACGTCACAGATGGCATTTCTGATGTTTAACAACATCCATAGTCTCCAGAAGCCCAGCCCAGCCCACTCTGGTCCGGGACTTTGTCTCGTATGCCACCAAGACACCGACACATTTCTCAAGCGATGAACTGATGGACCACCGTGAGAACATCCTCAAACTTTTGCTCATCAGGACTTTCGTCCTTTCTCTGGCGCAGCAGCTTCACCGCGTCGCCTCCACGTCATGTCCACATTTGTAGGTTTCAAATCAAGTAGCTTGATCAAGATGGTTAGTCATCTGGTACTTTCTCCAATGTCACTATTAAGCATTGACTTAATACGTAAAGGAAAATAATCTTTTTCCTTAAAAGGTCTAAAAATGTCAAACATACACATAGACAAGACAAAAAGCAATACAATTGACATTATACAGTACTTCTTAATTGTTTAATAAGAACAGATTATCACCAACAATGACCTTAAACTCAAAAGATAAATAAAACCTACTTTCACAAATACTGATTCCAAGCACTTTGTCAGGTTCACAAGTAGAAGGCTTTTAAAGAGACAAATGTCCCAACATTTACCCAACTGGAGTACCGCAGAGGGACCTTTAAAGACGTGTGCACCGATGTCCTACAACCTCAATGAACCAAAATGATCTTGTGAGGAGGAATAGGCCAACAGCAACGTGAAAGGCTGATAAAATCAAAAGTGACTATTACTTCAGCCAACTTGAGTTGGACAGGGTGTTCTGAATACAACAAAACCCATCTGATGGGGACAAATCCTCTGCCCAAACAGGAGGAGGAGCTTACTTTGCAAAAATACGGGAGAAATGGACGTCCAATAGAGTGTCTCTGCACGATGTTACGCTCGAAGAATAAAATTCCTTCTCACAAGTCTCATACTTTACTATGAAGATGCCAGAAGAACAAAACATTAACCTTCCTTTCTTATCAGAGTCCAGAGTCAGACGTCCTACAGTTTGGATGTTTTTTCTGTAAACTGGTGTCCAGAAGGAAAGTCTGCTCTCGATTAGAGGCTGTCACGACGCCTTCTGTTACAGTCTTTAATTCTTCATTTTTCAACAGGCTGTCTGAGGCTTGCCAAGCTGTACATTTCCAAGAACGGGCCAGTTGGCATGAACCTCCATTATGTGTTGTTTTCAGTTTCTCTCTCGCTCTGTCTTGTTTTCGCTGAGATGAAGCCTAAAAACAATCCACTTTTATTTGCTGCTGCCTCGGTGATCCTTGAGAGAGGAGTCGCAAATCTGCTGACGCTGATTCCTAAGTACTGTGGTTTATAGAATCGAAGCAAGGCCCGTGAAACACACAGCGGGTTAGGGTTAGCTCGATAACCCCTCCTGACTCCTCCTACCGCCCCTCGACTCGGCTGCAGGCCCCGGAGAGCCTTGCATTCACACTGCCCACCACGCGTTAGACACATTCTTCATCCAGGGACGATAACGCGGTCTGATATTAAAGAGCCTGCAGAACAATGGCCAACATGCCAAATGGACTCAGGGGGTGTTTCTATTGAACAGTGTTTTGCAAATGTGGGTAATTCTCATAAAATGACATCCCAAAGAGACTGTGTGCCCGTAACTCCCAGCATCTTGTCCAGAAGATGAAGTCAGTGGATCATCATCCTCTGCCTCGGTCCCCTCAGTGCACGCCATCCTGCCTTCTTTCATAAGATCTGGTCATGTGACCGTCTATGTGATGCCTGTCTCCAGTGAATAAGTAAGTGAATAAAGGTTCACTTATACGTGAAATAAGTGTTTCTATTACAGTCTATTGACATGTCTGGAAAACCACATCATGTACGCAGGAAAATGTTGCGACATTTCTTTGAGATATTTAGGTTTCGTGCAAATAAAGTGGTTATGGAGATGCGAGTCATGACTGCACTGAGACGACCAAATCCGCTTTATAACCCTGACACTAACAGATTCAAAAGACCTTTCCGGGAGAGGCAGCCATAATAGTTTTTTATGGAAAGGTCATGGCTGTGTTCTTCCGCCCACTCGTCAGTCATGTGTCGAGCCCTCGCCTAATAGATAAACAGCTCCGAGTGGGTGGATAAATGGATGCGATCCGTCAAAACGCTCATTAACATCTGTGTTACCTTACGACCTCTGAGCTTCTCCAGGGAGATCTCACGCACAGCCGTCCAGACTGTTGTAGTTCCCCAACCGTGGAACAACTTCCTGTGTTGGTAGTCTAACTCAAGAAGCTAATAAAAATCAACGCCACCTCTCTTCTGCTTTCTTCTCCCTCCCCCTGACAAGGATGTGTGGCAGACCCAAGTGCAGCACAATGGCACTGAGTGTTCAGTAAAAGTCTTTATTAAAGTCAACCTCACAGCAGGCAATAGAGCAGAGTTCAGTCCTCAGGATCGTGGAACGCTCAGAGTGGCAGGGGAGCGAATGCCAGAAAACAGCTGGTGTGAGCGCTGAGCAGATCTGGAAGCTGGAACACAGGAACTGAAACGCTGGTCAGTCAGAGGAAACGCCACACAGCCCAGGAAGCAGGCAAGCAGAAACCAGAGACGCTCAGGCAGAACTCGTGGTCGGGGACAGAAGGATGAGGTGATTACCAGGACAGAGACAGGTGAACAGGTCGGGGACAGGCAGGGTCGGCAACGAGTGACCAGTCCAGGGAAAAACGCTGCAAAGTCAGGCATGACACAAGACCAACAGGCAGTGACTGGCTAGCAGTGCAGGGCTTAAGTAGAAGCCCAGGGCTGATTGCAGATGTGGAGCAGGTTTGGTAGGCAGGAGAAACCATAGTGACATGAGGAAGCGGAGCTGGCAGGTGAGTGAGGCAGGTATGGAGCTGGAGTGGATGTGACACCTCCACCCCGATGCCACCCCCCCCCAGTAATGTGCATAGAACTGGATGTATCTTACTTCGGTTTTCTCTGTGATGATGCCTGTCCTCGTCCTGTAAGTCGTTTACGCGTAAAAGCATCTTACAAATTGTTGTAAGAGATTTGCTCACCATTCATCATCTGTTTGGGACACTGATGTGGTGAATTTGGTGTTCCAACGGCGTTAGAAGTGTGTGTGTGTGTGTGTGTGTGTGTGTGTGTGTGTGTGTGTGTGTGTGTGTGTGTGTGTGTGTGTGTGTGTGTGTGTGTGTGTGTGTGTGTGTGTGTGTGTGTGTGTGTGTTCTGACCAAATCTATGCATAAGCCTAACATCTTGCAGATGTGTAAGAGCTGGATTCTTCTGAATCGACCGCAGAGATTAATGTCATGTGGGCTGGCGCCTCATTGATTTGGTGTTGGACAGATTAGTGCACATTAGTGTTACATGCTGAGGGCTGGGATATATTAAACGGGAACACCCACTTTTAGCCTGACTTCCATCACGCTGTCTCTCGTCTTCCCGGGGAGACAGCATGATGGTCTGATCGAGAACAAAAAGATGGATCTGTGACAGAAAGTGCGTGTCTTGAGTCTGTGATCCATTAGAATGAGTTTGAAACTTTGATAATTAAATGAATGTAGATCTTTCATCTTTCTCATTGAAACATCATTTGGCTTTGGGATGTCTTTGTACAGTTCATGCGATGAAGCTTGGTCGTGCCAAAAAGCCATGGAGGAAGAAGTGAGAGCCCTCCCTGTATGTGGGCCACGCTGGTGTTGGACATGCATGGCCGTTTAGATTTTTGGTTTATTTTGGTTTATTGCTCACTAATAGCTTCTGTTGCCAACATCTATCTCCCAACGCAGTCTCTATCCATGTGCTGCATTTGTAAAGATGTCCATGAACATCGTTCAGTCCTCGTCCTTGTAGTTTATCATGATCAGAATCCATTAAAGTATGCATAGATAAAAGACATAAGACGTGAGCCACGGCAGTCTTTTTTAAGTGTAGTTTAAATGCTGGGTGGTGCACCGCTTAAGCTAATCATTGTTTAACTGAAATACACCGACGAACTGCTCTGGCTGCTCTGGATTGGACTTTGATTACCAGGGAGTAGCACCAACGGTCTTTGCATTCAATCCCATCCCCGGAAAAAGTTTTGCAACAAGCTAACTTGTCTGAGTGATCCTTGCAGCACGCCTGCACTATTTAAACCAGCTGCAGGTCAATTAAAGCAGACACTCTTTCAGGGTTCAAAGATCATCAGCTTTAAGTAAGTAAATAGATCCAAGTACAAACTTGTTATCTGACTCTTCTCTTTTCTTTTTACACGCTGAGTCACTCTGCTTGCTGCCGGCTTACAGATAACACCCCTGAAGTGCATTTCCTATTTGGTCCGACACCGTTCCCACAGCGTGACTCTGAATGTTTCATTAGATTCAAGTCTTTGATGGCAGGCAGCAGATGTCTGAAGAAGGCATAAGCAGGAAGTTTAGAGAGCCACTTTTCTTTGAAGACAAGCTCTTTAAAGGCACTTTACCTCCTTACAGGCCATTTTCTCTCTGCTGATACTGTGTGTCAACTTGGAGGCACGGCTGTACACCGCGCTAGATGTAATCTACACCTCGAAGGACAGAGATTGAATCATGTCTGGCTGTTGATGCGTGAAGTGCTGACAGATTCAGTGTAGCAGCACATGTGGGTATCTGCTTTCATGCAGCTCTTACTGTGGGGCAGCGATGGGGAAGGACACCTATTCTGCAGCGCTGCACGATAATGCACGATGCTGCACGATGCTGCACGATGCTGCACGACTGCACAGGGCACACGCTTGACTGACATTAGATTGGGCAAGATAATGAGTTTAAAACTGGTGGTTTTATGAATGAAGATCACGAGAGAGGCAGAGTCATGAGGAGAAAAGAGAAAGTCTGATGTGGAACTAACCAGTATATGTTTCCTTTTCTTTTTTAAATCTACTCAGCACTCCTGGTGAATTTTCCTTGACGGGGCTACACAGGACCAGATGCCAGAATTACATTTATTTTTCTTTTAAGCATCATTTCACGTGGGTTGGAATCAAAACACCCCAAATGTTAATGCCTGCCTCCTTCATCCTCACTGTGCTGTTGCAGCTCCCAGTTATTTCAGGGGGGATAAATTACCTCTGTTAAGAGTGTTTGACTCTGTGGACCATCCATAAAACTCAGTTGCAGGGGGTGCTTCAATCCACTGTTGATATGGGGCATTGATGTAACAGATGTAAATTACCACTTGTATGCTGATGATAGTCATTTACAATGTACCACCAAAGTTGTTGTCAGTAACTTGTCTAAGCTGAAATATTCTCTTTAACAGTGAGAACAGGTAATATAATCTTACCTCCGTGTTCACTTGGATTCACCTGAATCAGTAACTGAAACTTGAACTTTTTTATGTGGGTGTTTCAATCGATCAGTCAGAGTTTTAAATCACATGTGGGCAACTGTAAAATAGAAAAAGAAAAAGAAAAAGGAAATTGCAGCTCAAATTTACTCTCAACTTTAGAAGCAAGTTTGTTTCTCATTTAATGCGAAGAAGAGACTTGCTGCAACATGTCTGCCTGCATTGGACTATGGAGACCGTGCTCCTGCTCATGCAGGATTTGCTTTATAACACACCGTAAAACCAAACCTCACCTTTGTAAACCTCATGTCCAGGCTGGATGGCCTGATCTGTCGATGCACACATGAATCTACCAGACCTTCTCAGTGTGCCCCCTCCCTACATGTGTACAGTGTTTGTACAGAGTGTGGGGGGTGGAGATCGTCCAGCGTTGGGATCTTTCAGACTGAAACGGCTTACAAAACATCTTCAAGCTCTTCGCTCCTATTGGCTGAATTCTAACTTCGTCTCACGTCCATCGTATCTGTTTTGACTGTAACTTGGTTTTTACTTGGTCTCCTATGGGATGTGCTGTTGCTGCTTCTTGGTGAGAACTCCCTTGAAAAAGAAATGTGTACTTTCAACCCCTCCTTCCTTGCTGATTAAAGAATGTCTCAGTACGCGAACATTTCAGATGCCCTCCTGCTCCAGGAAACCTGTCCCACATTACGGGTCGCTGACAGACTGGTGTTTGCATCTGATGGTGATCCATTCATTTGAATCAGGTATGTTGGAGCAGAGAAACATATAAACCATGTTGGGCCTGGACTCACTGCTGGGAGGGAGTTCTCTTTCTTCCACTGACAGCAGGACAGCCCCACACCACCGTGCACCCACCACTTTAATGTTTGTACGGAGTTTTAAAGGTTGATTGCTGAATCTAGTATTGATAAATTGACAGTTTACGGAGCAGAGTTTGATTAATTTTCTAAACTTTACCAATTTGAACTTCCATACATTTTCTTAACTGACTGCCTTGAACAGACCTGACTAAGTTAAATGACATTTAAAAGAATACGTATGAGTGTGCATTAACATTTTGAGCCTCTACGTGCAGCACTGACCCAGCGCTAACTTCAGCCTCAGTCGACAGAGATATCTAACAGCAGACAGGCCAAACGAGGAGCCGTGCAGAAAGCAACATTGTTGGTTTGTTGTTTCCGCCTCCCACTGCGCTTGCAGCCTCCCTCCAGCACCGCCTCTCAGTGAAATATTAATCGTGTTTGACAGCTGTTTCAGCAGGGGAAACAAACGTGGGACTGGAGCTTTTTGTGAAACAACAGAGACATAAACTCCAGCTTGGATTTGCTCAGATAAGGAACAATGATTGTGGACAAAAGAAGCAGCTTGTGACAACACAATGAAGAGTGTGTTCATTAAAAAACGTAGCGTTGTACAGTGTGAAATCATGACATGCTGTGCTACATCTCAGCTGTGACGCGGAGCGCTGCAACACAAGAGGAGCATAAACTTTTCAGCCTACATGAACTCAGGTAAGACAACCCTCCGCACACTTAAGACGGTGAACTAAGTCCTCCAGCGCATGCATGTGTGCTGCAGCGGGGAGGAGGCAATCTGCAGCATTAAGCTGCCTGATAGCACACGTCCGCTGAGAGTTAGGGAGTGATTTAACGGACATTGCTCACACCAATTAGAGTGAAGTCAGCCAAGCAGGCTACTCACAACAAGTGGATGCGGCTGTTGTCGACACGCAGCCACGCACACATGCTCCCACACACTGCAGGAAAAGGGGCATTTCACTGTTTCTTTTGTGATTAAGAGCATGACAATAGTCTATTTAGATAATCTCTGTCTGTCAGCCCTGTCAGCCCGAGAGACACATCCCATGCTCTCACTGGCTCATTTCCATATGCCCGTCATTTGAAGAGGGCTGACGAGTCGACAAAGCCCGGAGACGGAGCTGGTGGTAGCAGCCAGCTGCTTCTCTTCTGCAAACATTGGTGCTGTTTGTTGTTCCCTCCACGGCAAAGCCAGGAGCAACAAACCGCAGTGGATCCACACGAGGGGGACCGGTGCCTTGCTGGGGGGAAACAGCCTCGTGAAAAAAAACTGCACCAAAGGATTTTCTATTTGCTCGCCCATCGGAGGAGTCGGGCCCTGAAGAGCACCTGATTCATTTTTTCTGGAGGGCCATTAATCTTTTCAAGCACCAGAATCACTTTGCCTCTCAGGAACAGCCAGGAGATTGAGTTTTCTATCACAGTCAACCAAAGGCAGAGGGTGACAGAGAAGTCACCGTCCTTGGTGATGTCTTTCCCAGTTTAAACTAAAGCAAGGGGGGAATGCATCATCACAAGGTGACATTACCTTTACATCTCAATTCACAGTAAAAAAGCTTACAAATGCATAATGTGCTCTGAAGGAGTGTGGGTGTGTAATTACTTGTCGAGACTATTACCGATTTTTAGTAACAACAGGTCACAACAGAAACTGATGGTGCCGTCCAAACGTTCTGCAGTTATTTCACACGCTAAAGATCAGTCTGGATCCTAACATTGAACTTATTCCATTTAAGGAGGGTTGCTCTTTCTCTTCTGTCTCCATGGCGATAGGACGGGGAGCTGCACTCTCATGCATGGACCATCACATGGTGTGAGGTAGATCAGAGCCAGCTCAGAGCCGGGTTGCTGTGACTGGTTGTTAGATGCCCCGCCTATTCAATGAAACTCCACTTAGATTAGATTAGATTAGATTCAACTTTATTGTCATTGCACATGTCAAAAAGTACAGGGCAACAAATGCAGTAGCTAAAAACCTTCAAAACATTTCATGCTTCAATTATCTCATCTGCTTCATGTCTGAGAAAAATGTACTTTTCACTTCACTAAATTTAGAAGATTGATTTACTAAACACCCTTTCAAGTCGAGATTTTTAAACAACATTTTTTTATAAAGCAGAAATGTCAGAAATGAAGTTGTATACAAAATCAAAGTGTGGAAACCTCCAGCCGCCAAAGCAACAATACCCAGGACAACCTTCCAAGCTAAATATCTGTTAAGCATCCCAAACCCCGTTCTGTGTGGACTGCACGTGGGGCAGGGATTTGGAGAGGGACGTTCATACCATTATTATGTAATCATTGCCTTCCTACAAGAGCACATAGTAAAACTATCAAGGGCTGGGATGTCGGTGCTACCTCTGCAGATGTTGATATCCTGTAACACTGCAGACTTGCTGCACTCAGATTTAGATACTGTTGCGTCTTTGAAAAGGAGGATCTGTAACCATAGAAACCTAACCCTCTGGTATAATTCACATATCTACATGTTGGAACAAAAAATGTGTAAAATGGAAAGGAAGTGGTCCTCTTATAAGTCAGTAGACTCTCATTGTGCATGGAAAGATAATAATCTAATAAAAGCCCTTCGAAAACCTAGAACAGCTTAATATTCATCGTTGATGGAGGATAACCCACGTTTTCTGTTCAGCACTGTAGCCAGGCTGACAAAGAGTCCCAATTCTGCTGAGCCGTGCATTCCTGCAGCTCTCAGTAGTGAGGACTTTATGAGCTTCTTTAACAGTAAAATCATCAGAAGTAGATAAGAAGAAGAAGAAATCAACCAGAACCACCCGGTAGTGGTTTCCAGTTTGGGTTAAGGAGGCTGACACCACTTCCACCTTTAAAAGCAAACTTCAAATGTTTCTGTTTAGTAAAGCTTCTAGTGCAGGGGTCCGCAACTCAAAATGTAGAAAGAGCCACATTGGACCCAAAAAACAAAAAACAAACATGTCTGGAGCCGCAAAAAATGAAAAGTCTTGTATAAGCCTTAGAATGAAGGCAACACATGCTGCATGTTTCTATATTAGTTATAACTGGGGGAAGATTTTATTTTCATTATGCACTTCGAGAAAAAAGTCAAAATTTCAAGAAAAACGTCAAAATTTTGAGGGAAAAAAGTCAAAATTTTGAGAAAAAAGTCGAAATGTCTAGATTAAAAAGGAAAGGAAAAAAAGAAGAAAAAAAAGGAAAAAAAATTTTTTTGAACAAGCTCCAGGAGCCACTAGGCCTTCTCTCCTCTTCTTTTCTTTCCTTTCTTCAGATCAACCATCAGTTATTAATTAGAAGTATCTCATAACCATCACGGTTCTCCATTGTTCTTGTAGCTTGTTGTGCTGGACTTCCCCCCCTTCCTTTTCTCTTCTGTGCATGTTTGCAGGCCGGAGCTTCAGGAGCTGCATGCTGACCTGCAGTCCCCCCCTCTGATCATCCCACTGCTGCTTCCACCTGTCTCTATGGATGTCTGGTAGTTTCCTGCTGACATCCTGACCTTCAGTCCTGCCCTCCAACCACCTCAGTGTCTGCTGTCTACATCTGTTTATATAAACAAGGCAGGTTTATTAGTACAGCACAATTTAACAGCAAGGTGATTCAAAGTGCTTTACAGATTTGGAGCTTTATTCAGATGCAGTTGAGAACAGGTGAGTCTTCAACCTGGATTTAAATACACTGACTGTTTCAGCTGATCTGAGGCTTTCTGGGAGTTTGTTCCAGACATTTGGAGCGTAGAAGCTGAACGCAGCTTCTCTATGTCTGGTTCTGACTCTGGGAACTGATAAAAAACCGGATCCAGATGACTTGAGGGGTCAGGAGGCCCCTGATGTATTCTGGTCCCATTCAGAGCTTTACAGACCAGCATCAGAACTTTAAAGTCTGTCCTCTGATGGACAGGCAGCCAGTGTAAAGAACTCTTTTCCAAATTAATTGAAGTTTTTTTTTTGTTTAGCTGGAGAAAGTTGTTGCACATCCAGTCATTAATCTCCTCAATGCATTTGTGTCATATGCATAACTATGGTAGTTTATTCTGTTGTTCTTTCTGATCTGTGCCAGTTGGAACAGATTATACATATATTGTTCATATAGTTGTCTCTGTAGTCCACCAGAGAACCACGTATCAGTAATACGCACACAGAACTCTTAGTTCTCCAGTTTATGGATAATTTATATTAATGTACTTTTTTTATGTACCATTAACAATATGTTCAGCTGGTTTGTAGCCAAAGAAGCGATATTCATAATCGTTTTCATTTGAATGCAATCATTTAAACATCAGAACGCGTCACTATTCATTATTTTATTCATCTACAAACAGTCCATCAGCTGTCCTCACCTCTGCTTCTGTTCCCTTGCTCGGACCAGGGGAATCAAACCTGAGGAGACCTACTGAAAACATTTCTCAGTTTATTGACTAATATGACAAATATAAAAAAACAAATCCCCTGGATTGCAATTGAGGTCAACCACTTTGGGCCCCTGAGCAAGGCCCTTAACCCTTGCTGCTCCCCGGGCACCGTGCAAACGGCAGACCACTGCTCCTAGTTTGAGTAGAGATGGATTAAATGCAGAAAAAGAATTTCCCCATTGTGGGATTATTGAGGGAAAAATGTATTTATTTATTTTATTTATTTAAATACTCACCCTTTTCCACTAATGAAGCAAAATCCTTATTGGATTCATCATTACTGTTCAGCTTCCGTTTTAATTGTCTTATCAAACAAAATGTTCAAGCAGTTTCCTCTGAGGCTCAACGGATTGCACTCATATACCAGCGGATTTGTCAAATTCAAGTGGAAATACAATTTAAACATCCCATTAGGTGCCGAGCCATGTTGATTAAGCCACGCTTTATCTTCTTTAACAACGTGTCAGTAAAGGGAATTCATTTAAAAGAACTAACGGAGGTGGCGAAACTGGGCGCAGACGCGCAGACCTGGAGACAGCAGCGCTAATGTGGAGGCCACTTTAAGATGAAAAACGACAGCGGAGGTCTGTCTCACTTAATCAACGTGAAACCCCAGGACGGCGAGGCGGCGGCCGCCTGCGGGGGTGCAGAGTCCCAGGGCTCGTGTCCCCAGAACAAAGGAGGGTTTAAATGGGCCCGTGTTCGCAGCGTAACTCATCTCAGTCAGGGCGGTGATGCTGCCGGTCCCCAAGGAGGTGTTGCAAAAGAGCTCGCCTCTTCTTGGGAGGCGCTTAACAACAACATCCATCTCTATAACAACACTCCAGGACCAGCTACTTAAAGACTCGTCATCGCTGGTGGCTCGGAGCTGCCGTCATTCATACCAGATGAAATTCCTCATAAAAAGGCCCCGAGGCAGCGCGGCGGCGCCGGAGCATCACTCACTCCCCGTGCCAGTTGTAACCCATTAGGACGACAAGATCCCACCAATTTTGCTAATTTGGTTCTTTAAAATCACCCATTTTTCTTCCCCAAATGACAGTAATGGATGCAGGTCCCGGGGAGACGGAGCGGTAATGTGGGCAGAGCGGCTGCAGAAACACACTCGCGCGCCTGATCTGGTCAGCGCGTCTTTGCGCAGCTATCTGGCGCCTGCCTCCACCCCGGGGTGCTCTTATCTCTCCGACAAACACCTCCCCAGCGAGCGGCAGCCGCGCCGGCAGCCGCGTCCATCCGTCTGACATGTGCTTCCTTGTTTGCTTTCCCCTTGGCCTGTGAGACGCAGCCAGTGATATTGAGCTGTGTTGGCGGCGCTCCCTCCGCTCACACCACATGAATCAATCACTCCGGCTACGCTGTTTAGCGAGGAGCGTCTCTCCCACTTCAATCAATGCCGAGCCTTTGAGAGGGTCGCTGCTTTCCCCGCTGCTTATCAGATGAAGACGGGCTCCTTTAAAAAGGCTCTGTAAGCCGCCTGGAGGGGATTGAACAAAGCCAGATGCCTGCAGACGTTCATCAATATATTCATTTTTATTTTTCAAAAGCCAAACAGGAAACTACAGCTTGAATATGCAAATGTGGGAATAGAAATGTACACAAGTGATACAAAAGAGTGATTAAAAATACACTATGTTGAATAAGTACAAACAGAATCAGTATTTCAGCTGGTAGCGTCGACGTAGAGCAAAAACACGAAGGACAAAACAGAAACAAGAGGATCAGTCGTTCCGTCTGAGATTAGTTGGGAAAGACTGATCAAATATGCATTTGTTCTACGAGTTCATCAAATCAAAAATAAAGAAACCAACAGCCCCCTCCTCCTAACTTACAAGCACAGCCATTTAAATTGCTCATCCTTTTCCGTCTAGCTGGCCGGGTCCTCCTCAGAATCCTGGTCCTGTGTCTGAAGGATGAGCAGGGGGTTCCTGCGAGGGCTCGGCTCCAACAAACCCCCTCCGCTGCTCCTCCCAGACGTCTCTCCGGCCGGCGCGGCATCACCCGGCCGTGGACGTGGAGTCCCTGGTTTACAGCTGGAGTCTGGAGAGATGCTCAGCTCCTGCATCAGCTGCCTGCAGCCGTCTGAGGCTGAGGGAGGGGCGTCAGCGCTCCTCTTCTCCACGGAGGAGTCTGCACTCGCGGGGGTTTGGTGGAGGGGAGAGACAGAGGAGGAGGGTTGGGGCTGGAGGGTCCGTGCCTCTCCTCCTCCCCCTCCTCCTCCTCCTTCCTTGGAGTCAGAGCAGCCTTGTCCTTCATCGTCCGAATCCTCGCTCTCGCTGGACGAGCCGCTGCTGCTGCCGTCACTGCTGGAAGTCCGCTGCTCTTCCTCCGCCACCATCGCTGCTGCGTCCTCCAGCTCGTCCAGCTCCAGTTTCAGGTCTTCTTTCTGCAGGGAGGCTTTTTGCAGCGCGGCAGCCAGTGCAGTCACCTTTCTGGACCTGGGAGGAGAAAAGAAGACAAGTCTGTTTTTCCCTCTGCATAAAAGACTGCCGTGTTAGAGCACACAGATAGGAAAGAGATGTCAACCGCCCACAGCAACTAGCTTATCACAACTAGAAACAAATCAGAAGGATGGACGAGACTAACGAGCATGAAGCAGGTCCCATTCTCACATAATAATAATAATAAACTTTATTTATATAGCACCTTTCTTAAAGTTTCAAAGTGCTTCCCAAGAACAATAAAATACATCAAGATAAAAATACAGTGCATAGTGGATAAGAACATAAGACAGCACTAACCAAGTCTAAAATTTAAAACAATATTCACACCACAATAAAAGCTTTTCTAATAAGGGAATGATCAGAAGGCCTTGCTGATCTGAGGGAGCATCCTGGCAGGTAGGGGGTTAAAAGTTCTTCAAAATAACTAGGGGCTTGGTTATTTAGGGCCTTAAAAGTCAGCAATAACATTTTAAAATCAATGCAATATTGAACAGGAAGCCAGTGAAGGGATGACAGAATTGGAGTGATACGTTCACATTTTCTTGAGGCGGTGATCAGACAAGCAGCAGCGTTTTGTTCCGACTGAAGGCGGTGGAATGATGATTGAGAAATACCGGTGTAAAGGGCGTTACAATCATCCAGGCGAGACAGAATAAAAGCATGGACAACTTTGTGGAGATTATCAGGAGATAAAAAAGATTTGATTTTGGAAATCAACTTCAGCTGGTAAAAACACGACTGGACAACTTTCTTAATTTGTTCATTAAAACAGAGGCCGGAGTCAAATAAAACGATCGATTAAATGTGGAAATATGGATGTTTAATAATGCAGGGAGATGATCTCTGCTGATACGGGGCTGAGACACGCGCCGGAGCCGGCTGGTCGTGGACAGAAACCGCCACAGCTCCAATGCTAAGCGGCTCCGCGGGTTAAGAACTGCACAATGTCCTCATTAAGCACCACATTCAGGAACAACTCCTGCCCCGTCGCCTCCGCTTTACAGTCGTGTTACAGCAGAAGACACAAGAGGCCGCTTGAAGTGAGAAGTGCTGCATTTCTGATGGATGTCCTCCTATGTGGCCCCGCTCGTGTAAAGCCATCAGATTGTGCGGAGGCCCCCGCCTGCACATTATTCACGCTGGGAATGCCTGCCGCGCTGCCGAAAACTTAAGTGGTTGCTGTTCGTCCCTCAGTGCGTTCAGGGCATGTGTTCCCGCCCCCATCGCCATGGTGATTACGAGCCGACCCCCGCGGGTCACTAAGACTCAGGCGTCGTCCATTCAGGCTGGCGGGGAGTGTGAGAGAGAGAGCTGCGCTGGTGCATGTGGGGGGGGGTTGCGCTGGAGCTGCCATTCATATGCACACGTGCACCGCCGCACATACGCACACACTCCGCTCCTCTCGCCCTCTTTGGCCCAATTAACCCACTGCTGAGCACGAGGATGGCTCCTCATTACGGCGCCGCCCTAATGAGCTCCCGGTCCTTGTGAACAGTGATTATGGGAGCAGCATGCCGAGGCTGTGAATTTATTTAAGACCTTAGGAGAGTCTGTGTAAACAGAAGAGACAGCGGCTTTGATGCTGAAAGACAGAGAAAGAAACTACGGGGGGGGGGTAGGGGTCACGGGGCAGAACGCCCTTCGGTGCTTCAGTCTTCCCCCACAAATGTTCGGAGAATCATCAAAGTAGATTTTGGAAATCTTAGAACGTTAAAATAACAAATCTGTACTTCCCAACAGACATTTCCCTCAAAAACAACAGAAAAAAGCGCCTCTGATGAATTCTTCTGTTAAAAAGTCATATATATATATATATATATATATATATATATATATATATATATATATATATATATATATATATATATATATATATATATATATATATATATATATATATATATATATATATATATATATATATATTAGGGCTGTTCGATTTTGCCCAAAAATAAAATCTCTATTTTTGTTCTCTCAAAATCCGATTTTCGATTACGATTATTTTGTGAATTGACAAAGAAAAGAAATGATTTCAAATATGCTGTTTTTTTATTGAACATTTGCCCCATTGGGCTTTAGGTGCAAACTTTGCTCTTATTAAACCAAAAATGAATGAATAAAGTGCAAAACTCTGTAAAATAAGTTGAAAAAAAGTTTTAAAAAATATAATAAAATATAAAGTTTTATCTCTGAAAAAAAAAAATCAGCAAATCAGCACTTGCAAACATACAGTAAGTTATATTTCCAATTAAATAAAACAAGACATTAATCATTAATATGGTATCAATCACTAATATTAGTGCAGACAAGGTAAAAAAAAAAAGTGAAAAATCTTACGATTTGCACGTTTTAACATCGTTCTAATTACATAATCGCGATTACGATTTAAAATCGATTAATCGAACAGCCCTTATATATATATATATATATATATATATATATATATATATATATATATATATATATATATATATATATATATATATATATATATATATATATATATATATATATATATAGTGAGCATTGGTCGACTTCCACAGCGGCTGGAGGAGGAAAAAACGATTCCAACCGTCCAAGAATAGAAACTGGCAGGATGAGAATTGGATTTAAGTTATTGAAAATAGTGGGATGGACAGTTTGAAGGAGGAGGGCCAAGAGAGCTGCAGGGTGTTAAGAGACTTGAGAGGAGGCCATCAATCACCCGGGGGGAGGAAAGTTATCACACCATCTAATCCCCAGTGGATGAAAACTGTTACATTTCACCTGACTTCTGTTAAATGATGATTTCATCCTAATGTGTCCAGTATAATAGTTTATCTGGACCTCTATGAACCTAATTTAGATTTGGGAATGTCAGATAATTCTTTCGTTGTGTCCTGATATGTAAAAACCATAAATGCACTTCTTTCACCGACTGCGTGAGGAGAGAAATGAGGAGAGACTGGTGTGATAAAGGCTAGCGCTCATCTTTCACATGCATCATCTTTAAACCCTGAGTTGTTGCAGGAGGTGACCGACGGTATGTGTAGATAGTTTTCTCTGAAGTGACAACGTCACTGCAAAGGGGGGGGGGTGCATGGGCATGTTGGTCCAGGTCCTGGGCTTCCTGCGGCGCGGCGGGGGCAGAGGAGCCTCCTGCGTACAGCCACTTCAAACACTGGCCTGTATTCTGTTTCCCCCGTGGGAAGTCATTATTGAGTTAGCGTTGGAGAGGCGCGCTTGTTTTCTCTTCCCTCCCTTGCTCTGTGGTGGAGGAAGCTGTGCCTGCGGTGAATACAAAGACTCTGTCCAGGAGGGGGAGGGATAATGTTGTACACAATCCAGTCATTACTGCACCGCTGTTGTGGCTTGCCATCATTAAACTGGGAGGGGGGGGGGGCTTTTTCAAGGTTGGGAAATTTCTGGCAAAACAAAGATTCCTCCATCTGCCAAAGTCGTTGTATGACAATGGGAAAAGAGAGTGTGTGTGTGTGTGTGTGTGTGTGTGTGTGTGTGTGTGTGTGTGTGTGTGTGTGTGTGTGTGTGTGAGAGAAAGAGAGAACAAATCTAAATTACAGTTCTCACATTTCCTTCATCAGGTCGGTGTTCACTGAAAGAGAAACTAATTCAGTGAGTCTGTGCTCCTAAAACGATGTCAGGTAAATCTGGACGTATGAATGTGTAAAATAACCACTGATCCCTCAGAGCGACTTCAAGCTGCACCACCCACACAGGTAAATGCAGGGAAACGCAGGGAAATGCAGGTAAAAGCAGGGAAATGCGGGTAAACGCAGTTAAAAGCAGGTAAAAGCAGGTAAATGTTGGTAAAAGCAGGGAAACACAGGTAAAAGCAGGGAAACAGGTAAAAGCAGGGAAACAGGTAAAAGCAGGTGAAAGCAGGGAAATGCAGGTAAATGCAGGGAAATGCAGGGAAATGCAGGGAAATGCAGGTGAAAGCAGGGAAATGCAGGTGAAAGCAGGGAAATGCAGGTGAAAGCAGGGAAAAGCAGGTGAAAGCAGGGAAATGCAGGGAAATGCAGGTGAAAGCAGGGAAATGCAGAGGAAAGCAGGTGAAAGCAGGGAAATGCAGGTAAAAGCAGGTAAAAGCAGGGAAATGCAGGTAAAAGCAGGGAAATGCAGGTAAAAGCAGGTAAAAGCAGGTAAAAGCAGGTAAAAGCAGGTAAAAGCAGGGAAATGCAGGTAAATGCAGGGAAATGCAGGTGAAAGCAGGGAAATGCAGGTGAAAGCAGGGAAAAGCAGGTGAAAGCAGGGAAATGCAGGTGAAAGCAGGGAAATGCAGGGAAATGCAGGTGAAAGCAGGGAAAAGCAGGTGAAAGCAGGGAAATGCAGGTGAAAGCAGGGAAATGCAGGGAAATGCAGGTGAAAGCAGGGAAATGCAGAGGAAAGCAGGTGAAAGCAGGTAAATGCAGGTAAAAGCAGGTAAAAGCAGGTAAATGCAGGTAAAAGCAGGGAAATGCAGGTAAAAGCAGGTAAATGCAGGTAAAAGCAGGGAAATGCAGGTAAAAGCAGGGAAATGCAGGTAAAAGCAGGTAAAAGCAGGGAAATGCAGGTGAAAGCAGGGAAATGCAGGTGAAAGCAGGGAAATGCAGGTGAAAGCAGGGAAATGCAGGTGAAAGCAGGGAAATGCAGAGGAAAGCAGGTGAAAGCAGGGAAATGCAGGTAAAAGCAGGTGAAAGCGGGTAAAAGCAGGGAAACGCAGGTGAAAGCAGGGAAATGCAGGTAAAAGCAGGGAAACGCAGGTGAAAGCAGGGAAATGCAGGTGAAAGCAGGGAAATGCAGGTAAAAGCAGGGAAATGCAGGTAAAAGCAGGGAAATGCAGGTGAAAGCAGGGAAATGCAGGAAAATGCAGGTGAAAGCAGGGAAATGCAGGTGAAAGCAGGGAAATGCAGGTAAAAGCAGGGAAACGCAGGTAAAAGCAGGTAAAAAGCAGGGAAACGCAGGTAAATGCAGGGAGACGCTCTGATTCCAGATGTGAGAAACAGACGTCTTCATCACATGAGGCAGACATACAGCTGTGACAGATTCTGTCTCTCTGAAACACCCACATGCAGTTCATGTCAACGTGTCAATGTCTGTTGACATTCTCATCGTAGCCGTCTGAGGAAACATTCTGGAGCTCCACTCAGATAAACATAAAAAGCTGCTGCATCAACGGGAACAGAGTCTAAATATAGGAGGAACAAATGACACCAGCTCATTTTGCTGTTGTTGAGATGATCACAGCCAAACCAGACATGGACTTGAACTGAACTGAAGACTGAAGTCTCAAGTGTTGGTCGTGTTTGGTTCAGATCAGTGTTTCCCAACCCTGGTCCTCGGGCCCCCTGTCCTGCATGTTTTAGACGCCACGCTTCTTCAGCACACCGTGATACAAGTAGCTGGGTCGCCAACAGAGCTGTCCGGACCTTGATGACAAGCTGGTGACCACCATCAACTTGAATTAGGTGTGTGGAAGCTGGGAAACATGTAGACAACAGGTCCTGGAAGCAGATCTAGTGATTCATAAAATAAATGAACAAGTTTCGCAGCAATCATGTGTTATTTAGACGCTGCATCGTCTATGTCCCGCTGTGCCCCCATTCACTATCATTATATGGAGAAGCGGCTCGCAAAAAACCCCTAATATCTTCCGAAGGACTCCAAATGACACCAAACTTGCCTGGGTGAGTATACAACCATAAAAAATTCCAGAAATAAGGTCCAGGTTGTAAAAAACCGAACTTTCCCTTTAAGAAAACTCAAATATCCTATCTCAAAAAATTTGAATATTTTGGGAATCTTAATCTTAAGCTGTAAACCATAATCAGAAATATTAATATAGTAAAAGGCTTGCAATATTTCAGTTGATTTGTAATGAATCCAGAATGTATGACATTTTTGTTTTTTTAAATTGGGAAACCTTTTTTTTTTTTTTTTTTTTTTTTTTTTTTTTTTTTTTTTAAATTGCATTACAGAAAATAAAGAACTTTATCACAATATTCAGTCCTGACAGTCCTGCATATAGGCTGGTTATCTCTGGTCCTGGAGGGCCGCTGTCCTGCAGGCTTTAGACGTCTCCTCCTCCTTAAAGGTGATTGAATCCCTCCTCCCTCTAAGTCTGACTACAAAGTCTCTTCCACACGTGTTAAAGCGACGTTGGATTGTCTTTCTGGTCAACAGGTGAGCATTTTTTTGGACCGCTACATTTCTTTTAAATGCCCTCCTTATGTTGCGGTACCTATTACCAGTTTCTAACATATGTTTCTTATTTTTATTTAAAAAGTGGTTTGGCAGTTGCTCAGAGGAGCTCACGACTGATGATTGTTGGGAGAGGCTTGAGGAATTAAAGCCTGTATAACATTCTGAGATGGTCTCCACAAAGTATTTCCTGATGACACCAAGCCACAGTCCTAATAAATCATTTAAGCTTCAAGGACTGGGAAACTACACGAGAGACCTCCAATATCTTCAAGTGAAACATTCCCACAATGCTTCCCTAACCTTTTCTTGCCTCTGGAGATCAGTTCATCTTTCGAGGATTAGACTAATGACAATGACACATTTCCACTAAATGTTTGCTGTAAGTGCGTTCTGCTCCTCGGTGACCCAGAGATGTGGACTGAGGTGAACCGACGAGCCGTGCGCAGCAGAGATAACGCTTTACACGAGTGCTCTGGAGGCGCTCGAGCGCGTTTGATCCCATCGCTCCGAGACGCTCCCATTCATGAAAGCTACAGATGCTTTTCCGCGTGGGCGAGCAGCTGAGATAGCTGCCGCCAGCGCTGCACCGGCCGCTGACCGCGGAGAGAGAGAGAGAGGCAGGTCCAGAGAGCCGTCACATCCTCCAGGAACAAGCATCGGCGCACAGATACGAGAACCATGTGGACGTCTCTTCCTCAACGCAACATATGGAATTTAATCTTTCATCCGGGACGGCTGCTTTGTGTAAAGGAAGGAGTCCCTGTAGGGAGGGGAGCCATACTCTGTTTTACAGCCACTTCTTTTTTACATCTGCCTTTTACATCACAGCTCTGGAATCAGTGTTTGATTGCTTCTGTGACTTCGCGAGTTTCTGTTCTGCTTGTGAAACTCGCCACAAATCACGATTATAATTCAATTCAATTTTATTTATAAAGCTTCTATTACAACAGAAGTTGAGTCTCTAGGATCTTTCCAGAGACCCAGAATATGGCCCACAAGCAATTATTACATAGGGCTGGGCGATATATCGAGATTTTAATCTATATCGATTTATTTTCAAACGCGATATGGTACGAGACAATATCGTTTATATCGATTTAAAAAAAAAAAAAATTATAATTTTGATATAGCTTATTTTGTGACAAATTGACTTGAATGTTTTATTTGAGATTTGCACAAATGTTTTGTTATTTGCACAACTGTCAACCTCAGTGGAAAAGTCTGCCTGTTACTGTCTACATTGTATTAATTGCACAGTGTATTTTAATTTAATTGTTATGCAGGAAAGGGATATTTGTTTTATTTTATTCAAGTAGCATTTTTATTCTATATATGCAGGCAGTTTATTTTTATTTCATTTGTTTTATACATTTTGATATTGTGCAGACCTCTGTTAATAAAGGAACCTGTGTGACATTTGGCACGAGGCTTTGTATTAAAACTGACTGTTTTTTTAAGGGTTTGCCTCAGAAAAAGATGAAGCTAACAGAGATGCTATGCTATAATGCTTTGGGGGAAACCCCAATTATGTCACAGAAAAAATATCCATATATATCGAGTATCGCCATTCAGCTAGAAAATATCAAGATATGACTTTTGGTCCATATCGCCCAGCCCTATTATTACATAAACATAACATAAACAAGGGCAGGTAAAAACTCCCCTAGTGGGAGCAAAAAACCTTAAGCCAAACAGTGGCAAGAAAAACTCCCCTTTAGGAGGGAAGAAACCTGGACCATGACCTGGATCATAAGGGGGGAAGAAGCAGAGCGTCCTTTTCCTCGGCCACACTGATGAGCGCTGTATTTGTTAATCGCTGAGTGGTTGTGACTCAGAAGGTGAAGTCGCCTGTCACCCTGGAAGTGAACGGTTTGATTCGTGGCCTTGCGGCCCGTACAGCGGTGCGTCCTCGGGCGGGGCGCCGCCGCACATCCGCCCTCAAGCCTCCGTCGGTGTGTGACTGCACACCGACAACAACAGCACAGCACAAACCAGTCATGATGAGAATAAAAACCTGCTCAGACGCAGTTATTTCCTCACTGGAAACTCTGGGATTGATAAGAGGATTGATAAAGATCCTTATTCAGAAGCAGAATCTGTAATAAATCTTATCGGGCCTCATCCTTGTTCACGGCTGAAAATCGGACTTTATCATGGTGTGAGGCTCAGGTGTGTATCCGCACACATGCACCCACGCACGCACACAATCTGCATGTTGCCATTTCTGTCCCTTTATGATGGTAATTAAGCTGATAAAGAGGAGGCTGGGCGGTTCCGAGTGACTCCGAGGGAGGAGCTTGATCGTTCTCTTTCAGCTTTTGTAAGCCGACACCCAGCTTAGGAGCGTCTTCGCTGGCACGTCTCCCAGCTCTCTGATAAAGGGAGGAGTGAGGTGCGACTGTGTTTTCTTTGCCCTCCAGCAGCTCTGCTGGGTTTTTTGGCGGCTGAGAAGCGCGAGCCAAAAGCGACCAGGGGGAGAGACGGCTGGTCCGTTCTGGAGGAACAGTCCTGGGGTGATTCAGTTCATTATGATGGAGGTCTATGAGGGTGGAGCTTACAGCCCTGGCAACACAACGCAGCGCCTTCGGCTCCAGAGCTGTGAAATGAAATGACCACATCAGTGAGACGATGCAAAGGGAAAGTTGTGGGAGGGTAACGGCGGTGAGAGAAGCGGCGAGGGAAGTAGCAGTGAGGGAAGCGGGGATGGAAGCAGTGAAGGAAGCGGCGGCGAGGGAAGCGGCGGGGGAAGCGGCGGGGGAAGCGGCGGGGGAAGCGATGAGGGAAGCGGCGGGGGAAGCGGCGGGGGAAGCGGCGAGGGAAGCGGCGAGGGAAGCGGCGGGGGAAGCGGCGAGGGAAGCGGCGAGGGAAGCGGCGGGGGAAGCGGCGAGGGAAGCGATGAGGGAAGCGGCGGGGGAAGCGGCGAGGGAAGCGATGAGGGAAGCGGCGGGGGAAGCGGCGAGGGAAGCGGCGAGGGAAGCGGCGAGGGAAGCGGCGGGGGAAGCGGCGGGGGAAGCGGCGAGGGAAGCGGCGAGGGAAGCGGCGAGGGAAGCGGCGGGGGAAGCGGCGGGGGAAGCGGCGAGGGAAGCGGCGAGGGAAGCGGCGGGGGAAGCGGCGAGGGAAGCGGCGGGGGAAGCGGCGAGGGAAGCGGCGAGGGAAGTAGCGGGGGAAGCGATGAGGGAAGCGGCGGGGAACGCGGTGAGGGAAGCGGCGAAGGAAGCGGCGAGGGAAGCGGCGGGGGAAGCGATGAGGGAAGCGGCGGGGGAAGCGGCGGGGGAAGCGGCGAGGGAAGCGGCGGGGGAAGCGATGAGGGAAGCGGCGAGGGAAGCGATGAGGGAAGCGGCGGGGAAAGCGGCGAGGGAAGCGGCGAGGGAAGCGGCGGGGGAAGCGGCGAAGGAAGCGGCGAGGGAAGCGGCGAGAGAAGCGGCGAAGGAAGCGATGAGGGAAGCGGCGGGGGAAGCGGCGGGGGAAGCGGCGAAGGAAGCGGCAAGGGAAGCGGCGAGGGAAGCGGCGGGGGAAGCGGCGAGGGAAGCGGCGGGGGAAGCTGCGAGGGAAGTGGCGAGGGAAGCGGCGGGGAAGCGGCGAGGGAAGCGGCGAGGGAAGCGGCGGGGGAAGCGGCGAGGGAAGCGGCGGGGGAAGCGATGAGGGAAGCGGCGAGGGAAGCGATGAGGGAAGCGGCGGGGGAAGCGATGAGGGAAGCGGCGGGGGAAGCGATGAGGGAAGCGGCGGGGGAAGCGGCGGGGGAAGCGGCGAGGGAAGCGGCGGGGGAAGCGATGAGGGAAGCGGCGAGGGAAGCGATGAGGGAAGCGGCGGGGAACGCGGTGAGGGAAGCGGCGAAGGAAGCGGCGAGGGAAGCGGCGAGGGAAGCGGCGAGGGAAGCGGCGAAGGAAGCGATGAGGGAAGCGGCGGGGGAAGCGGCGGGGGAAGCGGCGAAGGAAGCGGCGAGGGAAGCGGCGAGGGAAGCGGCGGGGGAAGCGGCGAGGGAAGCGGCGGGGGAAGCTGCGAGGGAAGTGGCGAGGGAAGCGGCGGGGAAGCGGCGAGGGAAGCGGCGAGGGAAGCGGCCGGGGAGGCAGAAGAGGAACAGGTTGGGTTGGTCACTGGGCTTCAGCAGTCAGGAGCGTTTCTCTGCCTCCAACGAAACAGGAAGCCTGTCAAACACTGACTTGTGGCATTACGGCTGAAACTTTTGTTGTTAGAAGGAAATTCAAGACTTGAAGGGGGGGTGGAGGGGGTGGGGGTCCGCACCAAATCCCTGCAGACCTTTTATCGTGTCTGCATCTGGGCGCCGAGCCTACAACATCAGGCTCACATTTTTCAACTGGGCTTTTTTCCAGACGAGCACACCACTTGGCTGAACCCGGGCCAAGAGTAAAACAGAGCTCATTACTGAGAAATGGGCTCGGAGGCTCACATTTACAATGTGTAAGTCATTTTTAAATATGAAGTAGGAGGAGGAGAGTATTTGGACCTGAATCACGGGGGATCAAAGTGCTGCAGAGTGCATGTTTGGCTTGCAGTGTTAGTGTAAGGTTACAGCCGATCCGAGAGGCCTCTGCACATGAACATCTCGTCTTCCGAGTTTAATGAGTCTGTGCAGCAATCTCTTTAAAGACTCTCTGATGACACAAGATACCGGAAACAGAGATCGCATCTTATGCTGAGTCGGTCATTCAACTATCCCAGCTGTAAGATGTGAGTCATCTAATCCTCTCGTCTAAAGCAAAGATGCACGGAGTGGCACATCTCACGCGTCTGAAGGTGGTTGCCTAGAGATGACGAGCTTTGACACCTGTGTGTGGATTTGTGCATGCTGGTGAACTCACTTGACCCTCTGGATCCAGACGCAGTAGTCTGTGATGTACAGGTCGTTCAGTATATAAGCCGGGTCGTTCTCTCTGAAGACTTTGTGGATATCCAGCAGGCATTTGAGGACGCAGGCTTTCCCTGGGCACAGGAACACAGCGGGGCAGGCAAATGGAAAAGCAGTGTTACTAGAGATCAGGATAAAGGATGACAATGCACTCCAGCTGCTGGCAAGCGCAGCCTCCATCTGAAGGCTCCCGCAGCCATTGTTCCACACTTAAAAGAAGAGGTAGAGGATGGGGGGGGGAATCCCAGCATGCTGCAGAGGAGTTTGATCCATCAGGTTTAAGTAGGGTTTTGGGGTAAGATCTGGCTCATCTGAGACACAAAGCAGCCTGGACGCCAGAGTGGGTTCAGATACTCAGGCGTTTCGTGAACGCTAAAATATTGCCCATTCCTAATCTGCAGTGTTGCTGATTATTTTCTACCTGATACAAGTTCTATTCATCTTTACCTTTACAGAGAACAGCAGCGGCAAAGACGCTGCAGGTTCGGCTTTTTACTCTCTTTCTTAAATTTGTTTCAGATGGAGCCTCGGAAACTTTTCAAAACCATGTGGGTTCAGGGAGAGCTTACCAGCCAAAAAAACATTTCAATGATCAAACACTAGTATGCAAACAAGCACAGATATTTACGTCAGGACGGGTGTGGGGAAGGGCATTTCGGTCCCGTCTAACACCTGGCAGTGAATCGTTATTTTATATGGTTTTGGTTAGAACTCCACAGATGCATCAAGGAGGCAGAACCACACAGAATCTGCATGCCACAGTGTTTCTCCAATCACACGTATAAATAGCCAGATGAGCCTGACAAGAAACCAATCCTCTTCGTTGCTGCAGAGCTGCTTGGCATTGTCCAGAGACTTTCCAGACCGCTCTAAATAAACAGAGGGCTCACAGCGAAGAAAACCTTAAACAAACATTTGGTTCTCATTTAAATCCCGCGATCCTGCACAGGGAACTCTGCCCTAACAAATCAGGGCCTGGAGGCCAAAACACAGTTGTTTCCAACGTTGGATTCTTTTTTCCTCCTCAGAGTAAGGATGTCTAACTTCCTCTGGGTGGAAAACTGGAACGAGGGTCACTGCTTTGGCCGTTTCATTACACCGCATATGATTGAGGTCAAAAGGTTAAGATCAGCGTGCAAAGCGTGCTGACGTTTGGGAAACCAGGTGAGTGGGGGAAACCAGGAAATAGGGGGGAAACCAGGTAAGAGGGGGGAAACCAGATAAGAGGGGAAACCAGGTGAGTGGGGGGAAACCAGGTAAGAAGGGGGAACCAGGTAAGAAGGGGGAACCAGGTAAGAAGGGGGAACCAGGTAAGAAGGGGGAACCAGGTAAGAAGGGGGAACCAGGTAAGAAGGGGGAACCAGGTAAGAAGGGGGAACCAGGTAAGAAGGGGGAACCAGGTAAGAGGGGGAACCAGGTGAGTGGGGGGAAACCAGGTGAGTGGGGGGAAACCAGGTGAGTGGGGGGAAACCAGGTGAGTGGGGGGAAACCAGGTGAGTGGGGGGAAACCAGGTAAGAAGGGGGAACCAGGTGAGCGGGGGAAACCAGGTAAGAAGGGGGAACCAGGTGAGCGGGGGAAACCAGGTAAGAGGGGGAACCAGGTGAGTGGGGGGAAACCAGGTAAGAGGGGGAACCAGGTGAGTGGGGGGAAACCAGGTAAGAGGGGGAACCAGGTAAGAAGGGGGAAACCAGGTAAGAAGGGGGAAACCAGGTAAGAAGGGGGAAACCAGGTAAGAAGGGGGAAACCAGGTAAGAGGGGGGAAACCAGGTAAGAAGGGGGAAACCAGGTAAGAGGGGGGAAACCAGGTGAGTGGGGGAAACCAGGTAAGAGGGGGAACCAGGTAAGAAGGGGGAAACCAGGTAAGAGGGGGGAAACCAGGTGAGTGGGGGAAACCAGGTAAGATAGGAAGCCAGATAAGAGGGGAAACCAGGTGAGTGGGGGGAAACCAGGTAAGAGGGGAAACCAGGTAAGTTGGCGGAAACCGGGCAAGAAGGGGAAACCAGGTAAGAGGGGGAAACCAGGAAAGAGGGGAAACCAGGAAAGAGGGGAAACCAGGAAAGAGGGGAAACCAGGAAAGAGGGGAAACCAGGTGAGTGGGGGGAAACCAGGTAAGATAGGAAGCCAGATAAGAGGGGAAACCAGGTAAGAGGGGGAACCAGGTGAGTGGGGAAACCAGGTGAGTGGGGGGAAACCAGGTGAGTGGGGGGAAACCAGGTAAGAAGGGGGAACCAGGTGAGTGGGGGAAACCAGGTAAGAGGGGGAACCAGGTGAGTGGGGGAAACCAGGTAAGAAGGGGGAACCAGGTGAGTGGGGGAAACCAGGTAAGAGGGGGAACCAGGTGAGCGGGGGAAACCAGGTAAGATAGGAAGCCAGATAAGAGGGGAAACCAGGTAAGAGGGGGAACCAGGTGAGTGGGGGGAAACCAGGTGAGTGGGGGGAAACCAGGTAAGAGGGGGAACCAGGTGAGTGGGGGGAAACCAGGTGAGTGGGGGGAAACCAGGTGAGTGGGGGGAAACCAGGTAAGAAGGGGGAAACCAGGTAAGAAGGGGGAAACCAGGTAAGAAGGGGGAAACCAGGTAAGATAGGAAGCCAGATAAGAGGGGAAACCAGGTGAGTGGGGGGAACCAGGTGAGCGGGGGAAACCAGGTAAGATAGGAAGCCAGATAAGAGGGGAAACCAGGTGAGTGGGGGGAAACCAGGTAAGAGGGGAAACCAGGTAAGAAGGGGGAAACCAGGTAAGAAGGGGGAACCAGGTAAGAAGGGGGAACCAGGTAAGAAGGGGGAACCAGGTAAGAAGGGGGAACCAGGTGAGTGGGGGGAAACCAGGTAAGAAGGGGGAAACCAGGTAAGAAGGGGGAAACCAGGTGAGTGGGGGGAACCAGGTAAGAGGGGGGAACCAGGTAAGGGGGGAAACCAGGTAAGTGGAGAAACCAGCTAAGTGGGGAAATCAGGTAAGTAGGGGAGACCAGGTGAGTGGGGGAATCTAGGTAAGAGGGGGAAACCAGGTGAGTGGGAGAAACCAGGTAAGAGAGGGAACCAGGTAAGAGGGGGAACCAGGTAAGAGGGGGGAACCAGGTAAGAGGGGGGGGACCAGGTAAGAGGGGGGGACCAGGTAAGAGGGGGGGGACCAGGTAAGAAGGGGGAACCAGGTAAGTGGAGAAACCAGGTAAGTAGAGAAACCAGGTAAGAAGGGGAAACCAGGTAAGAAGGGGAAACCAGGTAAGTGGTGGAAACCAGGTAAGTTGGGGAAACCAGGTAAGTGGGGGGAACCAGGTAAGTGGGGGGAACCAGGTAAGTGCAACCGATAAGACAGCGCTCTGGTGAGAACGCTGAGATAAGGCCTGACCATAGCAGAGTTAGAGAGAAACTGCAGGGTCATCATCCTCATCCTCCACCAGCCCAACGAGGGGAGTCTCACCAAGCCCAACAGAAGACATCCAACGCTCACCCCCCCAAGAACAGTTCTTATTGAGTCAATAACCCAGAATTTTAGTTTCTTTAGTGAAGCAAGAACACATAGGAGAGGAGGCGGAGTTGCCCCTCTGTTCAAGGACAGCTTCCAATGCAAGAAAATGTCTTATGGTCAATTTGATTCCTTTGAATATATTCAGTTAAAATCCCCTGTCGAACAATCTTAGCATGGTTTTTTTGACGAGTTTGCCAAACTACTGTCAATGGTATGCATGGATTTTGATTGTGTTGTTTTAGTGGGTGATTTTAACATTCATGTTGATAATCCTAAAGATGGGTGTGCTAAGGAACTTTTAAATATTCTGGATAATTTTGGGCTTTCCCAGCATGTCACAGATCCAACACATAACAGAGGACACATATTAGATCGAATTATTTCCAAAGGTCTTAATATCTCAGAGGTTGTGGTGAATGATGTTGCTCTTTCTGATCACTACTGTGTATGGTTTAAAATGACCACCGTTGCCAATCCTATGAAAGGTGAAGCAGAGGTAATCAGAACGTGTTATATAAACGATAACACCTGTGCATTATTCACACAGGGTTTTACAGCATCACCAACCCTTCCCTCAGTTCTAGTTGATGACCTTGTTAACAGTTTCAGTTCCAATGTTATGACTGTTATTAATTCTATCTCCCCAATTAAGACCAAAGTTATGTCAGAGAGGAAAAAGTCACCCTGGAGAAACGCCACACTGGTTAAAGCACAAAGAAGGGTATAAAATGCAGCACAAAGTGCTTTACATAAAACAAATACACAAACATAAAACGTATGAATACCCTGTCAGAGACGTTGGATAAACCGTAAGAGACGGTTCAGTGAACCACAAAAGACGGCAGTGTCCTATAAACAACTGAAGTCTGTCACAAGAAAAATGTCATATTTAAAAACCTATTTCATCATCTCTCCTTTAAAATAAGGTCTGACACTCAGGAACATGGATACACTTCAGGGACGAGACATGAGCTCATTTTGAATTTGATGGCGACAACAAATCTCAGTAGGAAACGGGAAACAGAAGGCTGGAAAAGTATCTGACGGATCAAAAATAACTGGAGGAGCATCTGACAACTAAATCGAGGAGTCTGTCAGGTCAGGGACACGCCTGCGTGTAAAAGGAGCGTTTCAGAGCCTCACAGATGTAAAGGTGGGCAGATGTTTATCAATCTGACACGAACTATGTCAAAAAGAATTGTGGAACAATTTCAGGAAAATGTTCCTCAACATATACATCCCTGTAGATCCCAGCATCAGCAGATTCAGACAGAATCTCTGTGCGCCGGGAAAGGGCTGGCGGATCAAAATACTCGTGGTCGGCTGCAGTACAAACAGACACGATTCTCAAGCTGTACAAGAGCAGCTTGCAGCTCCGACACGATAACAAGAAGCCGCGTGTAAACACCGTCCAGGAGCGCTGCCGTCTTCTCTGGACCAGAGCTCATCTAAAACGCTCAGAGGAAACCTGGAAACTGCTCCGAGGTCAGGTCAGTTCTGTTTGGAAAGTCTCAACGTCCCACATGAGGTTTCACTTCTGCTGAGGATCAAAGTGGGTTCGTGAGTGTTTCAGTTCAACTCTGTTTTCATTTACATTTTTGACACGGCGTCCAAACTTATGGTTTATGTATTTTTGTTATTTCACAATACAGGGAAAAAAAAGCCTTAGGTTCCTGCTGATCTTTATTCTTTACTTTTTTAGTCTCGTTTTTTCATCTTTTGGCAGAGCTCTTAATGTCTTTAGCCGCGTTTCCACGACACTTTTGTGCAAAAGAAAATCGAATCTCTGATAGCTGGATGAAAGCAGCGCTGCAGGGGGCGGTGCTTCCATCCATCGCTGTTTTCCAAGTAACTCTCTGCGTATCTCGTCTTTACATCTTTACTCTATTACTGTGGTTGCCGCTACCGCTGTTAACAGGATTATCATTCGGAGTCCTGATGTAATGTATAATGATTAAGTAGTGCTGTAGTACAACTACATCGTACTTATGAAGCCAACTACAGCTGGAAACTAGATGTTGATGACTTTATATTGACGGTCACAACCAGCGCTGCCAAACACGAGGGAACTCACAAAAAGCCTCAATGGGGGGCGTTCCAGTTGAACCACTGTACTTATGTGATGCACTACAAACTAGAGGGCTGCATTGGGATTGGGTCACGTGGGACCCAACGGAAATCTCGCGGGAGTGGGAGGTTTGAACTTTGCAGCGGGCGGCTAAAAAAAAAAAACACTGCAGGATCGGGATGTAGCCTAGCAACCAGATGGAAATCAATGACGTGGAAAAGAACCTCAAACAAGTTCTTTACAAAACAAAGACAAGGCAAGTCAGATATTTGGAGAAACTGCATTTAGTGTCTGTGGAGCATCTTGGAAGAGAGACGCACGGGATTGGGACGCAGTCGGTCAGCAACATTCTCTTCCTCCACGGCAATTTAATGGCCAAGTGATTCATTTAAAAAAAAAAAATGTGTTTCATTCGTTAATTTTGTTTATTTTATGTTATTTATTAGTGTTATAGCCAGTCACAGCCTACTCTCGTTGCTATTTGTTAATCAGGCTAGGTCCTAAAGAGGCGTGATGATGCCTTGCCGGTGTTATTGAATGTTTTCATTCTTATTTTTTCCAAACAGAATACCTGCGACATCTAGCTAATAATTTTAAAACAGCTGTTTTTCATGTTGTTTATCATATTGGATATTTTGCAAAGCAGTCTATTTGTATGTGCCATGTGATGTTGCGAAGTTTTTGATAAAACTAAGTCATATTTAAATGTATTGTGTTGTTTATGTGTTATCACTATCATGTTTCTTATTCAGGTCTCTCTTAGAAAAGAGGCCGTAACCTCAATCACATATTTGATGTGTGCGCGAAAGGAGAAATATCCAGGTATATTACAACATTTATAAAGAGAGTCTTCGCAACTATAACCAGAAACTGAAGAATGCAAGGCAATCATATTTTTCAGAGATTATCAATAGATACAGTAATAATGCCCGCACACCGTTTTCTGTGGTAGAAAGACTGACAAACCCCACAGCCTCAATCTCCCCTGAACTGCTGTCCGAAAATATTACAGATAAGATGAGCAATGTGCAGCTCCAGCTCAGGAATGATAACACTGGTGCCTTCCCATCCTCTAGTCAATCTGGGACATTTTAGCCTCTTAGATTATACAACCCTAATGGAAACGGTTTCAAAATTAAAGCCCACTACATGCTGTCTTGATATTCTGCCTACAAACATTTTTTAAACAGTTTTTAACTGCATAGCTCCGGATGTATTGCAGATAATAAATACTACTCTTCACGCAGGCCAGTTTCCCCAGGCCTTGAAAACTGCAGTAATAAAACATCTTCTAAAAAAATCTGTGATGAGCTTATGCGATGATGACAATGATGGATTTGCATCTAACTTTCGGTCAGGTGGCCTATGAACTGTCAATCATCCATCAAGCTCCACAATTATGTTAACATTAAACCAGATAGATTTGTCTAGGACATTTTTCTTGCGGGACGGGAGAAGACACAAAATCAATGCATCTCTATTATTGTGCGGGCATAAATTCTCAGAGTTTTGCGGGAGCGGGCGGAAGTGGATATAAACACTGCAGGGGTGGGCGGGAGTGTAACACACACGTTGCGGGTGGTAATGGTCAGAAATGCAGCGGGAGCAGGCAGGAGCGGGATGAAGAAAACAGTAGGGCAGGAGCAGGGCTCTACTACAAACTTCAGTCCAGTATTCCCGCCTTCAGATGCATGTCAATCACTTACTGAAACGACGCGTTGCTGAGCTGAGACTGAACAAAATGGACTAGCATCGTTGGAGGACTGGAATTCTTACAAGGCCATTATTCAGACTATTACACTTAAACAGGTTACAAAGACACACCTTATAGTCCTCCTGGAACAACAGAGGAGCAGGAGCAGCTGCAGCGGTCGCTCCTCTCACTGCGCTGCAGAACGGAGCCATTCAGGAGATCCTTCGTCCGCAGCAATAAGACTGTTTAACGCCTCCTGAACTCAGTCTCACACACTCACCTCTGCCACACCTGGACTATATTATAGTTTGCACTTTATATGATAAAAACCTTATATTTCATGTTTATTTTAATATTAATGTGTTTTTATTGTCTGAGTGGAAGTGTGGTTGAATTTTATGTTTTGATGAGCTGCTGGACAGTTTCTATCTATCTATCAGGATCGGTGCTCCGTACAGTGAACGTATGAAGGTAACGGGAGTCTTGACTGATTCATCAGCACCCTAAACTGCCAGAATCGGATCAAACGAGTCCAAGAGCACAGCTGAACTGGAGGCCAGTTAAATTAACCTAAAAGTATATAAAACCAGCGTTTGGCGCTAACATTCACCAAGCAAACTTTCATAAGTTCACCATTTTTTAAGTGGAATCTGGTGTGTTGAAACGACAGAAGTGTGAATCAGGAGCCGAATCACCAACCAGTCAGCCGTCCTTCAGTTCAGTGAGTCTAATCGGGGCTGAACAAGTCGGTGAACGAACCTCTGGTAGGAACCCGTTCTAGTAGCTCAGCACTAGGCCTATGTTGAAAAGATCGATTCTCCGATTTTAAATCGATTCTCATATTAATTCCTAAAAAAATCAATTTATATGTTTAAAGATCGATTTAATTTTATTTATTTATTTATTTATTTATTTTATTTTTTTCCTCATTACATTACAACTTTTGGTACTTTTTTGTTTATGCCCAAAAAAGGAATATTTTGTTGGAAACGAGAATAACTGGTGCCATGTTTTTGCCTTTAAATATGTTTAAAATTAAGAAAACATTAAAGTTTTCAATTATAATTGCATAAATTGTCTATATTTCTTTGCTTTATATACTGTCTTGGGGTTACATTTGCATAAATGTTAAAAACCAAATTCTCATAAATGGGAAAAAAATTTAAGCGATTTCTTTTGTCCTCTGTTTCCTCCCTGGATCTGTTTGATAATTCTGACCCACACAATGTTTCTGAAAGCAGTTCTATCAGCATTCTGGGAGCTGATTGGTCCTTACAGCATCATTAGCTGCCAATACTTGCCGTTTATTCTCAATATAATACTAGTAGTAATATGTTGCATAACTAGACAGTCATGCATTCATGCAACAGCTGAAAAAACAGTTTTATTAACAGTAACCCAAATCAATATCGGATCGGATCGTGATAATCGATTCTGAATCTTAAGAATCAGAATCGAATCGATTCTTGATATTTGAATCGATCCCCAGCCCTACTCAGCACACTGACTGCCATCACCAGCTAGAAGCAGCACAGACAGAGCGAGCTGCTGGGAGGCGATGCAAATGTGAACTGCTGTTGATCTAAATCTGTTAGCCACAGCTGTGAGCCAGACCACAACGGTTGTGCCTATCACCAAGCACATGCAGCACGAGACAAGAGGTGATGCAAAAAATGAACCAACTAACACAAGACAATTCAGATAAAGTGGTCAAACCCTCCTTCGGCTTCGACTTGCTCCACATCTGTCCAGGATCATTTACTATCCTTTCACATCCTACAAGGCTCCCGGGCACGTGTGAAACAGCTCTGAGTTTAATCCCTTTTCAGAAGGAATGAATAGTTCTTCCAACGAGTTTTAAAGGTGCCAAGAATGTGTTCGTGCCTCAAAAGGTCCCGCGTCCCAGTCCCCCGTAACCCGGCTTATAAACATGACGCGTGTCTAAAACCCCCGGCCTTCTCGGGCAGTGACATGACGATCGCTCCGAGCTTCCCGCCGGCGCGCCACCGTGTCCAACACACCTGGCGGTTTCTCTAGTCGCGGGCTGGTTGGAGGCAGGTGGCGAGCTGCTCCAGATAACCCGCCGCACTGCCGGAGGGCTGTTCAAATATTTACGGCTGGAGAGTGTTGCCGCCGCGGCCGCGGCCTGTGTACCGCCGCTAATGGGCTTGTTTGACTAATACCTAGGAATGTTTGCTTTTGCGGAGATTAGGAGGGTGAAATGCGGAGAATGTGTTTTCATTTCCCTTATTATGACAAATTAATTGGTGTGTGAAGTGATGCTGGGAGGAAGCCCAACCTCAGCAGCACACCCGGACACATTACTGGAGCAGTTACAGTTGCTTTGGGAGAAAGCCGACTGCTCATTCTTCCATGATGCTCATAATGCTTCTGTTAGCAGTGAATCTAAATAGTAGGTCCAACAAAGCAGCCGGCATGAGGGCATGGGGGCTTTTTATCATCAATTTGCAGCTTTTGAACAGAGTGAGGCGATAAGGAGACGGAGATGGACATGAAGAATCCAGTTAATAATAAGAGACAGAAGGTGAGCGGTAGCAGCGACTCAGCTGTTAGTTCCCTTGCTCTGCTGCTCAGCTCATCCTCCTGCCTAATGAGGCGAGGAAATGCTAATCTGAGGCTTAAAAGGCCTTTAATTTGCTGTCATTTACCAGCGTTAAAGCCGTCACAGGCTGGATGATCTTGATCACACATCCTGCTCACGTGGTGTTTACGTTGCCGACCCTCAGCCGTCTTGAGGGGCCTTTAGATTTACAGATCGCTCTGAGGTTTCAAGATGTGGGGGTTAACAGCCTCTTCTGCTCTCAGCGTTTTACTCCCTGAGGTGTGGGAGCCCGGCACGGCGACTCTTTAAAACAAACTCCTGGAGCTGCAGTCTGGCCCTGAAGCACCTTCTCCAGACTGGAGGAAGCATCCACACTCCGAGAGGGCATGCTGGCTGTCAAACCGCCCTTTCCGCACCCCGCTGCTTCCTGGCACGCTGCGCCTCTCTCTGACCGCACACGCTTCCACCCATTTACATATGAAAACACTGCTCCGAGGAAACCACAGGGTGGGCAGAATCAATTAACACTAATTAGTAAAGCTCCTGTGTTCACAGAGGAGAGAGTCTGGATCTGCTTCCCACTTTACACATCCACTAAACCCACGAAAGGTACCAGCAGGGCCGGCCCAAGCTTCCATGGGGCCCTAAGCTAAATGTGATTTTGGGGCCCTCTATTACTGCCAATAATACTGATTATTGATCATTCACACACCCACTATAAACTTATTTCATGTTCTTCCCTGTCATTACAAATACACTTGTAAAACTAGATGTAAGAACTTTTTGTTGTAGTTATATTGTAATCCACAGGGATTAAGACCATGGAAGCAGACAACAGATTAACAAACTTGCAGAAAAATATTTCAATTAATATTTATCAAAGTCAGCAACTGCCCCTACTGGCCACACAGAGAAGCAACAGATAAAAGGTCAAAGAGCTGCACAGTTGCAGCAGAGTTGTTTCCATCATCCTATTGTCAGCCTGGCAGGTTTTTACCATCTATGGTTTTTAATCTGAAATGTTCAGATTCAGCTACAGGAGCAGCCTGGGATTGATTTACAGTACACTTCATATTTAAAGTGATATAGTACTAAGTGTGATACTGAGTGTCATCTACACGTGTAGGCCTATTAAAAGAAACAAAATAATCAAATAGATCATTTATAAACCATTTACTGAAAACACGTTATCTACTTTATTTTTGGTTTTAAATAAACTGCAAAAACAATGTGCAACTACAATATGAAGTGGGACAACAACAATTAAGTGCAACAACAATTTACTACAAAAACTAAAATGATAATTAAAGATCACTCAACTTAGATAAACAGTACCTCACCAATATGTTCTGCATATAAGAATAAATTCAAATGTCCAAAAACAGACATTATTAAATAGAACAAACAATTAAAATCAAATAAATACTTAAATAATGATGTAAATGAACAGAGGTACCAGAAACAAGGTAACGAAAATGGTTTAAAAATCGAATATTAAGTGATTTAGGTTATTATCAAGAAAGCCATGGAAAAACTCTTGGGGGCCCCCTAGTGGTCACAGGGCCTTAAGCAGCCGCTTAGTTCGCTTATGCCTTGGGCCGGCTCTGGGTACCAGAGTCCCGGATCCCTGCCGGTCTGCAAAAGTAAAATGCCCGTAATCATGTGCATTTCATGTGCTTTGGTGCGTGGGGGGGGGGGGGGGGGGGGGGGGGGGGGGTGGGGGGCTGTAAAGGAACTCACCAGATTGTAAAATCTTAGTTGCGTCCCGAACAGCTGAGGTGACCAGAGCAAAGTGCCGGTAGAGCGGGTAGCACAGGACTCTCCTCCCAAACGACACCAGGACCTCCTGCAGCGAGCTGTAGGTCTGCAGGACACAAGATCGGCGTCAGAGGATCAAACCGAATAATAAAAAACTTTATTTATATAGCACCTTTCTTAACAAAGTTACAAAGTGCTTCCCAAGAACAATAAAATACATCAAGATAAAAATACAGTGCATAGTGGATAAGAAAATAAGACGGCAATAACCAAGTCTAAAATTAATAACAATATTCACACCACAATAAAAGCTTTTCTAAAAAAGGAATGTTTTTAGTAAAGATTTAAAAGCAGTGGGGGATTTAGCTGACCTGATCTCAGCAGGTAAAGAGTTCCAAAGTTTGGGGGCCTGGACTGCAAAAGCTCCATCACCTTTGGTCACAAGCCGGGCCCTGAATGATCAGAACTACTGGCTGATCTGAGGGAGCGCCCTGGCAGGTAGGGAGTTAAAAGTTCTTCAAAATAACTAGGGGCTTGGTTATTTAAGGTCTTTAAAGTCAGCAATAGAATTTTAAAATCAATGCAATATTGAACAGGAAGCCAGTGAAGGGATGACAGAATTGGAGTGATACGTTCACATTTTCTTGAGGCGGTGATCAGACGAGCAGCAGCGTTTTGTACTAACTGAAGGCGGTGGAGTGATGATTGAGAAATCGGTGTAAAGGGCGTTACAATCATCCAGGCGAGACAGAATAAAAGCATGGACAACTTTGTGGAGATTATCAGGAGATAAAAAACACAACTTTCTTAATTTGTTTGCTTCTACGTCACACTCTGATCTGGGATGTTTTTTCATTTTGTTGGCCATGTTCTCTTTTTCTCAGATTGAATACTGGCTCTCTGTGGTGGTGGGGGTGGGGGTGGGGCTAGTGGCGCTTTAATTACTCCCAACGACTGCTCATTAACGGAGCTGGCAACAAAAAAAAAAAAAAAAAAAAGAGCTCCCAACCCTTCACGCCTCTGCAGCGCTAACCTGCTAATCGCTGCCTCTCTCTTTAATCACTGCCATCACTCTCCGGTGCTCGCCGCTCTCGCGGACGCAGCCATTCATCGTGCACGTCGCTCCTCTCCGCGTGAGGAATGTGCTGCCAGTCTGCAAGTGTGCACCGCTGGAATCCTGCCCTCCCCGGGGCAGCTGGCTCCAGGAAGTGTAAATAACGTCTGCTGCCGCTGGGGAGGCCTCGCCGTAACACGAGCCCGGCGGCTGGCGACAGCGCGCAGCGCGGCAGATGGAGTGAGCTGGCTTGAGGTGGGGGGGGGGGGTGCACGAAGAGGCGGAGGAAGGTGAAGGCTCGGTGTACAAGAGCCAAGGCAGACCGAAGAAAAACCACATAATAATATAGTTGGATAGTTGAGGGAGGAAGAGGCACTGATGTCAGCGTTGACAGAAAGAACAAGTACAATCCACCACTGAAGAGGTTGTGGAAGGAGGAGAGGAGCGAGGGGGGGGGGCTGATGAGAGCTGACAGCTCTCCCGCCAGGGAGGTGGAGACCTACGCCTCTGTCACAGCAGGAATCTGGGCCCAGGGTCCGAGCTCACAAAGTTCCAGGAACTGTCCCCCGGCTGATCCAATGTGATGATCACAGGAACATCTAACGGGGATCCCATCACTAGGTGGGTTTCCATGACACTGGGGATAAACTGGAGTAGCGACACGTCTGAACAACCCCCTCTTGAAAGCGTACAAAAGCTTTTTACGATATTTGACAGACAGTAGTGTTTTCTTTGCAGTCTTTAGGTTCCGTGCAGGTCCAGGGGTTCTGGGAACTGCAACGCTCAGGAAATATTCCAGACTCAATGGGACGTATTGTGTAAAATCAGACGCCTCCCAACCTGCATCACTGATGCTGGCACAAGTGTGGGTCTATGGATGTGACGTCAGCTAGCAGCAACTACCCCAGAGCAACAACCCCCAGAGCTACAACCCCAGAGCGACAACCCCCCAGAGCTACAACTCCAGAGCTACAGCCCCAGAGCTACAACCCCAGAGCGACAACCCCCCAGAGCTACAACCCCAGAGCGACAACCCCCCAGAGCTACAGCCCCAGAGCTACAGCCCCAGAGCTACAGCCCCCTAGAGCAACAACCCCCAGAGAGACAATCCCAGAGCGACAACCCCAGAATGACAACGGAAGAGCGACGACAACAGCAGAGCGACAACCGCAGAGCGACAACCGCAGAGCGACAACTCCCAGAGCGACAACCGCAGAGCAACAACTCCCAGAGCTACAACAGAAGAGTGACGACAACCGCAGAGCGACAACCGCAGAGCGACAACCGCAGAGCGACAACCGCAGAGCGACAACGGAAGAGCGACGTCAACAGCAGAGCGACGACAACAGCAGAGCGACAACCGCAGAGCGACAACCGCAGAGCGACAACCGCAGAGCGACAACCGCAGAGCGACAACCGCAGAGCGACAACCGCAGAGCGACAACTCCCAGAGCGACAACTCCCAGAGCGACAACTCCCAGAACTACAACCTCCAGAGCTACAACCCCAGAGCGGCAGCGCCAACCAAACCAAAGCAGGTCCGTACTGATCGCGGTGCCCCTGCAGACAGGAGCTGGGCTCCAGGCTGATTTATGGCCGTGTGTTGAGGGATAGCTGCAGCAGATGTGCAGCGCCCCTCGTGAAATATGCAACTTCCCTTCAGGGTGTGCAGCTCAACCGCGGGGTCAAGTTACAGCGGCATCCCCCCCGAGCCTCCTAGAGCGGCAGGAAACTCCGTCAAGCTCTCGCTGATGTTTCAGAGCAAATGTTTACATTTTGTCTCACTGAATAAATGTCAGACTAAATGTTTTCAAACCTTTGGAAGTGTTCTTTGCTTTTTACAAAAAGAGAGGCACATAGAGGAGGAAGGAAAAGCTTCCTGCAGGATTCCCTGTCTGCAGCTTCAGAGCTGTGAGGTACCCGACACCTGAAGTGCCTCCAGAGCTCAAACAGCTGTTGGTCAGTGTGAAAAACTAAACAGATCTGCGTCCGTTTCGTCACACTGATGACGAACCTCGAAGACCCTAGGACCAAACTTGACCCTGGCGCTGCTAAAGGTGGATGATGTGGGTGTAGGAGCAGCAGAAACCCCCAGTTTATGAGCCTGAAGTCTAAAAGACAAGAGAGCACGATGGTGCGATCACGCATGGTGGTCACCACCTGTCCCTGGTGGCCCCCAGGCCCTGGCCAGCCCTCTCCAGGGTTTACCAGCCCCCCCCGCCAGATGTCAGCGCTGCCCTCTGGAGACACAAGTCCGAGTGGGAAAGAGATGCTAAGGCCCCGTTTACACGGAGCAAAAACAGTGGTGTTTTCATGCGTTTTGGCCGTTCGTTTACACGAAAACGAAGCTCAAAGTCTCCAAAAACTATCATTTCTGAAAACTCCGGCCAAAGGGATTTTCAAAAACTCACATTTGCTTGTAAATGGAGGGAAACAGACATTTAGGCTTCAGAACGTCACATTATGCAACAGAAACGTCACCAGCAACATTTGTGCGACCTGTGTTTACAATTTGTTTGGCCACCGTCAATATTTTCTTGTATTTTACCTGTTTTATATTCTAAAGTCACACTTAAAAGTAACTCCACTTCTCTGTCACTCCAAACAAAAGACTCTCGTTCATCTTGGAAGTAACTGGCAGTCAAGGCTGATTTATGGTTCTGCATTACACCAACGCAGAGCCTACGGCGTAGGGTACGCGGCGACACGCACCGTACGTAGGCTACGCCGTCGATTAAACGCGGAACCATAATATTCAGGTTTCACACGTGTCATTTGTTGACGTTTTTTTCCAGGATTCTGATTGGCTAGCATAATACGCTTCTCGTTACACTGCCCCCTGCAGGTTTGAATGCTCATAGCACCTTAACAGCGTATGTATGCAGGTTGGTGTAAACAAGGATATTATTCAAAACGTAGAGGGGGAAATATCCGTTTTTGTAAATACCCGGCTATGTGTAAACGTGGCCTAAAGCAGTACATGGATGTGTGTGAACGAAGGACGGGTCCTAATTACAGGAGCATTACAGTTCAACACTCGACACGTCAAATTACAAGAAACTCCATCCCTGAGATGTTCTGGTGCTTTACATGACTTGTCTGAGCGTCAAATCTGGATCAGGTTGTCATCCAAACAGACGTGATGGTGGGTGGAAGTTTACTCAGATTACTCAGCCCGCATGCTTCTGGGAAGAGATGTGCTCAGAGCCACAAACATCTCAGAACTTGTTTGGGTGATGCCACTTGAAGTTCGGACCGATTTAATCAGAATGAATGTAAAGTTATTTTAATTAGCATAAACTGAGTCAGCCAGTGGTTAAACAGTTTACTGTGGCGGCCTTCAGTTCGCAGGAGGTGGATGCTGACGCAGTCTATGTGACGGACACGTAAAGCGGAGACCAGCAAACGTTTCAGCTGCATCCATCCATGCGACGCTGCAGCGGCTGCATTTAGAAACACATCTGAGGGTAGGAACTGCTGAGTCATGGGGGTGACGGTGCACCTTTCTGTGTGGAGTTTGCATGTTCTCCCCGTGTTCCCTTGGGTAGCTAATGTGAGCTACCCTCACAAAAACATGCACACAATCCTGGGTTATACATGCCCCCTCTGGCCAACCGGGGCGCCAGATGGGGTGGGGAGGATCTGGCCGGAATAACGTGATCCTTCCACGCGCTACGTCTGGCCGGAGAAACCCACCCTGTCTGGTGAAAAGAAGCGGCCTGCTCACTCCTCAGGTTAAGGAGGAGACCTGAGCTCAGTGCAGGGCCCTCCCGGGGTTGGGAGAGGGAGCAATGCCCAGGACTGACTTAAGGCTGAATTATGGTTCTGCGTCAAAACGACGCCGTGCCTACGGCGTGTGGTTTTTGTACACGCAGAGGACACGCCGTCACATGCGCCGTCACTGACGTGCACCTCCCGAAAATTGTAACTACGCGTCGAGGAGACGCCGACCACACGCAGACCGAGAGGGCTGTGATTGGTTCGTTTGAAAGCGAAGCATTTCCGGTTTCCGGTTTGAATCAGTAGTGAACTTCCAGGGCTTTTTTCTTCGTTTATATGTGATTTTTTTTGTTTTTGTTTTTTGCACAATAGTTGTCCTTATTTCTTTGATTTACTGTGACCGGAAAAAGTCGGATAAACCATTCAGAAAAAGATCGCTAACTAGTGGCCGCGGGGGGTACTGCACCGCGACCAAATGGAGAGACGGAGAACTCTGAACGATTCGTGACGGCGTCACGGGTGCGCCGTGTGCTCTGCGTGTGTGTGACGCAGAACCATACCCGCACCTTTAGGTAGGAGCACTGGGTGATAAAATGGATGGAATCTGGATGAAAATAATAGATAAAAAAAAACAACAAATGCAGCAGTTAGGCACCACTCTTGGTCAGGAGTGTGATGAGTGACTTACGTCCAGCCAGCTCAGAGTCCCGCTCAGCTTCCTGATGGTCCACGGTGACTCCACCTGCAGGTGACACGGAGCGGCTGGTTATCGCCACGGTTATGCAGGACACGAGCATACAAGACGTTTGCTCACCACCGCGAACTGTTGGAATTTGTTGTGCAAAAAAGTTCCAACTCAAGGTCATAACCTCAAACCAGACAGTCGTATATTTCTTGAGTTTACTTTCTTTCTAGTGTTGTTGAATTTCAGGCCGGCGACACCTTTAAGTGTTAAGTTTTTGAGTATGTTTTTGTAAATTATATTGGGGGGGCAACACCCCTATAAAAGGTTCTGTCCCGCCTAAACTTTCCCTCTTTGTTCTGAGATGTCTTTGGGGAAAGGTGAATTCTTAAATTTGTACTTTTAATTAAGCATTTTATTGGTTTTAATTTTTTTTTGTATTTACACTAGAAAACAAACAAGACAAACAGTCAAATGAAACAGTACAAAACAACAAAGTCAATGTTTTTGCACAGATTTCGATCAGGTGTGTGTGTATGAGTGCGCTTATGTACGTGTGTACGTGTGTATGATGGTGTTCTACAATGATGGTTTTTTTTTTTAAGGAGAGGAATGCTGCCAAAAAGAGGAATAAATAAATAAATCTAAATAAATAAATAGGGTTTACAAGGGGGGGGTCATTAATGCAGGAATAAGTGAGAGTGAAAGGGATGGGGGGTGCGCCAGGGCGGGACCAGTCTGGACGGCAGAGCCAGTTTTTAACGTATTTAACTGGCCAGGACTGGAAGCAGACCCAGCGCTCGTGTGTGCAGAAGAAGCTCCCGGTGGGTAAGTGGTCTGCATTCATGGAGCCACTTCTACAAATATCTTTCTCCCTGACCCTCCAACACCTACACAGCTCTTTAAATTTAACATGTGCGCCCCAGAGCGTCTCCATCAATATTACAGGTCTGAGTCACTGCACACGTACGAGTCAGGCTGTTGTCTCCATCTTTCTGCATTTCTTTTCTTCCCGTTTCTGACTTACGACTGTTTAAAGTTTTTAATGTTCACCCGGGCCAGGTTTTGTCCTCCATTTCCCGTCGCCGGACACAGAACCGCCTGGCCCGGGCCCTGCAGCCGCCTCTTCACACATGCATGCATGCACACACACACTTACGCTGTGCTCCCCCTCCGTGGAGCGCACTTCGTACGCGTACGCCAGCAGCACGTCCACGAGGCCGAGCCAGGCCTGGTGACGGGACGGCTTGTCCAGCAGGTAGGAGCGGTTAGTGAATCTCCTCAGCTGCTCTTTGTCCTGGTCAGTAAACAGCACGTCTGCAGGAAGACACGTGACAGTAAAGACCACTGACTGGGTTCAATCTTACATCTCCTTGTGTGTAAAGTTGCTTTCGTCAACAAAAATTATGACTAAATATCGTCTGCAACGAACCTTTATTGCCTGAGGAAAACGAGACGAGACGCAATGAAAATGCTGGTCATGTGAAGATAATTAAATATATAATGCAATATCGTAGACGAATAAAAACAAGACTAAAATGTAGATTACAAAATAAAAACTCTGCTAAAATGTGTCTTCATTTTCGTTGACCAAAACGGGACGAGACAAAATGTTCCAACAAAGATCCTTAATGTTCATGTTTTCAGTAGTTTCTCTGGTTTAGTTCTGCTGGGTGACGTTAGTCCTCAATCCCAGTCGCTGCAGCGGGGAATCAGATCCAGAAGATGCAGCTGCAGAGTTAGAGGCTGATGCCGTTAACGCAGAGCTCTAGGTTCACGTCAATTTAAAACAAAGGTAGGTAACTTCTCTGGGGCTGGGAGAAGAAGAAGAGACCATCTTTGGATACACTTTCCTACATAGACGTGGGAAAGAAAACCCAATGTGTCGTTGAAAAAGAAAAAAGATGGAGAGAAATGCGGAAAAAAGGAATTAGAGCGTCTTCTGTATCTGGAATGAATGTATTATAGAGTCTATAAGGTAACAATAATAAGATAACCTTGTTTGAATTGTAAAATGGGTTCGGCTAAATACAAACTTTGACTAAAATGTCAGTTTTCATCGACTAAAATGCTCAGACTTTTACTAAAAAAAACTAAAATGATAGCTTGATCCAAAGACTAGACTAAAACTAAAATTGAAACAGGCTGAGAGAAACAACACTACGTGTGTGTGTGATGTCTGATGTGAAGTGTGTGAATGACTAAACAGGTGTTTTCAGTGCGCTCTCAGCCACGAGAGGGATGAATAAAACTCACCTCCAATACATATTGAAAGCAGCAAGTATCCAGATAAGGAGGCGCAGTGTTTGGCTACGGGTTTAAACAGCTTAATCAAAGCAGCCTTAGCGTCCTAAGCCTTTAAGACCACGTCCAGGCTAAGCTGGATGAACATGAGTTACACACTTTAGTTTGAATGAACAAAAGGAAGCTTGTTTGAAACAATAATGGCCCGGTTTCCCAGATCAGTTAAGTAGCTCTTAACAGCGAAAGACTTCTTTCACAGGCTCCTTTTGGCAGGTTTGAAAGAAGTCTTTCGCTGTTAAGAGCTACTTAACTGATCTGGGAAACCGGGCCAATATGTGGAGCTGCCAATGCTCATGATTGAGAGGAAAACACTCGCTAAGGTGCGTCATCCTGAGTGACTGCAGAACCGGCTCAGAACCCCCCGATTAAGCTACTTGGACACACCAGCACCTTATTGAAGGATTCTTTAGTGAGCGGTTCATTGACCTGCTCGGGCAGGAAGCTGAAGCACAGGAAGTCATTTGTAAAAGTTAAAACATGCTCCACCGTCTCCTTAAGATTGACTTATTGGAGATAAAAAGAGTTGGATGTTTGTGGGCTAACAAAGATTAAATAAACTACAGTTTGTGCTGCAGATTGTGTTAAAAGCAGCACGTTGCCTGGGTGCCACCATAAAAACAACAGGTACTGGCTCTCGTTCCTGTTCCTAATAACGAGGTCTGTGCGATCCCGGAGGTGATCAATGAGCCGGGGGGACTCATTGATCAATGCAAATCTTCTTCGAAGTGCGACAAAGAAACTGTAATTTCCAGATTTTCCAAAACTTTAGCATCACTTGTTTCCTGAAACTCTTTCATGTATTCTTCTCAAACATGCACAAGCAAAAGGCAGCGGTGAACGTGTGCTGGAGCTGAGGGTCCGTGCTCAGGAGTGCACGAGCAGCAGAACATGCAGCGTTCCCAGCACCATCGGGCGGCGGGCGGCTCTGCCGTGAGTAGGAATGGGAATTCATAAGATTTTTACGATTCCAATTCCATTTTCAATTCTGCTTAACGATCCGGTTCTTTATCAATTCCCTTATCGATTCTCATTTGGAAATAAAGGACAATAAAGCACAATAAAAGTTTGATTAGAATCACCAATATAACATTTTAATAATAATAAATTAAATATTCTTCCCTAGAAATTAACTAAATACAACATACACTATTCTGTGGCAATTCCACGAGAATGTCCAACAATTTTCTAATAGATATTAAAATTCTCCTTTTTAAAAGGATATATGAACTGATTACTCAAAAATAAAACTGTCAGCCAGTGACAAATCCAATCAAGTTAAATCCAATCAAAATGTGCATTTTCCAAATCTGCAACCCTAACCCTAACCCTTTGACGAATGATCCACTTGGCAAGTATTGTAAGTTGTCCTGTTGTGGTATTTTTTACTGAGATGTAACCAGACGTTCAAGGGTTTGTATCGCGTGGGCGCCATGTTTACTACTGACTGCTGGCTTACACACGTTGCTATGCAACATGCGTAATGATGTCATTCGTGCCCACTGGAATCGAAAAGGGAATTATTTTACAAAATTGGCGAACAATTTCAAGGCATTGAAACACTCCGAACCGGTTCTGAACATGAACCGGTTCTCAATTCCCAACACCTAGCCGTGAGACGGCGCGGAGCTTCTCTGCTTCCCTGCTCTCTGGAAACTCGTTAACTGTTGCCCTTGGACAGAGACATCTGTGTAATGGAGATCTGTGACAGGCCTAATGGGGCGACACAAACAGACTTCAATCCCATTTAAGCAATCTGCATAGTTTAGTTCTGCGAGGCTGCTGAACGCCTGCAGGACCGAGCTCCGACCCGAGCAGCTTCTGGAGCAGAGGAAAGCCGTTCCTCTCGCTGCACCAGAGGAGAAAGCCCCTGCTTTCATCCCGTTGTGCACGCTGTGTATTAAGAAGCAGAAAGATAAAACACACATCTGTGTGGCTGCGGCGCAGCGGCGGTGGCTCGGCCCTGCTGCGAAGGAGATTCCTGCTGCATTACGTCACGTTTCAGGCCCTGCAGACGCTACCTGAGCAGCGCGCTGCTGCAGCTGCAGAGGGACAGGCAACACCAGCAGAACTCTGAGCCAGTCTCCGGCCAGCATCCGTGAAATCACAGGACGCTACGGTTATTTAGTTTATTTATCTAACGTAGAGGCCAATACAAACAATAAAGCAGCTAAAAGCAAAGTCTGTTGTGAGAAACAGTCACATACAGTTGTGTGAAAAAGTGTTCCCCCTTCCTGATTTCTTATTTTTTTGCATGTTTGTCACACTTAAATGTTTCAGATCAGACAAATTTAGGCGGAGTCATGAATAATTACCTTAATTGAGGCAAGTGAGGCCTGCAGTTCTTTGGATGTTGTTCTGGGGTCTTTTGTGACTTTTGGATGAGCTGTCGCTGCGCTCTTGGAGTTTCAAAAGATGTGATAAACCACAGTTCATTTATGTTTTAACAGGGGGGGGCAATCACTTTTTCACACAAGGCTATGTAGGTTTGGATTTTTTCCACCTTAATAATAAAAACCTTCATTTAAAAACAGCATTTTTTTGTTTACTTGTGTTATCTTTGTCTAATATTTAAATGTGTTTGATGATCTGAAACATTTAAGTGTGACAAACTAAATAAGAAATCAAGAAGGGGGCAAACACTTTTTCACACTACTGCATATCATCTAATGTCATTCATCCATCTGCTTTCTGCTCCCTGCTGACCCGGCGGTGCCCCCGTTACCGCCCCTCACTTCTGCTGGACGTTGGCACGATGCGCTCCAAAGCTTCTGCTGATGGAAAATTAATTTCTGACCTAATTCCTCCGGTTGGAGCGGCAGCCCGGCTCGTCCCTGCTGCCGGTGCAGACGGCCCGGAGCAAACCTGCTCCAGAAACAGTAGCAGGAGGGTCTCGGGAGATCCCCAGAGCTGGGGGTTTATCTCCTGCTCACACGGCGGTGGCGTTCATTACCACGTCAACGGAGCGACTAGCGGCCCGGCGGACCGGCGGGGCGGTGGGCGTCAGCTCAGGGCTCGTTGGGGTTCCGAGCACACGTATAAAACAGTGAGGGGACCTGTCAGCAGCGTTTAGGCCGGAGCTCCAGAGGACAGCTGTGGCCCGTCAGAGGGCCGGACCCGACACTGGGGAGCACAAAGAGCCCCCGCTTTCCACTTCATTAGCACTTGTGTCCACATCCATCTGTCAGGAGGCGTTTATATCAGGCTCGGATGGAGCCCAGAAGGGCGGAGGGGGGGGTCTACAAGGAAACCCACAAACAAGGACCGTCGTTCTCCATTCACAATATATGAGAAGAACTTCAATCAGGAGCGCTTTGAAGATGTGACAGCAAGCTGCTTAGATCTTCTGACTGACGGCATTTTTCACACTCAGACTAATGCTATTCCAGCTGTCAATCAAGCTATTAGCTTTAATTTGCCCCATTTATCTCCGCCTGGGCGCTGGAGTGAGCTGCTGTTTCAGGGAGTGAGCGAGGGAGGGGGGAGCGTATCCCGGGACCAGAGGTGTCAAGTAACGAAGTACAAGTACTTTGTTACCTTACTTAAGTAGAAATTTTGGTTATCTATACTTCACTGGAGTAATTATTTTTCAGACGACTTTTTACTTTTACTCCTTACATTTAAAAAACAGCCTCGTTACTCTATTTCATTTTGGCCTTTAAAAAAAACTATCCAGTTAAATTGCTCCATCCGGATAGAGTGAATTTGGTTGTGGTTGTTTCAGATGTTCTTGTCCAGTTTTGTTCTTACATCCGTTCCCTCAGATTCCTGCAACTAAACTTGGATGTACATTCCAATAAAGGTTAGGATAAATTATAACATGCCTCTGAAGTTTGACTTTTTGCACCATTACAATACTTATAGACAACTAGTCATCATATCTCCTGCTCTCTGAAACACATGTTAATGCTCAATAGTACACATATATGGTTCTTTAATATATTTGCATTATACTAAGATGCATTCATTTTTAATGGCTTTTGTCCTTAATGGCTTTTTTCCCCTTACATTACTTTTACTTTTATACTTTAAGTAGTTTTGAAACCAGTACTTTTATACTTTTACTTGAGTAAAAAACTTGAGTTGATACTTCAACTTCTACAGGAGTATTTTTAAACTCTAGTATCTATACTTCTACCCGAGTAATGAATGTGAATACTGAAGACACCTCTGGAGGTGACTGAAACACAGATCCCAGTCGGCCTCCAGAGTCCAGAGCTGCTCCTTCAATTGGGTCAGGGGCAGCGCGGCGGTGTGGTGGGTTGAGACGGTCCTGGTTCAGCCCCTCACCGCGGCTGAGGACCCCCCAGGCACCTCCTGTAGACGGGGGACGGTGGAGGGACCCGTGTCCTCCGGGCTGGAGCGTGTCAGGTCCAGGTCCCGGCAGAGGGCTTCCCCCTCACGCCCCCTTCTGGCAGAGTCAGGCCACTGCTGCATGTGCGGCTCCTGGAGTCTGCACCTCAGAACAGGAGCAGCACAAACGCCAGACCTCCAGCTCCAAACTGCTGCCTTCATCTCCATGGTAACGTCTGCCTTCATCTCCATGGGAACGTCTTCCCTTTTAGGATCAGGATCAACAAAACAGTCTTCAGCCGGGATGTCCAGAAAACAACAGACAAGCAAGCGTACATGTGTGCACACACGGGCATCTATTCCTCCAGTTTTATGTGCAATAGAAATAAAGAAAAATACATAATGAACGAGGACAAAACAAGTTAACCTGCAAGAAACCGTTGTGTCCCACCAGTGATGGGAGATTGGATCTGCATAATGTTGTCATGACAACCATAACTGCAGCATGAGGACCAGACGGATGAGCGGAGGTGAAGTCTCCAGGCGCTGTTGGATCGGATCCGGCTGGTACCGCTGGTACCATCCATCCTCGTGTCATTTCATAACGAGGGTGGATGGACATGAGGATGAGTGTTTGTTGGCCGGGTTCTGCTCCCTGCAAAGACCCGGTTTGACATTCTAGAGTCCAATTGTTCAAACGACGGACCGTCATCCTTCGTGGTTGTGGACACACGCCGGTTTGTGGCGTCCTCGTCTCCGAGGCTGAGCAGCTCGTGGATCTCGTCTCCCCGGTTACTCGTCTGGCAGCTATGGATCCCACCTGAGACGTCCTGCTGCTGATACTCTCATCACCCGTTTCCTGATTTTATAAAACAATAATGATAAATGAAAGTTCCCCTGGTAGGTTGTAGGATTCCATGATCTCATGATCCCACGCTGCAGATCAGCTGCGCCGCAGGGCTGCAAACCACAAACGCCTCCCAACTAGTGTTGTTTTTGGCAGCCTGTTTCAGTTTTAGTCTAGTCTTTGGGCCGGGCTATCATTTCAGGGTGCTTTCACACCTGTACCGTTTCAAGCAGTTGTTCCGATACAGGGAACGTTTCCCCCTAAAGATCGGAACGTTTGGTATATGTGAACACAGCAATCGCGCTCTGAATCGGTACAAAACAAGCGTTCCGAGATCACCTAGGAGAGGTGGTCTCGGTCCGATTCCAATCGAGACCTGAAACGGTTCACTTTTTTATGCGACCGCAGCGCAATGAGAGGAGTCGGTGCAGCCTCCACCACCGTCTCTCCTATTGGACATGCCGAGATGTTGTCCCAGCACGGCACAAATTAAACATTGTATGAAATTAAACAGCAGCGCAAACCCGGCTGCGGCAGGCGGCCTCTCGTCCGCTGCCGGGCTCCGCTCTGCGCCGAGCGCATAAGCCTGATTTATGGTTCCGCGTTAAAACGACGCAGTGCTTACGCCGTACCCTACGCCGTAGGCTCTGCGTCTCCTTCCGCGTTCATTTGACCAATCAGAGAGCAGCTGGTTAGCGCATGGCATTTGTTAACAGCTTTGAAACGGTACAGACGTTTGCCTTGTGAACACAAACTCCACAAACGAGAAACGGAACAACTGTATCGATTCAGCCCCTGAAACGGAACAAAACAAACGGGCCACAGGTGTGAAAGCACCCTTAGTCTTTATTAGTTTTAGTCGTCTCAAGTTTCAGTCGACTAAAAGTTTGAGCATTTTAGTCTTATTTTAGTCAAAGATATGAACCCATTTTACAATTCAAACAAAGTTATCTTATTATTATTATATTATTGTTACCTTATAGACACAAGAATACATTCATTCCAGATACAGAAGACTCTAACTTGAGTTTACAACATATTTATTTTTCCTAATTTCTCCCCGTCTTTTTCTTTTCCGACGACACATTGGGTTTTCTTTTCCACGTCTATGTAGGAAAGTGTATCCAGAGATGGTTCTTCTTCTTCTCCAGCCCCAGAGCAGATCCCTGTGTTTCTCTATGCAACTTAGTTTTTAATGTACGTGAACCTAGAGTTCTGCGTTAACGGCATCCGCCTCTAACTCTGCAGCTGCATCTTCTGGATCTGATTCCCCGCTGCAGTGACTGGGATTGAGGACTAACGTCACCCAGCAGAACTAAACCAGAGAAACTACTGAAAACATGGACATTAAGGATCTTTGTTGGAACATTTCGTCTCGTTTTGGTCAACGAAAATGAAGACACATTTTAGCGTTTAGAGTTTTTATTTTGTAATCTACATTTAGTTTCGTTTTTATTCGTCTACGATATTGCATTATATATTTAATTATCGTTATCGTCACATGACCAGCATTTTCGTTGCGGCTCGTTTTCCTCAGGTGATAAAGGTTCGTTGACGACGATATTTAGTCATAATTTTCATTGACGAAAGCAACTTCAGTCTCGTCTAAAGAGACGTTAACATGGATCCCAGTTGAGCGGTCTTCAGATCCCGCTAACAGAACACTGAGGTGACTCACCTTGGCCCCCGTCCTGCTCTTCAGACGCGCTCCGCTCCTCCCACCAGGGACTGAAGCTCTGCAGCCCCGTGATCTCCCCGTCCTCAAACAGATCGGCTCTGTGACGACGGAGAGCCGTTAGCAGGAAGCAACGACACGTGTTCATGTGTGCGTGTGATGTTTGGGAGCTCACAGGTAATGGTCCGGGGAGAAAGCCGCCGCCTCGGCCTCCAGCCGCCCCTGCCGCCTCTCCGCCGCCGACGTCCCGTCTGGGTTCTGCACGTCAATCACATCGCTGAGCTCCTCCTGTCAGGACATTCAGCGGCAGAAATTATGGTTATTAGGCCTGTGTTGAAAAAAAAAAAAAAACGATTTTCCGATTCTAAATCGATTCTCATACTAATTCCTAAAAATCGAATCGTATGTCTAAAGATCGACTTTTTTTTTCATCATTACAACTTTTGGTTTTTTTTTTGTTTATGGCCAAAAAAAGGAATGTTTTGTTGGACACAAGAATAACTGGTGCCATGTTTTTGCCTTTAAATATGTTTAAAGGTATGAAAACATTTACGTTTTCAGTTATAAATTGCATAAATTGTCTATATTTCATTACTTCATATACTGTCTTGGGGTTACATTTGCATAAAATGCTAAAACCCAAATTCTCAAAAATTTTAAACCGAAATAGACCTAAAATGGAAAAAAATTAAACGGAATGTTGGAAAAAATAAAACCGATTTCATCCGTCTCTGTTTGCTGCCCTGGATCTGTTTGATAATTCTGCCCCACGATGTTTCTGAAAGCTGTTATATCAGCATATTGGGAGCTGATTGGTCCTTACAGCATCATTAGCTGCCAATACTTGCTGTTGAATCTCAATATAATACTAGTATGAATGTGTTGCATAACTACACAGTCATATAATTCATGCAACAGCTCAAAAACAGTTTTAATAACACTAACCCAAAGCAATATCGGAATCGGATCAACCCCCTCTTCATGGATCCTACCTGTAATCGAGCGAACACTCCCGACCTCTGACCCCCGAAGCCGTACTTTTGCAGACCTCTCAGCTCCTCTTCAGATCTCTCCGTGTAAACCTGCTGCTCAACCTGCCAGTCAAACTCTTCTTCCTCATCGTCCTCCTCCTCTTCGTCTCCTGCGCTTACGCTGCATTCTGTCAGGACGTTAGGAAACCCGTCAGCACCGCGTGGTTCTGTTCTACAGTTCTGACGGACAAACACTCATACTTACCCGCGCTCACGTCTTCCACCAGCGGCCTGGCCGAGCGGGAGCCCTTCGGAGCGAGGAGACTCGTCAGCATCTGCAGGCCTTCGAAGTGCTCTCCGGCCGTCTCCTTGGGGACCCGAAGAGTGAACAGACCTGCAACCGGGAGACCAGGGGAGTCTTATGGCGCTTTTCCACTACTCAGCCCGGCTCGGCTCGCCTCCACTCGGATTGGTTCTTTTCCACTAGGGGTCTAATGTGCCGAGTAGATACTTTTCTGTATCTACTCTGCCGAGGTTCTAAGCGGCTGAGTCGGCTGTATCTGACATCATCACACTACAGACCACCGATTGGTCGGGAGTTGGAGTCAGACGTCTGAGTCCAGAGGCGGAAATCAGCGAAAGAGCGACTCCTGGCTTCTTCATTTTATTTGACAGGCAGCTGCAGCGCAAAAGTCTGTTTCATGATCCAACTCTGAGGGTCAGATGTTCATAAACCTGGTGCTGAGGAGAGAATTAAAAAAAGGGATGTAGACGGGCGATAAGGAACGACCAGATCCACCAGGAGCTCCGTCTCTTCTCAGCTGCTCACGGCTACCAACGGACTTTTCAGCAGCGCCGAGACAGACAAAAAAAAAATAAAAAGCATCGCCGCTTGAAGCTTCTCTCACTCTCGTTTTTTAACTTGATATCGAACACAAGTCACAGATCCAGCAGCACATCTATCATCTCCTCCAGGTTATACATCTTTAGTGTTGTCTTCTTCGTTTAGATCACACAATCAAATACGTCACAGCAGCTTCTCTCCAACCTCCTACTTCTGCTCCAGGTGAATTGTTATGGAAAAGAAACCAGCCCAAGTTGAGTCGAGCCGAGAGATGAGTAGAGCCGAGTAGGTACTAGTGGAAAAGTGCCAATAGTCATCATGGGAACCTTTATAACACACCTTTATTTCTGTGGTGCACGTTAAAATCATAAACACGTCTGATACCAGCCAGAACCTGCAAACTTGAAGGAAAACCAACATTTGGCCCTAAAATGTGTCCCCGTGGACCCTGTGAAGTACCGTCCAGAAGAATCAAATAGTCCTTCATGATGTCAGTGAAGTCAATAATCCTCAACCCCGATGAACCATCAACACCATAAATAAGATCGACAGACAAATCGGTGCCAAACTTGATGCTGGTTGAGATTCCTGCATGTTCGTTTGTCTCATGAACAGCTTTTAATTACCACAAAAGCGTTAAATCCCAAATGTTGTAACATTACTGGCACCAACGGAAATAAATGAAGTCAAATGAAACGTTCCAGCATCTCTTAACGAAGGAGTCGATCATTTGAACGGCTTAAATGTTAACGAGCATCAGTTTTTCACTGCTTTTTAAAATTAACATTTATTTGGTTCATCTCATTTCCAGCTGAGCACTTTGTCCTGACCATCCGATCGGTTTGTTGCCGCAGGGATAGTCCCACGGTCGTAAACACTTCATCAAGTTTCAAGCAGAAAGCCTGGAAGGCTGATTTTAATCGCTTATCACGTCTAAACAAGGACACTTGCAAGCAAAGCTTGGTCTACGGTGAGTCCAGGGCAGACGTGTGGACGGGTGGGTGGAGGTGTGAGGCAGCATGGGAGACGTGTTTCAGGAGACTTCTTCACAAACCATGATGGAAAACTGAAAGTTGTAGACAGGAAGTAGTTTTACTCGTTAACCCCAAGTGCTCCGGAGACCACACTCTTGGTCCTGAAGACATGTCACCTCTCATCAGGTCTGCAGTTCTTCCTGGCTGGCTGCTTGACTCATTCAGTTTACAGGACTAGTTACAGGTTAAGCTTGAGTTATGGTTCTGCGTCAAAACGACGCCGTGCCTACGGCGTGTGCTACGCGTCGATGCATACCACACGCCGTCACTGACGTGCACCTCCCGAAAATTGTAACTACGCATCGAGGTGAAGCAGACCACACGCAGACGGAGAGGGCTGTGATTGGTTCGCTTGGTAGCAACGCAATGCATTTCCGGTTTTCGGTTTGAAGCAGTCGTGAACTTTCAGCGCTCTTTTCTTCGTGTATGTGTGATTTTTTTTGTTTTGGTTTTTTGCACAATAGTTGTCCTTATCTCTTTGATTCACTGTGACCGGAAAAAGTCGGATAAACCATTCAGGAAAAGATCGCGAATTAGCGGTCACGGGGGGGGATTCACAACGGCGTCACGGCGACGGAGTGTGCTCTGCGTTGGTTTGACGCAGAACCATAATTCAGGCTTTAGGGGGAGAGTATTTAAGTTAAGTCTCCAACTTAGAACCAGTTTTTTTGATTCTTCAGTCACAAAGACACCAGGAATGCCAGGAAAACCTAGCTGGACGCCACGATGGAATCAGTTCATCCAGCGGTGTGTTGGGACCCTTGAACCGCCAGGCTCTCCGCGGTCAGCGGTCCGAGAGGCAGATGTGTTCCTCACCGACGGTATTTTGCTCTCAGCTGAAAACAGACATCGGGGATTAACTGCCGACTGCGGCCCACAAACTAGAGCAAAGGGAGCGTCTTTAGATCCCGGGACACCCGGACACACTTCTGCCATCACTGTGTATCTGGAGAGTCCCAGTCACAGGATATTTGGATATTTCAGCTTAAATTTCAAAAATGTTCTATTAGTTCAATGAAGTTCATATTATCTATATTTATTATAGCTTGTTTGGTTTCTTCTGTTATCGGACACACGGTTTGTTATGACATACCTAAAAAATGCCGGGTGCTTCATGGCATGCTGTGTCTGGTGACAGAATAAATTAGACAAGCTAAAATTTCTTTCTTTTTTTGCACTTGAAATGGATATTGGAAGGCCTATTTGAGTTATTTATTTCTTAGTTATTTATTTCAGACAAATAACTTTTGGTATTTTTTGTTTATGCCCGAAAAAGGAATGTTTTGTTGGAAACCAGAATAACTACTGCCATGTTTTTGCCTTTAAATATGTTTAAAAGTATGAAAACATTAAAGTTTTCAGGTATAATTGCATAATTGTCTATATTTCATTCCTTTATATACTGTCTTGGGGTTACATTTGCATAAAATATTACCGGTAGTAGTATTATATTGAATCTCAATATAATACTAGTATTAATATGTTACATAACTACAGTCATATCATTCATGTAACAGCTCAAAAAAGCTATTTTAATAACACTAACCCAAATCAATATCGGATCGCAATAATCGATTCTGAATCTTAAGAATCAGAATCCAATCGATTCTTGACATTTGAATTGATCCCCAGCCCTACTGCATGTAACTACGGTTCCACGAGTTCAAATGCCCTCTTAACACGACTGGTTCTGGAATAGGGCTTACACATACGGCTCATCATCAGCACTCACTGGACACTCGTCTTCACATATCTGCATCCGTATACATTTTATCTATTTGCAGAAGCCCAGATTTCCATCCCGTCTCACCGCGGCAGTCGCTGCGTTTAAGCGCTAGGGCGTTTGTGGCCGTTACTCACGCGAGTCACAAATCACACCTGGTCTCTGAAACATGCCCGTCCCTGTGGACCATTCTTCAGCAGGTTCCTTTACAACTCATTTTGTCATCGATTTACGTCGACTTTGCTGAAAACTCGTCACGGCGCCATGACTGATACACAATCTTACTCTGTGCCGTCATACTTTTAGTATTTCCGCACGCATGCTGGGGACTCTGGTACAAAATAAATGTTATTTCTGAAACGACACAACTGCTTTGTCTAATGTCTTTAATTTAAATAAATAAATACAATGCCAACCTCAAAGCTTTCAAGCAGTAAATAACAACAATAGATTTAATCTGAAAATACCCAATATTGTGGCAAGTCTCCCAAGATGCTTCCAACATTATAGTCAACCCCTGAGCAACGGTCAAGAGAAAAGCTGATTTGAAAGCGTCCTCACATTTGATGCTGAACGTCTTTACATGTTCCTGCAACGACAGTCTGAGGTTCATTTCCTGCGAGGAGCCTGTGGTAAATATTTTCTGGAATAACATATTGAATCACTAAGTTGAGATTTTCTGGTGATAATTAACTTTGAAAGTCACATCCTGTACATGGTTCAAACGAATCCACCGGTGTGAAGCCGAAGTATCCATGAAGTCATTACACTACAAAACCAGCTCCCCTAGAAACAGACCTAACATTGCTGAATCTGATCAAATTGTCTCATATTATGGGCTGCTGGGTGGCACAGTGGTTAAAGCGAGCGGCCCATGTACTGAGGCTACAGTCCTCCTGCAGCGCTCGCAGGTTTGAGTCCCAGCCTGCAGCCCTTTGACGCATGTCGTCCCTATTTCTCTCTCTGCTCTTAGCTAGGCTCCGCCCCCTGACACTTCGAGCCAACCCCAAAGCCAATCACACGGTCTGTTAGTGACATGGTCAGTAAATATGATCACTTCTGCTGCAAAGCTGCAATAACTGAGACGGGAGTCAGAGAAGAGTGACGATCTCTTGGATCAGCCCCTAGTGGTCAGTCAAGGAACAGCAATCGTCAAAGCAAACATCACAACACAGCCTTGTACTAGCCAATAAAATCATCCACGGGGGTTGGACTGTGTCAAAGTCATGGTAATAAGAACAAACTCTGTAAGATTGTCAACATGTCTAGTAAGATTGTAGGCCAACAACAAGTCAGTTTGTCCCGGCTCTGTGAATCCCGTGTGACTGGGAAAGGGAGGGCAATCTGCAGTGATATATCTCATCCCCTCAATGCAGAATATCTGCTGTTACCATCAGGATGGAGGTACAGGGTACCGTCTCCGCTGAATAAATTATAGATGCATTATGAATTTCATAATCCACTAGGTTTGGTGTGAAGCACTTTAGGATCAAAGATTCTATTCATTGTGTTAATTTCTGTTATTGTATAGTGTTGTACTATACTGCACTTAATCGTTCTATGTCGAATTGTCTTGTATATTGTTCTGTTTTTTTGTTTTTGACAACGCTGTACGCCGTACCCTACGCCGTACCCTACGCCGTAGGCTCTGCGTCGATTTAACGCGGACCCATAAATCAGCTCCCAAGCCGGCAGGCAGAAATCCCGAAATTTTCGGAGCAAAATTCTTAACAGGCGTAGCTACAACTGTTAGATTTCATCTATTAAACCAACATTTATCTTCCTAAATGATTTATTTCAGCCAGCGGTAATTCTCCACAGAGCTGCAGGTTTCTCCCCGGGACGACGGCGCAGGTTGACCTGGCGATCACGTCTGTACTCCGGCTGCTGCTGCTCCGAGCCGGCGGCTCTTATCTCCGAAAACATCGGGTCAAATTCTTAACAGGTGTTATTTGGATAAACCAAGCCCAGGTTGGGAATCTTAACGGTTACTTTTACGCCTGAAAAAATATTAAAACTTAATAAAGTGGCATATTAACAGCGCTACAGCTGAAATTAAAACAGCTTTTGGCTCTCAGCTTCCTGATTTTAGGGGTGGTGCTGAAAGTAGGGGGAGTGGGGGTATTGGGACTGGGCCCTGGGAAGATTTCAAGTGCCCTAAAATCTGTGGCTTCTTTTTTAGGGGTAGTGGTAGTGAGGGAGGGCTAGTGGTAGAAAGTAGGGGGTGTATTGGGATTGGCCCCTAAGCACTCAGCTTCCTAGAGAGAACTGTGATTGGTTGTTTTTTGGCGAGACCAAGGTGTCAGCAATGGTGACTAGCTGTCCATAGACATTAATTCAGTTTCTATACCCGTTTTATCCCACACAGGATCACAGGGGTCCGCTGGAGCCTTTCCCAGCTCATTACAGGCAAAAGCATAGAAATATGGCCTTTTTTCCGATTAGACCTGGCTACTGTCCCTGGAAAATTAACGGATGTGTAGCGTGTTACTGCCTCCCCGGTGCCTGAAGCCAAGTTGAGGGGACGACTCTGGAGGTGTTATCAACATCAGCAGAGCTGGTGATGCAGGAGGTGGAGCGGGTGGTGGATCCACGCTGAACAACAGTGGGATCTGAGTAGCAACCAGCGGTCTCCCTCCGCCACTCCGGCTGTTGTGGTCGTTGCCCGCAAAAAACGCCTTTCGGAGCTTCTTCAGTTTGTCAGTGACCCGAGTTTCGTGTCTCGCAAAGCTGCCGTCTGTTATTTTAGTATCCAGCTGCAGATTTCTGTATTTATGAGGTCCTCTGAGGATGAGGAGCTCGCAGACATCCTCGCCCCCATCTCAGTAATGTAAAAAGGACAGGTGGCACCCTAGATTTGATTGTTAAACACGGAGTATTTGGCAACGTAAAAGGGGCTCAATAGATTTGATGCTCAATAGCTTTGGCATATTTTTTTATCCGATATCATAAAACCACATTAACAGGTCAAGTCGTTTGACTTCCAACATATATTGCACAACATACCTTTATCAATGTCAAATGTGGCCTTTTCCCTCCCATCCTCCACAATTCTTCCAGGAAGAGTCAATCTAACAACAGACAAATGTTTTAAACAAGCCTGGCAAGAGAACCGCGAGGTGCAAATATGACCACTACTTGCAGAAGCTGCATGTTTACGTTTAACTCACCTGAGAAAGTAAGGCTTTGCGTAGAACTTGAACTCGGTGCCATCGATGTAGAGGTCGAACTCGGAGGTCCTGGTGTACGGCACCCGGATGCTGAGGGTCAGGAACTCTGGGTCTTGGCTCAGGTCGAACGCAGGAGTGATCATTGTGGTTGAGTGAGTGATACAGACCTGCAACATCAGAACAGGAGACTTGAGCACAATCACATTATGTGTAGGGTTCAGTGGGCCCCTGAGGGCCGGGGTCCTGCAGGGTCCAGATGTTTCCTACCCCAACACTCCCTGACAGCCATGTGCCCTGAACTAGACAGCTGTTGCATCCAGCTGTTGCAGCAACCTGGTCTTTATTATTCTAATTAAATCATTATTTACACTTTTCTGAAAGACAAAACTAGTATAAACCTCAACGCCAAATACAAATTCAATTTCCTGACTGGATAATTTGAACAGTCACAACTTTTCCTAAAGGCTGATTTATGATTCCGCGTTACATCAACGCAGATCCTGCGGCGAAGAGTACGCGGCGAAACACACAACGTACGCCGTACCCTACGGCGTAGGCTTGCGTCGATTAACGCGGAACCATAAATCAGCCTCGAGTGGGACACTGCTGAATTTGTCTTTAAAAGGCGGGATCGTGACGACGGACTGTCACATCACGGACACGTGGGCTGTTTATCCTCGCAGCGACGTCTGTGGTTGTCAAATACACAAACCACATCAGGTTAATGTATTTTTGAGGGGAAAGAAAGATGATCTCGGTTTAGTTCCATTAGCGTGTTTAGACCAGCCGGTGGAGCAGCGTGAAGGTCCTCGTGGTTTCACGGAGCAGCAGAGCAGCTGCCGGCTGAAGAGCACCCAGCACCGCCGAGATTATTCTGATTCCTGCCGTTTTGGGAGGTTTCTAAGTCGCTTTAACAAAGAATAGTGAAACACAGGTTGTTAATAGGATAAAAGATAAAACACTCACCTAAAACTCTGTTGTGATCTTACCACGAACAGCACAGGCTGCTCAGTGTGGCGTCCATGTTCTACCGTAGTGTGTCATGTAAATGCGCAGGAAGAAATATCTAAATGAGGATATATATATATATATATATATATATATATATATATATATATATATATATATATATATATATATGTGTGTGCAATGTAAATACGCAGAAATATCAAGATGAGGAACACCTACCGTCTTAAGACAGGATTCAGAAGATAAATAGTATATATATATATATATATATATATATATATATATATATATATATATATATATATATATATATATTTATCACATATATATCATATATACATTTACATATCATATATATATATATATATATATATATATATATATATATATATATATATATATATATATATATATATATATATATATATATATATATTCAGTGCAACTACAAATAACTTGGGAGAAGGTGACCACATCCAAATATCTGAAAAGAGTAAGGCGTATCCTGAAGTGCCAGCTGGATGGGAAGAACAAAGGGCCAATCCCAATTCTCCTTCACTCGCCCTTCTTTTCTTCCCTAAGCCCTAAAAAAGAAGGGGGATATTTTAGGGCACTTGAGATCTAGGGCACTTGGCCCAGGTGCCTGTCCCATTTCTCCTACTCCCCCTCGTTTTCATCCCTAACCTGAACAGGAAGCAGAGAGCCAAAAGCTGTTTTAATTTCAGCTGTAGCGCTGTTAATATGGCACTTTATTAAGTTTTAATATTTTTTCAGGCATAAAGGTAACCTTAAGATCCGCAACCGGGGCTCAGTTTATCCAAATAACGCCTGTTAAGAAATTTGACCCGATGTTTTCGGAGATGAGAAGAGCCGCCGCCCCCGGGGAGCAGCCTCAGCTCACAGCCCGAGAAGAGACGTGTCCGCCGGGTCAGGCTGCTCCGTCAGCCCCGGGAGAGAAACTCTCGCTGGGACGCAGCTCTGTTGAGAATCACGCCGGCTGAAATAAATCATTTAGGAAGATGTTGGTTTAATAGATGAAATCTAACAGTTGTAGCTACGCCTGTTAAGAAATTTGCTCCGAAATTTAGAGATTTCTGTCTGCCGGGTCCGGAGCTTGGGTCCGCGTTAAATCGACGCAGAGCCTACAGCGTAGGGTACGGCGTACAGCGCGCGTCGCCGCGTACATCGACGCAGAACTTACGGCGTAGGTTGCGTAACTCCGCCGTAGGCTCTGCGTTGGTGTAACGCGGAACCATAAATCCCTTTATTCTGCCGTGATGATCGGCAACTTTATCTGAAAGTGTGTAAATTACCCAGATAACAGCTGGATTACTTTGTGGTTTCTGAAGACTATTATATCAGAAACATCCAAAACAAATCTGACGAGTCACAGGATTATTTCTCTCTATTTCTCTGAGACGAGTCTGCCTGTTTGCCTTCGGTCGGCGAGTCAAATCGACGCAGAGCCTACGGCAAAAGCATTCTGGGAAATTTTCATACCCCCTCGCTCGCCAAGTCAGCATCTGAAATCCCTCGATTTGAAGGGGCTATTCTCAGCCCCTAGCCCTCGTTATGCCCCCTCCCCCTAGGTGAAAAGAGGAATTGGGACACCACTACCTTCACAGGAACGCGCAAAAGTTAGGGTTAGTGAAGAAAACGAGGGCGAGGGGGAGTATTGGGACGCAGCCAAAGTCCTGCCAGTAATCAGGGACCCTGTTGATATATTTGCCTGGTTGCAGGAAGAAGTGGAAGCTCTGAAGTCTAGACAAGTAGAATCCTCACATTGCAGACTAGACTAGACTAAAGAAGTGACTGACATGGAGGAGCCCTAGAAGTGGTTTGGAAAGGCTGGTCTGGAAGCCAGCACTGGGGCATCAATCATATCAGCACAAGAACCGGCCTAGAGGCCAGGATCTATCACATCAGACTAGACTCTGCACATGCTCCGGAGACAATCCAGCAAATGCAGGGTGTACTGTACGTGGCGCCACCAGGGGGTGGCCAGGGGGGGCCACGCCCCCCCCTACAAATTTGCTGGCCACCACACTGGCCTCAATTAAAAAATAAAAAATAAATAAAAAAAACTCTTGCCGGTCACATAGATTCTATCGTCAGTTATGCGTTTCATCCCAAATCATTTGGGCCAAATGCACAGCCAGCCAGGCCCAGGAAGCCACTCTTGATCTGCCATCACTACAGTAGTACGATTAGTCTATGCACATTAGACCATTAGTAACATTAAATGTAACACAATAATAAACCTAAGTATATCAGTAGGCGTGTCTTTAAGTATTTCTGAGCCTGTATACTATAACAGTATCATAAAATCCTGTAATGATAAAAAAAATGTACACAAGTTCATCCTGCGCTCGTTTTACACTCATACAGTTTAAAGTACCGTTTAGAGTCCACTTTTCTAAAGCTCGACTCTCACAAATCTACCAGTATCACTGACAAATGCGACAAATGTCATGCCTCATCCTGCTATTTAACTCATATGTTCTATTCTTGCCCACTGCTTTCTCGCTTTTGGTTAAATTATTTTGACATGTTGTCAAAAATACTTTCAGTGAATATAAACGTCTCCCCCCATGTTGCCATATTCGGGCTCCCAGAGGACCATGGCCGGTTTACTTCAACTCAACTATTTTGGCTTTTACTTCCTTACTGGCAAGACGTCACTGGAAGTCGACTAAAGGCTCCTCTACTCAGTGGCTCAACGATACCATGTCTTTTCTGAAGCTGGAAAAGATCAGATATTCAGTGAAAGGTAGCTGTAACAAATTTTATAATAAGTGGCTTCCCTTTCTTACATTCTTCCACTCTCTCCAGTCCCTGCCTCCTGATTGACGGACCCCCCTCCCTCTCTTCTCCCTTTTCTCTCTTTCTTCCTCCCTTTTATCTATTTATTTACTTTTCCTTTTTTGTTTTTGTTTTGCTTTGTTTTTTTTGTTTTTTTTCCCCTTTTTATTCATGTATTTTTTAATTTATACTGTGTAGCTTTAATACTTAAGTATTACTTAAAATAATTTTCAGTTATTTATTTATCATTATTTTCGTTGAATTGTCTAATGTTCTGTTCTTAAATAAAAAAAAACATCCTAGGAGGTAGACTGTATATCTTTTTTTATATTACTGTTCTACTGTGCCTTACCCCGTAATTGTCAGTGGTTGACATTTCCCCCAGTTTCTGTTTTGCCCCGCCTGTCTTCCATCTGCCCTGATTGTTCACACCTGTGTCTCGTTACCCCCTTGTGTATATCTGGTCTTGTCTTCCCTTGCTCCTTGTGGTTCCGTCCTGTTTCTTTCCTCCATGTGTCCTGCCAAGTTTTTGCTTAAGGTTTTTGATCCCTGTTTTTGATCCTGCTAAGCAGCGCTTAGTTTTTTGTAAAATAAACCCTTTTTTGTTGAACTCCTGCCTCTGGCTCTCCTGCATCTGGGTCATCAGCCCCAGCTAGCCGCTGTTCCGGCGGTGGTCTTGGGCGCGTCGTCGGTGGTGGTCCCGGACACATTAGCCCCTGCTCCGGTGATGGTCCCGGACCCCCCGCAGCCAGCGCCACGGACCCGGGCTCCCCCGCAGCCAGCACCTCGGACTCGGGTTCCCCCTCAGCCGGCTCCTCGTATCCTGTGTTCCCCGCCAAGTCAAGGTTCCCCGCCAAGTCGTCCAAGTTCCCCGCCGAGTCGTCCAAGTTCCCCGCCGAGTCGTCCAAGTTCCCCGCCGAGTCGTCCAAGTTCCCCGCCGAGTCGTCCAGGCCCCACGCCGAGTCGTCCAGGCCCCACGCCGAGTCTTCCAGGCCCCACGCCGAGTCGTCCAGGCCCCACGCCGAGTCTTCCAGGCCCCACGCCGAGTCTTCCAGGCCCCACGCCGAGTTTTCCAGACCCCACGCCGAGTCTTCCAGGCCCCACGCCGAGTTTTCCAGACCCCGCGCCGAGTCTTCCAGGCCCCACGCCAAGGCCCAAGCCTAGGCCTCGTGGGCGACCCACCCCCCGAGCTGTCTCGCCGGTCTGCCCGGTCCCGAGGACGGCCCCCGGAACTTTGGCCTGGGCCCTCCTCCAGGCCCTCTCCACCCGCCCTGGGTGATCTGTCCATAGGGGACATCTGGGATCTGTCCCTTGAGGGGGGGGGTTATGTCAGTGGTTGACATTTCCCCCAGTTTGTGTTTCTGTTTTGCCCCGCCTGTCTTCCATCTGCCCTGATTGTTCACACCTGTGTCTCGTTACCCCTTTGTGTATATCTCGTCTTGTCTTTCCCTTGCTCCTTGTGGTTTTTGATCCTGCTAAGCAGTGCTTTGTTTTGTTTTTTTGTAAAATAAACCCTTTTTTGTTGAACTCCTTCTTCTCGCTCTCCTGCATCTGGGTCCTCACCACACCAGCCCTGACACTAATAAAAAAAAAATATTTAAAAAAATCCTGTAATGATGGCTTTTAGTACGGAACAGTATTAGGGCCAAGCAGGAGAAAAAATATTTGAGAGGGGAAATTTTTTTTTTATTGTGCATTTCGAGAAAAAAGTAAAAATGTCGAGATTAATGTTGAAATACAATTTCAAGAATAAAGTCAAAATTTCGCCTTTTTTCAACATTTCAACTTTATTCACAAAATTTTGACTTTTTTCTCAACATTTCGACTTTTTTCTCGAAATTGTAATTCAACATTAATCTCGATATTTCGACTTTTTTCTCGACATTTCCACTTTTTTCTCGACATTTCACCTTTTTTCTCGAAGTGCATAATGAAAAAAAAATCTTCCTCCTCTAAAATATTTTTATTTTTCTCCTGCCTGGCCCTAATACTCTTCCGTACTTTTAGTTTTGGTGTCCACCCCAAGAATTGAAGTGGCCCCATCTGGACACCCCTATGAAAACCTTTTGGAGGCGCCCCTGCCCTACAGTAGGGCATACTTTGAATCATGTACAGAGTCTGGGCTGGACATCCCAAAGTCAAGACGGGAGATATCAGAGGTGTCAAGTAACGAAGTAAAAATACTTCGTTACCTTACTTAAGTAGAAATTTTGGTCATCTATACTTCATTGGAGTAATTATTTTTCAGACGACTTTTTACTTTTACTCCTTACATTTTCACGCAATTATCTGTACTTTTTACTCCTTACAATTTAAAAATTTCGGCCTTTAAAAAAAAACTATCCAGTTAAATTGCTCCATCTGGATAGAGTGAATGTGGTTGTGGTTGTTTCAGATGTTCTTGTCCAGTTTTGTTCTTACATCCATTCCCTCAGATTCCTGCAACTAAACTTGGATGTACATTCCAATAAAGGTTAGGATAAATGATAACATGCCTCTGAAGTTTGACTTTTTGCACCATTACAATACTTATAGGCAACTAGTCATCATATCTCCTGCTCTCTGAAACACATGTTAAAGGAGCATGAAGCAAGAATAAGAAATGAGACTCATTAGCGCCACGACGACCGTCGGGGTTCCGGCAGCCAACAGCGAAGCCGGCACGGGAGCGCCGTTCAAATCAAGCTCTAAATATGACTTACAATGTTATCTTACCTACTTGTGCGCCGCCGAGAACGCGCATGCAGCGTCATTTGACGTCACATCCGCAGGACAGCGCGGGAAATTCCGGTCACAATTGCAGCACATTTTGCAGCACACAGCCTGTTCAAGGCAACGGAGAGATACACTAGAGGGCTCATTCTTTTTGGTTTGGAACGCTTCATCTGAAAGTATTACTAGAAAACTTAAAACGTATACAAATTTTTTTCATAAATCCTGCCTCATGCTCCTTTAATGCTCAATAGTACACATATGGTTCTTTAATATATTTGCATTATACTAAGATGCATTCATTTTCAATGGCTTTTGTCCTTAATGGCTTTTTTCCCCCTTACATTACTTTTACTTTTATACTTTAAGTAGTTTTGAAACCAGTACTTTTATACTTTTACTTGAGTAAAAAACGTCAACTTCTACAGGAGTATTTTTAAACTCTAGTATCTATACTTCTACCTAAGTAATTAATGTGAATACTTTTGACACCTCTGGGAGATATGCAGACTAATAAATTGGGTGATGGCGAACCAAGCAGCAGATGTGGAAGCAGGAGGTGAGGGCACCAGCGGTGCCCGTGGTGGCTGCAGCAGCAGCTGGATCCGTGTCCTGCGCAGTACCAGGGGCGTTACGGTAAGGCTGCGGAGGCCCCGCCCCCTGTGCGCGCTCCCCGCACACGGGGAGAAGCAGCGCTCCATCCTCCTCCTCCGCGGAGAAGAGCAGAGCAGGGAGCGGAGGAGAAAGTCCCCTCGGGTGTCTCCCCCGGTTGCAGCAGACATGATTGCAGCCCTGGCCGGGCCCCCCCGCCGCCAGCAGCCCCCGCCATGCGGATCCACTGCAGGCTCGCCGTGATCGCCGCGTGTCTGGGACTTTTCCTACTTGTGTACTTTTGGGGCGGCGGAGCCGCGGAGGAGCCGCTGCTGGAGGGAGAGGACGGGGACCCGGGGGAGGAGGAGGAGGACGGCCGGCCGCCCCGGTCCCTCCGGTCCTCCCCCAGGTCCTCCCGGGCCCCCCGGGCCCCGCCGGGGCTCCGGGACGATGCCGTCCCAAAGTTAGCGGGTAAAGCTGCAGCTGGAGTGCGGGTGCGTGTGGGACCCGCTCCCAGAGCTCCCAGAGCCCGGGCGGAGCAGCGCGCCGCGGCCAGGGCGCGCAGCCAGGACGCGCGGAGGTGAGCGCACTTTCAGGACACTTTACTGCTGGAAAAAGCTCACCTTCCTGGGGGAGTTAGTTAGTTAGTTAGTTAATCTTTATTTCGGTCAATTATAAGCATAAAAAATCAATAAGCAAGATAATAAACATTTACAGGTTTTTCTTTGGTCAACATGGTGCTCATTTTGACCGAAAAGGTCTGGGCTTGAAGCATAAAGCTTATCTTGCACACCTTTTAACATACCGGTAATAGAATATGCAAAAAGAACAAATGAAGTATCATGAGGCTACACAAAATAATAATAATAATAATAATAATAATAATAATATTTAATAATAATAATAATAGCTGTAATAACGGTAATAATAGTAATAGTAATAATAATGATAATAAAAATAATGATAGCTCTGAGAAAGTGAAAAGATGCTAAAGAAACCGACCAAACCAATTTAGGTTGTCATTTCATCTCATGCATCTGTATCGTGTCTATACATCAAATCCTACACACTATTCATGCATATGTTCATACCGGTCTCGTGCCAAAAAGTGATTGCCTGCCAGAATCTGATTTCTCCCCTGAAAATGGGTCTTTTTACCTGCCAAAAATTGATTGAAGGTGAAATACAGTTAATGAAAGGTTGTTTCTACCTAAATATGATTTGATCTCATTCACGAGCTTCATAATATAAACACTAGGATTGCTTTTAACTCTTTTAAAGGACCATTACAACACAAAATAGGCATTTTCACCTGCCAAAATTTGATTGAAGGCCAAATACAGTTGATGAAATGTTGTTTCTGCCTAAATATGACTTTATCTCATTCTTGAGCTTCATAATCTGAAAATCTGACGTTTTTTATCGCTCAACGGGCAATATCTTTTTGGCACAACACCCACATACCTACATACCCACACGCAGGCACACACACAGCAACACGCATACGTACATTCTTCTTTGTTTGCTAATTCTGCTTCTATACATGTGTCCATTACCTTTGCTTTGAATAATAGCTTATATGCTTTTATTGAGTTTGCTAATTTAAGGTCATTGTCTAATGAGTTCCACAGTTTTACTCCTAAAACAGATATACATCTACCCTTTGTATTTGTTCTTACTGTTGCTGTCTTAAACATTGCTGTTCCCCTGAGGTCACCCCGGAGGGGGGGGGGTTTGCTCGTGACGCGTGCACGCAGTTGCTGCTCCAGGACGCACGGTGTCCAGTCAGTGTGCACAGTTTCTCGTTAATCCCCTTTTTAGTTTGGCCATGATGAGCCGCGTCTGCAGAAAGCAGGCCATCTTCAGGTGAGGGCAACCTACATGCACGAGCCTGGGGGCCCTGGTACCGGGGAGATGCTGCTGGATGAAGATACCCGGTCTGGCTGAGGACCATCATATGTCCAGCCCTGACAGCCAAGTTCAAGTTCAAGTTGACCTTATTAGTACCCGTAGGCAGATTTGTCTTGCAGTAGATGGAAGAAGGCATCTCACACACAATCTTTACAGTCATTAATTTGACACAGGAAAAATACAGAGAACAGGTTTACGGCAGCACAAGACAGACATGGCAGGTACTTACTGAAGAGCATTAGGGCCATGCAGGAAAAAAAAGATATTTGAGAGGAGGAAGATTTTTTTTTATTGTGCACTTCGAGAAAAAAGTCGAAATGTCGAGAAAAAAGTCGAAATGTCGAGATTAATGTTGAAATACAATTTCGAGAATAAAGTCGAAATTTCGCGAATAAAGTCGAAATTTCGAGATTAACGTTGAAATATAATTTCGAGAAAAAAGTCAAAATGTTGAGATTAATGTTGAAATACAATTTCAAGAATAAAGTCGAAATTTCGTGAATAAAGTCGAAATTTCGAGAATAAAGTAGAAATTTTGAGAATAAAGTCGAAATTTCGTGAATAAAGTTGAAATTTCGAGAATAAAGTTGAAATACAATTTCGTGAATAAAGTCGAAATTGTACTTCAACATTAATTTCGACATTTGGACTATTTTCTTAAAGTGCATAATAAAAAAAAATCTTCCTCTAAAATATTATTTTTCTCCTGCCTGGCCCTAATACTCTTCTGTAGGTACTCACAATGCTCACTGAACAGGATAAAAGTATATTGCCCACAAGGCAAGAACAATAAATAGAGGTAGAACCAAGTCCCGGGTTTCTAATAAATAGAAATAAATAAGTTAAAAGCAGGATAGACCTCAGTTATAGATAAAATGCGTTAGGATTTGTTTAAAAGAGAGACAGCAGCAGGAACAAAGCTAATCCTATAGCGTGTGGTCCTTTTTGGGGACTATGAATCTGCGTCCTGATGGCAGTAGTTGGGACTCCCTCGCTAAGGGATGGGAGGCATCATTGGGAACGGAGCTGACGATCCGCTGCAGCCAGACTGGAGGCTGGGACTCTGCCGGGGAGACGACCCCGCCGTGGCGGCGCATGCAGCAGGGACCTGCGCGTCCTGCACGAAACGCGCTGCTGCGTGTGTGCAGCGCGCTGATAAGGGAGATGGGCGGAGGGGTCATCCAAGGTTGTTTCAGAGAGGAAGAAACCCCGCTGCTCGGCTGCAGAGTGGGTCGCAGCCACTGCTGCAATCACGGGAAGCAACTTTCTTCTCCGTTGGATGAAAGGATGGGGTCTGATAAGAGCAGTTTGAACAATGGGGGGTGTTTCACGCCGTGCACTTACCAAAGAGTCGCTCCAAACGTTAGATAATGAGCATTGTTGTTATTTCGAGAGTGGAAGCTACTCATCATCACGTCTGAAAACCCTGTTTACTCACCACGATGAAACCCTCTCAGTAAGTCCCTTTTTTCCACTCGTCTGCTGCAGATATCTGCTCTTTCCTGCCTCATGTGTGTGGAAACCTTTGCATCGGACACACTTCCTGTGGATCTTGCTTCATAAACAAACATGCTCCTTTTTAATCATATAATTTCCTCTTCACACATCACACAATTTCCTGTGGCCCAAAATAGGGAGAGAGGACCCCACCTCCCCCCTGACATCAGTTCTCTTGGTCCAAGGCTGTCCCCTGTGCTGTGGGAGGTCCTGGTGGGCCTGTACTGGGCTTTTCCTGGGCGTGTACTGGGCGTGTACTGGGCGTGTCCCAGCTTAGAGCCTTCAGTGATGCTGCCCTGAACAGGATCTCTACTTGGAGCTCATCATCTCCGCTGCAGGACTCCACCGATGTCTCCGCTCTATCTGCCCGCCTGCTGGAGGAGATCGGTGTTGATGTTTTGTGTTGAAACAAATCCCCCGCTCTGTCACTTCAGATATCGTTAAGCAACGTTTCTGGGCAATAAAGAAGTCCCTCTCTGGAAGTGGCATCACGCCGAGCTGTAAAAACGTCACCTCCCATGACTGAGTTCCCTCAGCTCCACGCTGCCGGAGATCTGCTGCCCGAGGCTCGCCATGTGCCTGGAGACGACGCTCCTCTTATTATGTGTGAAATCACTCACTCAGGATCTGAATGTCCTGACACGGAGACATGCTCTCAGACTTTCACCTGTTTCCTGACTTTGGCAATAAATACGAAAGGTCAACTGTTTATTTCTTTATTTTCTGTCACATCACTTAGAAAGGTCATGCTTTTGGTGCAGCGTATTTCTATTCGATTGGATATTGTAATAACAAGAGAATATTGTTCTCTTCTTGTGTTTATGAGGGTTGCATCCAGCTGTGGCGTGTATGTTTCTTATTGTCTTAAACCGGAGATATCAGCACGTTTGAACGCCAGGATTTTGCTGAAAATGCAGCAGCTCCTCTTTGCCGAGTTACTCGAAGCTCCTTTTTCTTTTGTCTTAAAGAGAGAGAGAGAGAGAGAGAGAGAGAGAGAGAGTGCCAGCAGTCATGCAGCGTCTGCCTTGGTTGTGAATCCACCACATGTTTATAGGCGTTTGTCCAGAACTGCCGTCCAACAAGAGAAGGAGGAGGAGGGCCAGGGAACGTGACGGAACCAGATGTGACAGAACATTTCTGGTCTCCTCAATCAGAGTGTTTCTGGTTTGAAGTGGTCGTCCAGAACCATTTTGATGACCTTGTAATGCTGCCAGTGGGAACTTGCAGTTTCATCTGAAACTCCAGTGACAGCTGCGTGTTGAGTAACAGGAAATGATGCATGAGCAGCTCAGACGCTTCGTATGCTCTTCAACAGGAAATACACTCCCTGGTACCGAGCTCAGAGTCTCGGCAGTGGAGGCGCTAGTTAGTCTATAGCGTCTGTAGGAACTGCAGCTCAACTCAGAGCTGAGATCTTGATGCTAAATGAGGATTTCTGCCTTAAGAATTTCCATGTCTCCACCTGTAGACGGGTGTTCTGGTCCTGATGGACTAATGTCTCCAGGGGTCTCAGGACTGAAGGAGTTCTTCTCCAGACTGCAGGTTCCAGATGTTTCCACAGATGTTCAACAGGATGTAGATCAGGACTCATAGCGGGACACTGCAGAACAGTCCAGTGTTTGGTTCTGAGTGGTTCTTGGCTGGTCCTAGTTTTGTGTTTGGACTGTTGGAGGATCATGACCTGCTTTCTGACACTGGACCCCACATCTTTCTCCAAAACGTCTTGATAGTCCTGAGACTTTGTTGTCCCTGTACAGATTCAAGACCCCCGGTACCAGACGCAGCAAAGCAGCTCCAGAACAGAACCGAACCTCCTCCATCTTCCACAGCAGATCCAGTCTTCTTTTCTCTGAAGGATTAATTTCTGTGTCTGTGAACATAGAGATGATGTGAAAAATCTCCAGTTTTGTCTCATCTGTCCAGAGGACGTTCTCCCAGAAGCTTTGTGGTTGGTCCATCTACATCTAGATAATTCCCAGTCTGTTTCATGATGATGTTCTTCCATCAGTGGAACCTCCTTGGTGGTCCTCTATGGTTTCTACAGTGATGGACGGTGTGATCTGACACTGATGGACCTGGACCTTGGACGTCACCTTGAATTTCTTTGGAAGTTGTTCTGGACTCTGTGGTTTCCATTCGTATCATCCATCTCTTCAGTTTTTCCTCAGTTGTCCTCTTGTGTCCACGTCCAGGGAGGTCGTCTACAGTCCTGTGGAGCCTAAACTTCTGAATGAAATGTCCAACTGTTGTCATGGGAACATCCAGCTGCTTGGAGACGGTCTTCTAGTTTTGAACATGCTGGTCTGGAAGGTTCTTCCTGATCTCCTCAGACAACTGTCTCCTTTACTGTCTCTGGTCCATGTCCAGTGTTGTGGACACCATGATACCAACCAGCAGAGGGACACTTTTAACCCTTTAAACAGTCACACTGACTGAAGACACCTGGGACGATCATTACAGGACACACTTTACTTTAACGTGTTTCTGTGTCACATTATTTACAGTCTTTTCTAATTAATGTGTCATTCGTTTTATTTATTTATTTATTTTTATATGATTTTTCTCGACCCCAGTTTATAAGCGGTGTCTGATTTTCATTCGTCAGTTTTCAGTGAATTGCTCTTACAGACAGTTTCAAGTTATTTCCATCGTTGTGGCGGAAATACCGTTTTGTGTGTTTGTTGTTTTTTTCTTTCGTGGATGAGTTCTGGTACATTTGCCCGTGGGTGTCTTCCTGCTTCATCCCTTCTCTTGGTTTTGTGCAAAACCTTCAGCTCAGGATGTGTTTATTTCTTTTTTCCATTTCCTTACTGAAAAATCTCTCTAGTGCTGTTTCCAGAGACCTCGTTAGGCTGTAAAACTCCCAGCAGGTTTAGTCAGCACATCTAATGCTAAGAAATGAAATCTAGAGCCAAATTTGTTTCAGGCCTTCCCGACTATAAAATGCTGATGGGCTCAATTCCTTAAAAACTGACATTAAAATTGTGTTGGCTTCTGGCTGCAATCATCTCTTTATGAGTAAACCACCAACCCCTAGTGCTTCCTCTGAAATTCCCTGTATGTTTCTGAAGAAACTGCGAGTTAAAAGCACTTTAACCTGTTTCTATCTGCTCTGGGGAGCTGGGCTGTCTGTCCTCACACCTTCACCGGAGCGTGGTCAGGGAGGGACTTTGATGCTTCTTCAAGTTCGACGCATTCACCTCCTCCAGGTGTTCTTTCCTTGAAGTTGATTGTCTGGTTTCACTGCGCACACGTACCTTTTCCCTCTTCATGTAATTAAAAGGATTGGGTGGTGTACCAGACAAAGGGCTCCTCTTCTGCTCGCCGCTCTGCAGCCAGGAATGAATTCATCGTTTCGTACCTCCTCTTTTCTGAGTGCTTCCAGATGCGGGCAGCCGTGTCGTGAGACAGGCCATCATGCATGCAGCCCACTTTCTTATACAGGCATTTTTGTCTTGGACGTTCAGTTCTCTGCAGAACACTTTCTCTCGCTTTTTTTTTTGCAGGACTAAAACAGTGTCATTCCTTTTGTGTTAGAAATTTTTTCTCCGGGAAGTAAGAACGTGTGTTCAGTAACCTCGATGGCGTCGGCCTCAAACGCCTGGCTCGCAGATTTCTCGTTTATCCTCGAGCGCAGTGCATCGTCGTCCTTCAGTCATGCAGAAAACCATGTGTTTGGAAACCGTCCTGCAAAACCCCGTCACACTCTTCTCTCTCTCCTTCCAGACTCAGGAAATCCTCCTCTTCTTGGTCCTGCTTTCTGCGGTTCTCCTCTGAAAGTGCTTAAGATTGCAGGAAATCTTTTGCTTTTACTTTAAAAACTTATTTTTAAAATAAAAACAAAAGGTAATCTTTATCTGACGTCCATCGCTCTAACGTTCACGTTGAATACCTCAAGGAAGTAAGACGACTTGCAGTTCCTCAACGGACCACTAGGGCTGGCTCTGAAAGTGATCCAAATGTCCAACTTTGGGGCAGAAATGAACTTTCATAGATTGTTTGGAAAAAATACAACGTTTTGTGTTGCCATAGCTAAATTTCACGTCCATGACAACTGTATTAGAGGGATTTATTTCATTTTTTTGGGTCACACGATAACGTAGAGCGATGTTTTACCAGCATCACCGTTTTTTTCCTGGGTGAAGGCTCCTCCCACGCTGGGCAAGGTCAAGGATGGATTATCATGACCACGGGCCCTGGACACAAACTTGCTATGGGCCCCTACCTACAATAATATCCTACGTGCACGGTGCATGCCCTCCCCAAGCACTCAGTTTGGTCACACAATGGTGCAGAGAATCCACAATCACACGGCATTACTTTGAAATTATATGTTATTTATTTTCACAGGTTAAATTACTGCCATCCTATGTATGTTTCTTCACTGGTAAAAAAAACTAAAACTTTTACCATTAATAATGAAACGTAAAAAAACTGATCGTTTTGGATAAAAGCGTCTGCTAAATGACATTGCAACATTGTAAAACATCAAACGTACAGCTCTACTTCACACAAAACTACAGTGCGATCACACAAAAGCACACAAAACCGATCACACGAAACCACAGTGGAAAAACATGTCGCCTAAATCATTGTCTTTTTTCTGGCCTTCTTGGAGGAAAAGTCATTAATCAGATCGTTAAAGTCCAACTCCCGGGTGAGCTCTGACTCGATTGCCATGAGTGACAGCATGTTGAGACGTCGCTGTGTCATTTTAGTCCGCAGTTCATTTTTAATCCTCGACATCTTCGAAAAGGACCGGTCTCTCCCTCACAGTTGCTGACATGAAGCGTCAGAAACAGTCTTAACGCAATAAATAAGTTGGGAAATGTTGACTGTAAACCACAATCAAGTATTGTTTTAAGAAGTTGTGATGGAGCGGACATGCTCGTTCCGTCAGATCTGACAAAAGATCTGAAGTGAATCAGTTCATCTGCAAGATTTATATCCAGATCAGCAAGGTGACGGATCTCTCATCTCCGAAGATCCTGAGATCAGAGAGAGAGAGAGAGAGGGAGAGCGAGAGAGAGGGATATATTGATCCCTTTGCTGCTGTGAAAGAGAGACGAAACGAAACTTCAATACAAGTAATGGGGTTTATGTTTCCTCTTCATCATTGAGTTGCTCTTTCTCACACTCACGTGCACACAAATCAGTTACCTGTTGATGCTGTCGATGGTTATCTCTCGCTCAGATGTCAAAGATACGCATATCTGTTCTCATTTGTTCATGTTTCTAGGTCAAGTGGACAGAAATGGTTGGTGGTTCTTACAAGTGGACACAAGTGTCTGTTTACTTCTAACCGTGTGGTCGGATGCTTATTTTCCTCTTACAGATTTATACAAATTGCCTTGTTTCCCAAGTATCTGCTTCACTGTTTTTTTTAATTTAGCCTTTATATAACCAGGTTAGTCCCATTGAGATCGGGGGTCTCTTTTACAAGGGAGACCTGGCCACGATAGCAGCAACAGAGTTACAGAATTAAAAGATAAAAAACAAACAAAAAAATAATTAATTACATAAAGACATAATTAATTAAAACACTTGCATACAGACAGTCTGAACTCCACTGTTTTCATCAGCGCTTTAAATTCAGTCACAGGTATGAGGTTTCGTATTGAAGTTTATGCCAAGCATCTGGTGCTGAAAACCTAAAAGCTTTCTTCCCAAATTCCTTATTTTTGGAACAACCAAATGCAAAATGTCCATTGAGCGGAGATTGTAACCTCCTTGTTTCCATGTTAAAAGATAAATAAGAAGGAATTTTACCCAGAATGTCTTTATAAATGAACATATACCAATGACTGAGGCCACGAGCAGCTAATGATGACCAATTTAGTGCAGAGAAGATAGTGATGGGAAGACAGAGAACCCCCGTTTGTTACAAATCTCAGTGCGGCATGATACACACTATCCAACGTGCGAAGACAATGAACAGATGCATCATATCCAGCACATCTCCGTAGTCAATTACAGGTAAAAAGGTCGCTTTCACTGGTTTCTGTTTTACATCAAAAGAAAAGCAAGATTTGTTTCTATAATAGAATCCTGACCAAAGCCTCAGCTTTTTCACAACATACTGAATGTGCTCCTTAAAAGACAAGTGGTCATCAATTTTTCTTTTTGTTTTCTTTACCCTCCATCAAGGACAATTGCTTTTGTCTTTTGAAGAAGAAGTAAACATGTAATTATGAGATCTGATGCGTGGATTCGCCCGTACGTTTGGTCTCCGTAAAGCTCATGGCTCCAGGCTTGTCGGCCCATGCTGATATTTTACAGAGAAAACGTGTTGTGGTGGTGGTGAATCGCCACCAGCTCGTGGGTTGGGCTGGAGCACGGTGGCTAAACACACCAGTCGTTTATAGTTTCACCACTGAAGCAACATGTGAAACAGGAACTCCCGTCCTTGGTCCTTCATCCCTCAGCGCAGTGAAGGGAAGATGTGAGGAGAGGCTGAAGCGTTCAGGCGACACAGTGATGGAAGTGGTTGTAGCTAAAAGGAGGACACCAAAGGACTTTACATGTCCAGATTCTCACTCCATCTGAGGTCGATCTGCTCCATCTGCACGTCCAGAGCCCGGGGTGTTTGATAAAGCCTCCACTCCCGTCCTCCGTCTGGATCTGTTTCTGGTGCAATTAATTGTTTCATTGTTTAATTAGGATCCCTAAGCAAGACTGCAGCTATTCTTCCTGGGGTCTGCCAACATTTTTAAATAATACAGTACTAAACATAACATAATAAAAACAAACAAAATAAATTTCTACTAGATAAAGAGAATATCAAATTAAAAATACTCTGCAAAAAAAAGCAGAGACAGAATACATAAAAAAAGAAAGAAAAAAATATATTCAACAACAGTCATAACCTACTATGTTTCAATTTCCAGCATGTTAGACAATCAGTCTCAGCAAGCTGCTTGTTTAAGTGATCTCTATTTCAATGTTCTATAATTGTTACTTATACTGATTCAAAAGATGTTGCTTAACTAATAATTTGAATGTTCATTGAATGTTGCTGTTTGTTTGTGTGATGTGTTTGGGAAATGAATTCCACTCATAAATGGCCCTGAACACAACAGTCCTTTTACCAGCATTAGAATTCACATTTGGCAGCAGAATATCCTCCAGCTGCATGACTGGTGATATATTTATGATAGTCAGAGCTAGGGATGGGCGGTATGGACTAAAAAATGTATCACAATAATTTCTGGCATTTATCCCGATAACGATAAAAATGACGATTAAAAAAATACCAATTCAACTCCACCTTTGTAACTATAAATCACAACACACAACATCACAACATTCAGTCTTTGGAGCCCCCAAAACACTGCTCTAAAATAATACTAAATGCTACTAAACGTCATCAATGGGAATTTATCTTTCTTTCTTTCTTTCTTTCTTTCTTTCTTTCTTTCTTTCTTTCTTTCTTTCTTTCTTTCTTTCTTTCTTTCTTTCTTTCTTTCTTTCTTTCTTTCTTTCTTTCATTATTTCTTTCTTTCTTTCTTTCTTTCTTTCTTTCTTTCTTTCTTTTTTTCTTTCTGGCTCATATCTTCCTTCCATCCTTCTTTACTTCCTTCCTTCCTTCCCACCTTCCTTCCTTCTTTACTCCCTTCCTTCCTTCCTTCCTTCCTTCCTTCCTTCCTTCCTTCCTTCCTTCCTTCCTTCCTTCCTTCCTTCCTTCCTTCCTTCCTTCCTTCCTTCCTTCCTTCCTTCCTTCCTTCCTTCCTTCCCTCACACGTACGTTGTGCGTCAAATTAACACAGAACCATAAATCAGCTTTACACAAAAACGTCATCAACGGGAATTTATCATTTTTTTACCGCGAGATGACAAATTCTTACCGTGGGGAATTTTTTTGACGGTACATCGTGAACGGTAAAATATCGCCCATTCCTAGTCAGAGCTGTAACATCCTCCTGGTATAATACCTGAGGAGTCTTTGTTATGGACATATGTCTAATAAATGATAATAATGAGTAAAGTAATCTGTCACTAACCATTAAGCAACCAAGATTCTTATGCATTTTAATAACGCTTGTCGTCCAGTTACAACTAAGAACAATGCGTGAGAGCGCTGTGTTACAGTGACGTGTCTCTGTCTTCTCCAGTAAATCCGGGGCTAAAGTGTTGCGACCTGTGACCAGGCGCTCCCGGGCCGAGGACGTCATGCACCTGGCCGTGGTCGCCTGTGGGAATCGTCTGGACGAGACCCTCACTATGATTAAATCAGCCGTGCTTTTCAGCCTGAAGAGGATCAAGTTTCACATCTTTGCCGAGGGCCCCTTGGCCCCGCAGTTTGAAGAAAAGGTAAGACGTCTTTATTGTGTGAATGCAATGAGATACACACTCACGGTGCATGTCAGAATTGTTGGCCCGAGACGGATGCTTACTTTTATTTCCCAGGCTGCTGATTTCTGAATTTCCCACTGCATGTGTTAAACATTCCCCTTCTCTTTGTAATGGATGACACTGAGATCAAAGCACTTTTAACTCTGTGACTCAGGCCTCCAGAGGCATAAAGCTCTTTTTTATCTCCAAGCTGGGGCGTAATATATCACTAAGACACACCGCTTTTCCTGCAACACTTCAAAGTCACCTTTACAGAGGTTCCCCGAGTGGCTTTGATTAGTTCCATTTGTGCCGTAACTAACAGTCTATTAACATCGTTTCAACGGCCGCACCTCAAACATCAGTTTAAGTACCTTAAATCTAAACGTTCCATTCAATGCACGCCTTCCCTGTGCACTGACTCAGCGCCGCGTGCTGAAAAGTCCTCGCTAAGGACGGGCGTTCAGGTTTTCAAGGCCCTGATAATGTGGCACACGTGCCGGCTCCTACCGGTGGGAAGTTCCCGGCCAGCCACAGTGTTGCATGCTAAGTGTGCTGCTCAACAGCTCCGTCAGCCCCTTCATGGTCCAGTTCTGATGAATATGGCGCTTTTCCACTAGTACCTACTCAGCCTGACTCGACTCACCTCGCCTCAGTTTTGCGCTTTCCCACTATGTGTCAAGGCATGCCGAGTAAATACTTTTTCTGTACCTACTCTGCTGAGGTTCTAATGGCGCTTTTCCACTAGCACCTCCACCCGTTTTGTCCTCGTTTGTTTTTCCACATCCAGGTGAGAAGTGGGCAGGTTGGAGTGAAGCTGCTGTGACGTATTTGATTGCGCAATCCCTTTGTTCGTGTCGGCGCAGATGAGAAATCAGCTGGAGCCGCGAGCGGCTGAGAGTAAAACAGAGCTCCTGGTGGATCTGATCGTTCCTTATCGCCCGTCTATGTCCCTTTTTTAATTCTCTCCTCAGCACCAGGTTTATGAACATCTGCACCTCAGAGTTGGATCACCAAACAGACGTTTGCGCTGTATAATAAAATCACCGCGGGTCGCTCTCGCGCTGACTCGCGCTTCCTGAACGTCTGACGGCCCCACCTCCCGACCAATCAGTGGCGCGGAGGGTGATGACGTCAGATATAGTCCCGGCTCAGCCCGGTTAGAACCTCGCCAGAATGTTTACAGAAAAAGTATCTGCTTGGCGCGGCTCTACCCGTCTCAGCCCGTAGTGGAAAAGCGCAAGACGGGGGCGTGGCGGGTAGAAGCAAGCTGAGTAGATACTAGTGGAAAAGGGCCATAAGTGGCTGAGTCGGGCTGTATCTGACATCATCACAGTACAGGCCACAGATTGGTCGGGGGGTTGGAGCCAGACGTCTGATCAGGAAGCGGAAATCAGCGAAAGAGCGAGTCGCGGCAACACAAAAGTCTGTTTCATGATCCAACTCTGAGGTGCAGATGTTCATAAACCTGGTGCTGAGGAGAGAATTAAAAAGGGATGTAGATGGGCAATAAGGAACGACCAGATCTACCAGGAACTCTGTCACTTCAAAGCTGCTCGCGGCTCCAGTGGACTTTTCAGCAGCGCAGAGACAAACTAAAAATAAATAAAAAGCGTCGCCACTTGAAGCTTCTCTCGCTCTCATTTTTTTAATTGAGCACATATATCATCTCCTCCAGGTTCTACATCTTTAGTGTTGTTGTCTTCTTCGTTTAGATCACACAATCAAATACGTCACAGCAGCTTCGCTCCAACCTCTTAAAGGAGCATGAGGCAGGATTGAGGCAGGATTTATGAAAAAAATTCATATACGTTTTAAGTTTTCTAGTAATAATGTCAGATGAAGCGTTCCAAACCCAAAAGAATGAGCCCTCTAGTGTATCTCTCCGTTGCCTTGAACAGGCTGTGTGCTGCAAAATGTGCTGCAATTCGGGCCCGAATTTCCCGCGCTGTCCTGCGGATGTGACGTCACATGACGCTGCATGTGCGTTCTCCCCGTTCTCCCGTGCCGGCTTCACTGTTGGCTGCAGTACCCCCAACATCCGTCGTGGTGAAGGGTGGCGCTAATGAGTCTCATTTCTTAAAAGGAGCATCATGCTCCTTTAATTCTGCTGCAGGTGCTGAATTGTTATGGAAAAGAAACTTGGCCGAGTAGGTACTAGTGGAAAAGTGCCATTAGATAGGGCCAATTCCCTGCACATACACCATGAAACATAACTGCATTGTCTTAAAGAAGCAAACAGCTTTCAGTATAATTAATGCTTCATCTGATGTCTTTTCACACGATCTGTGGTTCTGGACGTACTTTAAACGCAGTCTCTGCTTCTGTTTGTGATGTGTTGCTGTATGTGCAGCTGAACCGGTGGCCTCGATCCGTCTCAGCCAAGTTCAAGCACAGCATCTACCCCATCTCCTTCTCTGTGGGCGACGCCGAGGAGTGGAAGAAGCTCTTCAAGCCCTGCGCCGCCCAGAGACTCTTCCTCCCCGTAAGACCACCGGATCTGCTTCACCTTCCATCCTCAGCGTGTCTGATGTCATTAGTCAGTGTTAAGAAAAATAAACAAGCAGTTTTATTCCGGTCTTAGTGCACGGTTATAATTAATTTCCTCCATGATTCCGTTTCTCGCAGCACTTATGCAACAAATTGGCAGTCTCCAGAGACCGAAACCAATAATTTCATTAACTGAAGCTTAAGCCCGGCTATTGATTTTCTTCATGCCAGTGCTCATTGTAATAGCATTATAGATTTCTCGGTACGTGATGGACGTACCGTACACCAAACAGATCCCCGGAGATTTATTATAATGTCCCTCTCACTGCAAAGCAATCAGTGCACATTTAATATTCGTTTCATTAAGGAAGGCGGCGAGCACCTTATTACCTCCACTGCAATGTTCCGGATTATTTACGGCTGAATCGTGCGTTTGGATGTCCTGGTATCACATATTCTGCTGCAGAAATATGACATTTCACTTCTGTTACACAGAACTAGCAGCTTGGCCTTGATGTACTTTTAATCATCTCTTTTTAAGAGACTCTCATGGAGACACTTGGGTGGAAAAATAGCTTCAAGTCTGTTCGTCCTCTCCAGCAGAGCATCAATCAATGCCCCCAAGGAAACGGCGTCTGTGCACATGCAGCAACGTGGCAAACATGATAATACCAACAGGCAATTTGATTAATGGCGTCCTCAGTCTGGCAGGGTTTTTTGGGCGGGGGCAGGGGGGGGTTTATTCATCCATGTCCATGCGAACAAAAGATTGGATCTTTTAGTTGGGGAGAACATCGTCACTAAATTCTGAAACACTTGTTGTCATGAGGTTTGTGTGCATCAAGCTGGATGGTAAAAGCCTGCTAAGCTGAGGGCTGGGAGAGGGGGAAAACAAGCTCAGGTCCCTCAGTTACACTTTAAAGTGCTGCAGGAGCACGTCGTCCAGCAACGAGAGCAAAACGAGAGCAAAACAGAACACAATGGGATCCCAAACCAGGCCGACGGTCAGGGAACAAGGAAAGACAAGACAATGTGTGCTCACAGGGGAGATGAGACCGGTCAAATGTGAACAGAGCACGCAAAGAAACAGACTTTCTAACTAAAACAGGAAGTAAAGCCACCAGAAGTAAAACGGGACACAAAGGAATAGAAGAAAAGCAAGACTGAAATCAGGAAAACTAAAGCAAACTCAGGCAAAGAAATCCAAAACAATGAAACACTGGTGTTTTCTCTTAGTTTTTCACCCACACCTGAGTCAAGAGGGCGTCAAGCAGCCGACCGGCTTGTTGGCACGCAGCAGAGAGAAAAATGTCAAGCTTGCAGATACCCTGCTCTGAGAGAAAGCGGCTCAAACTGGATCTGGAGACAGTCAGGAGTGCGTGCTGCTTTCATTCTGGCGTTCCTCTTCAGCAGCCCTGCCAGTATTGATTACTGCCGTCATTTAAAACTCTTAACTCCTCAGTATGAAAGTAGGTCAGCACAATTCTGTTGTTCTCTGTCCTACTGCGTCAGGTTTTAGGCAGTGTATTAAAATGATCTGTCTCGTTGTGGCCGTTTAAAAACGCTCACATAAAAGAGAAATAAGTAAATCACAGCGTGGTTGGCTTTTTAATGTGGTTGGTCAGGATTTTGTTGAGCCGCTGTTTTCAGAGTCGTGGTTGGCCCAGGGGTTAGTTCTGTCGTTTAAAAGTAGAAGAAAATATAGAACTACCAACCATTTCTTTTTTTTTTCTTTTTTTTTTCAAACCATTTCAAATACTTAGTTCTTAACCCACTGTTCATGCATGTCGATAAAGTTGAGTCATAAACGATCTAACCACACCGTGGCTTCTTTGAGTTGATATTACACGCTGTGCTATTTTTTGAACTACATGCAGCTGTTACAGAATTTGTTTTTCTTCTTAAACCGAAAGACTTTTCTTCTTTTTTTGGAAAATGAGCTGTAGAGCACTCTAATAACAGAACAAGTGACAAAGATCCTCACGGGGTTCTATTTCTGTCTGCGGGCGTTACTCTGACATGTCATTGATCTTTGCACGTGCCGTGTTCGTCTTCTCTGGAGGAACCAGCTGCTTGTGCGAGCAGAGATATGATACGAGTCTTGTAACCAAAGATCAGGTTCCAGCAGCAGTTTGATCATCTCAACTCTTTTCACTGATGGATGGATGGATGGATGGATGGATGGATGGATGGATGGATGGATGGATGGATGGATGGATGCATGGATGGATGCATGGATGGATGCATGCACGGATGATAGATGCATAGAAGATAGATGGATGATGCATGCATGGATGATGGATGGATGATGGATGGATGGTGGTATGGATGGATGATGGATGATACATGCATGGATGGATGCATGCATGGATGATGGATGGATGGATGCATGAATGATTGATGGATGGATGGATGCATGCATGGATGGATGGATGGATGGATGGATGGATGGATGGATGCATGAATGAATGATACATGCATGGATGGATGCATGCATGGATGATTGATGGATGGATGCATGGATGATTGATGGATGGATGCATGAATGATTGATGGATGGATGCATGCATGGATGATGGATGGATGGATGCATGAATGATTGATGGATGGATGCATGCATGGATGGATGGATGGATGGATGGATGCATGAATGAATGATACATGCATGGATGGATGCATGCATGGATGATTGATGGATGGATGCATGAATGATTGATGGATGGATGCATGGATGATTGATGGATGGATGCATGAATGATTGATGGATGGATGCATGCATGGATGCATGGATGATTGATGGATGGATGCATGCATGGATGATGGATGGATGCATGCATGGATGCATGGATGATTGATGGATGGATGCATGCATGGATGCATGCATGAATGATACATGCATGGATGGATGAATGGATGGATGAACAATGGTTGGATGGTCATGCATCGTTCAGGATATTGGATACAATCCCCCTGATATGTGGTAACACCAGATTTGACATTAAACGTGTTCTCATCACCAAAAGTGAATGTAGCTGTAGACGTAGCAGGCGACTGTTTTCATTGGTTTATTTTTAGACCAGTCAAATAATGCATAAAGTGTAAAGTTTAGTTATGGGGCTCAGCAGAGAGTCCCACGGTGCCAGGCAGCAGCCGATGACTGCAACTCTGCCTACAGGTAATCCTGAAGGATGTGGACTCGTTACTCTACGTGGACACTGACGTGCTGTTCTTGCGGCCCATGGACGACATCTGGAGTCTCCTGAAGTCCTTCAACCGGACCCAGCTGGCAGCCATGGCCCCGGAGCACGAGGTGCCCAAGATCGGCTGGTACAGCCGGTTCGCCCGCCACCCTTTCTACGGAGTCACAGGGGTCAACTCCGGGGTCATGCTGATGAACCTCACGAGGATCCGCAGCACACTGTTCAAAGTAAGTCCAGAAGGTAGCCCTCTTTCCCCGCGGTCCGCTAAGTGGAAAGCTAATCTAGGCTGCAATTTCCCTTCTGCATCCTCGAGGGTTTGTTTCTTTGAGCTTGAGTCAAAAGGCTGAGCGCTTTGAGGGCCTGTGATTGAAGCCATGCAGATTAGCATGCCAGCATCACAGACTCGTGCCCTCAGAACTCAGTTTAGCAGCTTTACTGGCAGCAGACTGCATTTGGAAAGTGGAATATAAATGTGCTTTGTCTTTGATGTTTGTGTTGTTTTTCTCTTCCTCTTTAAGGCTGCCCTTGAGCTATTTTTGTTGATGTTGGTATTTCAGAACAGTATGATTCCTAGTGGTCTGTCATGGGAGGATCTCCTGCATCCACTGTACCAAAAGTACAAGAACCACATCACCTGGGGAGATCAAGACCTCCTCAACATTATTTTCCACTACAACCCAGGTACAGTGCCTCTTAGTTTTCCTTTTGTGTCAACAATCATTATGGGGAGAACATCTTTCCATCAAAGAGGTTTTAAATTCATGCATTAAAGTTGACAGTTTGGTAGTTTCAAACTATCTCCATGCTTAGATTTCATTGTTTTTCCATTGCTGAAAAGCCAGTTTTGTTCTCAGCCGAGGCTCAGAGAACATGTGACTGTAGCTTGGGGCAGCAGCAGGCCGGGATCCAGCTGCAGCTGCCAGATGTGGGCACCAAGTGCTCGGAGCTGTCGGCAGAACGTGCTCTGCAGGACAACTAAGTAAATGGGGCGTTTGCTTTGTTTGTGCAAAAAACACCAGCAAAGATGGCCAACAGTCCCTCCTCTTCTGCAGTGACTCAGAGGGAGAGCTGCGCCCTCTAAACCACCGCTCTTGAGTTCTGGTTAATTAACAGTGCTTTTGTTTTTCATTGCATCTTTCTAAAATGACACGTGGCGATTGCTAGTGAGCCAGCATCCCCAGTACCGTGGACCTGTAACGACTAAATGGGGTGTATCTGCGATGACACGGGCTGCACAGCTAAAACAGACAGAGTGATCAGCTTTACTGAGTGACTACAGGCCCGTGCAGCGTTGGCGACCAACCCAGTCAGGTTGCTTCGGGTCGTGTTTCCAGAACCCCTAGATCTGCACATAACCCAGATATCCAAAAGAAATCCTGTAGTGGAACCGGCTCTAAGCTGAGAGAACTCCCAGATATCGCAGGAACCTTTTCACGCTTTCACAAAGTGGTTTTTCAAGCGTCGATAATCCAGTTTATCACAAAAGTGTAATTTTTTTTCCACATTTCCACGTGTCTGGCAGCGCTGGATGAGACGTAGTTGGTTGATCTGAAGTCATCAACGTCTAGCTTCCAGCTGCTTCTGACCACATTAATACGATGTGATTGTGCTACAACACTACTTAATCGTTACTGAGTTGCATCAGGGCTTCCCCCCGTCGTCACATCCTTTTGTGAAAAGGTGTCATGGAAATGCGACTTCTGTCACAACTGCCCCCTTAGATAGGATATTATTTATTAAGCCCACTGATGTACCGCCCTCAATTTGTTGCTAGATTATGTTTAAACTGTGAGAGAGCTGCATTTTCTAACTTGGCCACTAGGTGGCAGCGTCTTTTACACACGGTTCCTGTAAGGTTTCAAATCTCTTTTAGCCTGGTAGATCAGACCCACATCTTAAAAGATGTCGGGTCTGAAAACGATCCATAGGGCCTCTCGGTCCTACGCTTACGTAGCGCTAATCAGAGCAACGGACGTTGAGCCTGTCCAGAAAACTCTACCAGGGTCGATTGATTTGATTGGCTCTCCAAGACTTTTGAGAATAGTCAATGAGCTCCAACGGACGGTAGCTCGAGGCACCAGTGGAGCAGGTTTAAATTTGGCCCCACGTCTAGATTTCTAGGCCCGTTTGACCTCTCATTAGATGGTGACTTAAAAGAGTTTAAGAGGAATGAAATGGAGCGAACGGTTTTGACAAACAAGGCAATTGTTTGCGTGATGTATGTTTTAATATTTTACTTTGAATGTTGCACTTCATGAACATTCCCGGAGCAGTTTGACTGTGTTCATATTAACACCCAACATGTGTATTTTGCTGATGATTAGCCACCAAGCTGCTGCCAATAGATGGAGGTTGCTGTCTCGCAGCGTAAACAATTATCTACTTCCTCTTTGAATGAAAGAAAATGAAGAAACCATCCAACATGCAAACCAATTACAGTGTCGTATGAGGCCTTCTCATCAGCTTTGTTATTTCGGGGTCGCTGTAGAAGTGTGGCCGGTTCCCGGTGGCGCCCCACGCAGAGGGTTAGGGTTCCTCTGCGCTTCACAGTTTAAAGCAGTGGTTCCCAACCTTTTTTCCTTGGAGCCCTCCCTACTTGTGTCTAAGACCAGCCAGGCCCCGCGACCCGTACGTACTAGCACCAAAATAGTCTTTAATTGAAAAAATTAACATTAATTTTTTTTTTTTGATACATTTCTCTTTGGTTTACTCTCTATGACTTTGTTTTTCTCCAATGTCACCAATGTATAAAATACGCACAAAAGGACATAAAAGGACAAAAATATTTCTGAAAAATGTCTCTTTTAATATGAGACCACATTTTTTTTTTAACATTTTTCTTTAACAACCTGTCGGAGTAAATTAAATGTTGAGCAATGATATAATAATAATAAGGAATTAAATCATTTCCTGTGTTTGTCACCAGTGTATAAAAAACACAAAATGTTCAAGACATTCATAAATTATTCCTAACAATGTCTTTTGAATGACTCATTCGCAAATATAATTTTTAAAACTGCATAATTTCAAAGCAGACAAAGTTTTGCGCCCCCCCAGAGATCTCTGGCGCCCCCCCAGGGGGGGCCCGGACCCCAGGTTGGGAGACACTGGTTTAAAGCACTCATGATTTGGATGAAACATAAATAACACACACTATTTACACGTTATTTGAGTGGTGTTACTTTTCCTGTGTGTTTGTGTGTGTCTTTGACCCCTTCCCCCCTCCAGAGTGTCTCTTCACCTTCCCCTGCCAGTGGAACTACAGACCAGACCACTGCATGTACGGGAGTAACTGTAAGGCGGCGGAGGAGGAGGGAGTGTCCATCCTCCACGGCAACCGGGGGGTGTATCATGACGACAAGCAGCCAGCGTTCAAAGTGATCTACGATGCAATACATGAAGTAAGTTTTACAGAGGCTTTCTAGGTGCGTTATCGTCTGCCAGAGGCCCCAACGACTTTAAATAATCTGTACTCCACTGATTTAAAATTGTGAATTGAAATAAACTACCCAAGTCTGGATAAGAGATGTCAACAACTGTCTTCATGTGTCGGACCACCACATGCCGCCCCGGCCCTGGCATTCTTCCACGGTTCCCTGAGATCTACCGTGGTGCCGTTGAGCTGGTGTTCATCTGGTGAGAGGCCTGATCACGGCGAGGCGGCGTCATCCCATAAACATGCTGACTCAGTGGAAGCAGAGCGCGGTGCTAACCATTTCCAGCAGCCCTCGTCTCTGAGGGGGCTTTCACCACGACAACTTCAATAAATCAATGTCACGCGTGCACGGGAGCCCTTTCCACTGAGCTTTTCAATGAGTTGATCGTGATGATTGCTTCTGTGTCACTGATCCGCAGAGACACAAGCAGCCACCGTTAGGGATAGGAATTGATAAGATTTTTTACGATTACAATTCCATTTTTGATTTTGCTTCACGATACGGTTCTTTATCGATTCTCATTTGAAAAAAAGATAGCAAACAATATAGCAAATGGTGCTAATATGATAGACTGTGTTAGTTAATTAGTTACCTGCAGTATTATTAGCGAAGAACACCCTAACGTTGCTGCTGCTGCTGGGTTAAGAATGACTGACGTTAGTCTGGAGCGGATCGAAAACGCAACATTCATTGATTAATTGCATGCTGTGTGCACAAATGTTTTTGTATGTTGGTAGTATTTCTATGGGCTCAAATTAAAGCCATAAATATTTTGTATCTGTGAAAAGATGTTCACATGTGTAATAAGGTTTTGCAGCTGTATAAAACAATTTGTGCTTGTGAAAATAAACTTTGTACTTGTAGAAATATTTTGTGCATGTGCAAAAAATATTTGTACTTGTAGAAATACTTATTATTGGCACGTCAAAACAGTGCCATAATTCGTAGTTGTAAAAAAAGTTTGTAGCTTTGTATATCCAATGTTGCACACAGACAAATTAATTCCACAGCTACAAAAATGTTCTACACATGCAAAAAATATTTCTACAAGTACAAATATTTTTTGCACATGCACAAAATATTTCTACAAGTACAAATATGTTTTGCACATGCACAAAATATTTTAAGTATTTAAAATGCATAAGTACCAAGTAAGCGCCATGCTTACTATTGTCTGCTGGCTTACGCACGTTATGCAACGTGTGTGATGACATCATTCATGCCATCGCAATCAAAAAGGGAATCATTTGCAAAATTTTGAAGCGATTCCAAGGAATTGAAACACTGGGAGCGGGTTCTGAACAAGAACCGGTTCTCAATTCCCATCCCTAGCCACCATCGTCATTCAGGTATTTTCTTCCACCGGTCGTAGGAGACAACCAGATAGCGCTCAGTCAGTGAGCGTCCCCCTCCGTCTGAAAGGGCTGGAGGGTCCGGGGGGCTCTAGCTGCTCCGGGGCTCATGGCGCTCCCTCACACTGGCCTGGATCCACAAGGTTTTTCTGCTCTTGGCGAACAGCCGTGAGCCCGCCAGAATACTTTAGTGGCTTGTTAACCGCCCTGTCATCTCCATGTCGGCGCTCGCTTCTTCCAACCAAGCCAAGATGAGCACCAGTCTCTGACGATGTTGCTCAGAAACCCAGCTGCATTCATCTTTGAAGCCTTGTTATGAGTTGTAAATGATAATGTTTCATGTCGATGACGGTTTTGTGAGCTTTCTTTAAACTTCAAGCTCTACCCTTCCTTGAGGTCACGGTTCAGAAACCCATTTCTCAGATATGCAGAAATGCTCCTGTAGCTTCTGAAGAGAGCAGCCGTGACTACTCGTGCTGTCATGCTACTTCTCCCCAGTTTACATTAAACGATCTGGGTCAGGTTTTAATTTTAGAATTTGTTTTCTCTGGCAGCAAAGTCACCTCCCTCTGCTCCGCTGAGATAAGCCTCTTAAAGACGAGTTGGCTCATAATTTTTGATTAATACAGGGCCCTGCCCCCACCCCTGCTGACAGAATTTGTAAATACCATTTAGTGTGTGATTTATAAAAAAAAAAAAAAAAAAAAAAAGAAGGATTAAAGTGAGAGCTGTTTTGGGATGGGAGCTCACGCAGGCCCTCGTCTCTGTCTCTGCAGTTCCCCTTTGAGGACAACATGTTCCAGTCGCTCTTCTATCCCATCCAGACCAAGTTCCTGGACGTCGTCAACACCCTGTGTGGTCGGATTCCACAAGTCTTTCTCAAGCAGATAGAAAAAACCATGAAGAAGGATTTTGAGGACAAAGTGGTCCGTCACGTCAAACCACGCAAATAAGAACAAGGACTGAACCGGGCTGTGGACCACGTGTCCCGCCAGCGTCTGTCAGGTCAGACTTGTTGCTCTGTATTTGCAGGAGTCTGGCTCTCGTGAACACTAATGATGATGATGATGATGTGATTACAGAGAAGTGTACAGTGCTGGTCAGTGGTGCACAGAATAGGCTTGCCTTTCTTTTCACATCTCTGCTGGGTATAGTTATAAAATGTGGGAGGCTGTTGCAAAGCTACAACAGGAAAAGAAAAGATCTTTATCATTGTGTTTTGTCTTATGAAATATGGAGGTATTGGCTCATCTCAACGATGCCTTTGTAAACTGAACATTATGCAAAAGTATCCTCCGTTTCTGTCCCTTCTGAAAGCATTTGCATGGCGTGGACCCGCTGCACGCTGAGGAGACATAGTTCAACGTTTGGACAGCGTCACTACCTGAAACAGTAGTTGTATGAACTACTCTGTAGTAACTGAATGTTTTAGTTGGAGATGTCAGTATATGTCAGGAGGAGAGTTTGTGGTCTGTTCTGCAGATGCCAAACACCACTATTAGTATTAAATACGATTATAAAATATGGATTTTCATCTTAAATATGGAATGATAAGATGCACTTTGTGAATGACATTAGTACTGGGTGTTATTGTTGTCGCTCTTTTCATACACATCCACATGAAACACAACATTGCCTGACCGAGTGAAACAAAATGTGCAAGGATTTCTTTTTAAATGAAGGAATGAGTTTTTTTTATATGCCATATTATCATGTGTGCCATGTTTACCTTTAGGAGAAATTGAATGGTATAGACCTTTGTGTCTGTAAGTGTTTTAAAGGTTGTTTTTTAGCCTGTAATATGATATATTATCTATCATAAACACAGATTATAAGTTTTAATGTTATTACTAATGTGTAATGATCTAATTGTATCATACCATTCAACACGAAAAATGAAAAAATCTGTATTATAGATTTGTTTCTAAATAAAAAAATGCCATGTTCTGAAGCCCCTTCAACCTCATTTTCACATGTGTGCCATGTATTTGTGTGGTGATGTGCACAAGCACAGAAAACTGGTGAAATAGATCTGTTTATGTCAGTAATGGCCTGTTTAGATGCATGTTCTGAATCACATGTTAAACTCGAGGCCTGTGGGCCAAATACGGCCCGCCACCTAATTTTATGAAGATAATTATGTACTTACAATATAATTCTGTGCTGACTTAGTCTTAAATGGACCATAATGACATGGTTTGGTGTATTGTAAAAGTCTTCTGCCTCACCTCTACAATAACAATGAATTTCTACTATTAATAGGCAAGAGTACAGCCTGCACAGGCCGACTGCAGGGCGGCATATACGCAAACAAACTCACTCTCACTCCATTGGCCATTTAAATTCATCAATTAACCTTAAATTGTATGGTTTTGTAGGAGAGAAAGCCAGAACACCCAGATAAAACACACAAGCACACAGAGAGACCCCTCCCGGGAGCTGGACCAGGACCCAGTGCTAACCACCAAGCCACTTATAATTTACAAAAGAAAACGTACAAGAGTAACAAGAGTAACACATTGAAGTAGTCTTGCCGTTTGACACCAATCGTAATGCCGATGTGGCCCAGGATGAGATGCACCCAGATTCTATCTGGGTGTTTTCAACATACCGGTAATTGGTCGACATATTTTGAAATCCCATTCTCAAAAAAAGGAAGAAAAGTAGCCACCAAATGTTGTGTCAATTTTATTGTCAAAGGTGGATGAACTGAGCGTTACACAAACCGTTTTGAAGGCAAGGCAAGTTTATTTGTGTAGCACAATTCAACACAAGGTAATTCAAAGTGCTTTACATCAACATTAAAAGCAGCAAGACATAATTAAACAGTAAATAACAAATAAAATGATAAGAAAAGAGGTCAAATAATAAAAAACACAAGTTGTTAAAAAGTAAGTGCAGTAGAATACAGCAGGTACACCTCATTCTTAAAATAATTGAAGTGTAATTAAAATTGTGCAGATTATCTAACAGACATGCAACCACGAGCAGATTTGAACATGACATATCTTCAGGTATATTGTTCACGTATCTTCATGCATATCTCGGTGTATTACGCTGTTTTGTGACTGTTTTGCAGAGGTGTCAAGTAACGAAGTACAAATACTTTGTTACCTTACTTAAGTAGAAATTTTGGTTATCTATACTTCACTGGAGTAATTATTTTTCAGACCACTTTTTACTTTTACTCCTTACATTTTCACGCAATTATCTGTACTTTTTACTCCTTACATTTTAAAAACAGCCTCGTTACTCTATTTCATTTCGGCCTTTAAAAAAAAACTATCCAGTTAAATTGCTCCATCTGGATAGAGTGAATTTGGTTGTGGTTGTTTCAGATGTTCTTGTCCAGTTTGTTCTTACATCCGTTGCCAGACACCACTATTAGTATTAAATACGATTTTAAAATATGGATTTTCATCTTAAATATGGAATGATAAGATGCACTTTGTGAATTATATTAGTACTGGGTGTTATTGTTGTCGCTCTTTTCATACACATCCACATGAAACACAACATTGCCTGACCGAGTGAAACAAAATGTGCAAGGATTTCTTTTTAAATGAAGGAATGAGTTTTTTTTATATGCCATATTATTATGTGTGCCATGTTTACCTTTAGGAGAAATTGAATGGTATAGACCTGCAACTAAACTTGGATGTACATTCCAATAAAGGTTAGGATAAATGATAACATGCCTCTGAAGTTTGACTTTTTGCACCATTACAATACTTATAGGCAACTAGTCATCATATCTCCTGCTCTCTGAAACACGTTAATGCTCAATAGTACACATATATGGTTCTTTAATATATTTGCATTATACTAAGATGCATTCATTTTCAATGGCTTTTTTTCCCGTTACATTACTTTTACTTTTATACTTTAATTAGTTTTAAAACCAGTACTTTTATACTTTTACTGGAGTTAAAAACTTGAGTTGATACTTCAACTTCTACAGGAGTATTTTTAAACTCTAGTATCTATACTTCTACCTGAGTAATGAATGTGAATATTTTTGACACCTCTGGGTGTTTGTGACTGTTTAGTGACTCTCTCCTCGTGAACGCGGGTGACTGGAGCGCAGCCCCACCGTGCGCGCTCCCGCGTACCTGGGCCCGGCGGTGACGTCACGACGCCTTGTTAAACCCTGCGTCGCCGCTGCGCGTGCGCGTGTAGCTTAGCAGCAGCTAGCTCGTTCACGTCTTTGACGGCGACGGAGGCGACGATGGAAATAGACTCGCTCCAAGAGGCGCTCAGAGGTCTCTGCTTCCTCCTCCCAGCTCTCTTTCACTGCATTAAACCCACACGTCTGCTCGACGCGGTGGCTGATTAAAGCGATTAGAGCCGAGCCGGAGCCGTTAGCCGCGGTTAGCTGGCAGCTAGCGCTGCCGGGAGCGCCTTCACGGAAACTGTGGTTTTAGTCTCACTTCTGAGCCGGCACCGGCGGCCACCGGGTCAGAACCGAGGTGTAGCCTGGTGCAGGTGTCTGCCCCCCGTCCCCCGGGGCCGGCACAGGCCGGCAGGTGCCGGCGGAGCGGCGTCTGTCTGCGGCGCTAACAGGCTACTCCAGCTCCGCTTCCTGCTACAGGCTGATTTATGGTTCTGCGTTAAAGCCACGGCATAGGGTACGCGGCGACGCGCACCGTACGCAGCGCGTCTCTGCGTACCCTACGCCGTAGGTTCTGCGTTGATGTAACGCGGAACCATAAATCAGCCTTAAACCTCTCATTACAATACTGGTCAATTAGTCTGATTGGTTTGGGACCAGTTTTTATTTTACAAAAGTTTCCCAGGTTGATCAGGGCTGAATATAAGCTGCTGCATGTTGTATATCTATCCATCCAAATGTCAATCTTTCTTACACTTTGGTTATTTTTCTCCTCAGATTTTGACAAAAAAGCCAAGCAGGAGCCGGTGTCTCTCCTGGAGCAGTTTCTATGCCATGTTGCCAAGACTGGACAGACCATGTGAGTGACCAGGCCTGATGTTTCTGATGGAAACTCTTCACACGACCCGCAGTTACTCTGTACAGTTAACTTATTGACCCCTAGTTACTCAGTAAAGTTGACTTATTGACCCCTAGTTACTCAGTAAAGTTAACTTATTGACCCGTAGTTACTCTGTAAAGTTAACTTATTGACCCCTAGTTACTCAGTAAAGTTGACTTATTGACCCCTAGTTACTCTGTAAAGTTAACTTATTGACCCGTAGTTACTCAGTAAAGTTAACTTATTGACCCGTAGTTACTCAGTAAAGTTGACTTATTGACCCGTAGTTACTCAGTAAAGTTAACTTATTGACCCCTAGTTACTCTGTAGGGTTAACTTATTGACCCTTAGTTACTCTGTAGAGTTAACTCATTGACACGACACGTAGTTACTCAGTAAAGTTAAGGAACTGTGAAGATGATGTTGCCTGGTGAGAGCTTGTGTGGTGTCCATTGACAATCTTCCTACAAACCAGCAAAGACGGATGAAAACCAATAAAGAAAATGGAAACCGGAAGATATCAGACAGACAGAGGCCAATTTATGTTGTAAAGAAGAAATACAACTTTTTAAGTTTAATCTAAAGCTAGCTTAAATGAGCCCAGAGCATATATTTGGGTGGTCTGCCCTGACAGACCAAAGTACACGTGTCCCATTTTTCTCTTGCATGTTAGGTGTAATTAATCTCTGACTGTTTTCTGCATTTCCTCTAGGGTTCAATGGTCTCAATTCAAGAACTATTTTCTGTTTAAACTGGAGACGGTGATGGATGATTTTAGAGCCTCGGCTCCTGAGCAAAGAGGTCCTGCAAATCCTAATGTGGAGTCAATCCCATTTGAAGATATGAAGGAGAGAATCTTGAAGATTGTGAGGGGATACAACGGGTAGGTAGTACCTAATTCACCAGTGCATGTCGAGGGACACCAAGAGTTCTGGGATAGATTAATAAGTGATCTCTGGCTTGTGAGCACAAACTAGAGTCACCTTCACTTCTTGCTGGGGCGGGGCGATATCGACCAAAAGTCATATTTAGGCTGAATATTGATATACGATATATATCCTGTTATTTTTTTCCGCAAAGTGAGAGTGAATCTGGACTTCAACCAGACTTCTCCTTTTCTTCCAGCTGTAGAAAAAAAAACGCTGGAAGAAAGTGACATTCTTGTCATTCATGCCACGTCCGTCAGAATTATAAAAAACTACTAATGAAATGGGCTTATGCCAAAATTTTGACTGGTTTCACTTCAAGACACTTACACAACTAAGTGCTTTCTGAAATAAAACTTTTGAAATATTCTACATTAATATTATTTTCCCGTTTCATAACTTTTCTTAATCAACACCAGTCAATTAGAAATGTCACATATTATATTCATTTATTTTCTGAATTTTAATCCTGTAATTGCTTTTTATGTATTATTTATAAATGGCTATATTGTATGTACTCGTTTTTTCTTCTTGTTCGTTTTAGTATATATTTTTTTAATGCTACTTCATATTTGTACTCCACTAAAAAATTCACGTTTAGGCTGACACGTCAACATTGGTTTCTAGTAAGTTTGCTCTTTCAGTCCAGAGAATAAAAATAAAAATCTATCATAATAGCTAAATATGTTACCTTGATGGTATCAACAGGCTAAGCAGTACCTCACCTATAAAGTGGTAAACGCATAAACTCATAACTAATTCTTATCAAACAACCTGATAATATGACTTTGAAATGTATGTATTGTGATTTTACTTTTAGCACTCCGTTTTGTTTTATTCTTTAATGTAACTTCTTTTCAATATTAGTTTTCAACAGAGACGTGAAAGCAGCATAAAACACAAAGTTGCAGACAGACACGCAAAGGAAAAAACCCCAAAACTAACATTTTGTTTTCGTTTTAAAGTAAAATATCTTAATACTCCTTACAACACTGCACCCAACAACAGCCAAGTGTAATCTGTGACCGCAGCATCCTCAGCCCGTTGTCTGTTGTCATAGCAACCAGATGCTTTTCCTGGAGTTTCCAGCTTGCAACTGCGTCCCTTTTGGGCCTCAGCTATATGTTCACCGGCATGATCATAGAGGAAATAAGTTGTTAGACGTGCTGCTTTCATCTCCCAGTGTTCAAAGTGCTCGTGTAAGGCTCACATGTCCTGCCTGAGCTCGTATCACTGGTCAACGGGAAATGGGTGTTGGCGAGTTCTGCCGGACCTCAGTAAACATTTGTGGCAATGCTTCTTGACTGAGAAGCTCGTGTCTTGTTTCCATAGTTTCAGTAGCTTTTTAAATCCGATTTGTTCCACAGTTTCAGATGGGACCACATCTTTAGCGATGTGATAGGTAGTCGCTTTAGCTACAGTACACCACTCGTCACTTTTCTTTTCATAAGGCACCTAAGGAAAACGAAGCATGCAAGACAATTTTGTTTCGAGCTGGACCTTTTCGGGTTGTGGATGTCTTGCAGCTTCTGCAGCGCGGAGTTTCACGCGCTCTTCGTACTACAGTTTGCGCCGCTGTTTCAGGTGGTGAAAAGTGCTTACTGGATGTACAGTAACTTGTTTGACTCCCTACAAAATAACTAATCTGATACATTGAACCCGAAGCATCTCCAAATTCCTGAGCCACTGCTTTTTCTTTTACCAACCAGTTCCTCCACACGTGCCGCAGGCGTTGCTGCTTCCAACATGTTTCTTGAATAGGGTCTTTTATTTTAGATGTAATTTGTCACAGCTCATTAACCATAATTTGCAACTTTCTGCTCATTGTCAGTATTCGTGACTAATTCTTGGAGGTTCCAGTAAGATGTGCAAATGTCCAAACTGGCTACCAGTTACCTGCCCTAAACTACGGGTCTATAACAGTCTGATATCTCGGGAATTGAACCACTAACCACTAAACCACCATGCTGACCCTATTAGCTTGTGCAAATAAGTTATTTAGCCCTAAACTAACCAAAAGTACATGGTAGTGGAGAAGGTGTTGCTGTTTTTCACAAAGGTTAAGTTTTTGGTCTGAATTAAGCAAATAAAACGGCTAAAAAGAACGATCCTGTTCAAGAAAGAAATGTCAGAAAAAAACCTTGAATTGTCATTGATGAATGGACATTTGCTGAAGTGCCAGGCTGGCATCACACCAGACAAATCCTAGATCTTAACCTATTAAATAAAAAAACATTGTTGAAAACAGACATAAAGACGGTCTCAACTGATTTTGTGTATTTTAATCGTCCAAATGCACAGAATGGATTATTGTTGTGCTGCAACCAGGGCTCCAGACTGCGACCAAATGCTCGCATTTTGCGACCAAAATTTGAGTATGTGCGACTGAATTTCATGTCCACTCGCACACGTGCGACCAGTAAATTTGCCAGTGTTTTTTTTTTTTTTTTTTTTTTTTTTTTTTTTTTTTTTTTTTACACGTTAAACGTGGAAGGAGTGCCTCAATGAACCCCCATATTTGCAGGCCAATGAGTGTGAAAGGGAATGAGTTGGGGGATCTATTTATTTATTTTTTTCGTTTAATTTCACCAGCTCAAAGCGCCCGGACGACATTTAATGCGACACAACTCGCTGCCGCCGCGGCGCGCACATAAAGTTAGAAGAAAGAGGCGGCGGGTATGTTTGGTTTTAGTAACATCATGCTCAGGCCATGAGTCTGCAATGGCCCAGACGGGAGACACATGTAGCTCAGTGCTTAACTTTTATTTTTAATCCACTCTATATTCTTCTGGTTGTTCTCCGATATGTCCCCCCTCTAAAGCCTGATTTATGGTTCCGCCTTAAATCGACGCAGAGCTCTGCGTTGTTGTAACGCGGAACCATAAATCAGCCTTCACCCGGTACATACATAGGTTTCTCTAAACATCTGTCCCCGCTACAGTTTTAACTAAAAGAAAATGTGCTCCAATACAGCAGGTCTCATAATTTTATTTTGAACACTGCTTAAAATTTGCTTGACACAAATGAAAGTTAAATTTTAACACGTGGGAAAAACACCTAACCTTTTAAGTGATGTGTGTTATCAGGTGTAATGGCATTTTTAGGTTAGAAATAAGAAAACTTCTTGGTAAGATCCTTAGTTATTTGAGTGAAGGCAGTGAATTTGGTCAACTGGTGTAAGTTCAGGGTTTTAGTAAAGACACAAGTAGGGAAATGTTATTGGCCAGTACCCCCAATATTTGTACATTTGTTAAGTACTGTGTTTAACAGTTACATTCATGGCTGAAAGGTTACTAAGCACTTTGTTACCAAGCACTTTTTTATCATGTGAATGTATGTTTTTTTTATATATAATGACAGCAATGGTGCTGTCAGTTTACTTTATGTTGCGGCATCTTTAAAAATGCACAATAAAATGTAACACTGCATTTGAAACAGCACATTGTGGTAATTCATTAATCTATTATGAAATACGTATTACTAATACACTGAAATGTAGTAGAAATGTAAACATTTGGTTAGCATGTCGATAAACGATGTGCGCTCCTAAAATTTCTGATTGTGCCCCTAAAAATGTTCAGTTAGGGGCTACTGTGCTCCTAGTGAAAAAAGTTAGTCTGGAGCCCTGGCTGCAACATTTAGATGATGTTCACACTGCAGCTCAAGTCCCAATTTTCTGCCTTATATGACTCATCAGATTTTTTAATGACAGTCTGAATGGCGCAATCTGATTTTATTTAATTTTTTTCAAATCAGACCCATATGTGGTCCTAAATCGGATATCCGATCTGTGTCGGAGCGACAGCGGTCAGAACCTGACGTCCCAGGAGATGTGTGTTCTGAAAGTCTAGAGCAGTGTTTCCCAACCCTGGTCCTCAGGGCACACTGTCCCACATGTTTCCCTTCATCATCACACCTGATTCTAATTAATGGTCCTAATTAGCTTGTCATCAAGGTCTGCACAATTCTGTTGGTGACACAGCTACTTTTATCACGGTGTGCTGAAGCAGGGAAACATCTAAAACATGCAGGACAGTGGGACTCGAGGACCAGGATTGGGAAACACTGGTCTAGAGGAGAGGCGCTGACAGATGTATTCAAAAATGTTCCTTGTAGGGCTGCAGCTATCGAATATTTTAGTAATCGAGTATTCTACTGAAAATTCCATCGATTAATCGAGTAATCGGATAAAACATATTTTTGTTTAGTTAAAGAGCAATTATAAATATACATAAGATGTTAGATGTTAATTGACATTACTAAGACTAAATTATATAATCCAGTAGGTTCATGGCTGGTCATTTAAAAACCCTGAACTTACACCAGTTGACCAAATTCACTGCCTTCACTCAAAAAACTAAGGATCTTACCAAGAAGTTTTCTTATTTCTAACCTAAAAATGCCATTACACCTGATAACACACATCACTTAAAAGGTTAGGTGTTTTTCCCACGTGTTTCAATTGAACTTTCATTTGTGTCAAGCAAAACAATCAAGCAATTTTAAGGTGTAGTTAAGTTTTAAGTTAAAGTATAAGATTTTGAGTTTTGGCAGTGTTCAAAATAAAATGATGAGACCCGCTGTATTGGAGCACATTAGACACCAGTGCTGCTTGTTTTATCCATGAAAGACTACAGAGCTAAAATTGAAAACTACCCAGTTAGTTTTATTACGTTTTTATTTTTCTGACATTTTCTGCCTTTTCTTTTAGTTAAAACTGTAGCGCGAACAGATGGTTAGAGGAACATATGTATGTACCAGGTTAGAGGGGGAACATATAGGAGAACGGACCAGAAGAATATAGCGTGGATTGAAAATAAAAGTTGTACATGTGTCTCCCGTCTGGGCCATTCCAGACTGCCTGAGCACATAGATATAATATAATGTGTATATATATCTATGCCTGAGCACGGCGTGTTACAAAAACCAAACATATCCGCCTCCTCTTTCTTCTTCCTTTACGTGCGCGGCGTCAGCGCTCTGTGCCGCATTAAATGTAGTCCGGGCGAAACACCCTGCTTTGAGCAGAGAAAATTCCTCGATCATTTTTTGTAATCGAATTGTTCGAGGAATCGTTTCAGCCCTAGTTCCTTGACATCCTGAAATTATGGATGAACTCTGTCACTGAAGACCCTCTTCTGACTCCCCATCCACACATGCGTCTGCAGAGGTAGCAGCCACTGCTGCACAATCAGTAACATTTGTGCCCGTGTTCCAGTACTTTCACGTTGCTAGACAATAACGCCATGGCTCCATGTTTAGTTCTGTAAAAAAATCATACACTTTTGTGATGGAGGTCACATTAAAATGATAATGTGAACGACCACGGCAAAAAAATCTGATTTTGGACATTAAGACCTGCAGTTTGAACGTAGCCTATGTGTCGCTCTCTTAAAAGCTCTTTTTCAGACATGACTTCAAAACAAAAATAAGTTAGATAAAGCCCCCCCACCCAGTAATACTTTTAAATATAATTCTCTTTAGATCAGATTGTGTTTTGTTCATCGCTGTGTTTGTGAGCTGTACAATTACGCAGCATCAAGTTGGGCGTGCTGCCTGCTCATTGGTTAATGAGGTATCTGCTCATAGCCAGGAATCCTCATTAACAAACCTTTGATATTTGTGACTCAAGATCGAGGAGGCTCTGTAAAATAATCTTCTGACACGACACACTTGACGATTATTTGACACAATGTTTGGTTGGGCCGACTTTAGATCAGGCCTGCGTGTTTGTTGGGGCTCCAAATTATCTTTGACTTTAAGTGGAAATTTCCACAACTTTCCACAACCACAATGAGTTTACTGTGGGTTTGTAGCCATAACGACAAGTTTAATTAGAAGAAACGAGGTTCCAGTTTACTAGCGAGCATAAAGATTGAACCGAAACAGATCATGATCTGATGAGTCCAGATTTAAGCTGTTAAAAACTGCAGGTTAAGAAGTAGATGATCAGGGAGACGTATCAAACCAATATCTTAAAAAAAGATACCGGTTTACATCAAATGGGTAAAAATGGTTCTGTGATATTTACCTCTCAGCTAATGAGTTATGGGATGAAAGAAAGAAAGACCCTGAACAATATTGCTGTGGTATCTGTCAATTGTCAATCACTTCTTTTCTTTTCACCCGGTTTTTAGAATCCCGTTCACAATCCAGCGCTTGTGTGAGCTGGTCACAGAACCCAAAAGGAACTACACAGGAACAGACAAGTTTCTTCGGGGAGTAGAGAAGGTAAGCTGCATTGTTTTGTCTCTTTTTTTCCTTTTTAAACTAAGAATGTGTCACAAATTTGGCAATTTCTCTCTCCCCAGAATGTAATGGTGGTGAGCTGTGTCCATCCAACCTCAGAGTAAGTAACAGATCCACGTTAAGAGGTTTCCAATCACATTAATTAAAGGGTTGTCCTGATCAGAATGGTCAGATTGGTTTAGTATTGCTCAAAGCTTACAGTTCATCCGTCCTCAAACTGTTTGATTTTCAAATAAAACTCAACCAAGTAACTACATGATTTTTGTGGCAGAAAATGGCATAACTGCTTGGTTCAACTTTCATAGTCACTCACAAAAAATACATCTTAAATTTCCTGACTGCAGTATTGTATGTGATACAAAATTTTAGATCCATTTGATTGATTAATGATCACACAAAAAAATCAGAAACCCTTTTTAAACAAAGATCTAAATCCCACTTAAAAGTAGTGCAACTATCTTGACCCTCACAGTGAAAATAAAAATGAATTCAAATAGTTCAAACATCATAGTCTGACCTAAACCCCTGTGGTTTCCACCACCGTCTCATATTCTTTACGATGTCATTCAAGTGCCATGAACTCGCTTCTTATTTCCTACTTGTTAATCATCTCCTTGAAGAGTTGTCAGTCTTCCTGTTGCATGAGGCCTGTGAATCTGGACGTGTGCGACGCTGCACGCTTGAGATGGAAAATGGTAGACTGTCCAGTATGAAGCAAGGCTCAGTAGTGAGGTGGGGCTGCAGATGCCTGTTGTAAAACGGACAGCAGCCACATTTAGTTGTACAGTAATCCCTCGTTTTTCGAGGGGGTTACGTTCCAAAAAGAACCCGTGATAAGTGAAATCCGCGAAGTAGCAACCTTTTTTTTTTACTATTATTATACAAGGCTTCAAATTGCGGAGATCAGCCCCACCGCGACCCGAGTAATTGGATTTGAACTGGAGAAAATGAAATGATTATGAAAAAAGATACAATAAGTACAGTAAGACAAATTGTGACTGGTGTGTATTTCACTGCTCTTCTGAGCCGCTGCATCCTGACTCGCTCTGTAGCGTCTTTTTCTTCTAAAGCCCGCGGTGCAGGTGTGTTTTTTCAAGAGAAGAACATAGTTATGGGTCGTTGTTGTTGCTCTTTTTTCTACTAGGCTAAAAGATTCTTATAAACCGACATGCCACCATCGATTATATTTGAGAACTGTAATGAACGATTCATCATAGGCTCCCATTCTTGAGCTGCTGCTGAAGTTCATTGGCCGTTCTCAGCATTGTTGCTAAGCGACCAACATTGATACAAGAAGTGAAGAAGCGGGGAGACTGTTTAGCCAATCAGAACGCAGAACACGATGCACAATGAAAATCCGTGAAGCAGCGAGACGTGAAAGGTGAACCACGTTACAGCGAGTGATTACTGTAAACCAGTTCCTGTGTTGTCATGTATTCGGCGCTCTTGCTTGGATTTGATGTCAGATCAAATCGGTGGTGTTGCTGGTCGCTCTGACTGCACTGCCTGGAGCAACGTTATTGTAGATAATGCACGTGGCTGCTGAAGTATCGTCACAGTCAACTTTAAAACAATATATAAAGTGGTAGTGGAATATTGTTAGAATTACGAGCACATGAACACGGTGTCGGACACGGGTGTCGGTTCGTCCCTAATGATCGCCTGAGCTTATAAGATCAGACTGACCTCCGATCAGTAAAATAAAATGTTTATATTGGCACTAATATGATACTTGGTCGGTGATCGGGACATCCATAACTCAATCCATAACGTTTATACATCTTCAAACTGACAAAGCTTAAATTCTTTTCCTTTTATTGTTGTTTTTCAGGAAAAATGGATGCACTGCTGTCAGTAGGATGAACGGTGTGATGCTACCAGGGAACGCGTCTGCTTTTACAGAGAGGTGGTGTTGAAGACGGACAGATTTGCCTGAAATACAAACTTACTACAGAAACTTTCAAAACTAACTAACAAAATGTCCATCTTTTTGTTGTATTTTTGCGTTAGGAAAGTCAACGGTCCAGGAACTCCCCGACCGCTGAACAGGCCAAAGCTGTCTCTGGCCAATTCGCTAGCAGCTAACGGTCTGCCTGACAGCACCGACAACAAAGACCTCAGCCCGGAGCAGGACGACGACGACGACGATGATGACGACGAAAAAGTCACCAGGTCTGACAGAGTCCACACGCACTTACAGAAACCAACAAAGCAGCTGAATGTGACCCTGTTTCTTCTTCTGGGTGTTTCTGGTTAGCGAGGTCTCGCCCTCGGAAGGCTCCCCGGAGAGTGCGGTGAAAAACAAACACTCGGACGAAGAGGAGGACATGGAAGCGGAACACCAAGAGGTGAAGAGACTTAAGTTCAGCAAAGACGAGGAGGACGAGGATGAAGAGGAGGAGCAGGAGGTGGACCCGCTCAGACCGTCGCACAGCAGCTGTCAGTCGAAAGAAGCAGAAGCCATGGTTCAAGAGGACGACGAGGAGGAGAAGGACAAGGAGAATGAAGCCTCCAGCGCTGCCGCCACCACTGAAGATCAAGGTGCTCCCCCTCCTCTGTTGCCGTGATGTGTGAAAGTTACAAAATGAAAAGATAAAAGTACGTGGGAACAGGGGCGGCGGAGCGTTCCTTCAGCTGGCAGCACTAAATCTTTCCTTAAACAAGATACGGAGATGAACTGAAAACTGAAACCGTCATGAGGTTTAATCACTCCAGACAATAATTGATTAAACGCTGTTAGCAGCGTTGATGCCAGTGAAGTTTGTAAAATCATTTTCATTACTTATTATTTCATCACAACTTTAATTTTCAAGCATTTGAATCACTTCCATTATTTTGTTGCTTTCACCCTCGAGGCGTCTTGAAAAGATAAGTCACCTTCGTGTGTTGGAGTTGTTTTTATATCGCTGCTGTTTCAGTCCAATCACATTTAAATTGATCAGATCGCATGACGGCTTATTACACCTAATTTCAGTTATCCAGTTGAACTCCAGCTTTTCAATCGACGTGCATTTTTAGTTCAAGTCAGTAAATGCGGTATTAACCATCGGGGGATTGTTTGGACCTAGTTGTTTCCAACTTCCAGAAACGGTGTAATGGCGTGTTTGGCAGCATTCAGGGCAAGCGGAACCTGTCTGTTCTCACCTCAAGGATGGTGAGCAGGTCCATCCGAGAGCTGGGGGGTCTGGTGAGGCTGAGACGAGAATACGTGTCCTACCGAAAGCATGAGCTCATCAGTTTGACGCTGTACCAGTTACATGCCAGTGGTGCCAGGTGGAGAAGCACCAGGGGGAGGATCAGTTTGGCATTAGGGCTGGGCGATTTTGGAAAAAAATAAAATCCCGATTTTCTTTTTTTTTTTTTTTTCTGAAAACCTGATTTTCGATTTCGATTTTTTTTTTGGTAAAACTACAAAAGACAATGGAAAAAATTGTTTCAAATATTTTATATTTATTTTTATAGAAAAATAGCAAACAAATTTCCCTATTGGGAAGGAAGTGCAACTGAAAAATACTGTAAATCCTCCTTGAGTTTAGTAAAGTGACAACATTTACAATTTTCTTGACCAAACAAAGATGACTAGACGAGCTCTGTCTGTAATGCAGCCAGCTGCAAAAAAGGAAAATCGATTTTCCGATTTCCTTTTTTTAACATCGATTGTGATTAATATATCCGATTTAGATTTAAAATCGATTAATCGCACAGCCCTATTTGGCATGTACAAGTAGCTTATAGTGGAACCCTGTCGGCTGGGTGGAGGCCACCGCCTCAGGGGCTTGATCTCCATCAGCCAGTCCCTGGGGTTGTTGTTGATACTTCTGCGGTGCCTGGTGTGGCTCCAACAGGAAGCATTTTTACACGTGATGATTGGTGCTAGCAGCACGGTGGCTTAGTGGTTAGCACTGTTGCCTCACAGCAAGAAGGTTCCCGGTTCGACTCCCAGGCCCGGCAGGGGCCTTTCTGTGTGGAGTTTGCATGTTCTCCCCGTGCTTGCGTGGGTTCCCTCCGGGTACTCCGGCTTCCTCCCACAGTCCAAAAACATGCACGCTAGGTTAATTGATGATTCTAAATTGCCCGTAGGTGTGAGCGTGAGTGTGATTGTGAGCATGGTTTGTGTGTTTATATGTGGCCCTGTGATGGACTGGTAACCTGTCCAGGGTGTAACCCCTGCCCAGCAGACCCCCGTGACCCCGCAAGGGATAAAGCGGGTAAGATGATGGATGATTGGTGCGTAGCATGGATAAATTAGGCTGTCCTTGGCCATAAGCTGTAAACATGGCATATATATATATATATAATACAGTAATTCCTCGCTAGAACGCGGTTCTCGCTGCTTCACGGATTTGTGGAAAAAACACACCTGCACTGCGGGCTTTAGAAAAAAAAAAACTCAGAGCGAGTCAGGATGCAGCAGCAGCATCAGAAGGGCAGTGAAATAAGTGCGAGTCACAATTTGTCCTATTGTACTTATTGTATTTTTCATTTTCTCCCGTTCTAATCCAATTACTCGGGTCGCGGTGGGGCGGAGCTGATCTCCGCAATTTGAAGCCTTGTATCATAATTGTAAAAAAAATAAAGGTTGCTACTTTGCGGATTTCACTTATCACGGGTTCTTTTTGGAAAGTAACCCCCGCGAAAAACCAGGGATTACTGTATACCCCAAATTGTAGAAACCCCCACCAAAACATCCATAGTTTAGTGTTTACCAGCGTTTCCGAGGACTTCTGATACGCGGGCCTGTGCTGGCTGACTGGTGGTGGTGAGACGGGGCCTTCGTGCTAGAATCATGGCTGGAACAACGATCACTGAAGCAAAAAGGATTCACTGCTTTTAGTTTGAGTTTCCATGTGCAAATATGTTTTTACACTTTTATAGATTGTGATAATCATTTCAATTCAGTCGGTACAAATGTGACGGATAAAAAATGAAGCTCTTTAGATGTTTATCATCGATGTGACGTTGTAGATGCCCAGTTTTTCTGAGAATGTCAGATTCCATTGACTGTAATTTACTTTAAATTCATCTGACCGAGTTGATAGTGTAAAGGCAGTAAATCTGGTTTAACCTGCCCGGCAGGTATCCACACCTTTAATCCCTCCTGGCTGCACAGGATAGCAGTGTTTCCCAACCCTGGTCCTCGAGTCCCACTGTCCTGCATGTTTTAGATGTTTCCCTGCTTCAGCACACCGTGATACAAGTGGCTGTGTCATCAACATATTTGTGCAGACCTTGATGACAAGCTAATTAGGACCATTAATTAGAATCAGCTGTGTGATGATGAAGGGAAACATCTAAACCAGGGGTGTCAAATGTGCGGCCCGAGAGAGATTTTCATGCGGCCCGCGAGAAGTTTCCAACACAAAAAACCGAAATGTTAATTTACTAAAAAGGAAGGCATAAATAATTGCCCTGAATCGCAGTATATCTGATAATATATTTCTTCTGCAAATCCATCGTTATTCCACAAAGAGTGCAGTTTTTGACATTTTTTTTGTTTTCTAGAATGCATTTGCTGATTTTATTTCTTTGTAGACGTTTATTTTTATTAACTACTATTATATATTTTCGCAGGAAAAATATCACTGCTAAAAAAGATGATAGAAGATATTTATTCGGAGAATTTCAGTTTTGAATACGAGGATAGTGACAAAGTAAAACAGTTAAGAGAAGTGCTGACTTTTTCGGCACACTGGCGTAAATATCCGCGCCAATTTTTAAAAATAAATACACTTAATTGTACTGGAAAAATCTCTAAATCACAAAGAAACACTTTTATTTTTATTTTATTAAATTTTGCTTGTAATTAAATTTTCTATAAAAAAGCGAAATATAAAAAAAACGTGTTTCTGTTTATCTTTGTAAAATGATATTAAAAGTATCTTACATAATTAAAAAAAAAATAGAAATTTCAAGAAAAGATCCTGAATAAATGTATTTTACATAATTAGAGTGTAAACAAAGTGCATATTTCCTTTAAAATTAACTAAACTGATATTGGATTAGATAACAATAGTAAAAAAAAAATAAGAATTTGAGAAAAAAATATGTTTCGCACCGTTTTTGTTATTTTGAGCGTGCGGCCCGCAAGAAAAAAATTGGTCAAATCCGGCCCGCCAAGCAAAATGAGTTTGACACCCCTGATCTAAAACATGCAGGACAGTGGGCCTTGAGGACCAGGGTTGGGAAACACTGGGATAGTTTGTAAAGAAGTCAACCCAACATCCACCACATACCGACTACAAAGACCCATTTGGATAAATTGGTAACTTGATGGCGTTCATGTATCAGGATTTAATTATTCCCCGTTTTTCTTTAATGTCATTCCAGAGCCGTGCAGCAGCACGCATGCCGACATGTGTTCGGGCTCGGGTCAGGAGGCCGAGCTGGCTGAGAGGGAGGTCCCGTGCGGCTCGGAGGAGGAGGGCAGCGACATGGATCAGACGGAGCAGCAGGCACCGGCAGGCGTCCTGCAGAGTCCTGAAACCAGCAGGGACAGCGAGGAGAGCAGCGGCGACCCGGTCAGCAGCAGCAGCGGCAGCGGGGATGGTGGCGACGGCGCCAGCGGCAGCAGCTGTAGTATAGACGAGGGAACGGAGGCGACCGGAGAGGACGTGACTGTCGCCCCCTCCAGCAGTACGACTGAGCCTCCCACAGAGGGCGCCATGGGAAGTGCCATCTCAAACACTGGGACCACTGAAGAGCCCATGGAGCAGGACTAGGCCCCGGGCCCCGGGCCCGCCCTGCTGCCACATGTGACCAGAAACCAGCTTGTCCTTGAATCCAGCCTTACCGTCACTGGCAATGAGGACAACGGCCCCTCGTACACAAGATGAACACCGTGTCCCACTTTTGGACACTCCTCCAAAATGGCTACCTGGCTTTGACATAGGCAAACAAAAATCCTTTGATTTCTTTCCTTTTTTACTGGAATATTTTACTGGTCTTCTGATTTTAGGTTCCTGTTTTGTCATGATTGGTTTCAGCAGCCTTGAAGCTGAGCTCTTGTCTTTTTGAATCTTTTGCATTCGGAGGCGTCATTTGAATATTGCAGTGGTTTGGTTCACTTCTCTCCCCACCCCCTCCTTCCTCTTGGGCATGTGATACGACGGGTACCCTTTAATCCCGCCGTATCAAACTACCTGTTGCAACACAGAACTGACACGTCTTCATTTTTTACAACCTTTCTCAGCAGAAATCGAAGCGTCTTTTCGTCCCGACTTGGTCCTGTAAAGCATTCTCTTGTTTCCAGGTCGTCAGAGATCCGAATCCCACTCAGCCGTTCAGCTGATGCTTTCTTTTAAATTTGACATCTCCATTATTGACATGCGGGATTGTTTTTATTTTCTCTTTTTTTAATTTCCTGGTGTCCTGTTATTTTAACCACATTTTTTGCAATAATACACTACCAGCCCCACTGGACTATACTATGACATGCTACCTTGTAGAAGTGTCCTCCTGTGAAATTATATATTTTAGATTCATAAAAAAAAAACCAACATAATTTATGATTATTTCAATTTAAGTGACTTGTTTTGGATGTTTTGTTTTTGTCTCAGCTGTAGTTTCCAGAAGCAGCTGCGCGTACAAAGATGACTGCTTTCTTTGTATTGTGATGTCACTCTTTGGTTTCTGGACCGACTATCTCGAGCAGTTTCTGGTTCCAGTTCTACACCTGTTTCTGTAGCTGTACCTTTTGATATTTAGAATTTTAAATTTCTGTAAAGTAGATTTTTGTAGATTGTAATACAGTATGTGTTCACTGCCTTTGTGAAACCATATATAATTGTATAATTTCTGTGTATACTCTGAATGCTTTTGTTTTCAAATGCGGTATTCAGAAACGGCAATAAATGTTAACATTTTTATGTGTGGTTGTCATTGAATGCTTACATTTTATCGATTAAACATTAATACTTTAATTTTTGTAATTGTAAGTATTTGTTCAGTTCCCCGTGTTTATTATAGGTGATTGTTTTAAGGTGTTGAGAAAAGCAGCTCGGTGTCAACTTGTTACCGTCAAAGATGGATTTATTAGTTTTAAGTCACTTTGTCAAACTTGTCAGGACTTCTTCCTGTGTGTGATAACGTTTGATCTGTAGAAGATGCAACGAGAAGATGCTGACGCTGCACGACAGGTGAGGACACAGGTGAGAAAGAAGGCACTCAGAAAGCCGTCACCTAGGAAACCTGGTTTCCTAGGTGGTCCGCTCTGGCTTTTCTTCTACGTACTTAGTTACTATTGCTCGTCACTGCCTGCCTCTGCTACGGGAATGTTACACCTAACTTTTGAATATAATTTTAGTATCTTTTTTTTTTTTTTTATGTAATTATTGCTCATAATTGATTGAAATGGTCATTGGTTGGTAAAAACCCATCAAAGTGTTGGGCTCAACTGGACTTCTGAGCCTAAAGGGATATTTTGCAGCAAGTTGGTGCCAGTTTTCTTTGACTTCTGGACGTACATGGGGAAAATTGAAGTAACAACGTATATACAGACTTGCACTGCGTAGCACCCTCCATGGACCACATCGCTAAAACACAGGTTGTCGTCTCCACAGACCACTGCTGCTTTGCTGCATCCACATTAATTCGTCACTTATTTGACAATATCGCCATCTTGCTATTGCCGTTGGTCTTAATAACTCCGCCCCCTCCGCTTACGTAAGCGGTTCTTTCCTTTAGCCCAGTAAAGAGTTGCTGCTCCCTTGGAACTGGTTTTCTGGCCCGGAGTCAGTTCTTTGTCAGTGGAAACAGAAAACCCCGTTCCAAATTCAGCACTGGCCCAGAATCAGCCCTGGAACCGGTTTGGTGGAAAAGGTGTACAGTTGAGCAGGGACGGGGTCAAGGAGGACGCAGGATCTGGATCTGGCTCACATGCTGCAGAGGTCGGAGCTGGGAGGGTTAGATTGTGTGTCTCATTCACAAGTTGTGTGAACTGTTCTACACATATACAGGACAGTCTAAGAAAATTTGAATATTGTGATAAAGTTCTTTATTTTCTGTAATGCAATTTAAAAAAAAAAAAAAAAAATGTCCTACATTCTGGATTCCTTACAAATCAACTGAAATATTGCAAGCCTTTTATTATTTTAATATTGCTGATCATGGTTTACAGTTTAAGATTAAGATTCCCAGAATATTCAAATTTTTTGAGATAGGATATTTGAGTTTTCTTAAGCTGTAAGCCATGATCAGCAATATTAAAATAAGAGGCTTGCAATATTTCAGTTGATTTGTAATGAATCCAGAATGTATGATGTTTTTGTTTTTGTAATTGCATTACAGAAAATCACAATATTCTAATTTTCTCAGACAGTCCTGTAAAGATTGATTGATTGTTTATAAGCATCTAAGGAGAGACGGAGCTTTCTTTCTTAAGCAGATTAGTTTACAGAGTATCTGCACCAGATCAATGCTGACAGCCCTCATCTTTGCGCTCCCACTCAGTATGGAGCAGAAAACCTGGCGAACAGTAAATGATTGGTCACTAAAGAGAGCTGGAGCTCAGAGCAGCGCAGTCTGAACTGCTCTTGGTGGCCGGCTGCTGCGTGGTGGGGAGGCCTCTCCGGCCGCTCAGGCCGCTCAGGCCGCTCCGATCTCTGAGGAAATAAAGAGTGGACAACGTTAATCCGCCCAGCTCTGTTCAAATGATCTGCTCGGATGACTTGTCAGCAGGAGATAAATGTCAGGTCAGGAGGGATATTAAAAACGGCTCGACACCAGTTGGATGTTAATACGACCCCGGCTTTATGAGCGCGGGGGTGGGGTGGGGTGAGCGACCTGCGTCCTGCCTGCTTGTGAGCTCTGCATATGCAGGATCTGCTGCAGGTGCTCAGTAACGGATGTAGCTTGCCTCCGCGCTCGTGAGGCTGTCAGCAGTCAGAGTTTTAGAAAGTTAAATAAATCACAAATACACCAGCACGCTGCTGGCTGAGAAATGAAAGGAAAACAGCTGCCTCTGGTGTTGAATCCACATGAAACTGTATATAAATGCATAAATATAATTCTCCACAAGCATGTGCAGAGGTGCCAGGTATGTAAAGATGAATGAAGCTTGAAGGGACGGCCACTGCTGCAGCATGCGAAGGGAAGCGTTTGATCAAACTGCTTAAATTACTATGAAATTAAACTCAGCCTCATTTTGAAGCGGAGCGTCTGGAGCTGATGGTCACTGGAGCTCTGGGAGCGTCTGGGCTGCTCAGTGTAGATATACTTTAGCCATGTTCTTCAACACCTGCCTCCAGAGAGGAGCTTTTTAATGAAAGTTCACTCACTCGCCACCCGAGTGTCTTGTTCCATGTTAAGCTGCAGGACTGCTGTTGGACACGCTCTTCAACACTGATGGGATTAAAGGAAAACACGAGCCAGGGAAGTTGAAATGTCTCATATGTTGTATATGTAGATTAAGTGGCTGAAAGTTCACGAATAGACCAGCCGTGAAAGGTCAAGCCCCCTTTGCACGCAGTCCCCGTCTCGTCCAACAGAGGGTGGTGTGCCGTCGCCAAGGCAACATGTTCCCCCCATCCTGGATCAGCATGCAGACAGGCTCCTCTTCTTTTCCTGCCTGTGACTGCGGCCGACAACACATTCAGTTTTTCCTGCTTAGAAACCACCGAAGTGCCAGTTTTCTGTCTGCAGAAGCGGGCTTAAGGGCACATTGTGCGTAAAAAGCTGCTGGAAATTTGGGTTTTTGAGGTGACTTCCATCCCACCGCTGGGAGACAGCAATCTCGTCTCTTTGTTTTGCACATAAATATGCAGTGAGTGAGTTGTCCAGATCAGCAGCGTGGTGTGACATCACAGACCCTCTCTCTCACTTACCCACCCCAACTACAAACAGTATCCTGCTGCAGGCGCTGTACCTTTCAAATGGGTGGCACGAAGCTGAAACACAGATTTAAAACATTGTTTCATTTCATTTATTTATTTAGCACAATTCTTTTTTTTGAAACAGTACATGTAGGGAACAAAGCCCGAATGGCTTGTATAGGCATCAACAACTGTGATGAAGTAACAAAGATAATGTACAACAAATTAAAAAAAATTATAAATATAAACGTAAAAGAGATAAAGACATTGAAGGTTAAGACAGAGAAAAGATTTTTCTTAATAACTTTCTGAAGGAGGTAAAAGATAATGTTGACTTCAGCGACACATTCAAGTCATTCCAGAGTTTTGGATCTAAATGTAATATTAAATTGATGACCAGATGTTCGACAGACGGGTAAATGAAGATTGCCACTGTGTCTAGTTGGATATGAATTAAAATCAGATGAAAAAGTAAAAAACTGCTGGAAAGGAAGATCTTGTTTTCTATTGATAAACGTATGCACAAACAAGCATGAGTGAAAAACATTAAGTTTATGAATGGATAATAGTGAATATTTCATAAAAAGTGAATATTTCCCAGAATGATCTGTGATAGATTGCTTGTGAACATCAGCTTTTGTATTCCAGAAGGTAATCAAGTGGCCGTGTGGGTTTTTTACAACCTCCACCTGAGAGTTTCTCCCTAAGACCGAGCGGGATTGGTGCCGCGTCGTTGAGAACACTGCAGGGTTTAACATGGGTGTCTCCGGTGGTTGTGCGACTGTTCGTGGTGCTGGCAGACTGCACACGTCTGGGGGAGGAAAGCAAACACCCCAGTCACACCAAACACACCAAGAAACGTAGGCTGCATGAAGGCTGGACCGCAGGGGGCCAGGCAGACTTCACAAGAACCGCTTTGCAAAATGGGGCTATATGTACCGTGTTATGTGCTCCAACAGGGCGGGGGGGGGGGGGTGGAGACCGACGTCGGGCTCCGGTGGGTTTGCTGAGCAGACTTTTATGTGGCTCTGTGTGTGGGCGCTGGGCTCAACGGCCACTGGCCTCCGGTGGCTGCTGTTTAAGTTTCCACTGTGCTGTCAGGATGGCATCATCACAGAGAGGCCCTCTGTGGAGGACGGGCTTTGATTTAGCCGGTGCCTCCTCTCCACCACCGGCTTCCAGCCTCAAGTGTGCAAAGGTAGAGAGCTGTAAGACTCTAGATACGAGATGAAGAGGTGCTAACTTGTCTGGGGAAACCGGCTCAGATGGTGTATTTTATGGCGCTTTTACACGAGTACCTACTCAGCCCGACTCCACTCGCCTTGCCCTTGTTTCTTTTCAATACCCAGATTAGAAGTAGGAGGTTGGAGTGAAGCTGCTGTGACGTATTTGGTTGTGTGATCTAAAGAGACAACAACACTAAAGATGTAGAACTTGGAGGAGATGATATATTTGCTGCTGGGTCTGTAGCTTGTGTTCGAGTGAAAGAAGCTCGAAGCGGCGATGCTTTTTTTTGTGCAACTATGGAGCAGCTATGAAGTGACAGAGCGCCTGGTAGATCTGCTCGTTCCTTATCACCCGTCTAGATCCCTTTTTATTTCTCTCCTCAGCCACCAGGTTTATGAACATCTGCACCTCAGAGTTGGATCACCAAATAGACGCTTGCGCTGCCATTGCTGGTCGAATAAAATGAACAAGAAACCGCCGTCAGAGTCGCTCTTTCGCTGATGTCACATCCTGACTCAGACGTCTGACTCCAACCCCCCGACCAATCAGTGGCCTGTAGTGTGATGATGTCAGATGCAGCCGACTCAGCCGCTTAGAACCTCGGCAGAATAGTTACAGAAAAAGTATCAACTCGGCACGTTAGACCCCTACTGGGAAAGCGCAAAACCGAGTCCAGTCAGGCTGAGTAGGTACTATTTTAAAAGCGCCATTACTCATAGAGCTTACGTCATGGCCAAATTATCTCCTGGAAACATAGGACACGTTCAAAGATCAAAGAGAGTCCTACAAAACCTGATTCATGTCCAAGTGCGTGCGTTTCAAAAAAGTGCATAATCTATGGCCGTCAACGGATGTCACGAGTCTTCAACAGAAGCTACTTAACTCTTTTTCTACTATTCTATTGGGTGTTAAAGTGTATTCATGATAGATTAATTATATTCAAATATAATATAATATTATATAATATTTAAAACCTTGGGGCTGCTGTGACCTGAAAGACTACCAGACGTGTAAAAGTAGCGCTAAGACAAACATCTGGTGCATTTCAAATGTACCAGACGACCTGAGGCAGCATGGAGGTCCATCATCACCATCCACAGCTTCCAGGGAGGAAAGTCGTCACTGACTCAGGTCCCTGAAGTGGACTCCATATCATCTCAGAACTAAGAGGCTGTTTTCAGCTCAGATTTGTCTTGTTGGAGCTCCAGCTTTGTTCCAGCGAGAAAAGCGGTGCCCACATCTGACTCTCTCATTATTAAACAAAACAAACTATACAACTTCCAAAAGCTCTCAGCCACCTCTTCATTTGACAAATGCATAGGCAGGGGTCACCATCTTTGTTTTGCTGAAATCTTTCTTTTATTTGCATTTTTCACATTTTTTTGTAATCAATAGGTTTCAGTTTTTCTTTTATCCAGAGCCACATTTCCTCCACAATTCCACCTTGTGTATTTACAGATAACAGATGTATTTTTCCAAGACTCGCGTGATCTGCTGATCTCTGCTGATCTCTGCAGATATATGCTGATCTTTACTGATCAATACTGTGAAAAGTGAAACCTCTTGAGAACTATGAGATGTCATATGCATTTGTGAAGTCCTTAATGACTATCTATTCTTCACATACTATTGTCTACGACACCCTCTAATCTCTGCATATAAAACCGACCTCCAGGGGCGGAGCAGGGGTCCCAGCCTAGGGGGGGCGAAGCATTCTAGATGGGCCCTTGTGGTCTAAACATCCCCGTTAAAACATAATCGCTAAAAAAATGCCACAGATCAGCGTCTCTGACACACAACCACAGCAGCAGCAACACAGTCAGAACCATTCAAATGAGGTTTCAGCACCATGGATTTACCAGTCATTATGTCAAACCTAATTATAAGCCTAATGCAGACGTAGATATAACTATCAAACTGGAGATAAAAATCAAATGACATCCAGTGATGTCTATGGAAGCCCATTTCCGCCAGTAAAAGAAAAAAATAAGATGAAATCTTAGCCTTAAAAATAAAAATATCCCCACGGTAAGTCATAATTATGACATAAAAAGTCATCATTTCGACTTTATATCTCATAATTTCGACTTTTTATCTCATAATTATGACTTATCGTGGGGATATATTTATTTCTAAGGCTAAGTTTTCATCTTAGCCATAGATGTCGGATTCGCCTTGTAGCACAATTCAGACACGTGTTCAACCTACACGACAACAGTTACAATGTGCAACAACATGTAGGCTATTTAACACAATCAGACACGGCGGTCAAACAGTAACAAACAATATAGGAAAGGCCATATATTCAGCATTATGACAATGTTATCAGAAATAATTAATATTATGACAGCTTACCAATGATGGTTTCATCCAGCGGTGGGCAGAAAACCACAACAAAAAATATTTCCATCTGGGGTGGGGGGTGGCACATTGAACAACCCAAAATGCAAAAACTTTCATTTTAAAACTTTTTCAAATCCGAACTATTTCCGAACCATCAGCCGGTTCTTCATCGCCGCAAACCTTTCAATCCCTTTGGCGAATGGCGAAGTCCCTCTCGGTTGAGAACAAGAGGTTTGATAGTCATCAAATCCTCATCCATGCTGCCTCACCCTCAAAAAGTCTCAAATTCCATTTTTGCTAAAATAAGGCATTTAAATGTCTTAATTTGTCTTAAGCCTCAATCCAAGGGTCTTCATTTTAATCATTAAAATAGTTTATTTCATCGTTTTGAGGAGAATCTCCTGCGGATGTTCTACATCTGTGTTGCCAGGTTGGGCAGGTTTCAGCCCAATTGGGCTGAAAAATATATATGTGGGCTGCTTTTCCTGATTTTTACTAAATATTTAGGAGGAATTACTAACAAAAAAAGTTTACATTATGGCAGAGAAAAGTAGAAACTTACACAATAAACTCACTGATAATGTATTTGCTTTAATCTACTAAATTTTATTGTAGTTTTTGTTTGGAGCCTGAATTTTTTTTAGGTTATTTAGTAATGTGAAGATGAAATGTATTATGCATTTAATAATTTATGGTTTTAAGAGAGAATGTAAGATTCGGGCTGGTTTTTCATTATTTCGGTGGGTTTTACGTTGCATTTGGGCTGGAACCTGTCAGATGTGGCAACCTCAACCGCAGCACTGGATTTCTTAATGAATCGTCTTTTTGGTCACAATAAACTTTCTCTCATCAATGGCGAAGTCCCTCTCGATTGACAGCAAGGTGAAGTTTGATAGTCTGGCCCCATCCATGCAGCCCGGAGAGAGTTTTTAATCAACTTCCGCTGCTGAAACTCAGCATGAGTTTAATAAGGCTCTGATGTGACTACTGGCGCGACGCATTGCTACGGCGTAGGTTACGCGGAATACACTGAATAAGCGGCCTGGCTTATAACTCAAAGTAATGCTATTCTCATTTTCTCTCTTTTTTGCAATATTTATTTCTATATTTATGGTGGTTAAACAGTGAATAAGATCTCACCCTGAAGTGCTAAACATGGCCAGTACCTGCCAGGTTGAGGCGTTTCAGGATGTTTACTGCTCACCAAGCTTCAGGCAGAGAACCTCTCTGCTTTTACACCCACTAATGGTTCTGGGGGGTTCGTGTTTATAATAATTTGACAATTTTAGGAGCCATTTCCAGAAAAGCAACCTGCTCTTTGCACCAGGTTGTTAGGGACTAACAAATATACTATGAGCGTATGTGAGGATAAAGCTGCTGACGAGGAGTGTTTGTGCATCCTGCTGCTAAGTAGATGAGTTGCTTCGGTACTTTATGATGATGATAATGGATTGTCAAGATGCACCAAGGAGGCACACAGGCGTTTCTGTTTGAGGTGCCCCTTCAAGTAATGTTAAATTAATAAGACACTAACTAAGCTGTTAGCATCAACTTGTTAGAAGAAATTCTAACAAGCCTGAGAACACTTGAGACACAAGAGAAAGGCAACAGAACGTGCTCTTGTTATGGCCACTTAACATGTATTGATTGGGCTTTCTGCTGAAGGAACATAAAATTGAAATGTTGCTTTTGAGCGTCTGTCATGGATGGTTGAAGACAGTCGCTGTGGGAGGCCGGAATAACAATAATTAAAAAAAACTTTACCACAGGCACACAAAAATAGACCCCTCGTCATATTTGGGGCAGCCTGCTGTTTTCTAAATCAATAGGCAGGAAATGAGAAGTACTCCCTGAGACCGTCAAGCAGCCAGGACAGGCCAGAGAGCAGCTTTTTATGGGCACAGGACTTGAAGTATCAGTGATACATCATGGCACGTATGTGACGAATGAGCGGGCGAACTGAGACTGTAAATATTCAAACAATCACATCTGTACACTAAGAATCAAGCCTTCCTTGTGTGAGCTTCAAGCTTACCTCATGCTCTCCGGGGACATCGACCGCAACTAATGGTCAATAAAAGCCCCTCCACCAACACACACTGACGGTGGTCTCTGCAGGACGCACAGGGGGGAAACCCTTTCCATCAGACTCTCCCGCAGACCGGTCCCGGAGAAGGGCTGATGCTTCTTCCTTCAGGTCTGTCCGGCCCAGACTCAAACAGGACTCAGATGCAGAGATATTAGATAACAAAAGGCTTTTATTGAATTCACCGGAGACCTCGGACCGAGTGACAAACAAATGGCTATAAACACCAATTACTCTTAAAGAGGAAAAAAAAAGAACTATGAATCTAAGCTAGAATATAAGTTAAATTTAAGAAAATAAATAAATAAAAAAATCACTCTTTAAAAGGAGCATGAGGCAGGATTGAGGCAGGATTTATGAAAAAAATTCGTATACGTTTTAAGTTTTCTAGTAATAATGTCAGATGAAGCGTTCCAAACCAAAACGAATGAGTCCTCTAGTGTATCTCTCCGTTGCCTTGAACAGGCTGTGTGCTGCAAAATGTGCTGCAATTCGGTCCCGAATTTCCCGCGCTGGGCTGCAGATGTGACGTCACATGACGCTGCATGCACGTTCTCCCCGTTCTCCCGTGCCGGCTTCGCTGTTGGCTGCAGTACCCCCGACAGCCGTCGTGGTGAAGGGTGGCGCTAGAGAGTCTCATTTCTTAAAAGGAGCCTCATGCTCCTTTAACGAGGAAAACGAAGGGCTATGAAATTTAGCTAATTACAAACAAAGAATCTCTCGTCACGAGGAACTATTTTCTACAACACCCTATAATCTACGGACAATTTTAAAAGAGGACTAAAAACCTTTCTTTTTAGCAAAGCATTTTACCATTTTCCCTAGTTGCTGTTTTTAATTGTTTTATTCTCTTTTTACCCACGTCTTGACTTTTTATCCCTTTGATCTCATCTTGATTTTATTATTTCTATTTCCTTTTTAATTATCAAACTGTAGCACTTTGAGATTCTCAGGAATGTAAAGTGCATCATAAATAAAATTATTATTATTATTATACAGCTTACTATGGCGATAACTACGGCTGTGGACATGGACCAAGGCTCTGGTGCAGGACAAGGACGAAGACACTCGGGCACAAGACAAGGGGACACAGACTATTTAAACACATGGAGGGAAATAGGGGACAGGTGGAAACACTTATAGTCCATGGGCCAGACCAGATATCAGAACCACTCAAGGTGACCAAACTTACTTATGATTTTTGAAAATATCCATGTCTGTAGATGATATTTTGGTAAGATAACCCTTCCTGAGTGGCAGCTGTATCATAGTTATCAGCTCATGAAGTTACCCACCCCCTTCAGGTTAACTGATGATTCTAAATTTGGTGTATTATACATTTCCTGAATCCTTATGGTCCTGGGAGTATTCCAGTTTTTTTTTTTTTTTTTGTATTTTGTGTTCTAATGTTGTTTATAAAACTAAGCCGGTTCCTTATCTCATTGTTATGTCCTTTATGTTTTGTATTTGCATGATAAAGACCAGTTTGTGACATCAGCCTAGTAGTGGCTGTTATAGTTTCATAGGAGCCTAATGATGCTCTTCTAGTTTAAGGCTCACAATTCAATTCAATTCAATCAATTTTACTTATATAGCGTCTAATACAACAGATGTTGTCTCTAGACGCTTCCCAGAGATCCAGAACATGAACATAAACATAAACATAAACATAAACATAAACATAAACCCCCGAGCAATTATTACATAAACAATGGCAGGTAAAAACTCCCATAGTGGGAGAAAAAGCCTTAAGCCAAACAGTGGCAAGGAAGAACACAGGCCAGCACGCAGCTCCCGAGGCTCCAGCCTGCAAACATGCACAAAAGAGAAAAAAAGGGGGGCCGGCACAAGAAACTACAGGAACGATGGACAAAAATGATAGCTATGAGATATTTATAATAAATAAAAATGGTAATGGAGAAGAGAGGCAGGGAAAAGGAGAGGAGAAGAAGGGTGAGAGGCACCGCCCAGCGGATCATGTAGGTCCCCCCTGCAGCATAAGCCTATAGCAGCATATCTACCGCGAAGCTATGTTTGAGACAATGACCGGTAACAACAATATAGTAGCGGTATATTATACATTTCCTGAATCCTTATGGTCCTGTGAGTATTTCCAGTTTTTGTATTTTGTCTCTCTGTTGTTCTTAGTTGACACAGGGCTAAAATATAGTATATCATTTAGGTGAAAATTGTGTAAAAATGTTGTTTATAGTTAAAGGGCTGCAGTGAATTCTATGTTGGTCAGAAAGATCTTAGCTTGAATGAATGCTTCAAAGGTCCCATTTAAAATAATACCATAAAATAATAATAAAGACAATATTGTGAAACATTGACAGATGTCCTGTACATGAGTCTAAACCAGGATATGCAGCAGCATCTAAAATGTAATTTTCTGAAGGGGGTGGGTAACTTCATGATCTGGTAACTCTGATCCAGCTGCCACTCAGGAAGGGTTATCTTAAAAAAATATCATCTACAGACATGGATCTTTTCAAAAATCATAAGTAAGTTTGGTCACCTTGAGTGGTACTGACAAGTGACATTTTGGGCTGTGGCCCCTGGACTATTAGGGCAACCACACTGAGACACATGAGGGGAGAATCACTTTTCAAAATAAAACAGAAAATGACAGGACAAAACAAACCCAAGACAAGACAACCTCACCACGGTGTGACAAGTTCAATTCATTCGTGCAGTGAACCTGAAGATGTCTCTGCCTCGAGACACTCCATTGTGCTGTTTAAAGTTACACGCTGTTGTTTTATTGTACTTGTAAAAACAACAGAGCAGTCCCCAGTAGCTTTGAAAAGCCTTCGTGGGAAGAGAGACTGTCCAACGTGTCCAACTGCGCTGGCTTCAGCTTCAAGCCGAGGCTGCTGCTGCTCGTAGCTCGTGCTGTCTCACACTGGTGTGCAGCTTTCACATAATCTTCCCCCAAAACAAACTGGCCCGACGCTCCCATCTAGCTGTTGATCTGTGAGATCAGCCCGTCCAATAGCAGGTGGCAGCAAACGCATCCAAAGAGGGAGGCCAGTCACTTCAATCTGTTGTAAAATGTGAGTGACAGCGTGTGCTCCCCCATCCCTCCCTCCGTGCTCTGTTTGCCGCCGTCCTGCTGACCATAGACGATGATTTGGAATGTGTATAATAAATAAATTAGCCGTCAGCTAATAAATCTGGGGAGAAGCGAGTCACAGGGGTGCATGGGATCTGACCCAGGAAACGGCTGCTGTGAGTTACGGCTCCACCAGCCCATAAACAAAACCCAAGAAAAGGGGCCTTTACAGCCAACAAGCCCATGAAAGGGGGAGTACTAAGTTACAGACATTTAATATGTCTCTGGCATCCAAGGGGTTAGCTTGTAATTTCCATTGCTCCGATAGAAAACACATAAAATGCAGAAAAGCGGTAAAGATTTAATTCAACTCTAAAATCAAGACATTTTTCCCTTGTATGGTGTAAAAATCCAGTCTGTAACGTTTGTGCCGACTCAAACGAAGGGGAGGAGAGACACACTTGTCGTGACCTTTTACTCCAGAAGAGAACTGAAGATAGAAGCAGGATCTGCAGGAGCGTTGTCCCCACCGGAGCCCTGCACGGCCTCGTGTGACAGCAGACATGGAGAGTTTTACGGTGGCCGACAAGGGCCAAACGCACTGCAACGGCCTAATGCGTCTCAGTTAAGGAAAACGGCTTCAAGTACAGAAACGATTCAAATTCACAAACTCAAAACGAGGTACAAAAAAAGGAACGTGGTGCAGTTCTCTCTACATCCCGTGTGTCTGTCCATTGAGCTGTTACGCTGAGAGCGCCCCCTGCCCTGTTATGAAGCGTTTTTCTTTTGAAGATGGTTTCTTGTTTTATATCGTTTTGCGCTTTGCATCGTTTCTCTATTTGCAGCGTTTGATGATGCTGCGTTTGTCTTTGTTTTTTGCAGCACGTTTTTTCATTTGCACCACGTTCCTCTTTTTGTACCTCGTTTTGAGTTTGTGAATTTGATTCGTTTCTGTACTTGAAGCCGTTTTCCTTAACTGAGACGCATTAGGCCGTTGCAGTGCGTTTGGCCCTTGTTGGCCACCGCAGAGTTTCAACTGAAACGCTGTGGTTGGTCCTCTGAAAACAGCATACCTGTCAAGTCTCCGGTTTTGGCTGGGAAACTACCGTATTTTACCTCTCTTTCCCACCGTCCTCCTGTATTAGTATTTTCCCGTAAATTTCCCGTCTTATAATATCATTATTTTTAAACTGCAAATTGAATTGTCACTAGCCTCACGAGAACTGCCCCCTGCTGTGTCCTGGGGGGAAGTTCTCGCGAGGCTAGTGGTGACAATGGGAGCAAACTTTTTTTTAAATGTAACCTTTATTAAAGGAGCATGAGGCAAGAATAAGAAATGAGACTCATTAGCGCCACGACGACCGTCGGGGTTCATGCAGCCAACAGCGAAGCCGGCACGGGAGCGCGTGTGTAATCTCATAGTGATTTTCAAATCAAGCTGAGATTATGACTTACAATGTTATCTTACCTGGTCAGGAGGAAATGAGCAATGTCAGCATCTGTTTTCAGTCCCAATTCAAGTTGAAGATGCCTCCATGGCTCAAACGCGTATCCAATGTTTACTTGTGCGCCGCCGAGAACGTGCATGCAGCGTCATGTGATGTCACATCCGCAGGACAGCGCGGGAAATTCCGGTCCCAATTGCAGCACATTTTGCAGCACACAGCCTGTTCAAGGCAACGGAGAGATACACTAGAGGATCATTCTTTTGGGTTTGGAACGCTTCATCTGACATTATTACTAGAAAACTTAAAACGTATACAAATTTTTTTCATAAATCCTGCCTCATGCTCCTTTAAATACTCGGCACAACAAATCAGAGAGATGGATGGATGTAACCAGAGAGAAGACATTTCTGCCCAAAAAGCAAAGACTTCGTTTAAATATATCTAAAAATGCAAAACCAAATTTACTTCCCTAAAGAGCAGCAGGACAGGGCTCAGTTACGCTTTGTGAAAGTTATTTCAGCCGGAGGCACAGAAACATGCGTCTGTGTCATCAGTCATTGAATGCCAGAGAGCCACGAGTGAAAGTGACGAATTAAAAGAAAATGTAGAAGACAATCAATATGTATATAAACTGAAAATATTTAAAATAAATAAGTGTGCTCTAATTCCCTTTTGTGTTTTCATTGAGGAATTACATACATAGGAATGTCCACAGCATTTCAGTGTCAACAAAGGTTGGCCGATGAGATTCTGAGCACATAATTGTAGATTGTAAGTGGTTGACAGGTAATTATTTTGGATTTCTCGTGAATCTATCTTAAAATGTAAGATACTGGACCTCGGTTGGGCTGGTGGGACAGCGACGGATAATTTCCTATATTTTTAAATCCAAAACTTGACAGCTATGGAAAACAGGGTTCTGGACATTGAGGCCAAACAACTCCATTTCGGTCTGCTCCGTCTGCAGGATATTGTTCCTGTGGTTTCTTCAGTTCTGTGAACCCATCATTCTCTTAACAGTCCCTCCAAAACAAACCGTGCTTGTTCCATCCTCTGCTCATCGTGCAGTCATGCTCTTTTTCATTTAACGCGCTCACTGAGGCTCTTACGGTCTCCCATCAGCTCGTGGTTTCTTGGTCTCTCTCCGAGCACCGCATGGTCAGATCTCGGGGGACATTCGCTGGGACCTTTCTTCAGAGGAAAACTATCTTGAATGGTTTCTGCTCGTGGAAAATCTTTGTGCAGCAGCATTATGGGAAATGTTGACGTGCACGAACAAAAGCTCCTCTAAGACCACTGTTCGGCACATCAGCTGATGATGTCCAATCAGATAATTTAAAAAAAATGAAGATTAAACACAAACCAATGAAATATAACCAGAAGTAGAAGACACATGTGATAAGTGCCATGGCTCTCCCTGTCACTTTAGCCATATGTTTTTTCTTTGCCCTGAGCTGAATCGTTTTTGGACTGGCTATTTTTCCATTATGTCCACTGTTCTTCAAGTAAATATGCAGCCTTGCCCGTTGATTGATATTTTTGGAATTCCTGATTCCTCATTTGCACTAAATTCATTACAAAAGAATGCATTGGAAATCTGCTCCTCTTTCCATTTCCCGGTGGTTTAAAGACACCATGTTTTTCTTAAAACTGGAGAAAATTAAGTATACATTGAGAGGGTGTACGGAGAAGTTTACAAATTTAGAGGTACTGCCCAACTGAGTGTGTGTCTGTTGTTGTACTTTGGAATGCATGAGTTACCAGTATTATTTGTTGTCATGATGAGCTGTAGGAGGGGTAGGAGTGGTGGGAATGGTGGGCGGGCGGGAGGGTAGTTTGTTCGTTCATTGTTAATTTTTCACAATTTAATTTGTATTATTTCCTATTCTATTTACATTTTATTTGGAGTTTTCATGTGTGTATATATTATGTATGTATACTTTTGTATACTATATGTACATATGCATATACCGGTATGTATGTTTAACAGAAAAAATGTAAATTGTAATTCAGCGACTAGAATTGTCTTATGTTATTTTTCAATAAAAATATTATTAAAAAAAAAACACAAACCAAACAATCATCTGTGTACTTCCATCTTGTGCACGTGATAAATGAAAATACTGCATATTCTGGACTTGAGAGGGGATCAGTTTTTCCTGGGACTTGTGTAAACGCAACAAAAAACGTTGATATGTTTTCCGTGTTCCGTGTTCACGGGGTAATAGTTCTGTGGTCTTGACGTGGCTGATGAGTTGTTCCAGGTCAGGCTTCAGCCAGCGCTGTGAAATCAAGCTGCCAGTGGGAAGAAGCAGCGTTGCTTACTTCAGTCCGCACGACCAGCACCACATCAGCAACATCAGCACCGCTCTGAGGGCACCACTCCTCCCGTCTGCTCCCACTGATGTTCAGACAGTTTCAGGGACCAAACAAGTCGTTCAGCAGTTCTTTCTGTTTATCCAGCAGCTGGTCCTCCTTTCATCCGGCATGTGAGACCTGCTAACACGGCGCGGGCACATGCTGAACTCGCCATTTCAAGTAAAAATAATTGGAAAGATATTTTAACGGAGTCTGTGTTTAGCGGCGTTGCCTCGCCGATAGGTGTTTGATGGTTCAAATCTTGGCTGGGGCCTGTCAGGGTGGCGTTAGGTGGAGTCCTCCCCGTGCTTGTGTGGGTCTAACAACATGCAATGCCGGGCTAAATGGTGGTGCTTAATCGTCCTCAGCAGTGAGCGTGAGTGCGTTTAGTTGTTTGTCTTGTTGACCTCTCCAGGGCGTACCCCCGATTCTGGACCAAACAGACCCCCATGACCCTGAATAAGAAGAAGCAGGTATAGATGAAGGATGGGTGAATATAGCAGGGTGGCTTCGTGGTTAGCACTGTTGCCTGAACAAGAAGGTTCCCGGTTCAACTCCCTGGCCCGACGGGCAGTGTTGCCAACTCCTCAGTAAGGAAAGTAGCTATTGGCTGTCCCAAAACTCGCTAGAAGTCGCTAAATGACATCATCGCCTAATTTGCATAATTGGCAATTTGCATATAACTGTAATGGACGCTGTAGGAGAGAGGAATAACGTCGTGGGAGAGACAAAAGTGAGTAAAAAACACCCTAAATATGTTTAGAACTACATGTACAAAAATAATTTCAACATTTAATGATTTTAATGCTTTGTCTAGATCCACATTACACACATCAGTTTTGTCCTGTATTGTTAAATGTTATAACAGCAAATTTAATCAAAAGATTGTTATGTAGGGTGAAATTGCTAGCTCTACAACCAACCCTCCTCCTTTATCCGGGCTTGGGACCGGCAAAGTGACCCAAAAGAAAAAAGAAACGTTTACATTTACATCCCGCTCTGAAAGCCAGCGGCGGCTTTGCGCAAGCGCATTTCATTTGCAGTCTGGACGCGGAGTGGTGAGGGTCTCCTCTCTGCTCTGCCCACCAGATTAGTCTCCAATAACACCAGAAAAAGTCGCTAGATTTGTCGCTAGTCGCTTTTTTGAAAAAAAGTTGCTATAGGGGTCTGAAAAGTCGCTAAATCTAGCAACAAAGTCGCTAAGTTGGCAACACTGCCGACGGGGGTCTTTCTGTGTGGAGTTTGCATGTTCTCCCCGTGCTTGCGTGGGTTTCCTCCGGTTACTCCGGCTTCCTCCCACAGTCCAAAAACATACATTGTAGGTTAATTGGTGATTCTAAATTGCCCGTAGGTATGAGTGTTTGTCTCTATATGTGGCCCTGCGATAGACTGGCGACCTGTCCAGGGTAAAGCGGGTATAGACGATGGATGGGTGAATATTTTAATGTTGGTGATGTAAAAGACATTTATTCTTTTGCCAGTTATTCTGGTTATCCTGACACCTGGCTGCACGGTCTGGTACGATGCCCCCCGGCTCATTGGGCATATACAAGCCTTGTGCGCCTCAGTCAACACGCCGACAGCTTAAAACTGCTCTCCTATCAGTTGATGGACACGCTGGACACGCTGGACTCTTCTCCGTGCAGACGCTCAAGTCCCGCTCAAAAAGCAGCCCTGTGCAGCTGAAGGAGAGTGGACAAAAAAATACATGGGGGGAGTAAAAGCAACTGTGTACATAAGGTGACGATGGTGGGACACCCCAGAATTGATTACGAGAGCTTTTAGTTTGGCTTGCGTGCCTTATTGTTATCTCTTGTTGAAAGATGTGCGACCAGGCATAAATCACAAGGCTTGGGTCCGGGCAGGCTTGTGGAGGAGTAATCAATTATCCTCCAGCAGACACAGAAGAAGAGGCTGAGCCTGCACCCTTAGCTGCTCTCATTATCATAATCATCTCCTCTAAGTGATGCACCCTGGAACATGGAGGCGAGAGATACCGAGCCAGTCGAAAATTACAAACTAAAGTCAGCACCTTAACACGAAGAAGAAATTTGGATCCCTTAATGATTAAAATTCAGCTCACTGAAAGTCAGGCATTGGCAGTGATAGTGAACAGTTTTAATAACAGGACATTCACAGGAAAGGGAGTTTGTGTATTAGAAGGAAATCATAAAAACACACTGCCCAAGCTAGCAGGAGAGGTGATGCAATATATAAATATAAAGAAATCATTTATTAACTTTTAAAGTTAACAGAGGAGTTTTTTCTTAACCAAAGTCAATTATTTATGAGAAGTAGACTACATGTCTGAGACGTGACACTAGTATCTCATCCAACAAGTTGCAGAAGAAAAAATACGGTAGAATACAAAAACAACAAAAAAGCACAAATAATAGGACTTGATTTTGTTTTGAAGTCAATTTGTGCTTCTTGTACACATCGTGGCAAGATTTAATGTAGTTCAAACATCTTGAGGTTCCACTATTCAACATTCTAATTCTCGATATCGCAACTACTTGCTATGTGAAGGTTCAGGGGTGTACTCATGTTCCTACCAGAGTTCCTACCAGAGCTTCACCACAGCACCTACATGAGCTTTACCAATGCTCCCACCAGAGTCCCTACCAGAATAAAATGAAGAGAAAAGATCAAATTCACACCGAGAGGCTCCCTGGTGAAGTTTCGCAAAATATGGCTCCCCTTCTTAGTTTATTATGATAGGCTACAAATATTGAATTGGAATGAGCAATAATCTGAATTGAGTTTAGGACACCCCCCCATGTTGGAATGTCTTGGACTGCCATACCTAGCCCTGTTCACATGTCAGGCTACAATGTCAGGCTACAATCTGCGTACAATTTTTGTATTATTGTAATGTAGTTTTTTTTTTTTTTCTGCACATTTATATATTATTTTGTACAGCCATGCAATTGTGGGTGGATTGGGGTTTAAAAGATGGCATATTTGATAGGGTTGGTTTTGATTTTTTTTTTTTAACCATTCTGTTATTGCCTAAAAAATACAAATAAAAAGATTTACAAAGTCCCTACCAGAGCCCCAACCAGATCTTTTACCAGAGCTGCAACCATTGTCCCAACACCAGAACTTTACCAGAGTCCCTACCAGAGCTCAAACCAGAGTTTCTACCTTAGTTCCAAATGGAGCTCCTACCAGAGCTTGACCAGAGTTTCTACAAGATCTTTACCAATGCTCCTACCAGAGGTCCAACCAGATTTCCTACTAGAGGTGCCACCAGAGTTCCTACAAGAGCTACAACCAGAGTCTCAACTAGAACTTTATCAGAGTTCATACCAGAGTTCCAACCAGAACTTTATCAGAGTTCATACCAGAACTCCAACCAGAGCTACTACCAGAGTCCCTCACAGAGCTTTACTAGAGGCACCTCTCTTCCTCTGGTGGAAACAGTGATGCCACTTGTCTCCTTTTGTTGATAAATCCATGATGAGATTCATTCCTTAGCCTATCACTCGAAACTAAACCTAATTCCCACCTCCGACTGAAGAGTTTTATGCATAGACAAAAATCCCACCTTTGAACCCGTCGGGTCCACAGTTTTGGGGCCTTGAATATCATGTGCTCCCTGCTTTCAGACCCCACAAATACTGGCAAACAAGACTACATGTACACTCCAACCCAGCCTGGTGATCAGTGCAGTACCCGCTACGCTACTGCAGTTGGTTGGTAAGTCATTCAGCATTCAATTGATGACGGCGTTATTTATCAGCCCCAAACTCCAAAGTTCTTCACTAGTAAATGAGCTTCAGAATACAAAAATGATACGCACTAAATGCATGTAAATTGTGTTCACCTCATTAAAACCAAGACAGATGTTTGGTAGGAGGTGGGATGACACACGTGCACTCGCAGAGACAGACTTGTCTTTGTCCTCAGCAATGAGGCGCTGAGCTGCTAATTGAAGGATCATGTGGAGCTCAGGGTGCGAGGTCCCTCTACCAGATGGTGGGGGTTTTTGCAGTCAGATAAATAAACCATTAGCCCAGCAAGGAGATGTCAGTGTGAGGGAGCCCTCCACAGAAGACAATGCAGCACATGATGTCAGATCTCTGCTGTGAGCTGAGAGACGGCTTTTCTCCAACTACAGAAGAACACCGTTAGGGATTTCAAAATGATGGCACTACTTCAAGGAAATGATGAAAAAGCCGTCACGCTGTAAAACTTGACAGCGCCGTCACATGTGAGGACTGTCCGACTTGGGTTCTGACATGAAGAACAAACACAACCAAAACAATCCCCTTGCCTCAGGACCTCTGCTGGAAGTACTCTGGAAGAACGTCAGCTCTCGTCAGGCTGACCAAACAAGACCCCGTACTTCAATGGTATTTTAGAAAAACATCTTCCAAATAAGAAACATGTTTCGAATATCTTCAAAAGACTTACGATTTTATATATATATATAAATACAGAATATATTGTACATAGAAGGAAAATGGGAACTAGAACTGAACACTATTGTAGAATCTCTCTGTACAACACGTCATAAGGGACTCGACAGCCGAATGTGGAAATTCACTGGAAATTAAAAACCAGATACTTCAATTCTCCTCTGGCTATCCAACACTTCAGAATCAGAAAAAACTTTATTGCCAGGTCAGACATAAATCAGACGAGAGAACGCCGAGACTCCGGTTTACACCGATGGCACCATAAATACGGACGCCATTTGTGGCAACACCTTCATTACAATGTTGGTGGAGTAAATGACGGAAGACTGGAGACCTGCCACGTGTTTCCTGGGATTTTTCCTTAATCCAAGATTACTGCAAACATGTAAAAGTAGAAACCGAAGAGACTTTACAAACCTTGACCTGCACGGTTTTGTATGACGAGTCCAGAACAAATAGATATCTCAAAGATGCTCTTATTGATTGCCAAAATAATGATTACACAGATTTGAAAAAGGAAGTGGCCCCCGACCAAGACGCCCTGGATCCGTAAACCTAAGCAGGTCCACATTGTGAGCCTGCAGCTGAGGATGGACTTGTGTTACCATGGAGATTAAATACATTGTCAGTGGCGACGTCTTGTAAGACGCTTCGTCTACAAACCTTGATTCATTTTCATTGGGTACACGGGTGTATAAATGTTCTAATGTGCTGCCAAGGAGTTTCCTTTGTTGCGTACTTGAAGAAAAACACCTGAAATAAAATGAAAAAAAAAACAACCATACAGGACCCCAGAAATAATAAACATTACAGTAGATATGATGTCCTCTGAGACCTGAAGGACGACTTGGCTCTGAAAAGCAACATTAACCACTAGAGCTACATTGAGCTTCACGTACTGAACATTCATGGTTCAGGTTATGACTCTGAAATCACCCGCTGGTGCAACTGGAAGCCCTGACCTGTGGTCTGTGAGAGAACAGTATGCTCTTAACAGGATCCTACAGAAGAGTATTAGGGCCAGGCAGGAGAAAAATAAAAATAATATTTTAGAGGAGGAAGATTTTTTTTTCATTATGCACAAAAAGTCGAAATGTCGAGAAAAAAGTTGAAATGTCCAGATTAATGCTGAAGTACAATTTCGAGAAAAAAGTCGAAATGTTGAGAAAAAAGTCAAAATTTCATGAATAAAGTTGAAATGTTGAGAAAAAAGGCGAAATTTCAACTTTATTCTTAAAATTGTATTTCAACATTAATCTCAACATTGACTTTTTTCTCGAAGTGCACAATAAAAAAAAATCTTCCCCTCTCAAATATTTTTTCTCCTGCATGGCCCTAATACTCTTCCGTAGGGTCCTCAGTAGTTGCATGGTTCATTTTGAGGTTCCAAAGCTCGGAGCTGCCCAGCTCAACGCCGTGCGCGGTGCGTTGACGGTGGACGGCGGCGTTGATGCGTGCAGGCTCACAGTGAATAAAGTCATCCTGACAAGGATTCAGACACTTCCACTTTATTTCCCAAGGACGGTGAACCGGATTCCTCTGTCGCTACTTTATTGATCTCATGAATGACAAAGTCCAACAGCACTTTAAAGCTCATAATATATAAAACAATAATTTATTATTTCTTTCATTTTACAAGACTCAAATTGTGTGGCTAACTAAAGATTTGTTACGCTGTTATTTTGTCCAATACATGAAGTCCTATGAAAGCAAAAGCAACTATATGCGTGCTGGAACATTTCTTTTTTTTAAACAATGAGAGGAACATCTTTCTCTAAATGTACGTGCATATAAAAGAATATTACGTTACGATGTTCTTCACACCGTGCAACAGATGGAAATCACTCGCGGTATGTAACTTTGGGAAATCAGCAACAACTGAATGAAATTAAAAGAAACAAAAAAGCAGATTTTTACAAACGTGGTTTCCAATCGACAAATGTTTTTCTGAATGGAGTTTAGTGGAAAATGGCATTTAAAAAACAAGACTTTATGTGTAATGGTAGAATACTGACAGGATAACAGAGACAGGCGACGTAGATAACGTCCACGCTGGCTGGTAAAGTCGGGCACGCGCTCTTCAGACTCTCAAAACCTTCCACAAAAGTCAAATGTTCTGTTTTGTCTCCAAAAATACTCAAAAGGGTATAAGTACAAAGGTAGAAAAGGATACAGAAAAATGTCTCCAAAACCATCATCATTCCAGCAGCCGAGTCCCGTTCAGTCTAGTCCAACCGTCCTCTCCGGACGTCCTCCCCGCAGAGGTGGAAAAAACTTCTCTTATTAGCTATTTACACGCCGTTGCCGCCTTGAAAGAGGCGGGAACTTGTCTCGTGTCCAGTCCGGTCTGCCGCAGGGCCGCTCAGACTGTGGTGACAGACAGGAGGGAGTTGTAAACCCGCGTGCCGTCCGGGGACTTGGTGCCGTGGGTTAGCAGTTCCTGGATCGTCATCCAGTTGTCAAATATTTTCTTGTTCCTTTTTTTCATCATTTTCTTGTGGCTGAGTTCGATGATGTTGGGCTCCTTTCTGTCCTCGGGGCTGACGTCCTTTAGACAGTCGGCCCGGCTCTGCTTCATGAACTCGCGGCGCTGCCTCTGCTCTTTGGCGCGCACCGCGTGCTGCTTCCTCTCCTCCTTGCTCCAGTAGCGGCCCATCTTCAGCTCGCTGATGGCGTCGTCGTCCGTGGTCATGCCGCAGCGCTCCTCGTGGATGCGGAGGGCGCGCTCCCGCAGCAGCTTGTCGCGGACGGGCCGCTTGGTGATGTAGCGCGAGCCGTCGCTGCGGATCTTCACCTTCCACTCCATCTTGGGGTCCAGGTCGTCGGGGCCGATGGGGTCCCGGCACATGCTGACCAGGCTCATCTGGCTCTGGGCGTACTCCACCGCCGACTTCTGCTGGATCAGCTGCATGTAGCTCTGGTAGTGCTGCGCATGCGCCGGGATGTGAGCGTGCTTGTACGGGGAGTGGGGCTGGGAGCAGGTCCGGCCGCCCTTGCTGGACTCTTTCCTCTCCTTGCTCTCGGCCTGCAGCGCTGCGTCTGGATCCTTGGAGGAGCCTCTGCTCCGGCCGGGGCTGCAGGCCTCCGGGACGGGGGACAGGAGGGACTTGAGCATCCTGCTGCCGCCGGAGCCGCCGGAGCCGGAGCCGGACGGGCCGGCCGTGTCCGGGTTCTCCGCCGCCCGGCGGAGCGAGTTATCCGGAGACAGTTCTAGGGTGAGCGGGGTGCTGCGGCAGCTCTCCCCGGTGTTGTAGGCGCTGGAGCTGTCCTTGTCGGACTTCTCCGGCAGCTCCGTGATGTCCGACAGCTCGTGGCGACGAGCGTCGATGCTCGTGTTGTAGTTGCGGAAGCCGCTGTTGTGCAGCATCCACGACTCGCGGCACTGCTCCTTCAGCTGCTGCATCTTGTGAGCGCGGACGATGTTCAGGCACTCCAGCTCGATGCTGCGCAGCTCCTCGTTGAGCAGCTCCAGCTCCCGGTCCACGCCCTCCTGGTCCGGGCCTCCCGCGCCGGCCGCCTGGCTGTAGAGCACCTGCGCGCTGCTGCCGCTCCTCATCTGGCACTTGAGCTCCAGCAGCTCCCGGAAGCGCTCGCACTCGTCCGCCGGGATGCCCAGGAAGTCGGCGTCGGTGTAGTCGGCGGAGATGAAGGACTCGCCGCTGAAGGGCAGGTCGGTGCTGCCGAGGGTGTCCTGGCTGTAGGTCAGCTTCCTGCAGCTGCCCAGCGTGTTGGAGGCCGTGGTGGTCTGGTCGTCGCCCAGGTTCTCCTGCTCCGAGCTCTCGTCGTTGCGGGTGCTCTCGTCCGTGCGGCCCACTCCGCTGTCCTTCTCGTGGTGGTTGGACAGCAGGGTGGCCGTGTCGGTGGTGCCGCCGTCCTCCTCGTGCTTCTTCTGGAAAAAACAAAGAGCAGGGTGAGGATTTGATCCAGCAGATATCAGAGCTGAAGGATTCCCTTTGTCAAAACGGCAACTTTATAGACACAAGGCAAGGCGAGTGTCACGGTTTGGTACTTCCTGTTTTATTTTCAAGCCCGTGTCTTTTTGTTTCAGTTCTGGTTTGACTTTCTTTTTTCCCATCTGCCCTGATTGTCTCCTGTGTCTTGTTAACCCTTGTGTATATCTGGTCTTGTCTTTCCCCCGCTCCCTGCTGGTCAGTACTGTTTTGTTCCTCCATGTGCCATGTCACATTTTTGTACTTTTTTGGTCATGTTTAAGCTCTGGTTTTTTCTAGTTTTTGATTCTTGTTGAAGCTCTGGTTTTTGTATCCTGCTTAGCAGTGTTTTGGTTTTGTTTTAGTTAATAAATCATCATTTTTGGAACTCCTGCATCTGGGTCCTACTCCAACCGTACCCTGACAGCAAATTTATTTTTATAGCACAATTCAACACAAGGTAATTCAAAGTGCTTTACATCAACATTAAAAGCGGCAAGACACAATTAAACAGTAAATAACAAATAAAATGATAAGAAAAGAGATAAAATAATACAAAGCATAAGTTGTTAAAAAGTAAGGGCAGTAGAGTACAGCAGGATAGTTTAATTAAAGATTAGCTTGAGTAAACAGTGATGTTTTTATCCTGATTTAAAGGATCTACAGTTGGAGCAGACCTCAGGTCTACAGGAAGTTTGTTCCACCGGTGAGGAGCAGAATAAATGAATGCTGCCTCACCTTGCTTGGTTCTGGTTCTTGGGAACCACAACAAACCAGATCCAGATGAACCTCAGGGGTCTGGGAGCTTCATAGAAACTAACAGATCAACCATGTATTTTGGTCCAAGACCATTCAGGTCTTTGTAGACCAGCAGGAAGATTTTAAACTCTATCCTTTGACTCCAGTGTAGTGATTTCATGACCGGTGTAATGTAGTCCAGCACAGAAGCACCAACCCCCACACTAACAACATCATGCTTCTGTCAACGGGGCGTGGCTTCTTCTGCAGGAGCCCTCCACTTCACTTACAGTGGTCTGTGAATATAACTGCCCGTTCTAACAAGGACTGCATCCATCAATCTGAATCTGTGTGCGTGCATGCGTACGTGCGTGCGTGCATGCGTACCTGCTGCAGCATGCTGGCCGTGAACTGCATGGCCTGGTGGTGCTGCTGCTCCAGCATGTCCATGTGAAGGTCATCCAGGAAGTCGTTCCTGTCATCATCCATCCAGCCCTCGTCTAGCTGAGAAGCAGCGGAGGGAAGAGATGCCTCATTAGATGGAAATATTCAACGTTGCATTTATTCTTGAAAGAAAAGTCAACTAAAAATAAATACAAAACACAAACCAGGCAAGACTTTTTACTTCAAACATGTATGCATGAAAATAAACCACCTGGAGGGGCCATGAACGTTGTCATGAACCTTTACCAGATGCACACACAAACTAACATGCAGGCTACCTGGATTTCTGGCCTGGCCACCAGCAGAGAGATGTTTTGGTTGCTCTCACTGGTCAGCAGCGCCACGGCATCTTCCCGGTTTTGGATCTCGATGCCGTTTATCTGGACAGACACAAAACAGGCTGGATTTTAATAAGTTCATCAACCAAACCAGCAAATAAAGCTTAGACACGCTAAAACAGCATTATGCATCATACCTGTATGATTTTGTCTCCCTCTCTGATTCGGCCGTCCCTGGCAGCGATGCTGTTTGGGTCGATCTAACGTGGGGAGAGTTGACATTTGTGAGTCCCAGTGAACATCACCACAGCCGACACGCCAATCCATCACCGCTCACTTATTGTTGTAACGCAACTCCTACCTCGCTAATGTAAATCCCAGCTTCATCCTCATCATCAGTCCTGTAACAGATGGTCAGGCCCAGTTTGTCTTGGATGTTGGCACGATACAGATCCACCTCCTGGCGACACACAAATTACCCCTGAATTAGATCTTTTTTCCTAGACGGAGCATCAAATATATATATATATATATATATATATATATATATATATATATATATATATATATATATATACACAGTATATATATATATATATACACACACACACAAAAAGTGCAAAAGCGTTTGGCCCTCTGTCACTTTTTCACACAGGGCCATGTAGGTTTGGATTTTTCTTTCCCCTTAATAATACAAACCTTCATTTACAAACTGCATTTTTGTGTTTACTTGTGTTATCTTTTTCAAATATTTAAATTTGTTTGATAATCTGAAACATTTGCAAAAAAATAAGAAAATCAGGAAGGGGGCAAACACTTTTTCACACAACTGTATATATACAAACACATCTGTATAGATGTGTTTTTGGACAAACTGAGTGTATTGACCACAAACGAGATCGGAGTCGGGCAAAAACAATCCATCAATCACTGTAATGAACCTTTCAGGTGGACGCGCGGAGGACATTGGCTTTTTTTCGAGACCCACTGACAGAATGAGAAATGAAGCAGTGGACCGCAGGCAGGCGGAGCGCTGCTTTTCACCTGTCGACAGCCGTAATCGCACAGATACAGATAAAAGTTAGGAGCAAGGCCGTCTCTGAGGGCAGAGGACAGCCTGTGCAGGGGTCACTCCACCGCCTGGCCCAGTGGCTAAGAGCCAGATGAGACAAATGAGAAAATCCAAGGCTTTGACTGTAAAAAAAAGCACGGCTCAAAACTGAGTCTCAAAAACTCAATCTAAACATGCGTTTCAGGGAGAGTAGCAACTGAGATGAAGGCCCCTTTTAAACGTAGCAAAAACTGTGGTGTTTTCATGCATTTTGGCCGAAAACGAAGCTCAAGGTCACCAAAAATGATAATTTCTGAAAACTATGGCAAAAGTGGAGATTTGCAAAAACTCTGTCTTCACGTTTGCTTGTAAACAGAGGGAAACTGACATTTAGGCTTCAGAACGTCACATTATGCGACAGAAATGTCACCAGTGTCATGTGTGCGACCTGTGTTTACAATTCGTTTGTCCACTGTGATCATGATGGATGCTGTTAAAGTAGTGCTGGTTTTTACGTTTGTGCAAACACTTTTCGTCTCTTTGCATTTGCATTCACAACTGCTGTATTATGTCGAGGAGCAGAGGAGAAGGACTGCTCGGAGGTCTGCAATTTTACATCAACTTTATCTCCAACCTAGACAAAGGGTTGCCTGGCAACGGCGTCGTTTTTGGACCCGACCAGGGCAAACAGCTCGCTGGTGGGAAAACTTCAAAAACGAAGTAGTTGTCCCGGAGGAATGGCGTGAGAACTTCAGAATGTCGCGGTCATCGCTACTGTCCCTTTCGGAGTTACTGCGCCCCCACATAGAAGGTCAGACGACTGTCATGCGGCCCCCGGTCAGTGTAATGAAAAAAGGTAGCCTGCACCCTCTACTATTTAGCTGGACGAGGGTAGACTGCGCAAGACTGCAAACGCATTTGGTCTATCTAGATCGGCGGTCGGCAACCCGTGGCTCTAGAGCCGCCGTAGTGGCTCCCTGGAGCATTTTCAAATATGTTTGACCTTTTTTTTCCTTTTTTTCTTCCTTTTTTCCTTTTCTTTCCTTTTTTTCTTCTTCTTTTTCTCTTTTTCTTTTTTCTTCTTTTTTATTTTTTTGCCTCTTTTTTTATTCCTTTTTAATCTCGACAATTCAACTTTTTTCTCGACATTTCGACTTTTTTCTCGACATTTCGACTTTTTTCTCGATATTTCGACTTTTTTCTCGAGATTGTACTTCAACATTAATCTCGTCATTGTGACTTTTTTCTCAAAATTTTGACTTTTTTCTCGACATTTCGACTTTTTTCTCAACATTTCGACTTTTTTCTCTCAACATTTCGACTTTTTTCTCAACATTTCGACTTTTTTCTCTCAACATTTCAACTTTTTTCTCGACATTTTGACTTTTTTCTCTTTAAGTGCATAATGAAAAAAAAAATCTTCCCCCAGTTATAACTAATATAGATACATGCAGCATGTGTTGCCTTCATTTTAAAGGCTGGTTCCGCGTTACACCAACGCAGAGCCTACGGCGTAGGCTCTGCATCGATTTAACGCAGAACCATAATTCAGGCTTAAGGCTTATACAAGACTTTTCATTTTTTGCGGCTCCAGACATATTTGTTTTTTGTGTTTTTGTTCCAATATGGCTCTTTCGACATTTTGGGTTTCCGACCCCTGATCTAGATCGCCTGTAGGTTTGGCATGCTCATAGCCCACTTAACAGCATATTTATGCGGGTTGGTGTAAATGAAGAGATTTTGAAAACGATCTAATGTAAACAATGCTATTTTTCAAAACGTAAAGGGGGAAATATCAGTTTTTTTAAACACCCGGCTGTGTGTAAACATAACCTCAAGCCACGAGCCCCAACACAGCACCATGGAGTCAGTATTTGGACACTGTCCTCTACGTCGGGGTCTCTGATCAACGTCTCTGAGGTCACTCTGTGTGGCCACGTCTGTCATGAAGTACCCGGAGCCTCACCCCGGCTCTCAGAGTCATTGTTCCTCCGTGGAAATCAGTCACATCAAACAGTAGGTGGCGGAGGTTTAATGGAGGGCGTTGGGGTTGGTGGAGGTCACCGATGGTGAGCAACAGCAGCTTGATCATGCTCCCATCCAGCCATTATTAGCATCATCAGATCCATCACTGCAGCCCTATTATCTGTGCCATCTAATTATCCGCCGGGCCTCATCTCCACAGTGAAAGAGCAGCGGAAGACTTATTACACCCTGCCACTAATAAGTAATGATGTCACTGCTGGGCATCTGCTGGAACAAACCGCTAACTCTGTTCCTCTCTAGCTTACATGTCACTTTCTGCAGGGCGAGTGCTCCATCAATAACAAGGACTTGTGGGCGCTAGGAGGACCGTTGAAGTGGAGACACTGAGACCATCTCCGGCCTGCTCGCGGAGCAATAATCCACTTTGGTCCAAATGCGTCTTTACTGGGAAGACAGTACATAAGTGAGGACAGAGGGGTTGTTTTTACCTCATATTCCAGCTCGTCACGCTCAATGTCCTGCTGAATGCCCTCCAGGAAGTCATTGGGGTCAAAGTACGCATGCTGAGGAGGATGCCTGAAAAAGAGAGACGGAGTAAGTTAACTGGGGATGAGTGAAATGAAAATGAAAACAATCCCACGCCACAGAGGAGACGAGCACAGCAACAAGTGTAATTCTACCCCGGAGTTGGAAAAGGATGTGAGACAGAAATCACTCTTCAAGCAGACATGCAGAAACTCCACCCAGAGCCAGGCACGAATGAGCAAGTGTTATCAGTTTAACTTGGAAATCAATGAAAGAAATCACTGTTGTTGAAAAATGCCCCACTCTCTCCAAGCTAAGCACGCACTAAAGAGTCCCATCTTGGGAACATGCTGCTCGTAATGAACAGCAGCATCATTTCGCCCCGGAGGAGCCGTCGTCTCCAGAGAGTGACGGGGACATCGCATTGGTCCCGTGTGATCACGGGTGTGTTTACTCCAGAAACTGATAAGGTGTCTTTCTCTTAATTAGCTGTTGAGGTTAAGAGTTTGAATACGTCTGTAACTGCAACAGTGCTGAGCTCCAGCACCAACGTTTCCAGGCATCTCTCAGGGCGGGATTCTTAAAATGAGGTTATTAATCCTTCCACTTACGCAAGTAAACATTCTTACCAAGTATTTAGCAAGTCTACATGTTGAGCTGAACTGCTCTGGAAGAGTGTTATTCTGGATAAACCACATGTTGCTTCACAAAGATTTAAAATTATGAAATGTTTGTTTTTTCTCTTACAGATTTCAAAGGCTTGTGTGCCCATTGTGCATTTCCCTTTGTTTTTCTCTTTTCAGACTAGCAGCGGATATTATATATATATATATATATATATATATATATATATATATATATATATATATATATATATATATATATATATATATATATATATATATATATATATATATAATAAAATAAATATATAATAAAATATATGATATATATCATACAGGACTGTCTCAGAAAATTAGAATATTGTGATAAAGTTCTTTATTTTCTGTAATGCAATTAAAAAAACTAAAATGTCATACATTCTGGATTCATTACAAATCAACTGAAATATTGCAAGCCTTTTATTATTTTAATATTACTGATTATGGTTTACAGTTCAAGATTAAGATTCCCAGAATATTCAAATTTTTTGAGATAGGATATTTCAGTTTTCTAAAGCTGTAAGCCATGATCAGCAATATTAAAATAATAAAAGGCTTGTAATATTTCAGTTGATTTGTAATGAATCCAGAATGTATGACATTTTTGTTTTTGTAATTGCATTACAGAAAATCACAATATTCTAATTTTCTGAGACAGTCCTGTCAGGCCTTAGGTTTTTACCAACTTGGTATTAACGATTAATTTAAATGCAGATAAAGAAATCATGAAATGTGTCCCAGGAGGACTACTTTATTTTGTGATGATTCTTTTAGTCCCTGGTTTGCTGAGGTGGTACTCACTCCTCCGGCAGCAGATACTCGTCCAGCTCCGTCATGGGGGGTGAGGGAGGCAGCTTGGTGAGGGCCACTATATGCTGGAGGGTGATGTCAGTCTGGGTGCCCATGTCCGAGACCTGAGTGTCGGCTGCAGGGCCGGCCAGTTTGGGGTAAGGGGCCCGGCGCAGAACCTGGACCATGATGGGCTCCTTGGCGGTGCGAAACGCCTCCACTGCCTGATCATGGGTGGCCTTGGAGAGATCCTTACCGTTGACCTGGGGGAAAGAGCAGGGAACATTTGTTTTTATGCCTGAAAAAATAAAAAAAAGGAGACTTTTTTGCCCCATCCACTGTAGTTTCATCTCTGCGAGGAGGACAGTCATCATGCCTGACTGATGTAATCATCGCCTCTGACTATGATGCTCTCACGTGAATCACCACGCCAACACAAATGCAGTTGGGATGCAGTTGCGATGCTGTGTTTAGCTCATCACTGCCTTCAGCTTGTTTTATAAGGTCGTAAGTGAAACCACGTAAAATAAGACCTTAATCAGGAAAAGTAAGGTCCTGTTTTTAATCAAAGTCACGACCTCCCGACTGAGACATCAGACAGGGTTGTGGGCGCAACGCTGCAATTACAGCAGAATACGTGTAAAATTAAATGATACTGGAACAAAGTGGTGTAAACAAAAGCACATAAATTCATTTAGCAACTTATAAATTAGTTAAAGCCAAAATAAACATCCATCCATCAATCCATCCATCCATCCATCCATCCATCCATCCATCCATCCATCCATCCATCCATCCATCCATCCATCCATCCATCCATCCATCCATCCATCCATCCATCCATCCATCCATCCATCGTCCGCCGCTTATCCGTTCCCGGGTCGCAGGGGCAGCAGCCTCTGCTGAGGCAAAATAAACATATATTTTAAAATGTATTGACTTATTAATGCATCTATTGGGCCATTGATTCATTTTTCTGTATTTATTTTGCATTTAGTCCTCCTCAGACATGTCTTAAGAAAGGATGCTAATTAAGTGCACTAATCCACCTTAAGTCTCTAAATTCCCCACTTTCAAAAAGAAACAGATGAAAGGACTAAAAGTAAATACAGTACATACAACTTAAATCTGAACACAGATTTATTTTGTCCATGATATCAAGGCTGAGAACATCGACCAAGTCGGGAATTCACAAATGTCATCACCTCACTGAAAGTATAAGAGAAAGACGACGAGAAAAAGAGCGAGGACGGACCGCCTCCCCAGGACACCAACAGGGTTCACGCAGGATTGTAGTCCTACTTTCAGTGAAAACCTAAAGTAATTGGCTTGTGAGTCGTGGGTGAGTTACAGCTCTGATACGACCTGAGCTTGCAGCTCTTCCTATTTTACGTCTCTTCCTTCCTCCCTCTCTGAGCAGCTACAATCATCTCCTCAGAACGGAGCTGACCTCTGACAGGGACAGGCCACTGGTGAGCAACAAATCTGCTGAATCCAGTTTCCCTCCTCCTCACATCTAACACACAGACATCAGTCGTGGGTTTTCTGATAAAAGCACGGTTTCGTGGTCCAGGCTGCATCGTTTTAGCTGCAGGTATGGCAGGAGGACCATCATGTCCGTCTCCTACATAACGCACCTCCAGGGAATGGTGCATTATATACAAAACCTGATGGAGACAACCAAGTACAGACTACCAAACAGTACATTTAGAAACCAGAGGAGCTCAGTTTGCGTCTGTGGAGGAAGAAGATGAAAGTGAAAGCAGAAGTCTATGCTACACCACATTGATGCTAATCCCGAGCCCACAAGAAAACTAGATCATGTCAATGGACTTCAATAGTTCTGCACCGACAAAACTATGTTGTTCACTAAACACACATCACTAAATACTTGAGAAAATGCAACTGGAAAAGGAGGAAAAAAAGAATTTAATGACCCCTGAAAGGCAACTCGAACAAGCAAAGCCGTACTTAAGAGAGGGGGTAAATGTTACTGCTTATGTGGAGCATCAGCGCTCCTAAAATCTCCCAAGATCTCACATCTTCCGTGATCTGCATCTCCCTAAGAAAGCCATAAAGTAGCACATCAGCTGGAGAATAAAAGCCCCTTTGTTTTATCTATTTGAACATAAAAAAATAAGCAGAACTAGCCAACAAAGGCTGGTTGTAATCAGTCCCTCAAAAAGCTTAAAAACATTTACAATCGTAAGTGCTCTGTCTAAAAAGGTGTAGCAAGGTCTCCTCCTCCAGTAGCCCTGGTGGTCCTTCCCGACAGAAGCAGCAGTGTGACAAGTACACCAAGTGGCAAGGGAAACGTTTAGTTGGAGGCAGGTATGCTCCTGCCTCCAACTAAATTCAGACCATGGTCAGTGACTTTTATTCTTACCATGCAACATAGATGACAGCATCATCCGCATACATATGAATGCCTACGCTGTCTCAGACTGATCTGCGAGAAGTTAAATTTGGATAATACACCAGATAAGGACCTTGTGATTTACTGTGTCTAACACTAAAGTCTAAAAACACAGCTCCAACACCACTTTAGTCTAAAAGTGCTTTTAATTTCTCGGCCAAGTAGCTGTATCAGCTGAATATTTACATCTAAAAGATGGAAGACAAGCTGCTCCGATATCTATTTGTTTAGCTACTTTTGATGTTATAGGTGGGATGGACATAGGCCTGTAATGACAAATGTCTTTAGTGTTTCCAGATTTAAAAGTGGGTATGATTATTGTTGACTTCCATGTGCTGGGAAGGAGTTGATCCACTTATAGATGGAGGTTGCCAAAGGCTCTTCCAGAGCTTTGAGCGTGAGAGTCCACACCATACACATCTTTTGCTTTTTTCGTAGATTCTGAGATATCTTTTATGTTAAAGGTAGGTAGGTCAGTTTTGACAGGTAGAGGATCATAGTGATCAATGCAGCTGAATTTAGGAGATGGTTGTTTAGCACCTCTACTTTTTCATAGGGCTGTGCGATTAATTGATTTTAAATCTAAATCTCGGATTTATTAATCAAGACGATGTTAAAAAAAGGAAAATCGGAAAATCGATTTTCCTTTTATGCAGCTGGCTGCATTACAGACAGAGCTCGTCTAGTCGTCTTTGTTTGGTCAAGAAAATTGTAAATGTTGTCACTTTACTAAACTCAAGGAGGATTTACAGTATCTTTCAATTGCACTTAATTCCCAATAGGGACATTTGTTAGCTATGTTTCTTTAAAAATAAAGATAAAATATTTGAAACTATTTATTCCATTGTCTTTTGTAGTTTTACCAAAAAAATCGAAATCGAAATCGGGATTTTATTTTTGTCCAAAATCGCCCAGCCCTACTTTTTCACCAGGGTCCCGTGACAGTTTTCCACCAAGTTCTGTGCTGCTTTTCACTGCATGTAGGCTCCAACAGTTCAGCCTGGTTGCCAGGAATCTTGGGGCTTGTTGAATGCAGTGAAGCCAGGACAAAGCCTCGAGCCCCTTTCTTGCATTCTGCCTCAGTGCTCTTAATGGGAGGATGCTCCTCCCTGCTGCAGGAGGGGGGGGCCCTCGGCCTATTCAGTCGGCTCACCTCTGACACAGACCAGTCTTTGGCAGCACACTGGGAAGAAACACACAACACTCCTCCAACACGACACAAAGCTTGACCAACGCTGAGCTCTCTCAGTTATGATGACTTGTGCTGTGGCCTCAGTTGAACTACGACGCAAATAGAACTTGATTTGTGTCAACAAATCAGACATTTGCAGTTTTACAGATCTGAAAAGCTGATATATGATGTAAGAGAGGCATTGGTTCTGCAAACACTGAACACGTGGGCACAATGATGACTGACATACAGACGCTGTTCTGCAAAACTCCTGAGGGATTTACGTTAAATCCATTTTAATGGCACGAGGGCAGTGAGAGCCAATTTAAAGGAACATTATTTTGGTCCAAATCAAACATCCACCGTCTCAGTGTCTGGTGAGGATTTATGCCGCTGTGGCTTTGTAATTCACAGCGCATTTTATTTCATTAAAATTCCTCATTTGAGCTCCACAACAACGGAAAAATTTCCTTCCTTATGATTTGGCTTTTCCAGACCAATTAAGGATTTCAGTACCCAACACCCCGGTGATAGTTATGTGGGCCTTCAGTCTGCTGAGTAATAATTAGGGGCAGCAGGGGTAAGTCTGATGTTGCATCATCTCTGGAAGGCAAATCAAGCAGGACGGAGAAGTTGAGCTGTGGGAGTTCACGTGCACGCCTTCACAAACCTGAGCTCAGATTGCTATCATGCAGCTGAAAGTGCTGCTGCTGAGGTGGCAGCTGGTGCCGCCGCTTCCATTATTAGTTTGGTATTATGTTGGATGGACTGATTCAGCTTCACATTTCAATTTATTCCTTATTTAATCAGCTACTGTCACTGAAATCAAACTTCATTATGTATGAGAATTCTGATACAGAGTCTGACAACCGACAGTGGAGAGCCCTGATCCCTCCCCAGCTCCTGATGCTTCCTGTTTGCACACATTTAACGCTAAAAAACTACTGTATTTTCCGCACTATAAGGCGCACCTAAAAGCCTTTAATTTTCTCAAAAACCGGCAGTGCGCTTTGTAATGCAGTGCGCCTGATCATTACGGTAATTTCTGTTACTGTAGTCAGGGGGATTGTGGGTAATGTAGTTGGTGTCGCTAAAGTAACGGCGCTAAAACCGTCAGGAATCGTCACAGACGTTCAAGACAACAGCAGCGACGCTGACTCGCATAATGGCAACTTTGACGAGACAGAGCAAAGCTGGTTTGTATTTTGTTAATAAAGTTTGACATAGGGTACTTTTCTTTTTTTTTTGCATTCGCTGTAGGATTTTGTAGCATTTCCTGTAGCGCAGCTCCATCAGGTAGATACGTAACTCAACCCCAGCCACTATAGTACGGTATTTTACCATATATTTAGTGCGCCTTATATATGGAAAAAGTTTTTAAATACGTCATTCATTGAAGGTTCATTATAGTGCGGAAAATACGGTACAATAAATGATCTGAAGCAAAAAAAAAGGAAGGAGTTACATGTAAAGAAAAAAAAAACAGTCATTAAATGTAATCTGAGACCAACTTTTACTGGACTCCAGGACTGTTTCTACATGTCTGTGGTACCAAAAACAGCATTCAGCTTCTATTCTTAATGGTTTTTTAATCTCCAGTGGAACATGCAGCTTCAGTATGGTGGAGTTTCACACGTCTCTTACGCTGCAACTGGACAGCTGCTGCTCGAGGGAACTGCAGAAAAACATATGCGCTCAAAGACGGAAGACTCTGAGGGGCACGGTGGCGCAGCAGGTAGTGCAGCCGTCTCACAGCAAGAAGGTCCTGGGTTCGATTCCCGCCGGGGATGCTGTGGGTGCTGAAGTGCGTGTTAGTTCCCCCATGACTTCAGTGCCCACACCCTGGGTGGGGTTGGCGAAAGGATCTTTCTGTGTGGAGTTTGTATGTTCTCCCCGTGTTCCCCTGGGTAGCTAATGGGAGCTACCCTCACAAAAACATGCAGCAGTCCTGGGCTATACTTGCCCCCTCTGGCCAACCGGGGCGCCAGATGGGGTGGGGAGGATCCGGCCGGAATAACGTGATCCTTCCACGCGCTACGTCTGGCCGGAGAAACCCCACCCTGTCTGGTGAAAAGATGCGGCCTGCTCACTCCTCAGGTTAAGGAGGAGACCTGAGCTCAGTGCAGGGCCCTCCCGGGGTTGGTAGAGGATGGCAATGCACAGGACTGTTAGGTAGGAGCACTGGGTGATAAAAAAAAAAAAAAAAAAAAAAAAAAAGACGGAAGACTAATTCACTGCTTGCAGCCGACCAGACGGGCAGAGCTGGACCGGCACGGGCTACACATGCTGGTTTGTTTTGTCGCCTTGGGTCTAGCATTTGTCCATGACCATCCTGTCTTTTTAAAGCCAAAAGTGACCATATTTGACCATATGTGCCCGGCGCCCACCAGCGGTGTGCACTTTCAAGGACCTGAGCGCTTCATGTCCGCTCATCACCTGTTCTGTGGCGTGGACCACTCACCCGGCACTGACATGAGATGCTTCCTTTCATGGAAATTGGTAATCCTTTAATAAAGAAGAGGAGTGCTGTTAGCGAGCCAGCGTCTCACTTCCGTGGGGAGGTGCAGTGAGGTGAACAGTGTGGAAACTGCCAAGAAAATGAAGTCCTGGGAACTTCACATTATAAACCAGCGTCTTAAAAGGAGCTTGAAAGCCTCCTCTTTCTAGCCTGATACACCCCTTAAACAAATTCTACAAAATCTCTATTTAGGACCAGAGAGAAGCACTGACATGATTGAAAGAATGAAGACTTGCAGTGTTACTTCCAGAGGGGGCTGTATGAGGTTCGCGGAGAAGTCTGAATGTAGGTCATTCTGCCTGCAAAGCACGGCTAATCCTTCCTTTATTTCACTCTTAACCATTCTCATAAGAAAGAAACTGCATTCAGTGGCTTCTTTTTGTGCATGGTCACACTTTAGGAGTGTGTCTGAACATGGTGGTGTTCTCACTGACGACACAGAAAACCCTCGGTGGAGTGTGGATGCTGGACAACAGTGAACGGGCTTACGGAGAACTGCAGAACAGAACAGCAAAAGACTTGAGGCTGCCAAACACGGAGAGCCAGAAAAATAAAGCGTGAGATAAAAGCAGAGGACATTGTTTCATCCACAGCCAGACAATAAAGGGCGATGTCAGTTCGAGCATGCTTTGCACTGCAAGGACATGTGACGTAGGATTGCCTGCAGGTTGCAGCACCTGCACACATGCAAGGCAGATATGCTGTCTCTTAATTTTCATCAAGTCTGGTTTTGTTAAAGGAGCATGAGGCAGGATTTATGAAAAAAATTCGTATTCGTTTTACGTTTTCTAGTAATAATGTCAGATGAAGCGTTCCAAACCAAAAAGAATGAGCCCTCTAGCGTATCTCTCCGTTGCCTTGAACAGGCTGTGTGCTGCAAAATGTGCTGCAATTCCAGACCAGAATTTCCCGCGCTGTCCTGCGGATGTGACGTCAAATGACGCTGCATGCGCGTTCTCGGCGGCGCACGAGTAAACATTGGATACGCGTTTGAGTCATGGAGGCAGCTTCAACTTGAATTGGGACTGAAAACAGATGCTGACATGGCTCATTTCCTACTGACCAGGTAAGATAACATTGTAAGTCATATTTAGAGCTTGATTTGAAAATCACATGAGATTACACACGCGCTCCCGTGCCGGCTTCGCTGTTGGCTGCAGGAACCCTGACGGCCGTTGTAGCGCTAATGAGTCTCATTTCTTATTCTTGCCTCATGCTCCTTTAAGTAAGCCCTGATGGGTAGTTACCGTTCAACCTGCAACAGAGGATGTTCACACAGAGCTCTTCGTCTGGAGAGTCAGGAATCTTAGCGAAGAGTCAGGCTAACAGCTAGCAGCTACCCGACGTGGACCAGTGAAGGGTGGAGGAACAACTTAAACCTTGGAAATGTTGGAGCTGTACTTAACTCTCACTTGTACAAACATTTTTGCTTTGTCACTATGCAACCATAGAGTTCCGTCAGTGCACACACATGAACCGCCCCTTGGTAATAAACTCTGCAAAGTGATTAGCTGGAAAAATCAATGAACAATCGTCTAGCATCTTTATTACATAACAAACATTCACCCCTTTGTCACCTTGTTTTGATTACATTGTTACATTGCTTTAATTTATTCTTTTAATTAACATAACTTGGTTAAAAGGATCACAAACATTACCACGAACAGCAGACACACACCACAAAGTAGCCCCGCCTCTTTTTTCAGGCTCTTCCTGGTCACCATGGTTACAATGCTCAAAATATTTAGATATGGAACTAAATGATCGAGTTGTCTTCTTTCAATTAAACCAGCTTATTTCAGAGCAGTTGGGAAGCTCAGTCCAGAGTTAATCAGTCACCCATAAACGCTCTGTGGTGTGTCTGTGTGTGTGTGTGTGTGTGTGTGTGTGTGTGTGTCTGTGTGTGCATCTAAACATAGCCTGCAGTATGTTGGTGTTCCAGTTTGTTGTGTATCGTGTTAAAAAGGCTTTAAAATTTGAGGAAAATGCTCTCCGTTTGAGTTCAAATTGTGCTGCAGAGCTTTAAAAATGAGCAAAGAAACCAGGTTTCCTTTTCTCAGCATTACCAACAATGACCCGCATCTCGTCATTATTTCCACGACACAAACTGCTCAGAAGTCACTGTTATGTCACGACATTATGAAGGTGGCAGGACCAAAGTGCACATCCTTCTCAAAGAGCATCCCTCTCTCCCCTGAGGGCACAGACATCACTGCAAAGGGAAGGTTGCAGTCCTCAAGGAAGCTAAAATAGGCAACTGGATGGAGAGCCGGGGCTGTGACATGCTCCATTAACACTGTAATCTCACACCATTCTCTGTCCAACCCCCCCCAAACAAAGCCCTGTGAAGGCTAGCTGCAGGCTGAGCCCAAACCAAGGCCACGTCTGTTTGTCCAAGTCAGCCATGCAATGCCGACACCTCCACTTAAGAAACAGAGCAGCAGAGAGACGCGGTCCAGGAAAAAGACGGGGTGAACGGGACTGTGGCACCTCCCCACCGGAGCCAAGTCCTATCGTGCAGGAACTGCTTATATAACAGGACGCTAAACCAGAAAAGCAGCTTCCGCTCCTTTTCTGCTCAAAGATCACATTCACAAAGCGAGTTTCATTCAACACAGAACCAATACAAGATTATGAAGGGGCCGGCGATACCAGCCAGTGTTAATCTGGTGGGCTGGTATGTAACTGCTGGTGCATGTGACATCTGAAATCTGCAGAGATGAAAGCATGCCATGTTTGGGGGAAATTAAAAATGATGTCATCAAGTAGTTTGTTCATGTTGTTCATGTAACAGCTTTAAGCACCCGAGCAGAGATGGTGCAGAGTCAAGCGGCAAACTAGTTAGTGTACTGCTACACCTTCTCTGGGGGAATAATTAACCCAATACTCAAAATTCAGCTTCCACCGATCTCTTCACTATTCGCAGTGCAAAACATTTGTTAACGTAGCCTGCTGTGAGAGCAAGCTCCGGGGAGTGGGTCCGACTGCTTTTCTGGGACCTGAACTTTGTGTAATCAGGACATCTGGAGGACCCACTTTTTAAAAGAACAGTTTCTTACAGCGCCGAGCCCTAAAGATGAAAGGAATCGCAGGCTCAGCGTCCCTGCAGAAATGATGCAGCAGTGCGACGACCGACTCAAACGCCTGTAACTGATGCTAACCTTCCTTAAACAGCTGGACTTCCCCTCTGTGCCGTCATCAGACAGAGCTTTTCACTTTGTTAATCCAGGTGTGAGCGTGTGTCTTGTGTGTGCATCACACACCCCCCGGCTGCGTATTCTGCATCCTCAGTTAAAACAGCCACAGGCTTCTACTGCTACAATCCGTTCCATTGGGTCATCGGTCATCTGTACAAGCCAAATGAAAGTGTTAATGAACTCTTGTGTTTTTTACAGTTAGTCTCAATGACAAAGCCTGTTTAGAGAGTCCTCTTTTTAAGAAGTTAAGACACCAGTTCACACCATTTACTCTCAGGAGGTAACGTGCAAAAACTTCCCAAAGGAACTTTGGACACTTGTGTTTGGGACACTTGCGTATTGCGCTCCACAAGTACCTGTTGCCGTTGATCGTAGCATGAATCCACCACCCGCTCCATCTCCTGCCCCCAGCGCTGTAACAACAGGACCACCCCGTAACACCTCCGACTCCTCTTCCCTCCCCTCACCTCGGCTCCAGGAACCGGGGAGACAATACCACCTTTACATTTTCTCAGAAAATTAGAATATTGTGATAAAGTGATAAAGATAAAATCTTTATTTTCTGTAATGCAATTAAAAAAAACAAAAATGCCATACATTCTGGATTCATTACAAATCAACTGAAATATTGCAAGCCTTTTATTATTTTAATATTGCTGATTATGGTTTACAGCTTAAGATTAAGATTCCCAGAATATTTTAATTTTTTGAGATAGGATATTTGAGTTTTCTTAAGCTGTAAGCCATGATCAGCAATATTAAAATAATAAAAGGCTTGCAATATTTCAGTTGATTTGTAATGAATCCAGAATGTACAACACTTTTGTTTTTGTAATTGCATTACAGAAAATCACAATATTCTAATTTTCTGAGACAGTCCTGTACACTGCCCAGCGCATGTTAGAGACCACTTCTACGTCCAGGCAAAATAAAGGGGTGTAGTCGGAAAAAGGCCTTGTGTTTCTACAGAACGTGGGGTATTCTTGTTGCCTATCTATGTTCTATGTTTATAACACGTCAACTGTTAGACCGAGGTTGTTTTATGGCAGCTCCCTCAGTTCCATCCTGCTTTACCGACGGGGTTTTGTTAAGCCTTTGTCGTCGCTGTGATCCCTGTCTGCCACTTGCTTCAGCGTGACGGTAAGTACACGGACCCCTGGAAGTGCTCCCCTGTGGCAGATAACCTGCTCCAGAGCTTAGCAGACGTGACTCCACACCGGGGCCCATCATAGGCACTATTAAAAACACATGGTGTCACTCTTGAGGTGCTGTCCTTGATGCTGCTGATCCCCCCGCTGTCTCTGTACCTCTGTCAAACCGGCCACCCCACCACTTTTGTTGTTTGAAAGCAGTTTTAATGAGGGCATTGTCGCTGACAGTAGGACTGGATAAAGAACTGCCTTGTGAAAATATTTCCATCTGACATTTCTGTCCTTCTGGTCCAGAAGATGCCACGCCGAGACCATCTGGCACTATGACAACTTGGCTTCTTGAGCTAAGTATGAAACATTAACAGTCTTCAATCAGAAATGTGGCTAATTAGGCAGCTTCAAGCAGGAAATGTTCCAGTAGGTTGGAAAATGAGTTGCACAGCAATTCAGTCGGTTTTAGTCTAAAGGTGCGGGTATACTTCTGCGTCACACACACGCAGAGCACACGGCGCACCCGTGACGTCGTCACGAATCCTTCGGACTTCTCCGTCTCTCCATTTGGTCGCGGTGCAGTACCCCCCGCGGCCACTAGTTAGCGATCTTTTTCTGAATGGTTTATCCGACTTTTTCCGGTCACAGTAAATCAAAGAGATAAGGACAACTATTGTGCAAAAAACAAAAACAAAAAAAATCACATATAAACGAAGAAAAGAGCCCTGGAAGTTCACTACTGATTCAAACCGGAAACCGGAAATGCTTCGCTTTCAAACGAACCAATCACAGCCCTCTCGGTCTGCGTGTGGTCGGCGTCTCCTCGACGCGTAGTTACAATTTTCAGGAGGTGCACGTCAGTGACGGCGCATGTGACGGCGTGTCCTCTGCGTGTACAAAAACCACACGCCGTAGACACGGCGTCGTTTTGACGCAGAAGCATAATTCAGCCTTAAGTCAGTGGTTCCCAACCTTTTTTCCTTGTTTCCCCCCTACTTGTGTCTAAGACCAGCCAGGCCCCCCGACCCGTACGTACTAGCACCAAAATAGTCTTTAATTGAAAATATGAACATTAATTATGTTTTTTTTTTATACATTTCTCTTTGGTTTACTCTCTATACATATGACTTTGTTTTTCTCCAATGTCACCAATGTATAAAATACGCACAAAAGGACATAAAAGGACATAAAAATATTTCTGAAAAATGTCTCTTAATATGAGACCAACATTTTTTTAACATTTTTCCTTTAATTACCTGTCGGAGTAGATTAAATATTGAGTAATTATATAATAATAAGGAATGAAATCATTTCCTGTGTTTGTCACCAGTGTCTAAAAAACACAAAAAATATTCAAGACATTCATAAATTATTCCTAACAATGTCTTATGAATGACTCATTCGTAAATATAATTTTTACAACTGCATAATTTCAGAGCAGACAAAGTTTCGCGCCCCCCCAGAGATCTCTGGCGCCCCCCCAGGGGGGGCCCGGACCCCAGGTTAGGAGACACTGATCTAAGATACCGGACATTTAAAAAAAACTTAAACTCCAGCCTCAGTCTGCAGCGGAGGTTGAAGCAGAAGAGGAAGAAGAGGGGAAAAATGGCACACACAGGCAGACAACTAAGACGGGATTTAGCTGGCAAACAATAGTCCACAGCAGTCCAACATGGATCTGAGAGTGAATAGCGAGCTTGTACTTGGGCTCTAATTAAGCTCTGGGTCTTCCAAGACCTGCAGCGAGGCGCCGCAGCCATTACGGGGTGTTTCTGGAGAGATTAAGTGACCTTTGACTGCCGCACAAAGGGACGCTTCTACCTTTCAGTCCCTGACAGAAGAAACTGAGCTAACGTCATGATGCGGTGCTTACCTTAGCTTTGAGGGAAGGACTGAGGGATCCGTTGCTGTCAGAACGGGTCATTTTTAAAAGGGCACACAGGGCTTGCTCAGGCGTTTAATGAACATAATGAAAACAACTGCATCTATATTGTTGGATGTCTCTGGCCTGCTTGACCCTGGGTGCTATGAATAACTATTTGCAGCTCCTCCGAGACAGTAACATGCAGATACCAAGAACCTCAGTGAACTCTGTTGAAGTCTTACAAAGTCCAGTAAACGCTTCTACTCCCGCTGAAACGCCTCGTAGGTGAAATACGACGTGCAGTCCGCTGGCTTTCATAAATCCACATAGAACCATATTTTCCATGCTTCCAACATGGGAGTTAGAGCTTAGAGCTTGACTTTTTAATGAACTGGGACTGTTTCCAGCGTTCATGGATTATCAAGTCCTCAGAGATATGAACAACGGCAGAGTGGGAGGTTCGCCAGGATCTCTAAACTAGATGATCCGCCTGTATTATTGGGGAGGGGGGGGGGGGCTTCCCTGAAGCAAGTTGGAGTTTTGCACACATCTAATTCCTTACCCTGTACAGTCTCACGAGCAGCCACGGAGGAACATGTGAAAACGCCCAACACATTAATGAACTGAATTGTTTATAAATCAATGCCTTGACCCAGAGTGAATCATACTGGTTTGTAGCGAATGAGCTCGTGCACAAGAGCTGCTACAATAAGAAAACACGTTTTGGTTTTTCCTGAAGGCCAAGTTCCCCCGATACGCCATTAAACTAAAAAGGGCTGAGCTACTGATTAACTGAGTCTATACAGAAGCAGACAGTGATGTTCTGCCCTAGTCTGTTTCTGTTGGATTTCATAATTAGTTAGGGCCATCATCATTTCTGTTTGACAACCGTTATCCTGTGTTCACCTCAACAATGACGTAGTTGTATGTGGAATAGGGGTGTAACAATATATCGTGCCACAAAATTTCGTGATACAAAAACGTCACAATACGTGTCGTGGAGGTGAAAAAGTGTATCACGATATTGGAATATTAATATTAATCTATTGTGTTGACTAGTAACGCGCATCTGAAAAAAGAAAAAAGTAAAATCATACATGAGAGAAACTATTCAGTTTGTGGCAAAGTATTTGTACTATGAAACTGAAGATGCATAATGCAAACCTGACATTTACTTTTAGTTCAGTTTGTGGAAAATGGTTGGCCTGGCTTTTTCTTTAAAACTTAAACAGTTATAAAACATTACAAACTAACAATAGGGCAAACGCACAATATTGTTTTGTATTTTGTGTCTTTCAAATAAAAGACAATTTTTTCCAGTCATATGTTCCTCATTCAAGGTTGTTAAAAAAATACTGCTATAATATCGTATCGTATCGTGACCTCAATATCGTGTATCGTACCGTATCGTGAGATTAGTGTATCGTTACACCCCTAATGTGGAAGCCATGAAATTATATCACACAAACTTTACAAAAGTCACACTATAAATAAACACTTAACCCGTGTTCATGTCGCTCAAATAGCAAAATGAAACAGTTTTACTCTGACTGCAGGTTTAACTCTCTGGGTGTGCTAGACAGCACGTTGTACTTCCTGTATGCTACGGTGAGCACCATGCTTGGCCTCCCTCTCTGCTGTAATTGGTTGCCATAAACCAATCTGCTTCTCTATGATGCAACTCTTACCTCTCCAGCCAGTCCTTGCATGGGCAAGGACTGGCTGGAGAGGTAAGTGTTGCATCGTAGAGAAGCAGAGTCTCAAAAGTAAACGAGAGCAGAGCGTCACTGTTCAGGGAAAAAACTATTTCAGAATAATGTTCATCATTGTTCAGTTTTGCAAAGACGACTGTCATCCGATCCTGAGGGAACCGCGTAACCACTGAACTCCTGAGAGTGTCCGGCTGCATGACGTGTGTACGTCTTCATCAGTGGACATAAACAGGTCCAGGACAAAGGAGGTGGGGGCGGAGCTCAGGAGAATCAACCTGCTCTCAACAGTGGATCTACTGACGTTGTGCATCAGCACAAACATCTGGGCACTATCACCGCTTTAATTTCGACAGCTCTTTTGTTTTATTGAATCTGTTCTTACGCTTTCTTTCATCTGTTGGTTTGGATCACTCTCTCTTAATGAGAACCGACGGATTCGGTTTGTGAAGGTGTGTTGGTGGACTGCAGGTCTGGACCAGAATCTGCAAACTGTACAAGGTCCGGACTTTAAAGATGGCTGATCCAAGCCACCCTCTTTCTAATGATTTCATGTTTCTGGGGCCATCTGGGCGCAGGTGCACAAAACTGCAGAACAAGTAGTCTAAAAAAGTAAATTAATGAATAAATACATTCTCCGTAGCACCTCTGGCCTTCAAACAACTACTCTGATATGTTCCAACCCGCTATTGGGAGTTGGTTTGGCATCAAAAAGGACCAAGTGATGAGGAAAGTCTCCAAAACCTCCCTCAAGGAAACATTTTCAACGTTTGCACTTTTAATTAAACCACCACCGAGTGTCACCACCACCACTACCGAGTGTCATCACCACTACAGAGTATACCACCACTGATTGTCATATCAGCTCATCGGCTTCTCTGTGGAAAAACAAATTGAGCACGGACCTGCATGTCTGACCAAAGCACACTCACTTTCTCTGCAGCGTTACAAACGCAGACGGGGAAAACTCCAGTAAGAAAACCAGCTAAACACAAGACAAAGAGAAAGATGAACGAGGGGACACAGAGAAGTTTGGGCTCTCATTTGTGGTCACCTGGTGGCGCACAGGTCAAGGGATTTCTGATCTTGGTCCTAGCTGCCAACCTTATGTCCTGCCATCAAACTCCCTGCCACTCACGGCCACCGAGAGCAGAACTCATCACAGCCTAGTAGTATCTGGACGCAACATCCCAGAATCTCCTGTAATCTAGTCCTAATGGGGAGAACAATGACTAGTATCCCGAGAGAGCGCTCTTGTAAACCGGCTGCCTGCTGTCCTGTGCAGTAAATGGAGATGAAAGGAATGATGGGAGGATAATATTTGTTTGAGGTCTGCTATAGAGGAAAGGATGAAAGAATTGATTTGAGACAGAAACAGAAAAGATGTTCAACGTCAGACACCTTCTCACTCATTCATGTAATTCGTTATAAGTGACTGACAACTCGGTCCAAACACTTTTGCATGAATAAACCAGCACTCTGAGCGCGTTGTCCCAATTAAAGTTGACACCGTGGCGGCGCTGGTGGAGAACAGAAAATGACAGCATGCTGGAGGTTTTATTCTGAGGAGCCACGTGCCAGTCACCCACCAAATGTTTAATCAACTGGAGCGTTACATAATTCAGCCAGATCAGTGTCAATAATTTGTTTCAACAGTTAGCCAGTGATTTTGAGAGTTGATATGGAGAAGGTGCTGCTGAGTTTGTCTTCAAGACAAAAAAGACAGAACTCTAAATATGTTCCCAAAACTTTACTTAGCGTTCTCAAATATTAAAATATGATGAGGGCAAGGAGTTATTGCAATCCTTCTTCAGATGTGACCTGCAAAGCAGCTCTGAGAGCAGATCAATGGATGGACACATCTCAAACAGTAGGAGATTGAGACATAATGATCTTCCAGAGAACTCGGAAAAGTCCAAGATGGTTGCTTATTTCATCAGACCAGCAGCTAAACAACTCAAATATGTGATGGATAACAGCATATCTTCACATTTTGGAGAATATGAGGCAGTAAACTTCGGCTTAACAACTCAGTCTAATCCAGAGTTGGTGCGCCGGTGGATACATGAAGAATGCTCTGGATTGTGGTGTGAATACTCCCTCCACGCGCGTTAACGGCGCATCCATAACGCGCCTGGTCGAGCTGTCTCTGATGGAAAGAAAATGTGCAAATCAAGCAGTCGCGTGTTAAATATAAACTCTGGCAAAAGTCAAGCAGGGGTTAAGGCTCTGGAAACCTCTGAGTCAGCATTCAGTTGACAATAAGGAGGTGGGCTGCAGTGGGCACACACTAGCAGACGCATTGAGAGAGCTGTCACCTCTTCATCACCCCCTCCTTAAAGCGCAGCGCGCCACCTCCCGCTGACCCCTGCGGCCAGAGTTCAGGCTGCTCAGCTGTGAGAACTCCAGCCGGCAACGACTTCACTCCACTTTACGCTACACCCACTCAGCGAGTGAGCCGGGAGGCATGGGCTAACGGAGGAACACTAAATGGACTGTGACTTTTGCCAAAACTGCACTAAAACAACCTAAATATAGACCAAAAAAAAGAAAGAAATTCCTCCCGAGCCTTGAAGAAGCTTGGGTCACAGTACCTGGCAGACTTCATAGAGTAGTTTATACTGCTCCTGAGGTTTCCGGAGAGTGCAGAGGCTGCATCCCATGGTGGAGCAGGTCCCAGAGTCCAGCCTCCCCCTTCGGCCAGGGGCAGGGACGAGCAGGGACGAGCAGGGACGTGCAGGGACCAGCAGGGACGTGCAGGGACGAGCAGGGACGTGCAGGGACCAGCAGGGACCAGCAGGGACCAGTAGGGACGAGCAGGGACCAGCAGGGACGTGCAGGGACCAGCAGGGACCAGCAGGGACCAGTAGGGACCAGCAGGGACCAGCAGGGACGAGTAGGGACCAGAAGAGACCAGAAGGGTTGAGCTGGGACCAGCAGGGACCAGCAGGGATGGAGCAGGAGCAAACACAGAAACTTGCTTCCTTTTGCCGCTGCCGTTTTCTCCCACAGCTGCGCGACGGGTTTGACTGACAGGACTGACTTCCCTCCAGCTTGCGCCTGTATCACTGCACTCAGCTCCCGCACGCAGACCCCCCCCCTCCCTCCTTTCTTCTCGCCTCATAGGCTCCCTCCCTCTCCGTCACTCTCCAGCCGACTGCCGAGCTCCTGGAGGTCGTAGCCGGAGCTCCGCTAAAGACGCCCCCTTTCTGTTTATTAAGCAGCCGCTCATTGATAAAACATGAGGAGGACGAGCTCATGAATGTTGTTCACCAGAGAGGACGACACCAAGTCTGATAAAGTCTTCTTAAGGAGGAGGCATCATTAGATCCAACGAGGGGAAACAAGCCGAGTGACGGTAACAAAGAAATACGCTTCTTCAGAGGGGCTGCAGACTCTGTTCACAGATTTACACGCGACAATTAGGGCTGTTCGATTTTGCCCAAAAATAAAATCTCGATTTTTTTCTCTCAAAATCCGATTTTCGATTACGATTACGATTATTTTGTGAATTGACAAAAGGCAAAGAAATGATTTCAAATATGCTGTTTTTTTATTGAACATTTGCCCCAAAATGAATGAATAAAGTGCAAAACTCTGTAAAATAAGTTTAAAAAAAGTTTAAAAAAATATAATAAAATATAAAGTTTTATCTCTGAAAAAAAATCAGCAAATCAGCACTTGCAAACATACAGTAAGTTATATTTCCAATTAAAAAAAAAAATAAATAAATAAAAAAAAAAAGTGAAAAATCGATTTTACGAGTTTCACGTTTTAACATCGTTCTAATTACATAATCGCGATTACGATTTAAAATCGATTAATCGAACAGCCCTAGCGACAATAAAAGACCCCCCACCCCAAATCTCTGACAGCAGATAAAGGATTGCATGCGTGTGACTGTACATCTAAAGCTCAGCAACTTTTCCAACAGCAATCCCTTTCAGCACTCCAGTTAAATTAGCACTTGGTGACCTCTGGTATGCTAATCCAGCAGAGACACAAAGCATTCTTTCCTCGTGCATTTCTCTCCAAAACACACAAAGCTCAAAGCCAGAGAAAGCAAATAAAGTAGATAAATATTTATGCTGGCCATCCCCAGTGCAAGCCTGACAAGGTCTGCCCAGCGGGGCATCTACCGCGCAGCAACGTTGACGTACAGCTTCTCCGGGTCCAGCAGGCGGCGGGGACGGCTCCGTAAGCCAGATCTGGCTTCTGTCCCGCTGGTTGCCTAATGTGCCGTGCAGTCGGCCAGAAATAAACATCCATCAGTGGCAGCGGGAGCAGCGGCGAAGGCTTTTTGGTTATACAATCTGTTGGTCTGCAAGCGTAACGAGATTTCTGCGTTCACCTCAGCAAAATTTGATTGCACTTTCAGTGGGAAGTTTTGTGGATTGTTTCACTAAAGTCTGGAGTGCCAGACCACACAGCTGGATCTCCCGAGAGAAACCTGGACCAGCTCTAACCTCCTCTTCCCTGATGCGTCCTCTGATTCTCATCTGTCCACGACACAACGGTGTTATAAGTGAAGCACAAAGGTTCCGAGTCAATGGATTTCTTTAAAAGGTACGACAGAGTATTAGGGCCAAACAAAAAAACAAAAAAAGGAAATTATGAGAATAAAGTCATAATGTAATGAGAATAAAGTCGTAAAATTACGAGAATAAAGTCATAATATTACGAGAATAAAGTCGTAAAATTACGAGAATAAAGTCGTAATATATTATAAATATATAAATATAACTTCACAAGATGCTCAATATTACTCATTTTAACACAGGGAGAAGAAGCTCTTCCTGTTAGAGTTCTCATAAATTATACTCTCATAATATTACGACTTTATTCTCGCAACATTACGACTTTATTCTCGTAATATTACGACTTTATTCTCATAATATTACGACTTTATTCTATTACGACTTTATTCTCGCAACATTACGACTTTATTCTTGTAATTTTACGACTTTATTCTCATTATATTATGACTTTATTCTCGTAATTTCCAATTTTTTTTGTCTTAGTTTGGCCCTAATACTCCGTCGTAAAAAGGCACATGACTGTAGTGCGGTGAAAAAAAAAATCAAACTGAAGGACGCATGTTTTCAGGTTCTCCTGACATTTTGTGATTTTCTCTTCAAATTATTGCTATTTTTCATGCCGATTCCTCAAATTTTAATTTACATAAGAACTCTTAGTGGGGATTTAGTCTAATAAGATTTCAGTTTTTCGTTTAATCTCTGTGTTTGTATTCTGTTTCAAATGTAAAAAAAAAAAAAACCTGGCTTCAACTAAATCCTCAATGATTTGTTCCCACAACCTGAAGTGCACTAAAAAACAGGAACGATCTTAGAAAACAGATCTACGCAGCAGATCGAGTGATGGAGACAAACAGTTGCCTCTGGCAAACACCGACGGTATCCGTGTGAACTTAACAACCACTCATTATTACTGTGCGCTTTGCTTGTCTGGGTCCTAAAGGCTCAAACTTTCATCCAGAATAGCATGGAAACTAATTCTGCGCTCACATTTGCTGCACTGTGGAGCCCGGGGCTGGGATCAGTGAAGAGTGGTGCGCTCGGCCAGCTAATCTTTCTTTCACACTGAGATTATCCCATTCACAAAGTCAGAATAGAGGCCGCGCTCTGATACGAACAGCCGCGACAAAGGTTATGGCTGCTGGCGGGAAGAATGTGCATGTCTATGAAAAAGCATCGGCGGAGAGGGGAAGAAACTGAACCTGTTTATCCACAAGCAGCCCGCCGCCCGTCACCGTGTTCACTCGTTAACTTTGTCATCGCTGATTTGGTTTTCTCGCCCTCTATTTCCCGCTACCGCGCTGTGGTTTGATGTCTGAGCTCAACAGAGAGACACGCATGTTTTTATTCATTACCGGTCTAGACATGGCGGTATCAGACGCTCACATCTCAGTGGGACGAAGACCAAACGATAATAATGCCATGCTGTTTGTTAGAATAAATATCAACATTTGTCTTCATCCCTTAATGAAGACAAGAAGGCCACAAGTTACGGCGCCCCCGTCCCAATTACCAGTGCGGGGCTTTCAGAGTGTGGATCTTGTGCATTTGATCCCTGCGTGGCTGGATCATTCATATTCATGGGGGTCGACTCGTGTCGTGTCGGCGTCCCCCTGGACCCGGTTTGAGTCATGACTTCAATAGAGCCACGGAGGACTCAGGTGGCCAGCGCCATTTTTGACTTAAATAGTACAACGTCTTCCCTCACTGGGGTCTGCTTAATTCCCTTCACATAACATCATCAAAATAGATGCAAATATTTCCTGTTATGAGGTGTGGGAGGACCCAACTGCAGGAGATCCGACAAACAAAAGTCTTTGCATTTCAAACAGATTGCTTCATAAGCAGCATGTTCAGAGCAGATGAAACAGACACCAGAGGAAAACAGGAACCCGACAGAAATGAAACCACAGAGGAACCCGACAGAACTAAACCGCAGAGGAACCCGCGACGGAACACAACAGACGGAACAGCGGACAATATGCCGTATACAGGTGCTGACGGGTCACAGGTGTTAACGAGGAGAGATGGAACCAGGGGAAGATAAACACAAATCAAGGGAACTGAGAAGAACTCAAGAAGCACAAGAAAAGAAATCCAAAACCTCTAAAGGTTTGTTTTGCTGAGTTCTGGAATCCATGCAGTCAACCCACTGAGAAAAAAGTGATCAAGAATGAGGGTCGTTTTTGTTTTTTACAGGAATATTGAATCTTACTATCTTTTCAAAAGTTAAGTGAGAGGAGTGACTACCATCCATCCATCCATGGCCACTTATTCACACACATGTGGCACAATAGCGGCCTCCTCACCGAGGATGGGAACCTCTGTTCTGCAGACATGTACTCAAGGGGACTGCCAATGGGAATTAGCCAATAGGCTACAGTTGGGTGCATCTGCCTTTATTTTTAAACGCGTAATGATGTGCACTGTCCCTCCTCATCAAATAAATAAATTGAAATTGAAGTTACAATCATTCAAGATGGTATAAAGGTTTTAGGTATAAAGGACGCAATAAACCATTTTCATTTTCAACCATTTGTGTTCGTGTTTACGTCAGGACATTTTCTTGCGGAGAGACTCAGCAATTATCTATTAAAAGTTAGTTTTCCTATAGAAATGATTCAGTAATCTCTCAAAGTTGTCCATTCAGTGAAACCAGACGTGGCGAAGCCGTCCCAGTGGCTCTGATTTTATCTCAGGCTGGTATTTTCCTCACAGCTTCTTCTTGTTGGCTATAAAGTGATGGGCTGCTCTCTCAAAGACCTCTACTTTGACTCCCTCCATCACGGTTGTGCCCGTGTTCTTGGAGCTACTTCCCCAACATCCCTCTTGCCTTGTTGCCTCTCTTATTACACACCTCCAGGAGGTTACTCATCCTGGCTGAGACATTATCTTCACAAGCACAATTTCTTAAATTTTATTTTTGAAGACAGTATCCAACTCTGAGGAATTGGATGTTAAACTATTCCCTCCATGAAATCTGTAGGTTTTCAGTACTTTGCTGAGGAGTAACTCTTTATAGTGTCCATTGTCCACATCGTTCATATGATGGCTCCGCGTTCAACACCATCAACGTATATATGTCTTTTAAACTCTATTTTGAGACAGGCCACATGGAAAAATTACGAGCAATTTATCTTTCAGTCATCAGAGCTGAAAAAGGGATTTAAAAGGTGGGCTTAAGAGGGCATGGATACCAGGTTTGCAGAAGGTGACGACATGGCGACACGCAGAGAAACTCAACACTGATGGCTGAGAGTGATAAGAAAGGAGCAAGCATGATGTTCAGGTGAACGTGCATGGCTCTAATGCACAGTCCAGACGGCAGGAAGAGGGGAACAAGGAGGGACAGGGGTTATAAGATGTATTACGATAGGCTGACGGGAAAACTAAATTGGTTTTAAATCCATGAGAAGTCTGTAGTGTGGCTTATCTACTCCATCAAGTATCACTCCTGCGTGCTATAGTAGATGCTGAATTCATGTAATCGTACCTGACTCGGAGGTTAAGGACCCTGCTAATGCCAAGCAGTATGACGCTGGTTTTAGGAACAAAAAAACACGTCGGTATGTATGCACCACAGTCACATTTTGTAACTGCTTTTGTAGTAAAGTTTTGTACACCTTCAATAAACACAGGTGTGCAGTGACATCCTGTGAAGGAAATCTCCTAGTTAGAAAAGTTCAACAATAAAAAAAAAGAAAAATCAGATCCACACAAGACTTTTAGTGCTGAAGAGATTAAGTGTGTAAATGCACACACACGCACGCACACACACACAACATGCCACCGCTTTACAATCATGAGCTCGGGAAGCATCAGAGAAACCAGGAAGAGAAGCATCAGCAAAAATGATGTCTAATTAAAGAGATTTAATCTGTGAACAACCAGTGTAGAACAAGATCAAATTTACCATTACTTATAAGAGTATAAGAAAAATTGAGGGGAAATCTTAATGCCAGATTATTAAAACACAGAACAGAACCAAATTTGAAAAACTTAAAAAATATCACGTTTTGTGTATAATAAAGTCATCTATCCTTAAATAATGTACTGTCACAAAGTTTGTCTTTTATCAAGCTTTCATGAAGTACTTTCTCTTCTGATGCAAAGGAAGTGGGCAGGAAAGCTACTCCCTGTAGGTCAGAGGGATTTGGGACGAGGTGTCCTGAAATGCTGGAGTTTGTGCGCCCTGCACTAAAATGGCGTTTCAAGTTTTTAGAACCACTGCTCATAATACCTGCTCTGTTTTAGGATTTCGGCATGTATATCTCATAAAACACACTAATCAGTGGCTTTTCAGACACACACTTCCCAAAGATATTATGTACCTTGTACAATTATATGCTTTGTGAATAACACAACCTGCAAGCTGCACTTTAAGAAGTGTGAAGTGGGATTCTGCTTTAAGCATAAGAAATACATTTTCTTTAGCACAGAAGTGAATCCTTGTTCCAGTCACAAATAGTTTGTTATAGCAACAGCGGTTAAAATCGATGTAGTGTAGATGTAGAGGTCATTACAAAAGCCTCACTCAGCTCTTACAGTTGCCCAAACGAGCTTTCATGTTAAAATATCAGCCTCGGTTCCATTTCAAGGAATATTTGATAACACTAAATATGACCACATGGACCTGTTCAGAGCTGGACTCTGATCCTACAAGAAACATCTGAAGCCTCTGGGACAATGCAGGTATGAATGAGAACGATGAATTTTGATGGCGAAATGTTAAATTTGGCTACAACGTCACGGGCGACTTCCTGTACATTTAAGAATATGGGTCATAGAGACTTTTCCGTGCAGGTCGCCCATATACATAAAAATATAAATTTTCGTTAATGTTGGCGAAACTCATACGAGGGGCTCAATTTTTATTTTTATTTTATAGGTGGCGCTTTTGAGCCATTTTTTCATGCCCATTTGAGGCACATCTAAAATATTAAAATTTTCACCAACCTTAAGGGTCTACAACATTTTTACACAGCACGGTTTTAGTAAGGTCGTTGCACCCTCGTTGGCCCTAATTAAGGGGACAGTCTTATACATGTCCTCTTAATTACAACTTAAATACAACTGGACTGTGTGATGAAAAGTTTAGACTGACACTGAAGTCTTCCCCCTGGCAGTCATGCAAAACCCACATGAAAGGGAGGGACCTTCAATAAGAGGCAAAAAGCTAAAAAAAGGTGAAAATTAAAAGATGTGTTCTCTAGAAAATAAACATCAATAAAAAGAAACTTCACCATCCAAAAGCTTCTCTCAGTGAATGATTCGATTTACCAGGAGTTATAGTGCAAAGTTCAAAAGCAGATATTTTAATCTGAAAGTATTACATAAAGGGGCAACAAGTTGGGTGTTTTTTTTTAAAGCCACCAATAGAAAATAAACTTGACTCTATGTCAACAAGTTGTTTGTGAAGCAGAAATCTTCTCAAGCAAACATTTACATAATTGGAGCATACACAGTGATTAAAGGGCTTCTGTTCTGGCCGTATTTCAGGCTGCCTCTGTTTGGCAGTGGCTTGAGCGCTCATAACAGCCCTGAAATCTGCAGAGGATACGAGGAGAAGGGATCAGTGATGCTGCCATGTTAATGGAGCTGCCAGATACTGTAAGAGGGAGGGAGCGCTAAGGCAAAGGGATGTTAGGAGAAGGTGTGAAAAAGACAGAAACTCAGAACAATAAGAACCCACAGAGCAGGAAATGGGGCAGAGGAAAAAATTAAATGTGTAGAGGGGTTTAATGAGCCTCCAGGTCCTCTCAACTGTACTGCTGGGACCTGGGGATCAATGTGCACGTGGATGTGTGTGCATGTTCAGCTCTGAAACACTAGGCTGTGCATAATTTATCAGACAGCTGTCAGCTTTGTACTCCTATTTACTTTGCAAGGCAGATCGTATGCCAAGAGGGACCGGAGTCGGCAGGAATGACAGCCAGAAAAACGGTTTAATAATGCCAAACCACTAATGATGCCATCACTATCTATTAAGTGTAAATACTTAGTGGTTGTGGGATGTTAACAGGGCTGATATGCTAGAATGCTATGATAACACCCCGTACAAACACAAAAAGGCATAGGAGAGTATTGTTATGTTCGTTGAATCCCAACAAACAAAGGTAGTAGATGAGAAGACCTGAGTCTGGTTTCCTTCCCTCCCCACTTCCCTCCTGTGGCCTTGTGCTCGGTCAAGATGGGAAACTGCACTAAAGTTAAGATTTCATATAATCTGTTCAGGAGCCTAGTGGAATGAATTGGATTAACTGAATTACAACGAATTGGAATATAACTGAACTAAATTGGATCGTCTTTAATTGCACCTGTCTTCTGTAAGAGGACAGGTGAGATTACCTTTGTTGAGAATTGGTGTTGGCACTAATAAAACTAATTGAAATTAATTGTTAGGAGAATATGCAACTCTATCAATTCTGCTTCCTTTTCTTTTTAAAGTCACAAACTGTTTCCAATTAACATCCACCTGATAGCAATGCAGGAGTTATTTTGATCTTTGCTGAATAAAACCTCCTTTTTCCTGGAAAAACCAGCCTCAGGCATTTGTTGTCTTGCCGTCACTCAGATGGTTTACACGAAAGCAATTAAAAGTTTTCGTCCACGTTTGCACCTGTGACCGACAACATCTGAAAATATCTACCACTTTCAAAACAATCTGCTCAAAAAGGAGTACAAGGCACACGTTTTGGGGTCTGTAATAAAAGCTTATATTGATACAAAGTGGATATGGTTAATGGGTAGGCAGGACTTGTGTGTTAATCAATTAATCTTAATGCAGAAAGAATAGCTCTTGCAATTAATGTCTTGGCTGTGTCCCCAGCAGACTGCCCTCTAACCTCCTATCATCCACAAGAGGCCTGCATTTAACTCCGTAATAAGACCAGTAAATTACCACCAAACCTTTGCAACTATAATAATGTTTCCACGACTGTGTGATGGTGCGGTAAAACAAAACACTATTTACGTGCCAATTATCCAAATGCCATGACATTCCCTGGAGAAGGTAACTCATGGTGGTTGTCAACACAGTTATTAGGTGGGATATTAAAAGGAGTTCATATTTCATTCCCTCTCCTGCAGAGAGCAGAGCTTCATTGATGATGTGACTCCACTCAGCGCCTCTAAGGCTCTGCCAACTCTGCCATCCACTCAAACTTCCTGTCACCAGCTCATTCTCCAAGCCTTCATCACTCCACCATGTTGGCAGCCAAAATCACCATTGAAAGTTTGCAGTGAGACTGGTAGCCGGGTGAGAAAGTACAAGCAAAGATAGAGAATGGAACTGCTTTGGACTTATATTCGAAGGAGATGTCGTAAGTTTTCCATACACAGCCCTTTTCACACGGACGTTGAAAAGAAAAGCCATCCTAGTTGAGTCCCCGCTTCTCCTCTTTGGGCAGCTTCAGGGAATCGTCTAAGTGACAGGAGCATCTTTGGTGTTCCGCCATGTTGGCTCTTCTTTGCACATGGAGCCCCGGGTTTCGCCTCTGTTGCTACCTCCCAAGGCAGAACACAGGTGTGAACAAAATAACCTGCTTTACTGCCTCAAGGTCGTTTATGTGCAAATCTAGTGATGCACCGAAATGAAAATTTGTGGCCGAAACCGAAAATAATAATAAACACTTGGCTGAATACCGAACAATACCGAACATGGTTCTTCAGCAGTTTTTCATTTATTTTGCAAATTTTTTCACCATTGCATAAATCAAATACATTTGATTTAGGCATGCTTTTCAAAGAAAAAAATCTTTTACAAAATTACAAGGTAGAAAATATTTATTGAACATAAAAAAATGAAAATTTTTTAATTTCCCAGCATTATGTTGTTTTGGTTCCACCTCCTGGTGAATGTTAAGTAAAAATTCTTATGGGGTTAGTTTTTGGTTGGCCAACGATTTATGTAGTGCGCAACGTTACGGGACGGAGCGGCCAGTCTATTTCCTTATATTACAACGCCGTTATTAATTGTTCGTTTTTTTTCCCCACTTATTCCACCGAACACCGAAAGTTTTTTTGCCATTTTCGGCCGAACAATTTCGGTTACCGAACAATCGGTGCATCACTAAAATGAGTTTTGATCCGAGAGCCCCACCTTGAAAATGCAGTATGTAGGGAGCTCGTGACTTGGTACAGTTGGAGCTAAACTCAGTTCCCCTCTTCCAAGTGCAATTGTGTCCTTGAGGGACTAAGCCACAGGTTTAGGTTGCAGTGACAGTGGCAATTAATGGCAAATTCGAGGATTCCTGAGTCTAAGTTTGTCTTCGAACCTCACCAGAAGTATTAAGAACCTGGCTGTAAGTGTTTTAGTGTGATAGAGGGTTAGGGATTTATTGGGGCTAAAAACTACAAAGAGACATTTCAGAGATTAGTGCTGAGTGAAGATTTTGCACAAAGGGTACAAAATGTACGGCTTCAGTACATTCAACTTTTCTCATATTTATTATTTTGTTAACAGGCCACATTCACGGCTGGGGTGAAGCTGTTTGTGTTTGTTGCGAAACCTGTTTTAAAAACAAAAAAACAACATAAAAACCACAGACTATTGTGACATTGTTAGCAGAGTTTGGGCAAGGGGTGTCAGATGCCATTTGAAAATACAAGACACCTGACTTGAAGCCTAATACACCTGAAACACTGACTCCATGGTCTGGCCTGAAATCTTAGGCATTTATCACCGTTGGGGAATAGGTCTTTCTTTAGACAATTATGCAACGACTACCGTCACATCAAATTGATTTGATCAAATGAGTTGATGTCAAAGAAACCACACACTTTGTTTGATTAATATCTTGTGACAGCTGCTTTGAAATGTGCTTATTGGCCCTGTGGTGGATGGATAAGTCTCTCGTTTCTACCAAAGCAATAAGCAATAAGAGAAGCTCGTTAACCAGAGTCCAATGTTAACAATAACTGAGTCACCAATCAACATTCAGATCCCGACTTGTTCAAAAAGGATAGCTACAACTCACAACTGAGTACAGTGTCTGTCTGAAATAATGAAAGACATGGGATTAGAAATAATGGCAGACCCCCAAGTAATGCTTATGAGTTACAGTAAAATTGGTTCCTCAAGTGAAAAGAAGGAATGAGTCAAGCTTTTTGAATTAAAGCCTCCAGAGAGGGATTTACAGCCCAATCTCATTACATACAGTGCTCTTCCAAATGAAAAGGTCTGAGTAAGAGGTGAGGTCACTCAGAGTTAAGTGACTGACATGTTGGTTGACATCACTCAAATGCCTCAATACTCGGACAGACAGCTGAGTTTAACGGCCCAAAGCCTGTGATAAATGAGCCCACTGACCATGTTACGGTTAACACACATTCCTGTCTGTGGCTCTCCACGGCAAATTGGATGAAATTGCTAGCGATGCTAACTGAATGTCTTGACCAGTCGGTAAATCTCTTTACTGCGTGACCCCTGTCCCATTAGTCCGGCCGAGGCAGCGACCTCAAAGACCCGACGGCCAGCGGAGACCAATTCACAGCCTCCCTGTTGTTTTTGTTGAACCACTGAACAATTTCAAAGACATACGCCCACTCCTCTTCAAAAGTGTCAGGCTCCACCGGCCGTCAAATGACAGACTGAAGACGTCATGTCAACCGATGTTAGGACTTCATATGTGCGGGAATAAACCTTTATATAATGTAAGAGTGAATAGACAGGCAAGAAGGAAAAGCACTGAGCCATTGCAGTGTTTGTCTTCCCCGGAGCTTGATTCCATTCCATTTCTAGGTTTTCTAAAAGCAGAATAAATCAAGTGTTGCCAAATGTTCTTAGATTTTAAAGGTGTGAAATGAAAAGCGGTACCAACTGTGATATCCCACAGGATAGCAGAGACAATGAAGTTTAATGATGAGGGCTGACCTTTCAGATTAGTTTAATCTATTATGTTACATCCACTTTGGAAGTTAAAATAACTCTAAGCAATGACCTCATATTTGCTCTTTATGCTACTCATATTACCTCGGGTTTGAGCTTGAAAAGTCTACTTATTAGACGACTGCAGTGTTTTAATGTTCAGCCAGGAAAACGTTTGAGGCAAACTGTCATTTGTTTCGGTTGTTAGGCAAGATAAAAAAAAAGGTAAAAATGGATGAAACAGTCTTAACATTTTGCACTAGGATTACTACAAGACAACGTTTATTTCAGATACTGCAAAATTTAAAAAAAAATTATCATAAGAGGAGCATTGTGATTATTGAGCTTAAATGTTGCACACATTTCCCATCAGCACTTATTTTGAGTGGTCTACAACAAATTAAATTTCCCCCTCAAAAGAACCTCTCTAATGCTTCCCATGGCACACCTGCCACGTGTCACGACAATACAAACCAGATTTGCCTTAACTTCATTTAATTATCAGCTTCCAGAGAATCCAAGAGTGTACAATATTCCCAGTCTCCACTATCCACCCACCGACTCATGGAGACAGAGAAGCTTTAAACAACTAGCACGGTAACGACGTCAGGCCACAGAAAATGTAATTGTGACACATGTTAATAGAACACATAATTGTGAAATGCAATTCTGTACCTGGACATTCAATAAGGTGATCATAGATATCAGAATATAACACCTCTGACCACTTGGTGGCGTTGTCACCCACTTTTACAAGGATAGACTGAACGTTCTCTCGTCTCAATAACTGGAAGGTTTTCTGTCCAAGGCTGGTCACGACACAATATAACCATGTACCTGACACCTTGTGATATTAGACACCACACGGCAACGATGTGGTCTTATTTAAGACATACATATGAGCAAAAACCTCAAATGATGTGTTGAGCGTCTTTCACATTTGATGGTTGTTTTCAAACACAAACCACATTGTGTACCAGCTTCACCTTAATGGAGCTGAGTCAGAGATAATATTCCTCCTATTCATCTTGTTATCATCATTGTTATTTTTATCATCAATAATAGTTTTGAAGTAGTGTTATTAAAGAAAAATGCATAAAGTCAAATTTTACTCCATAAAAATGTATTTGAAATACATATTTGAAATAAAAGTGCAAAAACTTAAGGAAAAAAACTGAACGTTATCTAGCCTTACTTTTAATTTTGTGTCTTTTTTGATCAGTGATGACATCAGTGGGGATTCCCAATACCAATACTTGACTGCACTGGTCCCGTCTCTAACAATAACGGTGGCCCAATTGGCTTCCAGGGCAAAAGTAAAATTCTACCGGTCCTACAAGCTGCAAGTTTTAAAATACCACATTTTAGGCGGCTTGTTTATTTCACATCATCCTGGAAATTGGAAAACTACCCCAAATTGAAGGGTTTTGTTTGATGCCTAGAGCATCCTTAACCCAAACATATTTTGGAGCAAGGCTTTCACTAAAACATCTTCAGAGGGAGTGTATTTGATTGAAAACAACAATTACAAATTCAGCCTCCTAGCCTCAAACACTTCCCTGCCTTCACACTTCACTCGCTCCCAAATGGAAGAGGGGATAAGAATGCTTTTAAGGAACCCGAGCCTATAATTTCCATCTTGTTACAGCCTAATTTGCAGCGAAGTACTGCCTTTACAGAACATAGCGTGTCCATGGCGCTGAGACGACCAAGCCTATTAAGAAAGAGAGTGAGACAGAATTATCTTGTCTTTGCAGAAGAGAAGGTGGTTCAAGAGAACTGGACACAGAGAGATAAAAGAGAGGGGAGAGTCGTGGATAAATGGGGCAGAGTGGGGGTGGAAGCGTAAGGAAAGGAGGGGCTATGAAGATAGAAAAGAGAAGGCTGTAGCTTAATGAGGAAACAGTGAATTGGGAGGGGATTGGGGGTGAGGGGTGGTTTGATCTTTGACCTCCAAGATCCCTCAATGCGTGTGATGGGCCTGAGTTCAGAGGGAGGATTAAGGTAATCAACAGTTGTTAGGACAATAGAGCACACATTAGTCGTGTTTCCAATTACTACTAGAACTGTGCAAAACCAGAATATCCCAAAGTAACCTGGAATGGAAACGCCTCAAACCTGAAACAACTGTCACAAAAAACCTTTTTATGCTTTCGTGAGGTGGTTTTCCAACGTGTCCATAGTCCAATTTAGTACGGAAGTGTAACGGGGTCATTTTCACATTCTCTGGCATCCCTGGATGTTATGTAGTAACTCATATGACCAGAAACTCAATAAATAAAGTATTTTGAATTGAATTGAACATATAACCAGAAATAAAGTGAGAAGTGGACTCATGTGGACAGAGTAGGAGACGAGATCGATCCATCAGCTGCCTTCGTCCTCTGTTGACTAGTTTCACATCAGTAGTAGCGTCAGTCACAATGTGTCCCAATGTAAAGATGTTTCAGTTCATTTTTGGTGAAATGCCAGACGACATTTCACAGGAATTGCGTTCATTCACAAAACACGTCCAATGGAAATACCCACGTCAAACAGCGATACCGCGTCAAGTTTCAGAATTGTCACTTTTGTTTTGCGAAAACAAATTAATTTATTCATGTAATCCATTCTTATGAAATGCGGAAAACGTCCCCTGCTGTTCAAAACAAGGAAATCCATACATTTCTGCACCTATTAATGAACCCCAACACTTCCCAAAAGAGGCAACGATGGTAAATATTAAATCAAGATTAGACAGTAATTGCCAAATTCTCTCTGTTCCTACCATCTGCGCTGGACTGATTATTAATTAATATGATTTGCAACTTGATTATACGTCTACCCCTGGTTCAAACATAATATATCAAACCCTTGCCGTCATTATTTTATTGTGTGAGGTTTCAGACCGGGAGTTTGCACTACTTTTAAACATCAGCCCATGAGTTTCACACCGTGCTCAGATCTAGCGGGAAAAGTGGTGAATACTTCCACCATTGTTGCTTTTGAGGTAAAAACAAATACAACAAGCAAAATGGCTCATGATGGCATGATGTACAAAGAATTATGGATTTCAAAGTCTGGAAGTGATTTGGTTTGGCGCCAACGAGACGTTTTCAACCAACACTTTGACCCAACCCCGATGGGTCAAAAGTAAGAAGACTAGCTATTGCTTGAGTGGTTTTGAATGATTTACAACATGATGGTGTTGCTTTTCTGGGGTTAACTACTGAAAGCGTGCCCGTTGCACCACACACCTACACTGTGAGGATTCAGCAGCTGAAGCCTGGTGGACGTAGGCGTCCGCCTCGGATGTCTCAGCTTTGAAACAAAGGAGGAGACATTTAGTTCCTAAGTTAGTAAAGCTTCACCACTGGCTGCTGTGAGATCAGTAGAGCTGCAGTTGGTGCCGCAGTGTTAACACGTTACTACACACTAGGGATGGGTGATATTTTACCGTTCACGATGTACCGTCAAAAAAATTCCCCACGGTAAGAATTTGTCATCTCGCGGTAAAAACGATAAATTCCCGTTGGTGACGTTTTTGTGTAAAGCTGATTTATGGTTCTGCGTTAAATTCACGAAGGAAGGAAGGAAGGAAGGAAGGAAGGAAGGAAGGAAGGAAGGAAGGAAGATATGAGCCTGAAAGAAAGAAAGAAAGAAAGAAAGAAAGAAAGAAAGAAAGAAAGAAAGGAGCCTGAAAGAAAGAAAGAAAGAAAGAAAGAAAGATATGAGCCTGAAAGAAAGAAAGAAAGAAAGAAAGAAAGAAAGAAAGAAAGGAGCCTACAAGAAAGAAAGGAGCCTGAAAGAAAGAAAGAAAGAAAGAAAGAAAGGAGCCTAAAAGAAAGAAAGAAAGATATGAGCCTGAAAGAAAGAAAGAAAGACAGAAAGAAAGAAAGAAAGAAAGAAAGAAAGAAAGAAAGAAAGAAAGAAAGGAGCCTACAAGAAAGAAAGGAGCCTGAGAGAAAGAAAGAAAGAAAGAAAAGATCCAAAAAGAAAGAAAGAAAGAAAGAAAGAAAGAAAGAAAGAAAGAAAGAAAGAAAGAAAGAAAGAAAGAAAGAAAGAAAGAAAGAAAGAAAGAAAGAAAGAAAGAAAGAAAGAAAGAAAGAAAGAAAGATTCCCAGTGATGACGTTTTTGTATTGGTATTTTTTTTTATCGTTATCAGGATAAATGCCAGAAATTATCGTGATACATGTTTTAGTCCATACCGCCCATCCCTACTACACACCCTCTCAAAGTGTGTTATGTTGTTGCTTATACATTTGATTTAGTGGATTTAGTGTCATGTAGAGGCAGCCTAGGAACCTATTACCTTTAGTATGATGAGTTTTGTATTTCCACTTGAAATATTACTTGGTCGACCTCTGATTGCCACTCTAAAATATATACTTTAACCTTGATCTTACTTTGGAAGTGAAAACAACATAAAGAAACATGGTATCTTCCCCATAAATGTGTGTTTATGGGGAACAAACCGATAGCGAGCAGATTTTGTCGACCTCTCTCTGGCCTGGCAGTCTTCATGAACCCTATCAGACACCTTAACAAGGCCAGGGGAGAGGAGGCATCTTGAAAAGGTCACGCTCCGTCTGCAGCAGACTCCTGGAGCACAACTCCATTCTGAGGTCGGCATAATCCCTTTCATTCACTTCAAAAGTTCCTGACTCTGCACTTAACACCTACAAAGCGCCATTTAAGTCCTCATAATGAGGATGCCACATGTCGATATCATCTTTCACCGGCTCCACTTGACCGGCGCTTCTGTCGGTTGGAGTCACGTTCACTGGAGCACATCACTGCCTTTTTTTAATCACATGTTTTCAATTACTTTAAGATCGCACGGACCCAGGTTCTGCTGTAATTCAATAAGGACACAAAGAAGCAGGTCAGGCGGCTGGGGCGTTCTAGCGTTGTCCTGAGACAACTGAGTGACGGGATTGGATTGAGGACCTCAGAGCGCACACTGGCTACTTTGTACCCGTCAGTCAGGCCGTGACAAAGACGGCCTACGGGGACGCCGGGGGGGATGTGTGGAGAGGCGAGCGAGGTGAAAGGTCCGCGAGCACAGAGGAGACTACCACGCTGGGATTTATTATGTTACAACTGATATGAATTCAGTGGCAACAGTAGAGGCTTAAAGTTTGCAGAGCACTAAAAGCAGAGCTCTAAAAGCATGAAACACTATTTTTCCTGCTAGAGTTTCTTGTTTACTGTGGTGTTGGTACAAACCACTGCTGGATGTGGAAACTCAATGTCCCAGAAAACTCTCAGCTTCCCTTTCCACCTAACTTAACAAGTTTTTCAGGCCAATCTATCTATGTCAAAGTAATCCCTCCTCACCGTCTATACCTGCTTATCTAGTGCTCTCAACCAACACTACATCACTCACGCTGCTTCCGAGCACAAGGCCAGGAAATAAAATAAAAAGTTTGATATTTTTGTGGATGAGCAGTTTTGGGGGGGAGGGGTAATGCGGCGGCTACAGCTGGTGGCAGCAGATGTCAACAACAAACCAGAGGTATAGGCACAAGTGAACTGGCTTAATCTGGGAGATTTTAGTAGACAAGTTTAAAGCAAATCAAAAAGCAAAATCAAAATGCTTTTGAGGTGTTTCCTGTTACCAAGTTAAAGTGTTGCAGACACACAGAAAAGTATCCAGAAGTGGATTAGATCCTCCTCGAGTTCTAATCAAGGAGGATCTAATCCCTCTGCATCATTGTCGGGGAAAACGGAGACGACTTTAAGGCTCCGTTTACACGGAGCAAAAACTGAGGCGTTTTCATGCGTTTTGGCCGTTCGTTTACACGAAAACGGAGCTCAAAGCCCCCAAAAACGATAATTTCTGAAAACTCCGACCAAAGTGGAGATTTTCAAAAACTCCGTTTTCACGTTTGCGTCTAAACAGAGAAAACGGAGGAAAACAGAGGAAAACAGAGGAAAACGGAGATTTAAACTTCAGAACGTCACATATGCACCAGAAACGTCACCAGCGTCATGTGTGCGACCTGTGTTTACAATTAGTTTGGCCACCGTCAATATTTTCTTGTATTTTACCTGTTTTATTTTCGAAAGACTCTCGTTCCGTCTTGGAAGTAAAGCCTGAATTATGGTCCCGCGTTAAATCGACGCAGAGCCTACGGCGTAGGGTACGCGGCGATGCGCGCCGTACGGTGTGCGTCGCCGCGTACCCTACGCCTTCCGCTCTGCGTTGGTGTAACGCGGAACCATAAATCAGCCTTAACTGGAAGTTACACGTGTCATTTGTTGATGTTTTTTCCAGGATTCTGATTGGCTGGCATGACGTTAACGTCGTTTTCATGCGGGTCCGTGTAAACGAGGATATTTTTGAAATCGTAGAGGGGAAAATATCCGTTTTTGTAAATACCCGGCTACGTGTAAACGTGGCCTAAGACTTTGGAAACAAAACCAATAAAGACACCTCTGGCTTCAGAGAAGAACTTTACACCAACGTTGATAGTGTAGTGACAGCATTTAGCAACCCGAGCTGAAACCATATGGTCTCAGGACTCTACACAGCTAGGTCCAGGTGGGCTATTACAGCTACGCCAGGCTAACACCCCCATTCCTGATGTTGCAGTGCTACTCTGCTATGATGCTGTTCACCTCAATAGATAAAACCTCCGTATGACAGAAACGGGTGAGCGGGGAGAGCTGTTTGACAGGATCAGCTTTGGCCAAAAGGTTAGTGAGAAAGAACAGAAGAAACCAAAGAAAGGCAGAAAATGGAGAACTGAACATAACATACAATACTGTGATCACCAACACCAGTCTGGAGATGAAAGAGGACGTTTCCTCGAGCTGCAGCAGTAATGAGCCCTCTTCCTGATCTACAAACCAACGTGTGTGTGTGTGTGTGTGTGTGTGTGTGTGTGTGTGTGTGTGTGTGTGTGTGTATGTGTGTGTGTGTGTGTGTGTGTGAGAGGTAGAGCGATGAGGAAGCTGTTAGGGAGGAAAGCAGCATCTGAGAGGACGATAACAACGAGCCTGATGTGCACACTGAACAAGACGTCAGTCGCCAAGGAAACCCAACCTGTTTCTGTCGCCATGGTAACATCCATCCAAAAAGTGTCAGTCTTTCTTCAACGGACATGTCCAGTTGTTCGAGATGCTCTTTAATTTCATACGTACATTACTTACAAAACACAGACAGGTTACACTGTATACTGGATAGTTACTACATGAATAACTGAGATCTTCAATCAAACCACTCAACAAATTAAAATCTGAGGCCCAGATTCTGTGTAACAATCTCTTAATCAAGGGAAATATTGCCAGTGCCAGTGCTCGTTGGTCGATCAGTCCAACGCCGTGTACATGGAGGGCTTCATGGACATTTCCAAACGTAGACTAAAAACTCATCTCTTTGGTCTGGCTTTTATGTAGCATCAAATTTTATAGTTTTATTCTGTTTAACATTTTTTAAAGGTATCTGTTTTATTTATTTATCTATTTCTTGTAATGTTTTTATTATTATATTTTATTGTTGTGGACTGATTATTTTTTAGCCTTAATCCTTGAACTTTTATTTTTTTATTTTTTCGTTTTAATTAACTATATTGTATGTCATTGTGCATTGGTCTCCCAGTTTTTATTTTTTTTGTTTATTACGCTTATTTTTCAGTCAAAATGTCAAAGCACTTTGTATTTCATGTACCTGGATGAAAGGTGCTATATAAATAAAATTTGATTGCTTGATTGATTCAAGCTCTGGTGCTAGCTCATTCAGCTCAGCTACTGTACACGGACTCTCGTTACACAACCTCAGCTGGACTGAGAATGGGATTTGCACTGTCCAGTTGGGTCCAAAGGTCCTGCTGAGCACAATGAGCAAAAAGTCTAAGCTTTCACTCTGTCGCTCTCCATGCTCACTCTGGTCATGAGATCAGGTGTGAGATTCAGGGGGCCAGAGACTGGCAGAGCAGCAGATATATGGAACGAGTGAGTGTGTGTTTGTATCTCAGGGGTGGGGGCACACAAAGGTTACAATGCACGCCCCTGTGCGGCTGTCCAGGAGGCAGCAGGGCAGAGATTAACTCCCGATTACGTCACAAATCTGGCCCAAGCTGCGGCCCCTCTGCTAATATATGCAACACTGAGATCCGGATTGTAGAATGATCCTGATGACGTACAAGGAATACAAACACTGCCCTCGTTGGCTGTATATTCCCCAGCCGATGGGGAAATAAACAGGCTGCCCAGGAAAAACATTTCTGATAAGTGAGAGTCGGAGGCCACTCAGAGTTCAGCCGTCCAGACTAAACAACCCTTCCAGAGCTGCCATCGCCCCATCCAACCTACTCAGACTTGACAGAGAGGTCATGTAATTTAAGAGGAACCACCCCAGAGTTGCATCCATCAGCCCACCAGTCTCCTGACTTGTGCCATGTCAGCGCTCTCCTGCAGCAACTTCAGGCTCCCTTATACTTACACTTTGGAAAAGTCGATCTTTCAAGGTTTGACACACTGTTATTATCAAGTGTACTGTTGATAAGGGAGCTTTGCAGAGGCGAAGAGCTGCTTCTCCTGCAGTGATAGTGTGCAAACATACATATATCAACGTGACAAACCTAGCAGGTAGTCCCTCTCAAACAACATCATCCTCTCTGCGCCATGTGCAGATCATTTTTACCCACGTCACTGCAAGCAAACGTGAGAAAAACCCAAAGCTGTTGGGACAATTCAGAACCCTCCAGGGGATGTCTGTCTCATAAACCAAGGAGTCACTGTTTTAGCTGAAGGGGTGAAGGAAGAAAGGCTTCTGAAGAGTCACATCGCCACCTACTGGTGAATATTTCAAAGTCTGGGAGCAAATAGAGACGCAGGGGCAACAAAGGGGAACACATGTTCAAAACCTCCACCTTCGCTTTCCTGTTGCGAGGAGACGCAGCGGTGACTTTCACGGACCGTGTCCAGTAAAGATGAGAGACAGACATGGGGCTGGAAATGAGAGGATAAACACCAACTGGTAGGCAAACATGAAGTGAGACTGAGTAAGGGGATTGTGGCTTTTAGCAAACTGAGAATTTGAGGAAAGGAGCTTCAACAAGTGGCCGATCCCATGGCGCTGTCCTGCGGGGGAGGACGAGCTGGCGTTTACTCGCTAGATTCTACAGCAGCTCATCAATCTCAGTGTGGGCCTCGCACCGTCCATCTCTGCTCCCCCCTCCCTCTCTCTCTCTGCCCTTGTATCAAGCACCTCTCCAACATGCATGTGTGCGCATCTATTTTGGGATGTTTCAGGAGCCCAGATGGTTATGTAGGCAGTGGAAGGAGAGGGGAACGAGGGGAAAGAGGAAAAAGAGGGAAAGGAGCTTAGCAAGCTGGAGCCATGGCTCCAGTCTAGCATGACTAACATGTCTGGGTGCATCCATACCCCTGAGGAAAAACACACAAAACATGTACCGTAACGCACCGCTCCCCCTCTATAATCAGCGTGTTCAAGATACTCACTTTCTCCCAGTTAATCAGCATTTCCAGGTCTCTCGGCCCGGCTGCTTGGTGCAGTAATAATAGCAATGACAGGAAGGGCAAACTGGAAAAGCATTAAAGCCCAATCCGTTTGGACTTTCCTGCACAGAGAGATTGGGAGGAACCGTCTTTGTGAAGCTGCCGCTGCCACTGCTGTCGGGGACTGAGGAATGCAACACTCGCAAGGCAGCGGCAGCAGACTGGACAACAAGAGGGGGACTGGAGCCTTTACAGCTGCAATGGGGGGATGGCCCACCTGTTCAAACAGCCAAGACCTATCCCGAGGAAATGAAAACTACCATCTCTGCAGAGCTGCACAGATCCTGCACACCAAATCCCCTTCACTTCCTCGCCGGCTCACTCGCTATCTTCTGTTTCCACAGCTGGATCCGAGAGTGCGTCTCTTCGCCTATCTGCATATCTATCAAGACCCAGCAAGATACCCAATAAAAGTCCCCCGGTGCATTCAGGTGGAAAATTAAGGTCCCGAATGTCGATGTTTTCCTGCAGTTTGTCACATAGGAGCTACGGAAGGCCGTTCGACATGGAGGCGGGACGCAGCTGCCAGTCGCAGCTCGGACCGACCCTCACAACCCAGGTGGCAGCACGTCTGGCCTGCAAACAGCTGGATGGTTAAGGAGATAAAAAACTAAATGCAACAAACCTGAAAGTATCAGGGAGCCGTTGTGCATTGTGTGTTTTAAAGATTAGTTTACTTTTATCAGTCCTGCTGTCACTGCCATCAACACAGGGGTTGTGGGAAAGTACCGTGACTCACTATGATTCACTTTTCACAGTGATTATCTTTTCCAATGAACAGCTTTATGTCTCACAAACTGGGAGCGTTAAGCCACAGTTGTGTCCCTGGCTCTCGCTCCCACTCGGTATCAGCATTATCAGCAGACTCTTGCCATCTAATGGGGATAAACACCACCTTCACTGCAGCCGTCGCCTTGACGACACCCTGAGGGGTGTGGGGAGTCACTGAAATACCTGACACCGAGTGTCTGCCAGCGAACTTCTATTTACGAGCGGCTAATGTACGCTCATGCATCAGTCTGGGCTGTCTATTATTACTAGCATTCATCAAGACCTCTCGCACAGACTCGGAGGACTGATGGAGCCGGGGGAGGGGGAGGCGAGGGGGTGGGGGGGGGTGTGTGTTAATGTATTCTGTCACCTGTTCACTCCACCGCAGGTTGAAAAGCCTGATCCTCTTAATGTCAGATAGGGAGAGAGTATGTAAGATCATGAAGAGGCATCCAGTTTTCCTTTTTTTGCCCCCAAGCATGCACCAGAAACCTCAAATTACACCTTTCAGAGGAGTCATAAATCAGAGCTGGTTGGTTAAATGTTTTTGTGTCAGGCATAAAACCCGAGCCTGACAGGTGGGACACACGAATCAGCTACTAAAAGAAAATACAGTGAATGAAGAATAATCAGGCTGAAGATGTTTGAAAATGAGAAGTGATGTTTCTTATGAGAGGGACTTATGGCAGTGGTTGCGGAGCGAGACGGCTCTGAAGTGGGAGGTGCAGGTGACGGCCACCAGGGGTCACTCCTTCCCTCCAGTGTTCTCCAAACTGGGGCAAGGACAGCTGGATGGGAGTCAGGAATGATTCTGACAGAAAAGAGACTGGATCCAGATTTAAAACCCCGTGTGGAAGGAGGATTCGGCCCCGGCAGGTCCACCAACAGCTCATGTTACATATAAAATGCATATTTAAGGGGAGCTTATAAATACTTTATTGAACGGCCACAGCTGCCACTAGAACTTGTAAATCCCCATCTCATCGGTGAAAATATCTGCTAAAGTATTTCTTTGTCTTGAGACTAGCGATGGGCGGTATGGACTAAAGAATTTATCACGATCATTTCAGACATTTATCCCGATAATGATAAAAATGATGATAAAAAAATACTAATTCAACTCTACCTTTGTAACTATAAATCTTTCTTTCTTTCTTTCTTTCTTTCTTTCTTTCTTTCTTTCTTTCTTTCTTTCTTTCTTTCTTTCAGGCTCATTTCTTTCTTTTTTTCTTGCTCTTTCTTTCTCTCTTTCTTTTCTTGCTCTTTCTTTTCTTGCTCTTTCTTTCTCATTTCATTCTTTCTTTCTTTCTTTCTTTCTCTTTCTTTTCTTGCTCTTTCTTTCTCTCTTTCTTTTCTTGCTCTTTCTTTCTTTCTTTTCTTGCTCTTTCTTTCTTTCTTTCTTTCTGGCTCATTTCTTTCTTTTTTTCTTTCTCTCTTTCTTTTCTTGCTCTTTCTTTTTTTCTTTCTCTCTTTCTTTTCTTGCTCTTTCTTTCTCATTTCTTTCTTTCTTTCTGGCTCATTTCTTTCTCCTTCCTTCCTTCCTTCCTTCCTTCCTTCCTTCCTTCCTTCCTTCCTTCCTTCCTTCCTTCCTTCCTTCCTTCCTTCCTTCCTTCCTTCCTTCCTTCCTTCCTTCCTTCCTTCCTTCCTTCCTTCCTTCCTTCCTTCCTTCCTTCCTTTATCGTTTTTATCGCAAGATGACAAATTCTTACCGTGTGGAATTTTTTATTTGTTTATCGTGAACGGTAAAATATCACCCATTCCTACTTGAGACCGATACTGCAGGACAGCTCTAGGGCTCCTTTACAGGAAAATGCAAACACTAAATGAGGACAAAACCATGTACTTTCAGGCTAAATGAGTATTTAAGCGTAAAATGAGTTCCGTCGGTGTAAGACACCGTACAAATGTGAGACATGTAAAGCCTGCTGCTCACAATTTAACTTCCTAAGCAGATGTTGCTGAAAAGAAGTCTCTTTTTCACTGTAAGAGATAAAGAGAACAGCAGAACGGCAAAAAGAGAGCTGGAGGACTAGAAAAATAAAGAGAGGGACAAAAACAGCTGTATGTTTAAAGCCCCAGTTTGCTGGTCCCACAGGACAACCGCCACAGCGGCAACCGTACAAGGCTCTCGCTTGACTGGACCCATCGCAGGCACAGTCGCACTTTTCCAACAGGCAGACAGGAAGCACCTGGGTCCAGGGGCTGGAGAATGTCGGGGGGCCACGGCCTGCCCCTTTGCCCCCAGTGCAACACATCAGCCCGACCGGCGAGCTCCTGCGCAGCCTCCGTAATGCCGAAGTGAGTAAACAAACACTCTGAACGCTGCACACGGGACTACGCTCGCTTCAACCCTCCAGCACAACAATCAGAGGAAAAACAGCGAGAGGAACAACTGCTAGCTCTGACATCTGTCTCTTTTCTCTAAATGGTTCAACACATTAAATGGTTTTCCCTCGGCTGGGGCTGGAAATGCAAACTGTAGTAAGCAAGGGATAATGGGGATAATGAATGATGCGGGTCTGTGAAGTCAAGGCGGAGCACGAGTGCCTGTGTGGGATCCTGGACGAGCCGGGCGTGCTGGGCACTGGGTCGTGTTTGGGTGACTGCGCGGGGCTCGCCACGGCCGCCAGAGGCAAATGGCCAAATGTAAACAGTTAATTTTGGCGGCGAGACTCAGGAGTTGCTGTAATTACTGCTGGCCAAGAAGACGAATAGAGATTTAGGAAAAGGGGGGAGAAGAAGTAGATGAAGAGGAGGAGAAGCGGGCACGGGGCGGGACCAGAGTTGGGGCGAGGTGGGGGCTGGTTCGACCCCTCACATCGATCTTTATCTGTAGCAGATTCCCAGGGAAGGAGAGAGCCTTGGGCAGAGAGCACAGTTCACACCAGAGCTGAACTCTAATTCAAGCACTTCTTGTCTCTCCGTTCCAGAGGCTCTTGGCAAATCCTCTCAAACGCTCCGGAGACACAGAGTTCTGGCAACCAAGTTGGGAGAGACGTATTTTTTCCTGTTGGCGTGGTATCGTTTCAAAAAGCAGCACTTTTTCCCCCAGGTTTTGTCTACTGATTTATCTGCGATAACCTGAATTATCTTTAGGCTTTTTTTCTTGGCTGATAAAACTTCAGGTGTTTACAATCCCAACTTTCCGGAAAATAACCAGAGGGACAAAGACATGTTTAAAAGTCTCCAGTGGAGAACTGTTAGCCTGACCTGCACTCATGCCTTTGTTGATGATGTTGCCTTCTCTGTTCTGGTGTAGTGAAGGCCTCGACAGGGCTCCCAATGCTAGTAGATTAGCGGCTGCTTCTTCTGCACGGTGGAAATCCTGATCTCAAGTGAAAGACGAGTATAAAACTACTCGGGGGATGTTATATTTGGATGGCGCTGGTACAGCCCTCGATCACAGATCAATCTTTGAGAAATAAATCTAAACTTTTGTGTGAACGATACAACCGCTCCTAGGGCTGGGCGATTTTGGACAAAAATAAAATCCTGATTTTTTTTCTCTGAAAACCCGATTTTCGATTTCAATTTTTTTGGTAAAACTACAAAAGACAATGGAATAAATTGTTTCAAATATTTTATCTTTATTTTTAAAGAAAAATAGCAAACAAATTTCCCTATTGGGAATGAAGTGCAATTGAAAGATACTGTAAATCCTCCTTGAGTTTAGTAAAGTGACAACATTTACAATTTTCTTGACCAAACAAAGATGACTAGACGAGCTCTGTCTGTAATGCAGCCAGCTGCAAAAAAGGAAAATCCATTTTCTGATTTTCTTTTTTTAACATTGATTTTGATTAATAAATCCGATTTAGATTTAAAATCGATTAATCGCACAGCCCTAACTGCTCCTCAGTCAAATATTCCTCTGATACACTGATGGTTTTTCAGAGGCTATCCACACAAACGGCCAACAGAGGGATCGCACAGCTACGGACAAGAGAATGTCTTTGAGTAATTCATGACCGTGTGTCTCTTATCCCCTGAAGCAAAGGTCAGAGGGAGTAACTCCAACAACTCCCCCAACAACTAACATCTAGTCTGAGTCGTCCTCTGATCGCTGCTAGGCTTTCCATCTAACCCGAGTCTGATTAAAGATTTAAACTCAAGATTTTATCCAGGCTTCAGGTAGCCGTGAAAAGCTTCAGGACCTGACCTAGGGATTAGGGGTCCTTTATGTCCAGATTACACAGCATTTAGCTCCCCCTGGAGGACAGAAAAAGGTGGGGAGTATGTGCGGGGATTCGGCGAGAGGAGGTTTCGTCAGGTGTGCCCTCGGAGATTAGCACAAAGCTCCTGGTAACGAAAGAAAGGATGACCGCTACTCCCTTTGAAGTCCGATCAGACGGTGGAACCAGAGGACCCCCGGCCCCCACTTCCCCTCCCAAGAAAGAGGCCCTTGAGGAACAAGAGCCACACACAGCCCCGCAGAGGTCAGGGCTGATAAGGAGGATCTGAATTAGAGCCATCCCGCTTTCATTCCTTTCTTTTGCCATGTTACTCCACTAATTGAATTTGATTTCTCACAGTCGAGTAAAAAGCCTGTCTATTGACCAAAAGTGACAAGGGAAGTTTTGTTCTTAATGTTTTGGAGTTTTCTGGTTAATGAAGGTCAGCATTCACCACTCCTAATAAAAAGGAGGAAGAGAAGAAAAAACAATAAGATAAGTGCTTGGATGTGTGAGAAGAGGCCATGCAGAGAAACCAAAACAAGCAGGATGAAATTACGCTTTCTACGTATACACACATTAAAAGAAGCTTTTAGAAAACTTTAAAGGACCTTGTTAATGGACAGGGGGCAAGAGGGGAGATTTTAAGGACCTAAAACAGGAGGATAAACAGAAAAGAAGAAGCGTAGAGCACAAAAGCATGGAGGGGAGGGGAGGTAAGCCCCTGGAAAGAGGTGAAATGTACATCAGCTGGGAATGTGTCTGCAGACCCATGAAATACCTAACTGGTGGACACGTTTAACATTGTACTAACGAGTCACACAGATGAAAGCGTATTGTTTAGCCGGCGATCACTCTGCTCTAATTAACACCCACAGCTGACCACAGCTCCATCCCCTCCATGACCGTACCGCAGCGCCTGTACTTATCACTCTTTTATACTTGCACTCTTTATCACCATTTGGCCTTTGCAGCAGCAAAGCACTTTTCAGTGCACAGAATATTAGTCAAGACTGAAATACGTGGTAATTTTTTCCAACATACAGAGCCCACTAACATTTTAAGTGTTAAGTGTTTAAATGGAATTCAGTCATGCGTGACATGAATTATGTATTTACAGCCATTAAAATTCTCCACTTCCAATCAGCGGGGAGGCTAATACAAGACCCAGGTGTGCAGTGTTTACCGTGGGGACTAAGCCTGGTGCTCTGAGAGCGGGCACAAATTACTTCAACTTTACAGAAAACCTGTGCTTAACAATCCAAGAGAGGGATTGCAGCCGGCAGCAACACGGATCAGTCCATCTTACCTATCTGCAAGAGAGCCGGCTCCTCATTCTTAATTTCACTACACAAGGTCGACGTCTGTGGTGGAGTGAATAAAAAATAATAAGTCATGCTTTATTAGAAAGTATGGTCCATCACGGTGTGCAGAGTAATGACAGGCTTTTCTATCATCACAACCTACAGGGTTGTCCCCTGAGGATTGGTAGTAGCTACTAGGGATGGGCGGTATGGACTAAAAAATGTATCACGATAATTTCTGGCATTTATCCCGATAATGATAAAAATGACGATAAAAAAAATACCAATTCAACTCCACCTTTGTAACTATAAATCTATCTCGCTCTCAGATGTCTCACATGTTTGTTACACAAAAACGTCATCAACGGAAATGTATCTTTCTTTCTTTCTTTCTTTCTTTCTTTCTTGTCTTTCTTTCTTTCTTTCTTTCTTTCTTTCTTTCTTTCTTTCTTTCTTTCTTTCTCTTCTTTCTTTCTTTCTTTCTTTCTTTCTCTTTCTTTCTTTCTTTCTTTCTTTCTTTCTTTCTTTCTTTCAGGCTCATTTCCTTCCTTCCTTCCTTCCTTCCTTCCTTCCTTCCTTCCTTCCTTCCTTCCCTTCCTTCCTTCCTTCCTTCCTTCCTTCCTTCCTTCCTTCCTGTACGTTGTGCGTGGATTTAACACAGAACCATAAATCAGCTTTACACAAAAACATAATCAACGTGAATTTATCGTTTTTACCGCGAGATGACAAATTCTTACCGTGAGGAATTTTTTTGACGGTTTATCGTGAACGGTAAAATATCGCCCATTGCTAATAGCTACTGCACGTAACTGCAGTTCTGCTATTGACACAATGAAGGAAATGCAGCAATACTTCAATAGAAAAAAAACTAATAACTATCCTGTTTTGTACAGGCTTATAAAACAAAATCCTTTATCACAGCCATATCAGCCTAACCTGGGAACTGGTTTTGTCGTCCCCATAAAGCCAACAACTGCTGAGATACTAGCAAACACGAACTGGAGAGGCTTCAGATAGGGTGAGGGATTCTTCACTAAATCCCTGCCCGGGGTGAGATAGGAATGCACCCCGGTGTGTGAGACGCTCTGAAGGGGGTTTACACAAAGTAGCAGAGGATTTGAATCCAGCAAACAGAGCTCCCTCCAGCTGTGCGGCACTCCATCAGGGTTAAATTAAAGGCACGCTACACAGCTCATTGTGTTGGCGCTGAAGTTAAACCTGGAATCCCTGGGTCCCACAACAACCACAACGGCTCCTTCTCTCTTATATCACATTAATGTCAATGACTCAGTCTCAATTTCAAAATTGCCTAAATTAGGGATGCAGCACTGACTCTTGAGGCTGCATTTTTTTTGTTTTGAAGGGCAAGGGGCCAATAAATGTCAGGCTGCTGCCACCATTTACCACTTGGTGTCATTTCCATGTTGATGGCCCCACGGACATGCAGATGCCAAGCCGAAGCCAACATGTGTCGTGATGAACTGGAACTGCCAGCCCCATCGTGAGCCGTGGCGATAATTAATGCGCTACTAACCCCTTTGAGCGAGTCATCAGCTGATCAGAGAACGTGCACCTCCGCCCCTGGGGAGCATATTCATAGGTTCTGGAGCGGCTGAGGGGATTTAGAGTCACAGGGAATTATGGAAAGAAAACTGAGAAGGCAACAATGGGCTACAAAGAGAGACGGTGATGAAAAACACATGCTTCATGCTTTGCAGAGACAATCCAAAAGAGAGGGGAAGGGCTGCGTGCCCGTTAGCCAGTGGTACTGTGGATGAAGCACAATCAGAGCAGCAGATGGTACTGATAGCATCATCACCTCTCTCTGCCCCACGCCGTACCCCGGCCCCCTCCCACCCCTGGCTTCTTGTTTGATAACAGCAAATAGCAGGAATAGCAACGGCCCCTGGACGATCAGCAGGGAGTCTTGAACAGAACAGTTTGGACCACACCGCTGAGAAGGTCGGCCTTTCATGAGGTACGTTTGCTTTCCCACATCCCTGGCAGTTGTTGTGTGTGCCTTTGCATGAAGCGCAACTAAACACACAGTTGCAGACTCTGACAAGAAGATCCCAGTTAACCGGTCCGACCTTATAAGCGCCACACGAAACACTCCAACGGGCCTGGGTTTCAGATGAGGCCGACTTGGCGCTTTCCCAGCTGCCCACATGATGTTTCACTGCACCGTTGCTGTCGCAGCTCCTTCTATCCTCCTGCTCACCCATCTACTTTACATTTTTACTGGCAGTCGCACCGACACTAAACGGCATAAACAGAGTTAGTTCAGCAAACGTAGTGCAAATCCCTTCTGCTCTGCAGCCACATTTCTGTTTTCTTTCCAGAGAAATACTAATTTTGGATAATTTCATTGAAGTTATGACTGAAATTCAATCATAACTGTTTATAAATGCTGCGGGGTACCTCAAACCCTGCTTGGTTGTAAACCCTAAATGCAATTGAGGGCAGTTAGCAGCCAAAGCAAGGCTGAATGCGATCTCTATCTGAGGTCACGACTGCCGGGTCGAGTGTAGGAGAGAATATGATTGAGGCAGCAGAACTATCAGCAATTCAGGATGTGTGGTCTGGCCAAACTGGATGAAGGTTTGGAAGGGAAATTAGTTTAAATGTGAGACTGCACAATACGCACTGCTCCTAAACCCCAATGGGCAGATTGGCTGGTCCTGCAAGGAATCAGGTTCAAGTGTTCTGTTTAGTTGGGGAACCAACATACACCCTCAACATGGTCTCTGGATGACACAGCTGTTCCTTCTCAAGAAAAGCAAACTAATGGGGAAAACAGCCATGACGTCAGCTGTCGCTGGCAATGCAAAGGAAGGATTTGGTCATGAAGGAATGTCTCCGAGTTGGAAATGAGGTGAGATGAGAGGTGAAAAGTTAAATGTTAAAATTACTGACAGCATAAGTGGACTGATTTGACTCCAGCACTTGGCATCTTCCTCTCATTGAAAAAAACATGTTCAAAAAGGATTTGAAGAAAGAAAACTAGTAATTACAGTTGCTCATGTTGTAACACAACCACAATATAACGGTTCACCGTTTGACTACGATACAGCAGGACATCATGCGTCGAGTAAATATTTTAATGGAGCAGGAAAGAATACGTAACGAATTTGATGGTTTGCTGCATTAATTTGATGCATGTTTCAAAACGTTGGAGGACGAAGTGCGTCAGGCCTCTGATTTAATAGATTTAATAGGGGGAGCGCATGTTTGGCAGCAGAGACTCCAGAGATCAACAAGGCAAGCCCCCATCATCATGACCCCGCCACCGTACTTCACTGTTGGGATGATTAGGCCTGTGTTGAAAAAAAACGATTTTCCGATTCTAAATCGGTTCTTATATTAATTCCTAAAGATTCTTATGTCTAAAGATCGATTTTTTTTAATTTTTTTTAAATTTTTTTCATCATTTTCGCCAGCTGAACTTTAATCCCAGTAGTCGGACACACAGTTTTTCATGACACTTCTGAAAAATGCCAGGTGCTTCATGGCAATATGTGTGCGTGGTGACAGAATAAATTAGATAAGCTAAAATGATTTGTTTACTGCATGAACTGTTGCAATTTCTTTCTTTTTTGCACTTTAAATGGATATTGAAAGGCCTGTTTGAGTTATTTATTTCTTAGTTATTTCACAATAACTATTGTGAAGTTATTATTTCACTAATTATTTTACAGTCATATAACAACAGCCCAAAAAACATTTTAAATAACACTAAGCCAAATCAATATCGAATCGGATCGAATCATGATAATCGATTCTGAATATTAAGAATCGGAATCGAATCGATTCTTGACATTTGAATCGATACCCAGCCTTAGGGATGATATATTGAACTTGGTAATTTTTTTCTCCATTTTACAAATATTTTCCTAGCATGGATTGCCAAGGTGCTCTTTGGGAGATTTCAGATGTTTGTCATGGACATCCTGCCTGTTCAGGGACGAACACATTGCAGTTCTTGTATAAAGAAGTTCGCCAGTCTTTGTACCTTTAGCACGTCAGCTGGTGCTTCTCTACCGGAGGACTCTGCATCATACCTTTGAATTTCCTCTTGGATGGGCATCAACTTTGAGGAACAGTACTAAACTACATGTGTAAGGTTAGGTCATGATGGCACTAAGTAGGCTGGCCCAGAGGAACTCTTGGTAGGTGTGTGGTTCACTTCGGTCAATGTAAACATAGAAACTACACTCCAGTGTGCAACAAAACGGCTGTTTGCGAACCACCTCTTTAGAGAGGGGGCGGCATGGCTATCAGCAAACTCTGATGTGGTGTGGTTGTTGTGAGAAAGCTGCAGTCGCCCCAACTACAGGGTTTACCCCACATCTTTGAGCTAAAAAGGCTTCCGTAGACAGCTTGATTGCATTGTGGGTTCTGAAGCAGCACATAAACAAGCGTGGCAAACGAAGGCAGCTCTGTCAGTGGCGGACAAATTACTTCCAGCTGCGGTCAGCTTCCTTCACAAACTATAGTTTGTCTGGAGTTGTACACAAAAACCATCCAGGGAAGAAACTCTCGGTGAAAACGTTGGGTCACCATGGAAGGATGATGCTCCTTTAAGACTCGTATCCACCAATGACATGAGTGACTGGGCCATGGGTGCGAATGTGAAAACGACTTAACTGTGGACAGATTTACCTCAACATTGTGAGATGAGCTCATATGCCTCTCCAGCCTGATGCATTCAGAGATCTCCTTTGTGGGGGGCGTGGCTCACAGCAGCAAGTGACAACAAACTCAACATCAAAATAGCTTTAAACCACACCTTAAAACCAGAGCTGGGTGTTTAATCAAAAACTCTTTGAAACCAACATTCAAAACATAATCGTGCGCAGTCACATGACGCCACTTCATCCAAGCTGGGGGGAGAATTCACGAACACAGACAACAGAGCAACTGCAACAGCTAGTACAACAGAAAACTGCAGGATCCTTCATTTGGACACATTCTGGCTCATCTGAAGGGGATACTGAACAAAGAGAAATGAAATGTACATGCTGCAGAAAACACAGTTTCAGAGACCAAAGTTTAACACCAGCAGTCTGTTTCAACGCTTGCATCACAAAGACATCAACAAAAAGGAAGAAGTTGAGGCTGAAAAACTCCAAACGCTGCCCCTGCAGCGCAGTCACCGTAATGCTGTCGGGAGGATTACTTTCTTCGTCTGCTAACCTTCTTTTCACATTATAACTAAAACATTCTCATTTCAAGCGATGAGTGCTTCAATGTCAGCTTTCTGAAATAATTCATAAATGACCATAAATAGTTCATTCATTCCTGATTTCTTTCACTTATTTAAGAATAGAAGATATGTACTTTTTCAGTGGAAAAGTATCCCAGTTTTTATATTTGAGCAAATTTATCACAAAAACATTGTGATGATCTGTGAGGGCAAAGAAATGAAACCGAACTCATGAATCATAATCAAGGTAAAATGTTCAATTAATGGTGATGCTGATCCGAGGTCATGTCACGCAGGCTCACTTCAGACTTATCTCATCAACTCCCGGTGTGCAAACTGCTGACTCCAGAGAGTTCCTGAGGTAACGAGTCGGTGGCTTCACTGAGAACCCCTGAAGGGCGTCAATAGAGACACGAGAAGTTGTAACTGTTGTGTGTAATCGGCTTAAGCATGTGGCTTTCATCCTGCTCCTGCTGCGTACAGCGTGATCACATCACATTAATGCAGAAAAACAGTTACTTCCAAGGTGTTCCAATACTGATCATGGCTCGATCAATGATGTCGTTGGCTGACTCTATAACATGTCATGTACTGTAACGGCCTCTTCTGAGTTCAACTCATTCATATTCATTCATATTAAAGTTAAATGTTCTAATTTTTTAGATTGCATTGATTCATAGATTATGAATATTCTTATGGAATTGAAATTTGTATGGGTGTCTGTATCTGTGTGTGAATGTATGAATGTGTGAATATATATATATATATATATATATATATATATATATATATATATATATATATATATATATATATATGTAATTGTATTTTATATATAATTGTATTGTATGCTGTGTGGCGATGTAGGGGGGGCTGAACTTGATAAGCTTTGCTTCCTTCAGCTCCTTCTCAAACTTGCACTGCATTGTAATGTGCTCTTTTTTATATTATATGTACCTGTATGTTTGAGACAAATAAAAATCAAATCAAATAAAAAAAATAAAAAATCAACTCCTTTTGTTCACACAGTTGACACAACAGTTTGTTTGCATTTTTTTTTCCTGTGTTGCTGATAACAAAACTTGTTGACTTTGTTCATTCTGGGTGACAAGTGTGTATACAACTTCCTGACGAGGTTATCTTCAACCCGCCCCCTCGTCATCCTCACTCCTTCGCTTCCTGTTACTCCCGGGTTGGAGGAAAGACAGATGGGTTATGTAAGCACCAGTTACGTGTACGTGTGTGTGTGTGCAACCTACATATGTATAAACACACACACACACGACCCAAAAGACCTCCTTTCTTTTCCGTGCTTCTCTTCAGGTTGGACGTTGACCAGACACTTTTTCTGACACTAAAGAGGTTCAGCGGAAGAGTTGTATTTCTACATCATAAAAACGTCGTTAAAGTGGGACCAGAGCTACAACAATGATTCCTTCAGTTCTGCACACGTGGAACTGAGGCTCCTCACATTTTTAAAGGACAAAGTGAACGTGTTTTTTTGGTGATTACGCAACCTTGTCGTCATTTACATTTTTGGGCTTCAGCCCACGGCCCCTCCATAAAACCCCCACAGCCAGTGTCACTAATCTGCCAACTCTGCAACTTTAGAGAAACTTCCCCAGTGGAAGTTACTTTTTGCACCGGCTTTACGTTCATGCAAAAGGAGAAAGTCAACCCAGGTTAAGTCTCTATCATCACTCGGGCGATATGCCTCCTCCTCCCGATGCTTAACTGCCTAGCGATAAGTGGCTTCTTTTGTGGCTCCTGCACCGTGGAAGATAGCATCACTCGTGTCTGCAATCAGCGACGCGCTTTGACTGACGCGCTGCATTATTAGCATGACACAGGCGGAGGAATGGGAGCTACCGGATTACAATTTGTGCATTATCTTCTGACTCTGCTTGAGTCAAGAGCCTGTCACAACAACAGGTACCCTGGGGATATCACTCTCTCTCTCACACACACACACACACACACACACACACACACACACACAGACACACACACAGACACACACACAAACCCAGAACTCTGGCACTTTTACTTACGTGGTGGATGTGGTATGGTTTTGATGATTTATTACAGGAAGTGTTTCTTACCTGCAGAGAAAGAGAGAAACATGAAGACTGTGAGTGTACACTTCAGCGTTAACAGTCGCAGGACACTCGGGTTATTCTTCCCTCTGCTTTCCAGCAGGGAGACTGAGGGTGACTGAGACCATATTAGGCCATGCGGGTGCTTTCCTCGAGTGTCTGTTTAGTAACAGTGTCTGTTCTCAGGCGGTTGGGCTGATTGGCGTATCCTCTCACTACCGTTCGCTCTCATCCCCCACAAAACCGTCAACACAGACACCACGAGGCGAGGTACAGCATATGTGTGAATGAAGCTGGTGTCAGACAATTCTCCAACAGGAAGAGCTGTTATTCTACTACAAACTTTATTTATTGTGCAGGGGAACATTTGACCAGAGAATCCCTTCTCCTGTGCATTAGAAACATTCACCTGGATGTCTCGTGACCAGAGGTGTCTTCAGTATTCACATTCATTACTCAGGTAGAAGTATAGATACTAGAGTTTAAAAATACTCCTGTAGAAGTTGAAGTATCAACTCAAGTTTTTTACTCAAGTAAAAGTATAAAAGTACTGGTTTCAAAACTACTTAAAGTATAAAAGTAAAAGTAATGTAAGGGGGAAAAAAGTCATTAAGGACAAAAGCCATTGAAAATAAATGCATCTTAGTATAATGAATATATATTAAAGAACCATATATGTGTACTATTGAGCATTAACGTGTGTTTCAGAGAGCAGAAGATATGATGACTAGTTGCCTATAAGTATTGTAATGGTGCAAAAAGTCAAACTTCAGAGGCATGTTATCATTTATCTTAACCTTTATTGGAATGTACATCCAAGTTTAGTTGCAGGAATCTGAGGGAACGGATGTAAGAACAAAACTGGACAAGAACATCTGAAACAACCACAACCAAATTCACTCTATCCGGATGGAGCAATTTAACTGGATAGTTTTTATTTAAAGGCCGAAATGAAATAGAGTAACGAGGCTGTTTTTAAAATGTAAGGAGTAAAAAGTACAGATAATTGCGTGAAAATGTAAGGAGTAAAAGTAAAAAGTCGTCTGAAAAATAATTACTCCAGTGAAGTATAAATAACCAAAATTTCTACTTAAGTAAGGTAACAAAGTATTTGTACTTCGTTACTTGACACCTCTGCTCGTGACCAGCTGAGACACAACACCGTTGTGTCTCAGACCCACTCGAGAGTGGAAATAGCCAGTTATCTCTCCGTCAGTGCAGTGTGAGTTGGTGTGGGCTCTCAACAGAGTAGCTACAACTCTGAGCGCTTCTTAACTCTGTAACCTTTTCACTTTAAAATGTCATTTAGTTTCATCACTACATCATGTATTAATGAGTAACACAGTTAAGATACAAGTGCTGAGCGACAAGTTCCTAAAATGTTGAGTTACTTGTTGCAATTACTTTCTGCTACTCGTGGGAAAAGTTCATCTGTTAACCCGTTGGAACCTGTTGGATGGAGGCGCCGCTTGGCGTTGCATTGGCAGCATTTTCTCATGTTCTCCATCATATATCAGTTACAGGAAGGATTTTCATGGGTTTTAAATTTGTGCCCGTTTTCAGACATCAAGTCAAAACATGTTAATACACGTATAGTCACTTCTTCAAATAGACTTAAACTTTATGTATTTTGTAGTTAAGTGAATTATCACATTATTTTATTTTATTATTGCCTCCCTTTTAAAATGTCCTGCAGTTATTATTGTATATGAGGTGCGTCTATATTCTTATTTTAATACCGCCGTCATGTCTTCTGCATATAAATGTCCTTTTTGATTGATTCTATATATATATTCATATGTGTACTCTTTGTTCGTGCACCGATAATAACTCACATGTCCCTCCCCCATGGAGAAATAAAGTCAGAAGATCAAATCAAATGTGAGAAGCCATGTTGAACAGTGAAGCACAGCAGGCACACAGCTCACGAGAGACTTGGAGAGGGGCTGGGCTTCCTCTTAATTCCCCGTCTAATTACTCGTCCCCGGTTCACCCCGGGTCAAAGACCCTGCAGGTCCCACTCTAATCCGTCTCCTCGGCCCACTTCAAAGGCTCCTGATTACAGGGAGGAGAGGAATGGAGCAAGTGGAAGAGGGAGAGATACAGATGGAGAGATAAAACGTAGGAAGAAGGGAAGGAAGGTGGACTGAGCCAGAAGTGAAACATATCTCGTTTGTCTCTTGAGCTGTCTGGCTCGTGTGGTCGGTTCCGCTGCTGGCGATGGGGACGCTGCCCCGGTCTGCAGCGCTGCAGGGCGTAACGTACACCCAAGCGCATGGACGCAGAGCTCTCTTTCCACCTTTGCATCGTAGCTGACCGATGAGACAAAGCAGACGAACGCAGCATAATAGCAGCACTGTTTCACCGAACATCTGCCTTTGTGAACGTTTTTCCTTCTTCCAGCGAGACCCCATCCACTCTGCCATCGATTACACAGTTTGAGCAGTACATGCAGGCCGGGAGGAGATAAGGCCGAGCCGCTCAGGAACATCGGGGGAGACTGAACCAGCATTTTCCAGAACAACAGACCAAAAAAAACAACGTCCGGCAAGATGTTTCCGTCCACCTGGGGCTTCGATCTGCGATCCAAGATAAACCAATTATTTCCTCATAAGAGGACTTGTGGTGAACTACTCACATATCCATCCTCTGCTCATGTGGCACATCTTGCTTTTTGTTTTCTTTTGCAAAAAAAAAAAACGCAGCAGTCAGCGTTTTCTTCAGGGTCAGGGACAGATATTTTCTGAGTCTTTACACTTTATCTAGTCCCATCACTTCCGAACAGATCCTGAGTGAGTCAGATATACGTCTGCTTTATGGAGGGGTCACGGAGCGGTAATTTTAGTGTTTAAAGGAAAAGTGAGGGAGGAAAATAGATGAGGGGAGCGGGAATGCGTGAGAGGACCGGCTGTCTCCCTCTTTCCCTCTCCGTCTGTTTGTCTTACCCTGCACCGTGGACGAGCATGTGCTGGAGTAAATCTGGCCACTGGCGAGACTCGTCTGTCCACAGCTTTAAATTTAGGCCGGATCAGACGGGATGCCTCAGCCGCTGCCCTGGCGGGCAGCCGGCAAGCATCCACTGGAAGCCGTCGCCGACCGCATCGCTGCGCTCAGTCCTCACCTCTCGCAGAGTTAGACGCGACCACCCAAAATTAGACCTGACCGGCAAGTTCCCGGAAATGAAGAGTCCTATTCAGCATTTTCAGATCTTGTGCAACCGTGTCTCATTTTTAATACTTTACATATACTTGACAGTAGGGCTGGGGATCGATTCAAATGTCAAGAATCGATTCGATTCGGATTCTTAAGATTCAGAATCGATTATCAAGATTTGATTTGATCCGATTCGATTCCGATATTGATTTGGGTTAGTGTTATTAAAACAGTTTTTTGAGCTGTTGCATGAATTATATGACTGTAGTTATGCAAAATATTACTACTAGTATTATATTGAGATTAAACAGCAAGTATTGGCAGACAATGATGCTGTAAGGACCAATCAGCTCCCAGAATGCTGATAGAACTGCTTTCAGAAACATCATGTGGGTCAGAATTACCAAACAGATCCAGGGCAGCAAACAGAGACGGATGAAATCGCTTTTATTTATTTTCCCACATTCCGTTTTTATTTGTTCCATTTTCGGTCTATTTTGGTTTTTAATTTTTGAGCATTTGGTTTTTAGCATTTTTTGCAAATGTAACCCCAAGAAAGTATATAAAGTAATGAAATATAGACAATTTATGCAATTATAACCTAACACTTTAATGTTTTCATACCTTTAAACATATTTAAAGGCAAAAACATGGCACCAGTTATTCTCGTGTCCAACAAAACATTCCTTTTTTGGGGATAAACAAAAAAATAACCAAAAGTTGTAATGTATAAGATGAAAAAAAAAACATAAATAAATAAAACAACCCCCCCCCCCCAAAAAAAAAAAAAAAATAAAAAAAAAATCGATCTTTAGACATATGAATCGATTTTTAGGAATTAATATGAGAATCGATTTAGAATTGGGAAATCGATTTTTTCAACACAGGCCTACAGTACACATACACAAATCAAAATCTTACCGGTTTACCTTTAACCTTAAGCTCTGGACCACCGGAGCTTCCAGTACATATATGTATACAGGTATATGTAGTTCTTCCATTGCTTCCTTACAGTAAGAAAAGAAGAAAAAGCATCTGAAAAGCCCTGTCAGACTACAATGAACAATGTGTTCTCCGTGCGCAGGCGGAGGGGAGGATAATGGCGAGATGCCTTATCAGAGGTTGTGATGTGGAAAGTCTGACCGGCATTCAAATCATGAAATAATGCATAATTGCAGATGGGTTCTTCACATCTACAAGGTGCACGTCTCCTTCCATCAAAGAGCTGGAGAGGATCTGTTGACGAGCTCGCCCACCCCCCCCACCCCTCTCCCTCCCCCGCTTGTTGTCCACACTGAGCTATCTCTTCTGTAATTGCGCCTCATTTTGCAGGAGCGATAAGGGGATGATGAAACGGGGACACCGCCTCTCGTGTAAACAGCTGACTGTTATTTCTGCGTGTGCTATCTTCGCTGTTTTCTCTCGGTGTGTAATAAGTGTCTGTGCGTGTCGGAGAATGGTGGTGGTGGTGGTGGGTGGGGGGATGCAACGGGCCGCAGCAGACAGAAAACAGACAGTATGGAGTCCTTGCAGCTGTTCCTCCACGGCCACAGAGGGGAGCTTTTAATTGAATGTGAACGCACAGGCTTTTATTCTGGCCTTGGGGGGGGGGGGGGGCTATCTACACCTTCACATCTCAACCCCCCCCCCCACCTGTAGCGCACACATCAAGCGACTCTAATTACTAGCCACGGGAAAACAGGGAAAACAACAACAACATCTTACAGCACGCAACAACAACAAGACATTTCCGTGTGTGCTCGGGTCGAGCCGTAACATCCGCCGAGCCTCAGATCACTTTCTGGGAGCGCGAGCAACAAAAAAATGCAGGGGGGAAAAAAAAGAAAGAAGGAGTGCAGCTCAGCTGTGTACTTGCGTAACGAGTGGAGTGGGCCGGCCCACAACGCTAACCGGTGACGGCTTCATCGGCCGGATGGGCAGAGGGGTGAAGTCTTCTCACCCCCCCCAAGCAGCTCGGTGAAGGCTACATGGAAACCGTAGCAACGCGGTCATGTGTCCATACAGGAAATCCCAACGTGTGTGGGATGGACGTATGGTTTTCATTTAAACGCTGCTGTAGGTAACGGAGATAGAACAACGAGCCACGGAGGCCCCCGCAGTCCAAGACAACCACGCTCCCATCGGCGACTTTCATCCCCGGTTCCAACATCATTGCGGGCTTTCCTTAAGTGCTCAGCTGACTTGGATGCACTTGCAGCGAGTTCAAACGCAGAGCAATAACCGGGTTGTGTTTGCCATTTATCCTGAAAGTAGGGTGCTGCTCAACGTCGCGGTGAGGCCAGCTTGTTGTTGTAGCAACACGGACAGACGGGGAATGCAAGCCTCGTGCAACCCGTCCGTGGAAAGCGTGCATGCTCGGCACCCCTGAACAGCCGCCGAGCCCCTGAAACAGAGCACCTTTTCACCGGACGACACTAACTCATGGGCTCGCGGGCTAAACGGCCCCCGGGCCCACGGCAGCGGTGCGAGGGCCAAAGGCATGTAAACACCAGACGACAATGAGCAGACTGACCACACTGCACACTTCTGTCATTCAAAGCCTCTTTACGGCCCTATTCCCACAAGCCGCAGAGCAGCGCTGGAAAACAATATGCTTACTTTGCATCACTCACTTTCTGTCAAGCTGGCCTCACTTGGGCCAAGATGAAGGGATAGGAAGGGTCCAAACCAAAGGAGGAGGGGTGGGGTGGGGGGGGTCCTTTGCATGAACTCAGAGGAATGCTGTCCCGCTCGACAAAGACAAGCCTGTCAGGGCTTTGGGGTTCTTGAGCAAAAAACTCTGCAGTAAAACTCGATGCATCAGTTTTGCACGGAGAGAAAGCTAGCATCCTAAAAGCCTCACAGGGCATTTGTTTGGTCCCATTTCAAATTACATCTGGAGATGTTTAAATGTCATTAAAATATGAGCTGGCTGAATGGGCCGCTCTCGAATTACAGCCCCGAAATGGCTGGAGAAACATGTAATTCTAGAACCAGAGCTGGCACGTACAGCTTCATCAGGCAAACATTTGGATCTGCTGGTGTGAAAGCCGCTCTGGTGGGAGGCCAGATGAAGGCCTCGCCTCCTTGTAAAGTTATGTAGACAAGAGCAGAGGTTGAGGATAAGGAGCAAGAGGGGGAAAAGGGGGGGAAAAAAAAAAAAGAGAGAGAAGGCCCGATGGTGGGTTGGACTCGGGGTTGGGAGCCTTGGTGCTTTGTGAGTGTCTGCGTGCGGCCGTTGCCAAAGAAAACAAGGCCTGACAGACGCTGGGATCTGATTTCAGCGTGGAGGCAAGGCAGGAAACTGGTTTCTCCAGGGGGGTGGGGCGGGAGGGCTTACTTCATGTCCCTGAAGAGAAAAGAGAGAGACTTGGAGAGAAAAGCAGTGTCCTCACCCCCCGTGGAGTGATGCGTTGTGATGTGAAGCCAGCGCTCGTGTACGTAGGTGGTGCGTCCTTGGTCACCGGCTCCGGCCATGCCGGTGCCATGCCAACAACACTTTCACAGCGATTACAGTGCCGGGCTGCAGTCCCCAACGAGGAGGTCAGCTAAGTTCAGAGGGCTGTATCTGCATCTGGATCACAACTCCACCGCTGGAGAGCCAGAGGGACGCTGCTCAGCAACATGTGCAGGGAATTAGCTGTGGATACACAGCGTTCACAGGCTTCATGCAACATTCTGCTCCGCATGTGCACAAAGGTCTTTATCTTATTAGTCACTGGCTTTCTTTTTACGGCTTCCAGGCTGCACACAATGACGGCAACTCCGACTCTGTGGTAACAGCAAGTTGCTGGCACTTCACTGCGGGCCGAGCTCAGCTGCAAGTGTACATTGGTAGGGTAGGGGGGGGTTGTAGATGATGGAAAATAGGGCTTCTGTGTCTCAAAAGGTGTGATTATAGTGAGGTTTCCTCAGACCTGAAGGGACTCCTGTGAGCTGGGGAACGAGAGAAGCCCATGTCAAGAGGCTCATGTCCAACATCAACACAGCACGCAGTCGCATGCTTTTGTTATTTCTGCAGCCCGTTCCATGTAAATGTTCTCACGTCGTCTCGACTCCAGCTGCCAACATCAAGAGCTCCTTTCAGAGATAAAATACAAAAAACACAACAAAATGTTCCCAGCAGGACTTGCTGCCAGACACCTTGATTTGGGAAGTTGAGACGTGCAACTTCTGGAAAAACCTTGTTGTCCAAAAAAAAAAAAAAGCCTAATTCCTCAAATGTTAAATGGATCAAACTAGTCAATCACCTAAACCCCCATGAATCACATCAACGTGTGGCGTTTAACCGCGTCAAGGCGGAACGACGTGATCAAAGAAGAGAGAAAAGAAAACAAACTCCTGCAGACTTGACCAACATCATTAAAAGATGAATAGAGGGTGGTTGTTTCCCACACCCATTTTAATTAAAAAGCAAAGGCAGCACTTTAAATGTTCAACATTTAAAGTGCATTTTTATTCGTTTACATGCATCCTGTCGTTCTGAGGCCGAAAAACCTGAGAACAAATGAGAAAAAGTTTAATAAAAAAGCTCAAACTATGTGAAAATGTCCCGATTGGCTTGGGAGATAGACAGAAAAATGGCAGCGGAAGAAAACATCTACATGCATCTATGAGCTGCGCCGCATTTCATGTTCACGTCAGAGCGGCGCTCGTCATCTTATCTCACCGCGTTTCTTTGATTCTGTGACGTGAAGTTAATGGAAATCTCCTCGCCATCCAACCAGATAATTCATTTTAGCGAGACTCTGAGTCTTTGTTTCTACCGTGGCTCGACCTCCGACCAATCACAAGTAGGGCTGGGGATCGATTCAAATGTCAAGAATCGATTCGATTCCGATTCTTAAGATTCAGAATCGATTATCAAGATTTGATTCGATCCGATTCGATTCCGATATTGATTTGGGTTAGTGTTATTAAAACTGTTTTTTGAGCTGTTGCATGAATTATATGACTGTAGTTATGCAACATATTAATACTAGTATTATATTGAGATTAAACAGCAAGTATTGCAGCTAATGATGCTTTAAGGACCAATCAGCTCCCAGAATGCTGATAGAACTGCTCTCAGAAACATCATGTGGGTCAGAATTACCAAACAGATCCAGGGAGGAAACAGAGACGGATGAAATCGCCATCGGTTTTATTTTTTCCCACATTCCGTTTTTATTTGTTCCATTTTCGGTCTATTTTGGTTTTTAATTTTTGAGCATTTGGTTTTTAGCATTTTTTGCAAATGTAACCCCAAGACAGTATATAAAGTAATGAAATATAGACAATTTATGCAATTATAACCTAACACTTTAATGTTTTCATACCTTTAAACATATTTAAAGGCAAAAACATGGCACCAGTTATTCTCGTGTCCAACAAAACATTACTTTTTTGGGGATAAACAAAAAAATAACCAAAAGTTGTAATGTAATGATGAAAAAAAAAACATAAATAAATTAAAAAAAAGAAAAAAAAAAAAAAAATCGATCTTTAGACATATGAATCGATTTTTAAGAATTAATATGAGAATCGATTTAGAATTGGGAAATCGATTTTTTCAACACAGGCCTAATCACAAGACCCCTAAACCAATCAAAGACGATCAACAACTGCAGTCTTTATTTTCTTTCACTCAACAAACAACTGAGCAACTGGCGATTTTCCTGCAACTATGTGGTCCAGAGTCCTCGAACGGACACACGAAGCGACGGCCTCTTGACTCGGGTTCCGGTGGGCCCTGGAGGGCTCGGAGAGCAAAAACAAACAGGGAGGTCCAGCCAGCAAACACCGGCAGAGCCGTGCTACTCTCCAGCTGAAGCCTCCGCAGGCCTCCCCCCCAGCCCCGTCCTGCAAACCCGGGTCTGCAGGACCCGCTCTGGGTTGGACAACACAAATACAGGGGGACCGGCACCAGATGTGACCAATTGAGCTGTGGAGTAAAAAAAAAGAAAGCGGGGTCTGCTGTGGGCCGCTGCACAGCTGTGGAGGCAGCTGTGCTCGACTGTCAGGCCAGTTGCTCGCTCAGAGAGAGCGAGCGGGTTACGGAGGAGGGAGGAGGGGGGACGGGAAAGAGGGAGAGGGAACAAGATAAAACAGCAGTGGCATTCAGCAATCATCTTCTAGATCAAAGCACTGACAACTCAGACAGATTCATCTTCCTCATTCTTGTCACTTTAAACCCAACAAAGACTTTTGGCATCGCGCTTCTTCCATGTTTTGTTCTTTCTTTCCCTCTCCCCGTCTCCCTCTCTACCAGAGCGTCTTTGTGCCTGCTCAACACATTAGCCTGATATCCTGTTCTGACAGCAGGTTTAGCACAAATCCAGCCATCATGAAGAGTTATGCCATCGCAGCGAGATGTGGATTTGGGAGATCTAATACAAATCAAACCTAGTGGGACCGGGGAGAGGTGGAGGGTCGGGGGGGGGGGTAATGGCTCCTGTACAGGAGCAACAGCAACCCACTCACAAACCTGGAATAGCTGCAGAAACACAGGCATTGTGTTCAAGACTATTTGATCTTAATCTGATTAAAGGTTGAGGAAACATTTGTGGATAACGTGCATGCGGGCATGCACGTTGACCAAAGGGCAGCCTAATTATTACATAACAGGGGAAGATACGCTCTTAAAGAGAGTTTGCAATAGTGGACATCGACAGTCAGATCTTATTAACAGCTCATTTGGAAAAAAAAAAGAGAGAAAAAAAATCCAACAGCAGCTTTTTTTTCAGTGGTGCTCAAGTCTCTGACTTTATAGGTGGAAAATACTGGACGGCCTTCTTGCTTCTCCTGCCTTGTTTATTTTCCTGGTGCCTCCATCCGTCAGTCCCCCCGCTCCCTCCCCGGCCACGGCGCTCAGCCATCTTAGAAGCAATCTGACCAAATTAAGACGCAGCAGCCGACCGACCGACGCAGCAGCATGGAGCCAGAGCTCTCACATCAAGTCACGTGACGCCGCCAGACCCAGAGACTCACCGCCATTTCTGTTTTTCCTCTAATGTAGGTCAACCGTCGATACCGAGCGGACCTAAACGGATGAGTCTGCAATCTTTTATGGGAGTTTGTACAGACACTTCTCAGCGTGATGTTTTTTCAGACGGTTAGAAAAATAAAACGTCTCCAAACCAATTAGACAGATCGTGATGGTGGTTTGTCTAAAAGGAGTCCGTAGCAGCATCGTTAGAAAGCAGCGTCCTCCCTGAGTAAACACTCGGTTTTGTTTGATCGTCTTTATCTTCGGACGACAGAAATAGCAGCGACAGCAAAACAAATGTCTTCTTGTTAAAGCAAATAAAACGAGAGAGATCAGTGACGTATCAGCGGCTTCTGGAAACCATGAATAGTGACAAACTTTCTAAATCTAATCAATTCCAGTGATGAGAGCGCCGTGATGCTTCACTCAGTTGATCAGCTGCATTCCTCATCGTCCTGCCACTTTTATTTTTTTAGTTTATTCGGGAGAAAAGTCCTCAAAGATAAGCGCTGCAGTTTTTCCTCAAGCCTTTTTTTGTTCCCTCGGATCCCCCCTGATCCCACTCCGACGGCTCCCGCCTGCTTCCCCATCATATCATCATAATTCAGGGTTAGGGCCAACTCAAAGCTGCGCAGACAAATCAGATTCTTGACTGAGGTATGGTTTTTTTTCTCAAAATCTTCTCCCAAAGGAGCTGACGCAGCTTCAGACCAATCACACAACAGGCGCTCTGTTGTGCGCTTGGCGAGCCTCTGGCCGCCGCTGGGCCTCACTCCATGAATGTGGACCTTTAAGACTGAACCACACACTCACACACACACACACACTCACACACATACACACACACAGGCAGAGATGGATGTAGCCAGAGAGCGTGCACATACAAAACACCACGATTTTTCATAATCACAATTCCGAGCCACACGGGAGACGTTTGGATGTGAGCGACACGCGTAGAGCCCGGCTGCGGCGGGGGAAACTCTGGAGGTGAAACGCTACGCTACAGTGGCCTCCAATGATTCAAACGACCCACTTCAGGATAAACACCCACCTGGGCGGAGAACCTGGGTGGAGGAGAAGTTTCACGTGTCTGCGATGGAGGGAACAGCACGGCGAGTGTTTTAAAGACCCAAACTGCACAGAACACCTCCTACTTGCTTCCCGTGCAAACAGAGTCCGAACATCTGACACATTAGTAATGAAATATTCACTATTATCCATTCATAAACTTAATGTTTTTCCCTCATGCTTGTTTGTGCATAAGTCTATCAATAGAAAACAAGATCTTCCTGTCACTTTCCAGCAGTTTTTTACTTTTTCATCTGATTTTAATTCATATCCAACGAGACACAATCTTCATTTACTGTACCCTTCTGTCGAACATCTGGTCATCAATTTCATATTACATTTAGACGTCCAAAACTCTGGAATAACTTGAATGTGTCGCTGAAGTCAGCATTATCTTTTACCTCCTTCAGAAAGTTATTAAAAAAACACCTTTTTCTGTCTTAACCTTCAATGTCTTTAACTTTAATGTAATCCAGACCTTGTATCCATGTTCTCTTTTACATTTATATTTATAATTTTTTTAATTTGTTGTAAATTATCTTTGTTATCACAGTTGTTGATGGGAGTGGAACTCTTCAGTTTCGTTCCCTCCATGCGCTGTTTAAAAAAAATTGTGCTAAATAAATAAATCAATCAAATGAAAGTAAAGACCATTTACTAGCAACCACACTGCTGCTAGGTATATACTCCGAGTTTCGAGGGTACGTCCACGTGGAGACGTGTGCAGGCTCGAGGTGATGCTGCACGGCTGCATGCTCATCAGTGCTATTAGTTTCCAACGCCGCTGATTGCTTTGACACTTCGTGCCGCCCAAGCGTGGCAACGAGGCAGATCACTCTCTCACACGCCAAGTTAAAGGCTGATACATAGCTCCTCTTTCTGGGCCAAGTATCAGTGCCAGGCTCGCAGCGTGTGAACCAGCCACCGACGAGTCATTTCACAATCCAGAAGAGATAAGCGTGGTCTGGAGATGACTAAACACACCCAGGGACCGACGGAGCGCCCTGCAGGAACATGCCGGGATCATTAAGATGATCCGCGTCCACGGCAACCGCGGGGGCACCTGTTGTCGGGTGGATATGAATTGTGAGCTTTTAAGAACAGATACACCCAGGCGCCGCAGCGGTGGGACACACACGTTACACTCGAGGAAAAAAATCAGACAAGCTAAAAAGTTGACGGTAAACCGAAACAGTCTTCAGCTTCAGGTAGCAAGTAGTTGTTGCTACAGCCTGGCTTGGTCTGTAGTGTTGAGCTGCCAACGTAAATTATGCACCATATGCCGCTACTTTTCATCCAAACACACATGAACGTGATTTAAACGACCAACCTTAATGAAGTAAACCCAGTTAAACACTCAGAGCTCAGTTCAGGCCTAAATGAAGCGGACATTCCCAACACTCGACTCAACTAATCAATATCATGCTATCAACAATGAGTCGATTGACAACGTCCGATGTGAAGGCCAAGAATCCTGCAGAGAAGTTTCAGCTGCATGAGGCGTTCAGCCTTGTTGAAACCTTGTTTGATCCTCGTTTCCGAGCTGAAGTCCTTCTCTCATCAGCCGATTCATCATCATGAGCGAGCAAGAACCCCACGCTGAACCCCCGTACGCTGCCAACCCAAACACAAGGCGGGAAAAAAGCAGCCAGGCGCAAAGAGGATTCATATTGGACAGAAAAACCCGCAAATGAGTATCAACGCTGCTCTGTTGCTCAAACCAGAACAATCTAAAGTGACCACCAACACAACATCAACATCATCCAGCCCCCATCTGAGGCGTTTTTGGGTTGCAGGTCTGAAAACAGTGAATCTGAACTGCAGCGTTTTGTTATTCAGTCTCCATATTTTTATTTTCACCTATGAAAACCTGGAACCCTTTGACAACATCCAATCATGCTTCACCCGATGTGCTTTGGACATCGGTACTCTTTTGCTCTTGTCTCTTGCTTTGCCAATAATGGCAAGTTCTCACTAGTATTTATATAGTTTACTGGACTTAATGGGGACATATTATGGTTTTCTGTCAATATATATACCTAAGTCTGAAAAGGGCTAGTTCAGTAATGGCCCTTTTCCACTAGTACCTACTCAGCTCGCTTCTACCCGCCACGCCCCCGTCTTGCGCTTCTCCACTACGGGCCGAGGCGGGTGGAGCCGTGCCAAGCAGATACTTTTTCTGTAACTATTCTGCAGAGGTTCTGAGCGTGCTGAGGCGGCACTATATCTGACATCATCACCCTCCACGCCACCAATTGGTCGGGGTGCGCGGCCGTCAGACGTTTGAATCAGGAAGCGGGAGTCAGCGCGAGAGCGACCCGCGGCTCGCAGCGATTTTATTATACAGCGCAAACGTCTGTTTGGTGATCCAACTCTGAGGTGCAGATGTTCATAAACCTGGGGGCTGACGAGAGAATTAAAAAAGGGATGTAGACGGCGATAAGGAACGATCAGATCCACAGGCGCTGTTTTTTTCTCAGCCGCTCGCGGCTCCAGCTGATTTCTCATCTGCACCGACACAAACAAAGGGGTTGCGCAATCGAGTACGTCACAGCAGCTTCACCCCAACCTACCCACTTCTCACCTGGCAGTGGAAAGACAAACAAGGACAAAACGGGTGGAGCCGGGATGAGGCGTGATGAGCCGTCCCGAGGCGAGTCGGGCTGAGTAGGTACTAGTGGAAAAGCGCCATTAGTTCACATTCACACGGCCCAGTCTTCCTCATCAGCCGCACCCACGTTCTCATCATGCTTATTTCCTGCGTCTTGGATGTGGGCTGCATAAAGCTATGAGACAGTCCTCCAAAGAGGCAGCCTGGTCTGAAGGTGTAGGTGGAGCTACGAACAGAGCTGAGAGGACATGGCTGAATCGCTGAGATGTTTCAACCCAAGCAAGTTCAATAACACTTCCAACAGCTGTATCAGCCACTTAGAAGTGCGTACTTTGTCTCCTTGGAGAGGGAGAAACGAGACCCAAATGCTCAGCTAGTACTTCTGTCAAATGTTTCATATCCTGACGAGGAAATCTAACTTCTTGGTATTTTCTTTTACTTTTTCCCCAGACATAGAAAAAAGTACAAAAAGTTCATTTAAAAAACACGGGCATCTAAAACAGATCATGTGAGTTATTCAGGTCTACAAGTAGAGGAGAAATTACCAAAAATAGTAAGCAATCAGCGCCTATTATCCCTCACCTAATAGTTACCAAGGTTGTGTGTGTGAGCTCAGTCTAGTGCGTGTACTTGTGTGTGTGTTCCCCACACAGGTACTTAATGCACTCTTGTTCAGTAGTGCATGCTGCAAGAGTTAATAGGCATCATTTGTGTTCATTTGTTTGCAAAGAAGGACACCATACACTGATCTCAAAGGGCCACACCCCTATGGGGAAGGGGTTGGAGTCGAGTTTGGTGTCTATCTTTTTGGTTTGGTCTCCACTAGGGCTGTTCGATTAATCGATTTTAAATCGTAATCGCGATTATGTAATTAGAACGATGTTAAAACGTGAAACTCGTAAAATCGATTTTCACTTTTTTTTTTTTTTACCTTGTCAGCACACATATTAATGATTGATACCATATTAATGATTGATGGAAATACCTCTCAATACCTGCGATAAGTGCCCCATGGGAGAGGCTCTTTAGTGTAGGAGGGGGCGTTGTAACATGCCACCGGGCATCCCTCAAGCCAGATGCGGTAGACCGGCTCGTGTTCCTTGCAAAAAACTTGCAAATGTGAATAGCAAATGTAATGAGTGACATTACACACCTCTACCTCCTTCATGGGTTGCATTATTATTTAGCATGCAAAGACCCAGTTTAGTTTAATTAGAAAATGTCTTGTTTTATTTAATTGGAAATATAACTTACTGTATGTTTGCAAGTGATGATTTGCAGATTTTTTTTTTCAGAGATAAAACTTTATATTTTATTATATTTTTTAAAACTTTTTTTCAACTTATTTTACAGAGTTTTGCACTTTATTCATTCATTTTTGGTTTAATAAGAGCAAAGTTTGCACTTAAAGCCCAATGGGGCAAATGTTCAATAAAAAAACAGCATATTTGAAATCATTTCTTTGCCTTTTGTCAATTCACAAAATAATCGTAATCGTAATCGAAAATCGGATTTTGAAGGAAAAAAATCGAGATTTTATTTTTGGGCAAAATCGAACAGCCCTAGTCTCCACCCCCTGAGCTGTGATAGACTACGGGAAAGTGAGTTAACACACGATACGCATCTCTTACAATAAAGTGTTCACAAACAAACAGGATTTCCAGGACATTCAAACACGAGTCATTTGAAATAGTGCTGAAGTTTTGTTAGTAGAGCATAATTTGAAGGGGCACTTTGAAAAGCACTTAAAGGAATTTAGGTCATTACTACAGCCAGTGGACATCACTCTCCATGATCAGACTGATGATGTCCTCCTCCAACGACGTGGCCACCCAGGGAAGGCAGAGATCCACCTCCTCCTCTCTGCTCCACAGATGTACGCACAAGCACATCATCTGCTTCTCCACTCAGACCTGAGTCAGACCACGGGGGATGAGCTCAGCTCCAGCTGGATGCTGAGACGAGCTTTAACTCGCGCAGCGCAGATCTGCACCGCCAACTTTAACATGGCCGCCTACAGCAGAACCGCTCTAAATCAGCAGCAGTCCTCAGAGGCTGCAATATTTCATTTACACATTTATCCTAGCCAGGCTGGCTGACAGTGGAAACGGGGACTCCATATGTAGCCCGCTAATGACATTAGAAGGGCTGGCCTGTAGCTCCGTATTAAGCTGATTTATGGTCTCCATCAGGGAATGGGCAGATTTTTGGTCCAGACCTAAATCCTGAACCGAGCTTGGAGGAGTTAATTAAGAGAGCAATGAGTAGTCTGTGGGGAGTGTGGTTTTCTGTAGGTCCACCACCACTTGGTGCCTCATGCACTAAACCTCTCTGAGGTATGATTGGTAGCCGGCTGCAGCCAAAATGTGAAAATGTACTGAAACTCTGAATGCTTGACTTTGGACCTCACGCTCAGTCACCTCCAATTCAGATGAGCAGGAGATGGTGAATAAGCCATCTGGGTTGCTCTGCAAAGAGTTCAGGGCTGCAAGCAGCAGGCCTCGGCCTACTTCAGTTAAAGGGGAGACATTATCAATGATTTTCTCAACCAATTATCTCTTTATAATTTTACTGTATTTGTGTGAGAGCATCTCTGCTTTTTGCAGATGATGTTGTCCTGTTGGTTTCATCAAACATGTGCTGGGGCGGTTTGAAGCCGAGTGCGAAGGGGCGGGATTAGAATCAGCACCTCCAAAACAGAGGCTATGGTTCTCCACCGTGAAAAGGTGGCGTGCCCTCAGCAGGTGGGTGGAAAAGTCCTGCATTGGGTGGAGTAGTTCAAATATCTCGGGGTCTTGTTCACGAGTGAGGGAAAGATGGAGGATAAGATTGACAGATGGATTGTTGCAGCGTCCGCAGCTATGCGAACGGTGTACTGGACCGTCGTGGTGAAGAAGGAGCTGAGTCAAAAGGCGAAGCTCTCGATTTACCGGTCAATCTACGCACCTACCCTCACCTATGGTCATGAACTTTGGGCAATGACCGCGTATACAAGCGGCCGAGATGGGTTTCCTCCGCAGGGTGGCTGAGGTATCAGCTGAGGTGGCTTGGGCATCCATATCAGATGCCTCCTGGACGCCTCCCTAGGGAGGTGTTCCAGGCATGTCCCACCGGGAGGAGACCCCGGGGAAGACCCAGGACACGCTGGAGAGACTATGTCCTACGACTGGCCTGGGAACGCCTCGGACTCACCTCAGAAGAGCTGGAGGAAGTTTCTGGGGTGAAGGAAGTCTGGGCATCTCTGCTAAGACTGCTGCCCCCATGACCGAGTAAGGGATGAGTGGAAGAAAATGGATGGATGGATGGATGGATGGATGGATGGATGGATGGATGGATGGATGGATGGATGGATGGATGGATGGATGGATGGATGGATGGATGGATGGATGGATGGATGGATGGATGGATGGATGGATGGATGGATGGATGGATGGATGGATGGATGGATGGATGGATGGATGGATGGATGGATGGATGGATGGATGGATGGATGGATGGATGGATGGGAGCAGAACAGAACCCTGTCCCGGAGATCAGGCTAACCTGAGGCTACGGTCACAATGAAGCTCCATCCTCATATCTGATTTTTTTTGAATGGCACAAATCCAATTTGCAAATCCAGGCCGCATTCACATGTTGTCCTAAATCGGATGCACGTCAGGTCTGTGTCGAGGTGGCTGCGGTCAGAACGGTCATGTCGCGTTTCTTCTGACTTTGATGTCACAGACGTTACGATTCTGCACCTGTGGAAGCGGAACACCACGCATAACGTGCCGTCGTGTTTTCCTCTGTGAGCCAGGCACCATTTACGCTCGAGTGTGATGAAGATCGCATCGAAATGATAATGTGAACGAACACGCAAAAAGAAAAGATTGTATTTTGGGGGGAAAAAAAAAAAAATCTGATTTGAGCATGAAATTCTGCAGTCTTCTCCGAAGATGGAGGCGGAGCAGAACTGAGTATCTGACTGCGCCCCCTAAAACCAGAAACTATGAACAGAAACATAGAGATTTGATAAGGTATCAGTGCAACTGTATCACTGAGATACTTTGACCAAAGTATGTCACAGACATTTCAGAAAGTCCTCAGGAAACTGGTTAAAGCTAAGTATGTCTATTTGAAGACAAATCAAACTGTGGGTTACTGTACCTTCTGACAATATCAATGAAGAAGATATCTTTTCTTTCATAGATACAATATCAAATAATAAATGCCTTTTTTTAAATTGAATTCCACTTTTTCAAATTTTTTCAATTCCTTGACTGTGGGGAGAGTGGGGAGCCGTGTCCTGCACCCTCCAAAAATATCCAATCAATAAAAACATAGATGTTCGTACAGTCGTGCACGTCCGTGGGGGAGGTATTTCTGGAAGCCCGAACCCGGGTCTGTACCCCCCCCAACCAGGCAGCATGTGCAGGGAATTTGCAAACAGTTGATGTTGATTAGCTGGGTTATGACACTCTGCAACCTTGACTGCACTTTAGCACATGCACGCACGTTCTCCAATTAGGCTGGCTATAAGTCTGGCTTTACGGGACTGCGAGAGCGGCCTGTGAAACGTCCGCAGGGCTTTACTCAGACAATCACTCACACACTGACACACATGCAGGCACGCAGAATCCCTACATGGATGAACTCATCCTATGCTCTTTGTCTGGTGGAGAAGCCAGTCTACCGAATCACTAGACGTTACTAAAACCTCTGCAACTGTGCAAACTACCGGCGATGTGAAGGGCTTAATGAATGCAAAGCGTTGTGTTTTTATTACAAGTTTCACAGCTCTCGTCTTAACCGCTCTTATACTCTGTGGATGAAATATGAGCATATAACAGCAGAACTGTTCTTTAGAGCATGCACTCTGTTGCCCGGAGGGTGAAGTAATATAATCTGCATTTGGAGTAGCCGTGTGAAACAACGAGGACACAAGGCTAAGCCCAACCCGAGACCACCGCTTTATTCACTACAGTTTCATGTGGATGGTGGTAATGATGCTCCGATGTCTTGGAGAGGGCTTTTTTAGGTTTATCAACAGTCCATAACACAAGCTGCTGACTCAGTCGTGACAAAGGCAGCTTCTTTCTACGTCATGGGACTGTAAATTGTTAGTCATAATTTTAGACTTCCTTTTAGGCCTGTGTTGAAAAGATCGGTTCTCCGATTTTAAATCGATTCTCATATTAATTCCTAAAAATCAATTCATATGTCTAAAGATCAATTTAAAAAAAAAAAATTACAACACACTACATTACTACATTACAACTTTTGGTACTTTTTTGTTTATGCCCAAAAAAGGAATATTTTGTTGGACACGAGAATAACTGGTGCCATGTTTTTGCCTTTAAATATGTTTAAAGGTATGAAAACATTAAAGTTTCAGTTATAATTGCATAGATTGTCTATATTTCTTTGCTTTATATACTGTCTTGGGGTTCCAGTTGCATAAATGTTAAAAACCAAATTCTCATAAATGGGGAAAAAATAAAAGCAATTTCATCCGTCTCTGTTTCCTCCCTGGATCTGTTTGGTAATTCTGACCCACACGATGTTTCTGAAAGCAGTTCTATCAGCATTCTGGGAGCTGATTGGTCCTTACAGCATCATTTGCTGCCAATACTTGCTGTTGAATCTCAATATAATACTAGTAGTAATATGTTGTATAACTACAGTCATATAATTCATGCAACAGCTGAAAAAACAGTTTTATTAACAGTAACCCAAATCAATATCGGATCGAATCAAAGCGTGATAATAGATTCTGAATCTTAAGAATCGGAATCGAATCTTGATATTTGAATCGATCCCAAGCCCTACTTCCTTTTAATGATTGTTGCAGCCGAAAACAAATGTCCTAATCCAGCGTCTGTATGCGGTATCCGATTGTCCATACACTTAAATACCTTGATACTTTTAATCAAAGCAGTATCGGCGAGTGTTTCCGATTACGGCGTTGGAGCAACTCCATCCCGGAGTGACAAAAGCTGTCGCGTTGCATACTGTTTTATACATGAGAGGAAAAGCTCAAAGCCAGAGGGAACTCAGTTTTTCCAACGCTGTGTTTTGGGCGGTTCCTGGGAAGCACAAGCTTCTTCTCCCAGACACCGGGGACATCATGTGTCTGTTCTGATCCGTCTGAGCGGTGATAAGAGGTCATCACGAGCCACATTCAGGAGACGTCCAAGACGCTGCGTTTCTGAGTTGACAGTCAGAAGATCTTGATGGGGAATAATAGTCACAGTGATTCCCGTTTGTACGGTAAAGCTTAATGCAGACTTGGGTCTGGAGCCAAAGCTCAGCCAAGAACAACCTCGGCGAAGAAGAAACGCCCACAGAATGTCTAAAGCTCAGACTGGCACGAGTAGAAATGAACACGCTAGAACACACAGACATAAACCACACACTTCATATCAAACGGTACCAAACTGGGTCCAGAGAACAACACCGAGCCAGCCCTCCAAGCTTCCTGAGCTCACCAACAGTTCCTTGAGTGCACGTGGCGATGTGTGCACGCTCCTGTGTCAGATACCCCCCTCTCTCGTCCCACCACTCTCTCTCGCTTCTAAACATGCTTTGATGGAGAGATAAGTTGAAGGTCACTCTGTGCGAACAGAGGCTCTGCTCAGGAATGTGTGGAATGACACTCTCTTGTTCTGCAGACAAAAAGCATATCAGAGGCTTCTACGGTGTCGTATCGGTGCGTAGCATTGCGGGTTCAACCTGAGCATCGGGTCTGGAGAGCATGGAGGGTGACACGTACCGTCAGCACCTTTGTAAGGACCACGGTTTTCCATGATGATGCTGTCTAATTATGTTTTACTATGAGAACGATTCAAAGTCTAAATTTCATGGTGATTTTCTCAACCTTCGGTCCAACATGTGAGTAACGCTCAAACTGTCTCTTGTGTGCAGCTGTTCACAAACAAAAGCCTTCATTATGGTGCTAAGGCTTTTAAAAACATTAAAACTCAAACCAGTAAATAAAATTGGAGACAAAGTGCCTTGTAAAAACGTAAAAAAATCCTTTAGTTCAGCGCCAAGTTCTTCACTTCCAGACATGTAAATTCCAGATCGTGATATCACATGAACTTATCAAGATTAACTGACATCAAGCTCATGAAATATGAGCAGCTTATCTGGTTTGAAAGCTGGTGTTTGGATAACCAACAGAACATGATTTTCTTCTTGTTTTGCTTGCCCCCCCCCCCCAACCCCCCGCTGCCCCCAAATCATCCGTTAGCCCCACGCTCATTTCTCACAACTATAAAGAGATCCAGCTGATACATCATGGACGTGGACGCAGCAATAACTAAGGTCTCTCCTGGCGACGCGAGTCTCGCTCTGCTCACACGCATTAATAACGCTTTGTGACATGTGAGCCTCTCGGCTGCGCCTTTCCTGAGCCTCGGAGACCGGACGAGTCGGAAAATGAATATGGCTGCAGATCTGTTATGTGAGAACTTTGCCAAGTTCACTGCGGATTTTGTAAGATCCAATAACCACCAAAATGCAGACGTATTTTTTACACATAAATAAGCTTTATTATGATGGAAATAGAGTGTGGATGGCTTCAAGCCGTAGATATGAAACATCAGATTATCCGAGCACAAAAAGTAAGGAAATTAGTGTTTGGTAGATTATTTCTTGGTATTTCTTAACCATGCTTCTTGCCAATACATGGTAAACCGTTGGAAAGCCTGTTTATTCCCCTTTTAAATGGCGCCAGATTGGTCAGGAACATGCATTTGTGAGAGGAGCAGCAGAGCCGAGGATGTGGGTTGGACCCATGAAACATTTGCTAACTCTTCTCTGCCTTGAAGCATCGTTGCAACAAAGAAATGATCTACCAAACACTAATTTCCTTACTTTTTGTGCTAAGTTTATAAAGTTTCCGTTATTAGGGATGAGACACTTTTCTTCTGAAGAGTCAAGTGAGATTTATAATGAGAGGGGTTGACTTTAATGATTTTTTAATATTCTCCAGTACGCCTTGAAGGAAAGCCTGGAGGATTTTTAGCAATCTTGCCCTTTGTAGTCTGTTCATCCTACTGAATACAAGAAGCATGAACATTAAATGGACTATAACTTGATGAACACTAAGGAATAACATTTTTTCAGTCAGAATCTAACAGCATCAGTCTCATCTTGGTCAGACTAATCTGCAGACGTGCAGTGTTGGTGGGAGTCAGTGGCGTTAACCGACGTGACAGATGGCATGCATCATGTCTTCACACGCACAAACCTAATCAGAAATAATCTGCAGCTGTCGATCTTGAGAACATCTGTAAGAGCCTTCTCTGCTCACCGCTGCCAACATGACGAGGTTACAGAACACCGGTGGCGTGTGTGTGTTTTTGTGCTCACATGTACTGGAACAGTGCAGCCAGCCTCCATTTCAAAGCCCTCAATGCGCCTCGAGCAAAAGCCGCCGGGCTTCCAAAAGGTACGCCGCAACGTCTCAAGCAAGTCAGAGCAGGCATTTACAAAGCTATGCTCCTCCAATCAGTCGGACAGTGACCCTCTCAGAGTCTACAGATTCATCTCAGGAGGATCTCGGCGAGAAGCCTTGGCCGTTGCAAGCCAGCATTGCTCTTCAAATCCCCCTAACGGAAAGGTTTGGTGCTCCGAGGATCGTCTACGTCTGTCTGTATGGCATTTTTCAAAAAAGCTGCAGCTCTAACATGACAAACATGGGAGAGATCTGACACGAAGCAGAAAACCACCGCCAGCAGGCTTCAACGCAGACGAGACGAGAATACAGTATTCTTCACTTTCAGTACAAACATGGAGAACATCTTTAAAGAGCTTACGTTTCCATTACTAATCTGATGACCTCACTGTTGGCTCTCCTTGTTAAGTGGATGCCCATGTGACCTGGTGGGAGCCCCTTTTTCTTGGTTACATTACTTGATATCAGACAGGGACAGATGTGCCGAAGCCTACACCCCCACCCCAGCAGTGTCTTTTACAAAAACCAATGCCAATGCTTAAGCTCAGTCCCGGGAAAGATGTCTGTCCACACTGCACCACCACACACTCCTATCACATGGCCGTCCACGGCCACTGGACATGAGGACCTGTGAGGAACGACGTCATGGGTGCTTCCTGGTGTCACCCAGAACTAGGATTCGATGGATTCGCCTGATAACATCTCTATTCTGAACCCTGACAGCGTTCAGTGTGGTCACATGTGGCTGCCAGTCCATTCCTCCATCACTGTGGTTGTCCTTTGTCTGACTGTCTTTTACAGCTCTTGGACCACACATTCAGCAGGAAGTAGGAAACATCAAGGGTGAAAGTGAGCACGGGATGAAACCGGATGTTGCTTAGATAAGTGGAACTTGGATGGATCGGACCCCGAGAGCAAAAGCAGAAGAGGCCCCCAGGCACGGCAGCTTCTGAACAAATCAGCAGGAATGGGGAGAGGTTTAATTCCACTCCCTTCTTTGTCTCTTTCATATTTCCTTTCGTCAATATGGTTCTGTAGCCCTTTTCCAGATGGGAATCTGAGCAGGAATGTTTTCTCAAGCTTTGGCCACAGTGATCAGACATACACCATCCTCTCTTTGTGCTTTCCTGTTCAACACTATACAAAGCTCCTTTCAATGCCGTCTTTGTGGAGACTTGACGAGCGGCTGATGTCACACTTGCTAATCAGTGTACGACTTTTTCGCATTGAACACAATCTTTCACAGCGGAAATGTCGCACCTCAAAAAGCCTGTTCCCGTTCTTCCTGACAAACAGCCGCCGTCTCGAAGACGGCACCCTGCAGCCCGCAGGAGTTGCGAGTTCTCACTGTACAACTTTCTCTACACCCACTTCAATAATGTTTGAACATTTTAACAAAAGGGGGGGAATCGTAGCAAGTCAGCACTTGGCAAGCTTCTGTGGAAGAAAAAGAAAAACTGAGAAGAGTTTGGGGAAAGTGTTTATATTCCTTATGCACAAAAGGATGCAGCACTGCTCCGTCTTTTCAGCAGCTCAGTACCATCATCTGGAGATGGGGAGAAATTCCCGTCATTCACTGCTGTTATGCTTTCTTAATCAACAAATACAAGCCTGAAGCATACACACATGCTTCTTGTGGTTTTATACAACCAAGCGTCTAAATGATGCATTCCTATGTTGAGGTTAGGACGAATCCACGTGTATTAGGCTCGACATGCAAAGACTTGCATCATCGTGTGGAATCACAGGAAAAATAAAATTCCAAGGCTGAAATTCTGGGTAAAGAAAACTGATTTGACTGAATATTAACACGGTGTAACTGATGAACGGCAGCTTCCTCGCTGGTCACTTTCACCTGACGTCCCTCGCTCCTCGGTGTGGGCCCTGGGCTTCTCTTCTGCTGAACGATTGTTTACCGTTGGCAGATTAAGCTCTGGCATGAGCAGCACAACAGCGGGATATGTTTTAGGGGGCCTACGGAGCTTTGTTGAGCGAACAGGCTAATTGAGTAAAGTGGATCATGTGTTGGTGGGTGAGCGCTCCTTCCTGTGGTTCCAGCTGGATGGTTCGTCTTCTTGTGGGGATGCAGTTTCACTTTGAATGCCGGCTTTTGTTCCTCGCTAAACGTGTAACAGCGAGACAAGCAGATCCATCAGTAGTGAAAGCCTGTGGAGCTGCTTCCTTGGGAGACGCCACAACGAGGCAGGGAGGGTGACACCAGCTGGGTGACATAGGATGAACTTAACCATAATAATAGATGTGTGGTGTAAATGTTATACAGGAAAAAGGGGAGCATCTCTTTTAAAATGAACCCAAGTAAACCTTTTTTATTTGTTTCTGTGTAAGTAAATCCAACCTGAGCGCTGCGGCCTTAACCCACAGAATCCTGGAGACACAACACCCCCCAGAAGGAGTTGGGGTTGAGCTACTAACTATTAACCTCCAGCTGCTACGAACACAGCTGTGAAGATGCGGTTGAAAAAAAAAAAAATCAGCCTCTGCACGCAACGAAAACACGCCACAGACGTTTGATTAGAACCTCACAAGATTGTGAGAAGTTGTGAAAAAGGCTAAAATATGTGTCGTGTAATATCCACCTGCAAACACATCACATTAGGAGACGCCGGCGAGAAGTGAAGCATCAAACGACAGAGCTGCATCACTTCTTCAGAGAGCCATGCTTGATTAATCAGAGGTTCAGTATGTGTGTTGGGGGTGTGGGGGGTGTGAATGTGTAGTCAAAACCTTCTGAGAAAACAGTGAATGATGCACGGGGGCCTGAGATGGAGTCTAAGGGTTTTTTTTTCTGAGTTTTCCCAGAAGAGACAACAGGCTCACCCCTGAGGGGGCGGAGCCTCCAGTCTGCACCCCCCCCCCCCGACCCTCGAGAGGTTTGGTATTGTGTAATTTAAATCACAGGCTGCAAAAAACAGCTAACTAGACACAGAGAAACGCAAGGAGACAGAGAGAGACACAGGGAGACACAGAGAGACACAGCTGCAGTGGCTTTTCACAGATGACAAAAGTCATTTTTTTTCTGTCAGACAAATAAGAGCAAAAACATCAGAGGAAACATTCTAAAGGTGAAGTTAACACTGGTTCTGGTTCTGGTCTGTAAGAACGGATTGTGGTCTGTACAGACCTGGGGCCGGATTCACAAAACATTAAGAAAAAAAATCTTCTTAAGTGTCATTTTTATATTTTCCAGAAAAGTTCTTAAGTATTTTCTCCACTTTCTTCTTAAGTTTCTTCTTAAGAAAAAACTTAAAAATAAATGGTATTCTTGAAATAAAAGTTCTCAAATTTGTTTTTGACTTTTTTCTTAACTTTAAGACAACCTTGACCTTTCTTAAAATTTTTCTGTGAAAAGGTAAGCCTGAATGAAATGAATAATATATATAATTTTGTATACCAAGTACGTAGAGGTGCACTAAATAAAAACCCAAACATATGTAGCTTAATAAAATAAAATGAAATTCAATAGACTGATATGTTCATTTTAATACATTTATTAAAATTGTGACGGCTCTGATGTACAGGCGTACTGAATCCTTCATTTAGTATGCAGTATACAGTACATACTGATGCAGTATGTAGCATGTAGTACTTAGTATGCCATTTCGGATACAGCCATATTTTAAGAAGTTCTTAAGTAGGAAAAATAAGAAATTCATAAGAAATGACAGTTCTTAAGACGGTTCTTAAGAAAATATTGAGGAATTGCACTTAAGAACTTTCTTATGAACTTCTTAATTTTAGATCATAAGACATTTCTTAAGATCGTTCTTAAGAACATATTGGTGAATCCGGCCCCTGGTTCTGGTCTGTAAGAACGGATTGTGGTCTGTACAGACCTGGTCCTGGTCTGTACAGAACCAGTTCATGGAAGAAAGCGTGGTATATTTAGCGCGGGCCGTGCTGCTGCCAGCAGTGGCCTGTTTATTGGCCCTGACTTCACATGGTTGGTATGCTCTTGTCTAAACACGAGAGGTGAAGCAGCCTCATCTTGGGTTTTCTGAGAGTGCTCACGACTGAATAACTGGGTTGTTACAGGACACAGGAAGTTAACTCCAGCGATCTCCATCTGTCTGCAGCTCCACCTCTCACATATTGAGTTAGAAGCAGCACGCTACCGAGTCCAACAGTGGATCTAAAAGGTTGTCCCGCAGCCCAACAGCAATGCGGGCCGAACCGCGGGTCCTCAACGGATTCAGATGCTTTCTTGTAGGGATGTGCGGTATGGACTAAAAAATGTATCACGATAATTTCTGGCATTTATCCCGATAACGATAAAAATGACGATAAAAAAATACCACCTTTTTAACTATAAATCTACCTCGCTCTCAGATCTGCCATGTTTGTTACACAAAAACGTCCTTCCTTCCTTCCTTCCTTCCTTCCTTCCTTCCTTCCTTCCTTCCTTCCTTCCTTCCTTCCTTCCTTCCTTCCTTCCTTCCTTCCTTCCTTCCTTCCTTCCTTCCTTCCTTCCTTCCTTCCTTCCTTCCTTCCTTCCTTCCTTCCTTCCTTCCTTCCTTCCTTCCTTCCTTCCTTCCTTCCTTCCTTCCTTCCTTCCTTCCTTCCTTCCTTCCTTCCTTCCTTCCTTCCTTCCTTCCTTCACGTTGTGCGTGGATTTAACACAGAACCATAAATCAGCTTTACACAAAAACATCATAAATGGGAATTTATCGTTTTTACCGTGAGATGACAAATTCTTATCGTGAGGAATTTTTTGGATGGTTTATCGTGAACGGTAAAATATCGCCCAATCCTACTTTCTTGCAGGAATTCCACTTCTGTCAGCGCAAATGTGTCGATAAAAGGTCGGTGAGACAGTGGGCAGAGCCGTCGTTGCGGCGGTGGGTGGAGGCGGCGTGGCATTAAAGAGTCACGGCCTCCACGTATGAAGCTGCGCTCACGCCACTGCCGCACACCCCGGCTTAACGTCTGTTTACCCTGAGCCCGGTGAGGGGAAGGTCACAGATAAAAGCCACGTTTGATCACAGCTCCGTCAGCCTGCCCCAAATTCTACACACTTACATAAATATGGAGCGGATTTTGGAGACAGCAGGAAAGCAATTACAAGCCGGTCCCGTCTGACAATATCTGGCAGCTTTTGAACATGTTTAAAAAGTGTTGACTTTGGCCATGTGATGAATCACCCATTCTTCAAAGACGTCCCCGTGATAATGAAGCATGTTCGCTTGGCTCGGATGGATGTGACACGCTGGTGGACGTGTTGAGCTGCTGCGGCACAGATGCAAACGTGCACGTGGAAAAGTGATCTATGGGAAAGCCGTTTGTCTGGACACATTCTGAGTGAGCATTGGAAAGGTTGGCTCAAGTAAGGATTTGTATATTTGTCTAAAACGCTGCCGGATGACTCCCTGACAAATGCTTGTGTACATAGTCTCCAGGCTTGTGAGCAGCGTTCTACTTGCTGTTGGCATTGGTTACTCGTGCTTAGCCCCTCTACAAGCTAAATCTTTCAAGAAAGGTCAGAAAATAGAGCACATTTGGTTCAGATCAGTGAGGTCACGACCCGCGTGCGGTTTATTTGGACCTTTTGCACCAAAATAATCACAGAGCTCTGACTTCTGCTGTGACAGACACCAACAGTCTGGAACCACTTTACCGCCTAACCTCTTACCTGCAACAAGAACTTCGGGGATCGTGGTTGCCACGAACATTTCCTAATTATTGTTTGAGTTATGAGAGTCCTGGACATGTCTCTTACAGGAGGTGAACTGCTTTTTCTGGGGGAGGCAGAGTATGAGAGTTCGTCTTTGTGGTTTGTCTGCAGGAGGGAGTCGGCTGCTTGGAGTTAAGGGACTGGGAGGAGGTCCAGATGAGACAGAGAGGCTTTCATTTCTACCTTCGCATATTGAATTCAGCCAGACATGCTGCTCTTATTTTCACAGCAAGTTTGGCACTCTGCGATAATGTTGAAAGGAAGTGAAACCATCAGATTCACTTTAAAAAAAAAAAAAAAAAAAGGGGAAAAAAAAGTACAAAGAGCTGAGTGTAAAGTCTCTGAAGAGCAGTAAAAGGTGAGCGGGATTGTGTCCTGACTGGCCATCAAAGTGACATTACTGACCGCTCCGGTTGTGCAGGACTCTCGTCTCCAGATGACAGAGCCGCAGTCATATACCTCCAAAGATCAGATAAGGACCTCGCCTGGATGTGCCAGGGGACAGCTGCAAGAGGGCTTGCAGGTCTTTGGCTTCAGTACAAGGAATTTAAGCCGTGGAGTGTCAAGCACACCCCCTCACCTGGAATAGCACGTTCAAAACCAGGGCCGGTGCTCTGGGCCGGGACAGCACAGGAGACACCACAGTAGGGCTGCACGATTAATCGTTGAAAAATCGCGATCTCGATTCATGCTTGAACGCAATCTCATTTCCAAATGACGACGATTTAAATTTTTTTTTTTTTTTTGGATGTTTATTGTTTTTATGTTCAATGTCAGCTGTTACAAAGTTGATTCCAGTCTTTTATCAGGCACCATCATATTTTTTGTAACGTTTACCTTTTGTATCGGCAGCTTCTTAATAGCAGCAAAAGGCAATGGGGGGTTCATCCCAGCCAGAGGAATAATTTGTTGCCTCAGAACTACAGGATCTGTTACAAGTCCCCTTTCTGAAAGGGTGTTCAACTCAGGGAGGAACAAATATTGTTCAAAATTGTTATTATTGTTTAAATTATTCAAAGGTTTGTGTAAAGAAGACAAGAGATGTTTATTGTTATTATATTTTTGTTCAGCTGTTGCAAAGTTAAAGTCATAAGTGAGAGAATCGTGATCTCAATTCTAAGCAAAAAAATCGTGATTCACATTTTGTCCAGAATCGTGCAGCCCTACACCACAGTTTCACATGAGACAGGGATAAATCTTTTAATTTCTTTTACAAAAGCTTAATGGAAGGATGGAGAAGACCCCCCCCCCCCAAATAAAGGGCGGTGTGTAGGATCTGGGGTGCGTGGAGGCCGATCCCTGGCTGCATGCATGCCTCTGCTGAGAAACAGCAGCTGCTGGCCTGATATAGCATAGACAGTGTGTGTGTGTGTTTTTTGGGGGGGGGTCTGAGTTTAAAACAAGCTCTCCCTCCCTTCCAGAAGAACCAGAGCACTGCCTTTGATGATGCCAGAGGAAAATTCAATCATTGCCCCGCTTTCACCACAACTAATGAAGGAAGGACGTTTAACTTCACGTTCTCGAGGACGTTTGAAATCGAAAACGTCGCCATGCCCCCCCCTTCCCCTCCTCCTCCTCACTTCAGCCCCATTCTGCTTTATCTTCATCGGCCCCGCTTCAGGTGGCTGGATTCCTGAGCTCTCATATTTTCCATGTTTTTTGTAGCGTTATCACCAAAAGTGCATGTTCTGGCAGCAGAGGGCCAGATGAGGCCAGATGATATGAAAACAAAAGACAAAACACGTATCAGCGGCAAATCTTAGCCACGCTGGAGAGATGGTGGCAATCTGGTGCTTGACAGATCCCCCGACTTTCTGCAGAGTAAATGATCTCAGACAATCTGCGTCTAATCAGATGTTCTGCGGCGCTTATTTGAGAAAGTTAGAGTTAAAAACGTTCCCTCTTGACGGTACGTGCCGGGCAGAAGCACAGGTCTACGGTTCAGGACGCGGCAGAAAAAAAAACCACCGCGTGCTTCGCCCTGAAATCATTTTTCCATCTTCTCTCTCAGCACTTTATTTTCAGGGTGAACTGCTGCAGAGGACGGCCATGTGGAAACGGCAGAGACTAAAGGCTTAACGTCCCTGTTTGAGAGTAAACCCAAGGCAGCGCGGCTTATGGTATTACGAGTGTTAAAAAGAAACAGAGCCGGCATGGACCGACAAAAGGCCTATTGTCCAGCTGGACATGCATGACGTTAAAGACATTAGACTTTAAATTACACTTCTTTTTGTTTGTTTGTTCACTCTGACGTTCTGCTTCCAGACTGCTGCTGTTTTCAAAGGGGGGGAAACCAGGGGGTCTTCCTCAGGGGGGTACCCCTCACCACCTGCACATATCAGTCATGCTGCTGCCCGGCTGGAATCCCGAGAGGGGAAGAAGCAAAACTTTGGATCTCATTCCAACATGCAAAACAAAATGGCTGCCACTGGCACGGCGCTGACATTCCCTCTTCCTGCTGAGGCTGCAGTCAAAGCAGCGCTGTGTTCCAGGGGGGAACAGGCATCTTTAGTGGCACCTTGGCGTTGGCCTTGGCTCCGAGCTCCGAGCCCTCGGCCGGTGGTCCTGGGCTTCTCCTCAACCTGCCAGCGTTTTTCTCTCCCCGAGTGCGATCATATGTCAAAAAGCTGCAGGAATGTGGATACTACCTATTTAACCCCAGGTACGAGGTACGAGGTACAAGGTACACCATTTAAAAAGTCAGAAGAATCCGGATTCAGAAAGGCCGGTGTGAAGACGGGGGGTGGGGGGTGTTTTTTGGACTGTACATTTATTCACAGATGGGCTCTGAGTACTCAAAGCTAACTGGAGCTGCTCCTTTCAAGCTCAGCCAGTCAAATACTCAGAAAGTGCTGCTCTTCATGTGGCATCTATCGTTGCATGCACAGGTAACAGTAACGGGAAGTCTGCGCTCATACAAAGTGCACCTGTATTTTTCCCCACAGAAAAGGAGGTGTGGAGATCCCTCACTACCTCCACGCAGAGGAACTCACCTCCAAAAGAATGGAAAGGAGATAAAGACGTAAGCAGAGACGTCTGATGGAGGCGCCTGCAGAAAGCTCGCTGTTTTTTCCTCCCTTTCCCTGAAAAACTTGCTGAACGAGCTGGTTCGGACTGAAGCACCAGTCCTAGAGGGGAACGAGGAGCAACAGGAAAACCAGTGCATTCGCACGCCTTCGTAAGACGAAAGCAACAAAGCAATCAACGGTTCTGCACATCTGCCGGGTAGGATGGCCGGGACCGGTGGGAGCTCTGAAGCGGCTCCTGTTTTCAGGATTGAAGTGAGGGAAGCATTCTGACCAGAGACGCCAGGCTTCCCCGGCGTGCAACTGTGGCCACCGCTGGTTCACCATAGCAGACGGGGGAGGACCACTCACTGCAGACAGTGAGTGGTCCTCCAGTGCAGGGCCGCCGCAAGGGGTGTGCGAACCGTGCGACCGCACGGGGCCTCGCGCCCCAAGGGGCCTCGCGCCCCAAGGGGCCTCGCCCTATGGGACTTTTTTTTTTTTGCCGTTTTTTTTTTCCTTTTTTCCCTTATAAATATCAACAATCACGTTCCATTACAGACCTAAATGTGTACTAGTCTGTGCATATCAATAAATATATGTGCAATGATGCGCGTGTCTGTTGTTCAATACAACTGCGTCAGACCAGGCGCAGACACAAGCTGCTCTGATCCAGACGGGTGGAGTTGGAACAAACTGTCACACAATGTCGAGAGAACGAGACAGATTCAGGAAATTTCCATCAGGGGATGAAAAAAGAAAAAAACTAAAGAAAATGGAAGAGTTTAATGCCTCTCTGAAAGGCTTGTTTGATAAATTTGTTACAAAAATCACCGATCCGACCGGGTCTCAAGCAGCCGCGAGGCCCCGCGTCGAGGCAAGAGGAGATGATTATGAGGCACGGGAAGGTATCCAGTATTTTGCTAATTGGAGAGTTAAAATTGTGCATATAGACACCCGATCCGACCCGAAAAACCCCAAAAAATTTCGAGGGCCCCCCCCAGCCATTTCGCACAGGGCCTCGCAAATCTCCCAGACGGCTCTGCTCCAGTGCCCCCATGCAGAGAGAATGGGAGGAGGTGTTGCTCTGCTTCATGTCGCAGCGCAGGACGACCGCGCAGCCACATGTCATGTCGAGATGCATCAGCAGAACATTGTCTAAATTAGCCTGCGTTCATGTCTTCAATCAGGCCAGATATTATTGAACATCTGTCATCTAGAGGAGGGCGATTATGTCTGGTGACGTCAGCGCTGCATCTGCCGGGTCCAGACGGAGCCTGGGTGGATGAAACCTAACAGCTGGCAGCAGAATGGGCCGAGGCCACGGTACTGCAGTCGTACCTCAGGACAGCGAGCAGCAGCGACCCATGACCCCTGCTGCGGCTCCTCAAATCACCTGCATCTGGGCAATAAAAAAGCAATACGACGCCCCCCCAGAGACGCCATCAACCTTCCAGCTACACGCGACCTGATTCTGCACGAGGACGGCGCTGAGCACAGCGGCCTCCTGCAGATCATCCAATAAACTCAAATACAAACAAAGTTACATCAAGTTACGTCATCATCATTTTTCCCACGTTGTAGCCTTGAACATGTCTGCAGCTCAGTTAGGTGTGTTTTCTTAATACTGTTTTTCGTAGCAGCTACGAAGGTGAGTAAGTCTGCTGTTGTGAAGCAGATACAGAATTATGTGTGAATGCGTTTATTTGGGGAGTTCCTGCTCCTCATCTTCTCTGTGCTCCCCTCAGTCTCAGAGCATCACAGGCCCAGATGAGGATGGAGGTGGATAGAGCTGGGTATCGATTCAAATGTCAAGAATCGATTCCATTCCGATTCTTAATATTCAGAATCGATTATCATGATTCGATCCGATTCGATATTGATTTGGCTTAGTGTTATTTCAAATGTTTTTTGAGCTGTTGCCTGAATTATATGACTGTAAAATAACTAGTGAAATAATAATTTCACAATAATTATTGTGAAATCACTAAGAAATAAATAACTCAAACAGGCCTTTCAATATCCATTTAAAGTGCAAAAAAGAAAAATTGCAACAGTTCATGCAGTAAACAAATCATTTTAGCGTATCTAATTTATTCTGTCACCACGCACACATATTGCCATGAAGCACCCGGCATTTTTCAGAAGTGTCATGACAAACTGTGTGTCCGACTACTGGGAATAAAGTTGAGAAATGAAAAGAAAATGAAGGGGGGGGGGGGGGGGGGGGAATAAAAAATAAAAAATAAAAATAAAATATCGATCTTTAGACATAAGAATCGATTTTTTAGGAATTAATATGAGAATCGATTTAGAATCCGAAAATTGATTTTTTCAACACAGGCCTAGAGGTGGAGACAGCTTCTCCGTCCTGTCAGGCGAGGCCCAGCTCACAGAAGAGGAGGGCGGAGTCCAGTTGAGACGGTAGTTCCATACCCTAAAACCAGTAGCTACACACGGCCGCGGCTTAGTTTAAAACTAGACTTTTGTAAAGTACCCTTGAGTGGAGCCGTCCGACGCCTCCCAGACCCAGCATGGAGACTTTGGGGGCTCTGCTCACAACTGAAGCAGCTCTTTTCAGCTGAGGCATTCATTTACTTGAGAGGAACTAGCAGGATTAAAAGTAAATCGTTTGACCTCTGTTATCCAGATACTCGTTAAACCTTTTATGTTTTGAAGAGCCGATTGAGCTTGAGGATTTCAGGAGTTACAAACGAGATGAAGGCTCTCTTAATCCCTTCTCCTGGCACCGATTGTTGTCGATTAACAGCGACTTGATATTAAAGTCATGCAGAGCTGTGAGAAAGGAGATGAAGTCCATCTCATCCCCTCTGGAGCTACAGCTGGTTCCGTATGAGAGGATGACAGGCGCTCCGGAGCTGTGATTGATGGGTGACATACAGTATATAGCCTGTAATCTGCCGTAGGACCTGTGTTGGATCCAACATTGCCACATGAACCATGTTTAAATTACTGTCAGCATATGCCAATTTCCTGAGGAGCAAATACTGGCGAGGCGTGGAATGAGCGCACCGAAGCAGGAAAGTCCCTCCGTGTGTCATCGTGCTGTTGGAACCAGCAATAAAACGGTCTCATGAGGACCCGGTCGTGTCGGGCGCGGCACAACCGCGGCCATTGTTCAACTGAACCGCTACTTGACGAAAAAAGAAAAGTCAGACTTCAGCAAACATGTCAACATCTCGTGATTTATATTTGAGCTGGCAGCACGCTCCTCCACTTAAGTGATTTCCCCGCATGGAGCGCTGCCTTACTCAACACTCCCCGGTTTTTATGTTGGCCGTCATGCCTCCATCAGCTCAAAGAATAACACACCACGTCTACAGAGGCCGCACGCTGAAGAGCCGACCTGAAAAGCTACCCGGCAAACGTACTTTATTGTTCCAGAAAAATAAATCTGTCTTTTCAACGGCGGGAACCGAGCCACAGATTTACAACTTCTCAAATGTTCTAGCACGACATGTGGTCTACACAACAGGGATGGATGTGGTGACAGCTGCCGTCACTTTGATTAAGCCGATTGTTTTATGCCGTTGCAGTGATGTGCTGCCGGTTCTGACGGGTTCTGCTGGGATTCTCTGAAATATTGACTCGCTGACTTATTTTTGATGAAGTTACGGAGGGAAGGAAAGAGAACAAAACTGCAGCAACGATGTCTACATCAAGCTGTGGCCTCTCGAGTGTAGTCAAAGTGATGATGTACCATTTATATCCATCAGTGATAATCAGCATCATGTTTTAGATGTTTTCCTCTCTCAAATGAATGGATCACCATCAGGTTCTGACCCGTTTATTAAGTCATGCAGGGCAGTGGTACCGTGTACCGGGACTAAGAAGCATTGATCTACAGATATTCATCGTATATATACACCTCCTATTAGGGCTGGGCGATATGGACCAAAAGTCATATCTCGATATTTTCTAGCTGAATGGCGATACTCGAAATATATCGATATTTTTTCTGTGCCATAATTGGGGTTTCCCCCAAAGCATTATAGCATAGCATCTCTGTTAGCTTCATTTTTTTCTGAGGCAAACCCTTAAAAAAACAGTCAGTTTTAATACAAAGCCTCGTGTCAAATGTCACACAGGTACCTTTATTAACAGAGGTCTGCACAATATCAAAATGTATAAAACAAATGAAATAAAAATAAACTGCCTGCATATATAGAATAAAAATGCTTCTTGAATAAAATAAAACAAATATCCCTTTCTTGCATAACAATTACATTAAAATACACTGCAATTAATACAATGTAGACAGTAACAGGCAGACTTTTCCACTGAGGTTGACAGTTGTGCAAAACATTTGTGCAAATCTCAAATAAAACATTCAAGTCAATTTGTCACAAAATAAGCTATATCAAAATCATAAAATTTTTTTTTTTTTTTTTTTTTTTAAATCGATATAAACAATATTGTCACGTACCATATTGCGTTTGAAAATATATCGATATATATTAAAATCTCGATATATCGCCCAGCCCTAATATACACCTCCTATCATGCGTATCATCCCAACCCAATCACTGGGGTTTCCTGCACAGTAGCACCGTCCGGCCTGATATTCTCTAGCAAAGCCCCACTAGCTCAATCCTCATTAGCATTTTTGGTTGTCCACCACCTGAAGCTGACCTTGCTAATCCAGGTGATGTCTGGCTGGACCGCTCATGCGTTTCCTGAGGACAGAGAACGGAGGCTTACCCTCACTGGGGGCTGAACGCTGTAAGCTTCAGCTGCAAAAGTGCTGACGATGCTGCGGTCAAGCAGCAACCAGCCCAGCAGATAACAGCCCAGCGTGAGATGAGGGCAGGTAGGTCAGAGCAAAGCAATGAGGGGGATGCACGCCGAGTACGGGTTGCAAGTCCCAGAGTCAAAGGGGTACATTTTAAGGGTTGTTGAGAAGGAAAGCAATGCGATCCTGGTGTGGTTTCCAAATCCAGACTGATAAATTCATTGTGGCAAACAAATTCTATATAAATGTCTGAATGTTTGAGAAAGATTCAAACCTCTGAGTCTTTTACGTTGCGCTGGTAAAAGAGGGAGCGGGAGAGAGTGGGCGGCGGTTAGCGTGCTCCAGCCAGGATGCATTAATGAGGGGCACTGGGAGGAAATGACGGGCCATTACAGTGCAACTAAGGCTCTGTTAATCAGCCTATTAGGGTTTAATTGAGGGTAGTTAATTAGGAGTCGGTGGGCAGTCCGAGCAGCCTTTGGGGTCAGGAGCTGCTGGCAGAGCAGCCCGAGCCTGTTGCTGCTGATTCATTGGCTGGTGATTGGCAGGAAAATTGGTTTTAAATATACCTGTCTATTTCTGCCCCCTTTTAAACCTTTCAGGGGTCATAAATGAACCCAGCAGCTCCAGCGGGGGGTGTACAGTTTATGCCCAGACTCGACGTCTCCACAAAAATCATCAAGCATCAATTCGCTCTCTGAGGACTCTGGCTATTTAAAGGAAGTGGAAAACACAATGAAGAAATAGGAAAACACAGACAAAAGCCGCTCTCTGGCTGAGGCGAGTTATAAGCTCACCTCACACCATCTCCCCACTGAGACGACTACAGGTCTTAAAAAGCCCCCCCCACCTCCCCTCCACACATATGGAGCAATGGAAAACAAAGATGTGCCTGTCCTCAATTCTTAAAACCAGCTCTGCATAGGGCAGTGGCAGCCACCAGAAGCTGATTATGGACTCTTTAAAGTTAGATTTGATTTAATGTCCTGCTCCGGCCCCAGCTAGACCACGGGGCACAGGAATGTGGCTCACTGCTAGGATTGGCCCACTTAGCCTGGGGTGGATTCATCCTGTCTAGGGCCAGTCAGGAGCCACAGAGCAGGGCCGCATTCAGCTTTCCCATCAGGGGAATAAACGCACTGCATGCATGGGGGCCGAAATCCAATAAAGGAGCTGACAAAGGACTGCTTCTTGCCTCGAAATGCCAAACAACATGTGATCCCCCTTAGGGAAATAACTTCGACATCCACATCAGAAATAACACCCAGGAAACATTTGGCACATGTCCTACTGGAGATACCATGTGCTGAAGCAACCTGGTGGCAATTTGGTCCGACAGTACTGCCATTCAGTTATACAACTGACATTTGTTTTGCACGCAACCTTAAGCTTCACACCTTTCGACATAACAACTCTTAGATTACTTTATGATGTAAAAAAGCCAAGTGAGAGGAGCCATCGGTACACCCTGTACATGTCCATGCAGCGTGGAAGCGTTCCTAGGTAGTACTGAAGGTACAACAGACCTAAAATGTCTGTCATCACAGGTGTAAGAATGCCACGTTGGAGACCAGCCAAAAGATAAAAGACTGCTTTTGTTCTCAATTTCCGACGGTGATCAAAACACCAAAAAAGGAATAAAAGGCTGAGTGACGTTCTGACTTCCAGCACAGATGACTTCACATTGCTGTTAGTCAACGTTGACTGCTCTCTGGACGGGTTTCTGCCTTCTGTGGCCTGGTAACCTGATCCCGAAGGCACTGTCGGGAAGTTTGAGACACTTCGGGCTTCACTGTGGGTAGCCTCGCAACTCATACGCTGCGGTTCAGGGAATAAAACAGCAAATGCGCTGCCTGAGAGTCATATTCATGTGCTGCAGGTCCCTTTTACTTCCATGTCTCATGGTTTTTATCTTCTGCCATGGAGTTAGTTAGAACCTAACCCTGACCACAGAAACGAGACGATTTAACAGAGGTTGTTCTGACTTAATAAGGCTAATGTTTGAGTCGCAGGACTAGTGCTTCATTACAGTTTATATGCTACAGTAATTGCTAATAGAATAGGTGTAATTGGAGAAGCCTGTTTTGCATTTTTAACAGAGTCCTCAGAACCTTGAGCACCTTTTAACCACATTCCTCCACCTTTACCTTAAAGAAGCACAAAAGACTCTCCTGTTAAAATATCTGTTCCAGTTTCACTAGAATACCAAAATGGTATAAAAATACAATAACAAATATCTTGTTCCATTACGTAAAACGTACTCCTTGAAAATAATTTGTTGTCGTTGTGATTCTGACGTGAAATGAAGAACCTTTTTTTAAGGAGTTCTGAGATGCAGCCACCAGATTTTATGAAGCATTCTTATGGACCTACCGCCTGTTTTATAGAATTTAATATTTGCAAAATTTTAGGAAGAGTCATCTGGCTCTTGCAGTCTTCCGTCCCTGCTATCAGCTACAACCAGCCTCGCCCGGTTTTGACTGCTGTCCCAGTTGTCTCTGCTCTGGACAACTGCTACGACAATTGCAAATCACTTACAGCCCTCTGCCACACATTGACAACAATGGTACAGTGGACATCATGGCAGAGGCGATGCTGAGCCTCTGGAAGAAAATGAAGAAAATGAGAGAATGACTGAGTAAGAGGCCAAACCCGCTTGTCAGGGGGTGGGGGCAACGAGCTAAAAATGACAAATGCTCCTTCGTGCTACTTTACCGAGGACATATCACAAAAAAAGGGGTAAAACTAAATGTGACATCTGAAAACGTGCCGGCTAATGCAGTTGTAGTGATCAGTTTTAAAGCTCTGCTCATCGTCCTTGGTCGGTACACCTTGTGATAACGAGCAGCTGCCAGAACAAGAGCTTTGTTTTAAACATCTTTCAAATGTCCATTTTTCTACCACACTGACATCAAATTCACACATTTCCATAAACACGGTCTAAGTTGAGACAGAGTCGGGCCTCTAACGGCCCACACAGAAATGACATGCCCCGGTGTCAGTTTATTTTAAAGTAGTTGTTGCTGGTCAACCTCTGTGACCTGAGAGCGTTTGCAGAGGATTTACAAGGTGACGTTTACAACATCGGCCCGGGCGCCTCGCTTCTCTTCCCATTTTCACACTTGAGGGACACTCAGAAAACATCCCTCTCACCCCGAGAGCCCGGCCCTGCTCACTCCCAGATTGCAACACAGACTTAGTCACATTGTGCAAGCAAAGATGTTCCAGTCATTTTCACTGGAAACTACATTTCCCGGCTCCAGTATTGCACAACGGCAAGAGAGCCTGGAGATGAAGTGCCGGGATTGAATTTACATGGGAAACATTTTCACGTAAATAACCACTTGATGAGAAAAAATAAACCGCGTGCACACAACAGCCCCCTCACCAGAGCAATCCGACCGCAACAGAATCAGAACTTAATTATGAAATCCTGCAGCAAACATGAGCAGATCCTGGCCAGAGTGCCCCATTTTTCAGTGTGTGGAAGGACGAGCAAAAGCAAACACAGCTCAAGGCTTTATGAGAAAATGTCTATCTGAACAAGGAGGTATTCATCTAGTGATTCATAGCAGTCTGTAGCTCTGTTAGGGGGTGGCCATCTGCTATCACACTCCCCCGCTAAGAGCCTGTTATAGTGGGACGAGCCATGGATCATCATGTCCATGCTACATCCATATAGACTTACTGGAACTAACACCTCTGCTCGAGGAAGAGAAAACAACTGTGGGGTTGTTGACAGTGCTGTGGTTCTCTGCTCAGGCAGATGAGCATTTCATTGGCCCATTTAACGGGATCGACCTTTACGTAGCATTGGATATCCACAGCAGGGCCACTAGGGCTGGGGATCGATTCAAATATCAAGAATCGATTCGATTCCGATTCTTAAGATTCAGAATCGATTATCACGATCCGATTCGATATTGATTTGAGTTACTGTTAATAAAACTGTTTTTTCAGCTGTTGCATGAATTATATGACTGTCTAGTTATGCAACATATTAATACTAGTATAATATTGAGATTCAACAGCAAGTATTGGCAGCTAATGATGCTGTAAGGACCAATCAGCTCCCAGAATGTTGATAGAACTGCTTTCAGAAACATCGTGGGTCAGAATTATCAAACAGATCCAGGGAGGAAACAGAGGACGAAAGAAATCGCTTTTATTTTTTCCCCATTTTTGAGAATTTGGTTTTTAACATTTATGCAAATGTAACCCCAAGACAGTATATAAAGCAAAGAAATATAGACAATTTATGCAATTATAACCTAACACTTTAATGTTTTCATACCTTTAAACATATTTAAAGGCAAAAACATGGCACCAGTTATTCTCGTGTCCAACAAAATATTCCCTTTTAGGGCATAAACAAAAAAGTACCAAAAGTTGTAATGTAATGAATAAAAAAAAACAAAAAAAAAAATAAAATATATATATATATTTTTTTTTAAATCGATCTTTAGACATATGAATCGGTTTTTAGGAATTAATATGAGAATCGATTTAAAATCGGAGAATCGATCTTTTCAACACCAGGCCTAAGGGCCATGCTATGGCCTGCGCACGGGTGTCAAAATTACTCGTACTTAAGTACTACCTTTAAAGTTGGAAAATAGTTCTCATGTGTTAGAAAAGGGCAAACTTTATTTTAGGTTACACCACCACCATGCCCGTTAGAGTGAATTACTTTCCACTCTGGTTCTGGTTCAATTCTGAGGATTTTTTTGTTTTATTTTGTGGCACCAGTCACTGTTATTGGTAGAGTAGGGCAGGACACTGAGCGATTTCTAAATAGGAGAATACCATGAGTGAAAGGTTGCACCATCTAACCAACTCTAAATACTTGTCTCCAAAGACCATGGGCAATGCCACTTCCTGAGGATAAGACGAGAGACTCGATTGAACGGATTTTGCATCTCTAATGTGCAACAACCAACATAGGACGCTAAATAGGACAGAGTTGCCGGCTGTTGGTTTCCAGCCGTGTGTTCAGAAACACGAGCATGAAACTGCCTCGAGGGTATTCAGATTTACTTCCTTTGAAGACCCAATCACCTGGGGTTAAAGATGTAATCCACACAACTGCTAATTGTGTCATGACATTGCATTTCTTCTGGGCTAAAATCCATGACATGGATTTTTTCTACTTCAACAAAGAAACAGTCTTCGAAATACGAACCATCTCCATGATCAAGTTACCCCCATTAATGAAAATAACTAATATGCAATATCACCCCTGAGCTGTCTGGGCATTTCCAGTTCAGTGGATAAATTATACACCTTTTTTTAGTTTTGTCAAATAAAGCATGACCTAGTGAAAGGAACATTGAAATATAACAAGGTGTTCTGCTACCTCCTTCTACCCCCCTCTTACTCTGCAGCTCTCATCCACTTCAGAGCTTCTTCAGCAATAGATTAAAAACAAGACAAACACAAGTGTAGCGTCATCTTAAAGCAAAAGCTGCACTCACTCTTCCTGAAGTAAAAAAAAAAAAAGGGCAATGTCAGCACTAAAACCTACAAAAGTTACCTTCTCAGGTAACCACAACCAGCACATCCAACACCGGGGCCCTTCCCCAGCCTTCCTGTACCTCACCTTCCTGCCTTTACTGTGTAATGCTCAGTCCAGGACGTACATAACTCTTATTAGCGAGCATCGGCTAGGGACCCACCTGTAGACATGAGCCAACTGGGAGCATTACAGTGAACGAAGAATAAGACAAACTACAAACTAAAGCAAAACTGAAATAATCAAACTGAAAAACGAAATAAAAAGTAAGAAATTCAAAACCGTTCTAACTGATTGAGAAGCGTCTCCGTCATATAACTGAGGATGAACTGACGTTCTACTTGCTGCCGTATTTAAAACCGCATTAATTAGAGCCACGGCGTGCAGCCCGTGCCCAAAGGCTTGTGGCATCTTTTTGCATGTAGTTAAAATTTGACAACAAGAACGACGGGATAGAGCCATCAACACAGTCCAGATGTTGGAGTCCTCTTTTTTCTTGTAAACACATCTCTGCAAGCAATGCGCTGTTCAAAATGCTCTGAGGCAATTTCCTGAGGTTTGACAATAAAGCCTGCAACAAACCATATTTGTCATCTTGCGGCAGGCGGTAATATACACTTATAATCCCACAAACCCCTCATTTCAAAGCAGGCATTGTGTAGCATGCTGGTTGCTCTATAAAGCCGCCCTTGTGATGTGGACTTTCTCAACACATCCCTCCAGCTGACCTCAGGGCGAGGTGGCCTTTCATGCAACGTTGTGCCTCAAAGCGAGGTGAAGATGCTCCACAGCTCCCGTTTCTGGAGACGTGTTCGCTGGGAAGCAAAGGCAGGGCTCGCTCACTCGCCACAACCAAAGACAGACCGGCTGGCCTCGGTTTCACCTCGGCCCAGCTGCTGTGATGCCCACGTAAAGCCATCACTTTACCATTCGTAGATACACCAACGGAGAACTGGAGAGAGCGACAGCTTCGTCGGCAACATTCTACCGAAATATTAAATTTAAAATGTCTGCTTGTTTGAGTCAACTGAATAGTTTTTTAGTAATACAAATGAAACTGGCATGGACAGAAATGGCGGCAGCCTCAGCTTATGATTTTGTGGCACAAAATGTAAATCTCTATAGAACATTTAAAGGAGCTTGAGGCAAGAATAAGAAATGAGACTCATTAGCGCTACGGCGGCCGTTGGGGGTACTGCAGCCAACAGCGAAGCCGGCACGGGAGAACGGGGAGAACGCGCATGCAGCGTCATGTGACGTCACATCCGCAGCCCACCGCGGGAAATTCGGGACCAAATTGCAGCACATTTTGCAGCAGACATACCTTGACGTTATTGTTCCCTCACAGATTCAAGGCCCATATTCAAGGCAGGTAGATGCTGTAGCTTCCTGTGACAATTATTAAACAGCAATGCAACATAATCCAGAAATCCAAAAGATGTGAGAGGCCTTAAACCCCCCCATCACAATGTCAGAGATGTCGCCGTCGTCATACCTTCTATGCCGTTCTCTACAGTGTGCTGATTCTCTGAGACCACACGTGTTTCGAGAAACAAACAGGCACTTAATTTAATGATCTGATGACGTATGTACAAGGATGCGATCGTGCTGAAGCACGACTGAGACCGGAGTCGATCGTGCCCGAGCACGGCTTCGATAAAACAGAGGTAGTGCAAATGCACCCTAAGGACATTCTCCCAGGAACTTTGAGGCTTGTCAAAATTCATCTTAACAAATTGGAGTCTGTTTTATTTCCTGTTTTCTTTTAGTGGCGGGGTCAGCTTAGATCTTCTTTCATGGAGTTTTGACAGTTCTTATACATCTTAACAATATTCATAACCTCACCTATGGTCACGAGCTGTGGACAGTGGCCGAAAGAATGAGATCGTGGATAAAAGCGGCGAGATTTAGCTTCCTTTGCAGGGTATCCCAGGACACGCTGGAGGGACTCTCTCTCTTGGCTGCCCTGGGAACAGCTTGGGATCCTCCAGATGAGCTGGATAAAGTATCTGAGGAGAGGGAAGTTTGTGCTTCCCTGCTTAGGCTGCTACCCCCACGACCTGATCTCACATAAGTGGAAGACGGTGGATGGACGGATGGATGGATGGATGGCATAAAGGTTTTTGGAGAGTCCTTTAATAGCTTTTAATGTAATATACTTCTTTGTGAGCTGCTCAGACAAGTGTCTCCTTTGCTCTGGTCTCTGTTCAGTATGGTAGACAGACATCGTAAATGAAATCTTGGAAAGAGGTGACTTATGAAGGTGATGTCTTCTCATCTCTCCAACAAAGCATTTGAGAGGTGAAGCGAAAACGATTTGAGATAAGGTTGAATTAAAGGACAAAACTCTGCTGCAGATGACTGTGCTGCCTCTCCAACTGGAGACAGAAACAATTGCCTCCCCAGGAGTCGACAAACGCCGAAGCTCAGCCCGTACCTGTTGTGTTACATCGCTGTACATGGTGGCACCCAGGCAACGTGCTGCTTTTCACACAATCTACAGCACAAAGTGTAGTTTATTAGCCCATCAACATCAAGCTCTTTATCTCCAATAAGTCGATCTTAAGGAGACGGTGGAGCATGTTTTAGCTTTTACAATTGGTCAATGGTCAATTAACCGCTCACTAAAGAATCCTTCAATAAGTTGCTGGTGTGTCCAAGTAGCTTAATCGGGGGGTTCTGAGCCGGTTCTGCAGCCACTCAGGTTCATCAGGGATCTCTGGCACTAGTGGGCCTCGTGTCAGGGTCATGTTGTGCAGGATACAGCACGCCAGGATCAAGCTGCACAGCTTTTTGGGTTCGTAGACGAGGATGCTGCCACTCGGGTCCGAGCTCAACCACCACGGGTCGGATCGCTGCTTGGGAGTCGGTCGTGCATCAAGATGATTTAATCAACTCAATGACATTTTAAGACACACAATCTCACTCTTAAATATGGGACTCGACTCAGATGAATGTGTTATATTTCTACTCATTCCCTCTAGCGTCACGGGCGGAGGAGGCGGGGGAGATTTTGCTCATGTTCAGAGCTACGACAGTTCAACGACTGCTACAACACGCATCAACGGATCTGATCTGCTCGCGCTTCATGAATGAGACCGAACGACACAAAACTACATAGCGGCACGTTTTCTGCCTATAAATTAGCTTAATGGCAGAAAAGACAAATACTGGAGGCATCTGTGATCCAAATTAATCATAAACAATGTGTTTGAAACAGCAGTGATGCAATGACTTGTAATCAATGAAGGATGGTTTAAATGAGCTATAAGGGACCCGCAAACACATTAAATAAAAACACAAGCTGCCTGCAGGGATTACTTTACACAACAGAGTGTAAATCATCATTGAAGGTTACTGACACATTCATACGAGCCATTAACCATCAATGCCCCCCCCCACCAGACCCGTCCCCCCCTCACATGTCGGTCACATACCTCTATTATTCTGTCGTGAATCTGAAGACCTCCTTCCTTATCCGCTGAGCCCTTCTCAACGATCTTGGATACAAAGATCCCTTCATTTGAAGTGCTGTCATTGTCGTCCTGTGGATTAGATTCCTGTTAGTTTCTATGGAACAATGTAAGCACAGAGCTCATATTGCTGAGGAGAACAATGCCGTCAAGAAAGCTTTCAAAACCTGGCACATTACTCTAAAAACCTCCCACAGACGTGCACCCGCCTATAGTTTGACTGTTTAACAGCTTTTTAGCATATTTCCATTGTTTTTTATACGCTAGGCGATGTGTTATGAGCCAACAGTGGACGACATTATTCCACATGAGACCTGCATCTCTTCTAAAGCTATTAAATAAATGCTAGAAACTTACAGGGTACGTTTTTTAGGAACAAGAGACCCACTTCTCTGAGTTGTGATACCCAACTGCTGATAACCAGGTTGAAATGTCAGAGTGGGGTTGTTGTTGTGGTGTTTTTTTTTATTAAATAACTGAATAAATAACAGAACAATAAACATCCACCTCACTCAGCAATAATAAAGTCGTTTTAATAGTAAAAGTAATCAAGACTTGTTCTTCAACACGGGAAGATGAATCAGTCTCATCCAGCATTTACTGGGTTTACTGTTGTCAACAACACCCGGAGGGAAAAGGGGGGGCGGGGGGGGCATATTCATGAACTCCAAAATAGTTCAAGGTAAACTTTTGTAAACTTTATGACCTGAAAGAAGTTTTTATGGAGAAGCAGATTCAAGTTTTTACTAATTATCAGAGAGAGACTTGAGTGTAACCCTAAATAAAGACATAGTCTGAAAGGTTTTATTAACTACATTTATTACATTTATTTATTACAGCCAGAGACTGAAGATTTAAAAGTGAACTGCGAAGAGCTGTTTTTATGATAAGCAATATTTTCAAAATGGATACCTCAAAACATGGACTTTTCCTTTCTTTTGTTGAGAGCATGAACTGACTCGACACTTTAAGATTACAGGACTGTCTCAGAAAATTAGAATAAAAAAAAAAAGTCATACATTCATTACAAATCAACTGAAATATTGCAAGCCTTTTATTATTTTAATATGGCTGATTATGGCTTACAGTTTAAGATTAAGATTCCCAGAATATTCTTTTTTTTGAGATAGGATATTTGAGTTTTCTTAAGCTGTAAGCCATGATCAGCAATATTAAAATAATAAAAGGCTTGCAATATTTCAGTTGATTTGTAATGAATCCAGAATGTATGACATTTTTGCATTACAGAAAATAAACGACTTTATCACAATATTCTAATTTTCTGAGACAGTCCTGTAGTTCTAACTTTAGCAGATTCCCGGGCCGAGAGGGTGGACCCTGGCCCATTAGGAGGCTGGTGAAAGGCCCAACTGCATGAAAAATCCCACGGTCTCAACTGAGTTCACAACTCTTAGCATTCTCCTTAAAGCCACATTAAAACACCTGCTGAGCGTTGCACAGTAACAGCTTCATTGAAGGAACCTCAGGGGTCACAGTGCGCGCAGCACGCAACGATAGCCGGCCTTCAGCGGCGTGCTACGTCTTCTTTCATCGGGCGCTCATGTCGAGAGCTGCGAACAAACTGGCCCGGCGTGGAGAGCGTAGGACCTGGCAGCTGATTGTGCTTACCAAACCATGCAAATGCAAGCGCCACATGAAACGCGTGTAACGGGACGTCTATTTTCAAACCAGTGAGCGACTCCTTACAGACTGTTGATTTGAGGCTAGCCGGGAAAGTTAAAGCTAAGTATTATCTCTGCTGGTGTATAATTGAGTTTGGCACGCTGCAAATCTAAATCTTTTATAGTTTCCAGCTATATATAAATGTTACTGTGACAGTTCAGATGAATGTATCAATCTGGCTGCGGAGGAAAAAAGGAGCATGTGGAAGTGGAGTCTATTCCTGCTAACACAGATTTGGGAGGTATCATGTCAGCGACGGACATCAGCGCGCCTAGAGAGAGACGTGCAACCAGCACTGAGGTGTCTCCTCCTTCACGGAGACCATGTGGCATCATTAATGACTTTTAGCTCATCGCCTCCAGCAAGGAAACACTCTGAAAGGTTCAGGAAGGGATAAAAGACCCTTTCCTCTGTGTTTACCTCACCACCAAAATCCCCTCAATTAAAGACAAAACAACTGTGGTAAAACCCATAATCCCAGATTTAACTCTCATAACAGTAATTATAGTTGTTTTTTTTAAACTTGTAATGTCAAATCTGCTAAACCAAACCAATATATAAACACAATAAAACTTGATAGTGCGGTGCATCTGTCCCCCAGCTACAGAACACATGCCTGTTTCCGGTTGTACACAGCGGGGTGGCGGTGCTTCCAGCAGGGTCATGTGACCCTTGACTGGTCACCCGGGAAGATGAAATATGTGTGGTATATTCAACCTACCACACATGGTCTTCCTCCAACGATGTTAAAACCCAGAGATCCACCTTCACGAATAAGGACAACGCTCACACTGTTAGCCATGTCTTCCTACAAGAGATTCAGAGAAAGACGACAGGTTAGACATAATAATCATCTACTCACATTCACTTCAGCTAAACAAAAGGAAAATGAACGGAATAGTTTAAAAGGAAGAGAGAGCTAGGGCTGGGCGATATATCGAGATTTTAATATATATCGATATATTTTCAAACGCGATATGGTACGAGACAATATCGTTTATATCGATTATTTAAAAAAAAAAAAAAATTATGATTTTGATATAGCTTATTTTGTGACAAATTGACTTGAATGTTTTATATGAGATTTGCACAAATGTTTTGTTATTTGCACAACTGTCAACCTCAGTGGAAAAGTCTGCCTGTTACTGTCTACATTGTATTAATTGCACAGTGTATTTTAATTTAATTGTTATTAAGGAAAGGGATATTTGTTTCATTTTATTCAAGAAGCATTTTTATTCTATATATGCAGGCAGTTTATTTTTATTTCATTTGTTTTATACATTTTGATATCGTGCAGACCTCTGTTAATAAAGGAACCTGTGTGACATTTGGCACGAGGCTTTGTATTAAAACTGACTGTTTTTTTAAGGGTTTGCCTCAGAAAAAATGAAGCTAACAGAGATGCTATGCTATAATGCTTTGGGGGAAACCCCAATTATGTCACAGAAAAAATATGGATATATATCGAGTATCGCCATTCAGCTAGAAAATATTGAGATATGACTTTTGGTCCATATCGCCCAGCCCTAGAGAGAGCCAGAGAAGTCAAGTCAAAACTGAAAGTAGCACGTTTAAACAAGGAGCTGACTCCAGCGCTGTACGACTGCACAGACAAAAGAAACAATGCCAACGATAAATATTACACCAAGAACAATAAACAACAACATAAAAACAGTAAAAACAGTGTTGGTGTCATAAAAGCCCTGGATATTTGCTCAGCAGGGACTAAAAGCCAATGAAAATAAAAATGGTATCAGGAGATCTTTAAAATGATGGAGGGTGCTACCAGTTCTACTATTAAAAGATTAACTGTTTCCAAGTCTCGGTGCTGCCACCACAACCGCTCCATCTTCTCGGCATCAGGCTTTACCAGCTCGCACAGGAAAGGTGGAGCCAAGCCGGTGAAGCATTTAAAAACAGGTAATAAAAGTTTGAACTGGAACCTGAAACGGACAGGGAGCCTGTGTAAGGGGGCCAGAACAGGAGTGATAGGAGCAAATCAGGGGGGGCTGCTGCTTTTTGTACAGCCTGCAAACCCGTAGTGATGACTGATCAAGACCAATTCACAAAGAACTGGAATAATCTACAAGATGTAATAAAGGCCGGTGAAGGGAGGCAGGCTTTCAGCTTATAGAGAGGTTTCGTTGAAAATAAAATGATCTCGACAATGAACTAATCTGCTTATCAAATGTAAATACATTTCACACCAAGGTTCCTTCAGTAAGAATCTAACACCTTCATAACCTACTAGCAGGTTGGGCTTCACAAAAAATATATAAATAAAAACTTAATGAGTTCCAACCCGTCCATGACTGAGCAGCTGTGAGACAGTTTAGCAGAGCCTGAAAGTTCACAAAACTATCTCGGTTTATAGGCAGGGAGATCTGAAAATCATCTGCAAAGCAAGGAAAAGAGATGTTGTGCCTGGATCCCAAAAAATATATAAATAAAGAGAAGAGAAAAGGGCCTAATATGGAGCCTTGAGGAACCCCATAGCATAAAGGTGACAGCTGATGAGTACTGGCCTAAGGAAAGAGAGGAGAAAATAAAAGATGCACTCTTTTTTGCACAGGATCTAAAACTCATACAACTACTCAATGACTTAACCTGATTTAAATAAAGAAACTGCTTTTAAAGTTATAGAATTATAATAAAATCCAAAAAGAATGAAGAGGCAGTGAGTGTTGAACTCTAACCTCACAAGAGCCAATAAAACTTACATAAGTAAAAGTATGTCACACGATGGAAGACGTTATAGTTTTGCAAACAGTTTCTGATTTCAGAATCTTAGTTATACTAGCCAACCAAAACAAACAAGTTATATTAACCAACCAAAACAAACAAGTTATACTAGCCAACAAAAAACAAACAAGAAAGAAAATGTACCGTTAATGACTGGTCTATTCATAACAAGCCATCTCCATGGTAGCCTAGCTTCTCCAAGAGAAACCATGCAGCACCCTTTAAAAAGGTTAGGTACTTTCATTTCAAATATAGAGAAAGGGAAACTGTCCAGTTTATAAAAGTTGAAGCCACAGCACACTTTGTCCTGGAAATCCCTAATAACTGTTGTGTCCGAAGGTTCAACCTGAGATTAATCAGGAACATAGTGCGCCAAAACGGTGCCTGGAAGGATATGTCCAAGTAATATGAGCCAATTCTGCCAAAGTAATGTTTGAGAAAACATAATGGCTTCTAAGTTGGGGGTTTTGTTCTAAAATTAAGAAGAAAAATAATTTGTTTCTTTCAATTAGCTTCTCTAAGAATATTGGCAGTGTTTACCGTTTCATTGGGTTCCACAAATTAACTTTGCATCTTTGCACAGATGTTGCTTGAAATGATCCAATTTTAGAAATTGCAAATGACAAAAATATTGACCTTTTAAAAAAAAAAAAAGAAAAAAAAAATTTATCATAAGTCAATATCTCATTTGGTTATTTAAACAAAGCCCCCGGAGCCCGGGGCCCCTGGCAGCAGCCCTCTGCTACGATGGCCTGCCAGAGCTCAACAGCCCACCGTGTAATTGCAGTTATTTCAGATAGCTGTGACGCTAGAAGCAGGTTGAAACTAACAGAAATGTCACACTTGTCTATTGTTTTCCACCATGTAATAGACTGATAGACAGACAGAGCTACTGCTCTTTTAATGACATCGTCTGAGGGGACAGCAGTAGGTTCATTATTAAACTTATAGAAGGTTTACAGTATAAAAGCATTAAAAGTTAACAGCTGTTTGTATGGCAAACACTTGTCTACTAAAGTTTTCTAGTGTTTATAGCCGTACTCTGAGACTCTGCCGGGCCAAAAACAAAAAAATCACCATTTCAGAGGAAGACCCAGGTGAATTTATGTTTGAAAAACTTCTACTTTCATGCCCCAGTGGAGCTCTTCCTCAGACGCAATATGACATGGAAACCTCCAGTCAGCCCCAAATCTGCATTTTCCAGCGACATCATCTCAGCTGCCACTCTAGCATGTGACAAAGAGACTAAACATAAAACAGATATTTTTGGGACGTACTGTGCCTGACAGCGAAACGGGTTACAAAGACCCTCGTGTGCACGTCGGACCGTGGAGGAATGTGTGCTCCTGCATATCGTCACGGCAACGTTAGCAACACATACTTAGGAATTACAGAATTACAGATGTCACTCAAGGCAAAAGTTGAGTGTCACGAGTTTAATTTGACCAAAAACAGAAACAAAGCAACATGGTAGTCTGCATCCCCCACAAGCCCCAGCATACAACAGGTGGGTCTTAACCTGGTTTCCATGTCATCTGCAATAGTCAATAAGAGCATAAATAGGAGTAAAAAGGGTGCTTTCTTCTTCCACATCTGCACCAGAAAAGTGTTCAAAATGAACCCCTTCAAAGGCAGCTTTCACTGAAACATGAGGCCTGCCTTAGTTGGCAACAAAAGTCAAATCTGTAAAGTATGAAACAAAACACGGGCAGGTCCCATCATCTGGAGGTAAAAACTGAGGTAAAAACTGAGTAAAAACCACCCCATCGTCTGCAAGTGAAGAGAGAAAACAGCGGTACTAAAGCACTAGTGCGCTCCTCGCTGGTGACTTGGCACACTCGGGGCGAGCCCTCACCTCAGCACCAGAAAACTTTCCGAGTCTCTGCCCCGTCACTCTGCCTTCCCTCCACATACCTCGTAACCTTGTCTAATTACGGTGTAGGTACTGTTAAACAAAACAACAAAACTCCAGGACGTTTCAGTTCACCAGAAATCAAGTCTGGTAGACTTCCAAACCGGTTTCAGATCAGTTCACACATGGCACTCTTAAGGGGGCGTTTTCCGTCTGTGTGTGTGTTGGGGAGGGTTTCTTTGGGCTTTGAATAATATTTATGGCTGTCTAAAGCAACTATTGACTCACCAACATTGATCAAACACGTCCCAGTCTGGATTCCAACAGACTGGAGCCATGAATCAAACCCTACCATATGTGCTTTAAAATAAGCCTCCAATTAGCCTGATTAGATTGAGTTCGTGATTACTCTGATCGCATTCGCAGAAAGCTAAATAAATCGGAGATTTTTTGCGGTTATGCAAGGCTCTCACACCGGTGCAGTCCAGGAAGAGCTCTGAGATGGAAAGTGTGACAGCACTTCTCCCAGCAGCCCGGCGGGCCCGAGGGAGGCGGAGCAGAGATCTGCTTGTTTTTGCTTTGTTTTATTGCTCCTCCTGGCTCTCGAAAGACAGTTAAGTACTATTATAAGAAACCCCAGTCAGTTGTTCCACATGCTCACGTCCTCTTGATCTGCCTAACAGTTTCTTGGACTGGTTGTTAAAAGAAGACACAAAGATCCATCATCTGCTGCGGGGAGCTGCGCTGGGACGTTTGCAGGGTCTCAGAAGTCACATTTGACACGTTCTCACAAAAGGATGTGATGAAGGCGGCGCTGCAGGGGTTGACGCCCTGATGCAACGCAGTAACGATTAAGTAGTGTCGTAGCACAATCACATGGTATTAATGTGGTCAGAAGCAGCTGGAAGCTAGACGTTGATGACTTCAGATCCACCGGCTACGTCTCATCCAGCGCTGGCCACACACGTGGAAATGTGGAAAAAAAACATTATTTTTGTGATAAACTGGATTATCGACGCCTGGAAAACTACTTTGTGAAAGCGTGAAAAGGTTCCTGCGATATCTGGGAGTTCTCTCAGCTTAGAGCCGGTTCCACTACAGGATTTCTTTTGGATATCTGGGTTATGTGCAGATCTAGGGGTTCTGGAAACGTGACCCGAAGCAACCTGACTGGGTTGGTCGCCGACGCTGCACGGGCCTGTAGTCACTCAGTAAAGCTGATCACTCTGTCTGTTTGAGCTGTGCAGCCCGTGTCATCGCAGATACACCCCATTTAGTCGTTACAGGTCCACGGTACTGGGGATGCTGGCTCCCAGCCGGGCTTTTCCTGCTGTGTCAAGTTAAAGCCGCCCCTATGAGGGATGATTAATAAGACACAGATGTAATTCTTTTGGATAACGATACATCACTGACAACACGGATGAGACAAGAGAGTGGGGGAGTGCAAGCCTCCCCCCACCCAACCCCACCCCTGGAGCCATTTGTGTGTTTCCCATTGCTCACTGAGCTTCACAAACCAAACAAGTCCTCATGTTCCCTGCTTGACTGGATCCAAGATAATCCACCGAGGGTCGTGTATGCTAAATCCGGCCCGCTCTTGTTCCTCCGTGGACGACTTCTGGAACAGTTCCAGGCTCTTACGTTCAAAAGGTGTAACCGAAGTGGGGATTTTCTTGGGCATTGTGAGGAGTTACTGACATGTTCCTATCAAAACAACGAGGACTGGGCATCATACAGGCCCGGCAAGCTTCAGTGCCCCAGTGTGAGCCATTTCGCCATTTTCCTGCATCAGTGACTTGGATGCACAATTCCCCAGTCTACTGGAACATATTTAACCGGGAACTGAGCCCGTAATGAACACATTAAACCGCCAAGCAAAAACAAAATAGCAAAAGGGCGAGAAGCAGCTCATGTCAGAGATGCAGAAGAGATCCCATTCATCCACATTGGGTTATGCAACACCGTCAGACATACCCCCGTCTGTGGAAATCCCTCTAGGTCTTTATAACAAGCCTGATCACAGTGTGACCACAGTCTGACCACTCCTCCGTCTGATCACAACAATAGCAGTGCAGCCACCAACACTCATTAAATCCATTAACTGATTTATGACTTACATTCTTGGTGATGAAACTTAACAAGAAATCAGGGCTCTAAATTTAAACCAAAGGACGTTATGCTGAGAGGTTCTTGGACGGCTGTCACAATCCAGACCCTTGCATTTGCTCTGCGAGGCTGCAAGTTCCAAGACTGGACATCACACTCTTCCTCATACTCTTCATGCATCCAAGCTCCTGGGGTTTCTGGAGGCCTCATGCATCACCGGGGCTCCTGCAGGCATCAACCCACGCCACAGTCCTGCCTGGGACGATGACTCTCCCGGGGCAGAAAGCCCCAGACAGGCCTGTCCTGGGTGGGGAGGGGGGGGACCTGGCTCTGGCTGGCTGTGTGTGTGCAGAAGTGCAGTAAATATTTGGCCCTGTCCCATCTGCTGCCAGCTGGCCGGAGCCACAGCTGACACCCGTGTCGCAAAGCGCGCAGCCAAGAGTGGGGAGGAGGGGGGGCAGAGCACTCAATACATTAAATTTACATTTGCAGTTAGGATCAAAATACGCACATAAGAAGATTAAAGGGGTGTACAGTCGGACAGATATTTCACAGGCTGTAAAGACACGTCTCGTCTAAAGTAAGATGCTTTCTGTCACAATCAGACTCTGAAAAGTTGGTTCATGCTTTTATCTCCAGTATAGATTTGATTATTGCAATGCACTTTTTGCAGGACTAACAAAGCAAGTGTTACATAAACTCCAGCTTATTCAAAATGCTGCAGCCAGAATTCTAACAAAAACAAAGAGGTATCACTCTTGTCCACTCCTGTTTTATCCTCTCTTCACTGGCTCCCTGATTTTAAAGTACTATTGTCTTTAAATCTATGAATGGCTTAGCTGCCTCCTACATGGTTGACATGCTCACTGAATTCAGACCGGACAGATCCCTTAGATCATCAAATGAGAGTCTTCTCATCATACCTAGAATCCACACTAGATCTGCTCATGGTGCTTTCAGTCACTACTCTCTGCAGGAACTAAGGTCTGATCCAACAGCCCTCTTTCAAAAGCAGACTAAAAACTTACCTTTTGCACAAGCGTTTGAGTAAACTCTACATGGTTGGCTGAGTGATAGCACTTTTGTTATAACAGAATTATTGTTGTTATTTTTCTCTTGACATACTTTTGTCTGTTTCTGTTATTGTAAACCTTGAGTCCATGCTCGCCATGTGCTTTATAAATAAATTTGCCTTGCCTTTGCCTCGAAAACATTTGTGGACGTGGATGTCTCCACGACCCACGACCGGGTCAAAACCAAAGTTTTAAGTCCCCCTCCAGCCCTAGTACTCGTGCATGCATCATCCCCAGCTGTAAAACAGAAAGTTTCGGAGCTGACCTTGCAGGAGAGCGCCACGGTCCTGGTGAGGGAGTCGATGCGGTCGCTGTACTCGGTGAACTTCTTCTGGTACTTGAGCGCCGTGGCCTGCAGCTCTCCGTGCACGGCGGACAGCTGTCCCAGCAGCAGCTTCTCCCTGCGGTTGGCTCGGATCGCCTGCTTCTTGCACTCCCGGTCCAGCAGCAGCAGCTTGCAGCGCAGCGCGCCGTTGTGCGCCCTGAGCGCCGCGACGCAGCAGTGGCTGCCCATCACGCTCTCCCTGTGGGTCAGCATCAGCCCGCAGCCGCCCGCCAGCTCGCACACCCCCGCCGGCCGGTGCTCGCACGTCTCCCGCATGTGCGCGTCCATGTCCCCCAGGCTCAGCACCTCCTCGCATCCCTCATTGGCGCACTTGGCCGGGGAGAAGCCGCACTCCTGTGCGTGCGCGGCCAGATGCTGCAGCCTCACCACGGCGTCGCAGCCCCGCGAGTAGTGATCGCATTTGATCTCCAGCTTCAGGATGAGGTTCTTCAGGGGCAGGACGAGGTTCAGCTCCTTGGCGGAGACCCGCTGGCAGCGGACGGGGCAGCTGCTCCGCTGCACCACCCAGGGCAGCACGCAGCCCGAGCAGAAGACGTGGCCGCACGGAGTCGTCAGCGGCTCCTCCAGGACTTTGTTACACAAGTTGCATTTGAAATCCGGGTCCACGGTGCCCTTGAAGCGCTCCAACTCGAATCCCATGGTTTTTTTTTTTTTTCCCCTCGAAACTCCTCCAGATTCGAGACTTGTGGCGTCCCCACCCCCGGGAGCTGTGTGTCGGAGCAGCGGGGCGGTTCAGGCGCTCATTGGAGAGGCGCTCCCAGAGACGCAGCCACTGCAGCGCGGTCCGACTCACGCTCTCCACTCCGATAATTGACCCAGACCCCTGCTGCCTTCAGGGGCAGCTCGAAACGGGCCGGATTAAAAAGTTGGACGAGTTTGACAACTTGGTGGGGGGGGGGGGGGGTGGAAACGCTCGCGAAACACACTTGTTGCGTCAAAACCGAATAAAGTGGATAATAATTGATAATAAAACGGACCAGCCCCAATTTAGGATAGGAAAATAATGACATGAAGTGTTTCCTACTTTTTTTTGATAAGTCCCCTTCATCATGAAGTATGGTAGAAAGACTATTTAACTATTTCATTATTATTTCAGAGTCGTTGATATGGTAGTACTATCTGGTATTTTCCATTAGTGCAATGAGTAGAAGTTTTGGTTAGAATATTTGGCATGATTATAGCACTATGAAATATCGGTGTGTATGGACTTTGACTGACTTAATTTTTTATTGGAAGTTGAGATGTGGGGGTTTTGTGTTCTATGTATGTACAGTATACCCCTCTTGTTGTGATCGAAAATATATTTAAAAAAAAAATCGAATAAAGTGGATTGTAGTTAAATGCTGCTCATGATGACACTCAAAAGTTGTAATTTCCAACCGAAAAGCGGATGACAGCGATGGTCAACTGTTTTAATATTCAGATACGCTGATGTGCTGATTTTTGACAATTTGTGCGTGTTTTAAAAAAAATCAAACAGACACTGTTCACGCGAGCAAACTACAAACGGAGACACTTGAGGGTCCGTGAAGGCAACAGCGTGTTGGAAAAGTGGGGATGAGTTTTCTACCGTAACTTCTCTAATGACGGCGCACACGAAAACCCATTAGATTACCGTAGATTAGATTAGATTGTCCTTCATTTCTCCCTCAATGGGGAAATTCGCTTTGTGCAGCAGCAGTACACTCAACACACACATGCAGGGAAAGGGTAAAAAAAAAAGTAAAAAGTATATACATGCAAAATACAAACAGTACATACATTGGAATGAAACATAAAAAGTAGTGCAGTATGGGAAAGAAAGAAAAACAGTGCAAAAAAAGCAGGTAGGATCATGGGGGAGCCCATCATGGTTAACTTGTGTATTTTAGGGTTTAAATCACCCACCAAATAAAAAGAACCAAATTACACCTTTACTAGAGCTCCGACCAGGTCCCTGAGAGTCCTTCAGGTGTCTCAAAATGACCCTGGCACTGGACAAAGAGTATCTCACCATGTTGTCCTGGCTACATTTCCTTCCTGTACGATTTAAATAATATTATTGGAAATCCTTCTAATCCCGCTGAAGTGGCTGCTAATGCCAACGCTGTGAAATAACAAAGCCTTGGGACGTTTCTGTGAGTCATGAAAGACATAAACAACGATATTCAGTGAGCCATTCAAACCTGCAGGGTCGTGCGACGTCTACAAACCCAGAAGTTTAGACTCTCCATGTTTCCTCCGACCTCACGTCATGCAACGTTTACTGGACCTCTGAAGTGCAAAGTGTAAAAATAAGAGGGGTAGGGGTTGAGTCAAGCGGCCCACCCCAGAGCTGTTGTACTGTCTCTCAGAGGTATTTTCGGGAAATATTTGTCAACTTTTGGAGAGAAAAGTTGACCTTCTCTCTGGTGGAACCAGTTCCCGGTGCAAGGGAAGTGGTTTAGTGCGTTCACATCTGAAATCGGACATCAGAACGGGCACTGGAGGTAAACTGTTCCAGTCGCAGAACCATCGGATGCGCGTGCACCGTGCGTCTTTCCCGGCACCAGGCAATTGTCAGCAGTTCTGATTCGTAACATTCCAACAGGTGATATTTAACACTCTGCAAAGCACTTAGGACTGCATTTATTCTTGACAAATGCTGCATAATTAAAGTTCATGGAGAAAATCAGCGAGCACAGGATAGACCTTCACACTCGTGACCAAGACGTAGGTCAGATGAACATGGATCACAATGTGTGGTATGAAAATGAGCGTCTGGGATTCCTGCTGGAACACACCTCCAGTTACACTATTTCGCACAGTTTGACGAGAATGCATCGACATTTGCTGAAAAACCAGCAGGTCCGAGTGTATTTGAACTGTAAATTAAAAGCCAGGGGGTGCAGAAGATCTGGTCAGTGAAGGAAAAGAGTAACTGCTCAGGCAGAAACACAAAACGAGTGTTGGTCCTGACCCGGCCTTAATGAGCGAAACTCACTCCTACTGGTTACCTTCCTTTGTCGGAAATCCAGTTTTATGCAATGCCATGCTCAATAAAACCTTTCATAAGGGCATTATCCAGAACTAAAAACAAAGCCTTATCAAAGCCTTCTTGGACAAAGTGTGACAGAGTCTGAGCTTGAGGTAATCCTACACTGATGTTATGGGATGGCTTAGATAGGGGTGGAAGAAAAGCTCCACAAAAACAGCTCTGTGGATTTTCAGTTTTTCCTGCTGCTTCTGGGGCTTAAAAAAATGAATTGTTGATTATGTGTCAAGAAATACAAAATAGACGAGGACATGAAGAGGGGACAACAGATCAGTCTTTCTACTTGTTCGGTGAGTTAAATGGGTTTTATTCAAGCACTGCACACCAGCCAGCCGTGTACGGTGTCACAGGCTGAGGCTGTCATCAGATGGAACTGTTGTTCTTCTTTCAGGGTGTTGTCTTGTGCAGAATTATTGCGATATGGGCTGCAGACTCAGCCAAGCAGCCTCGGAGCTATATGCAGACTCTTGACTTGTGAACCGACCTGCCATCTGTGATTTATTATTTCAGTTCAGGAACAAACAAAGTGCATGTCTGTGTATGGCTGTTTACTTTGAGTGGGGTGTTTTTGGCCCGCCTCAGATGGAGGAATATTTGCTCAGAAGATGGAGAGAAAATAAATGAGCAGTTGTTTTTGCAGACTGTAACAGGCCAGAGGCTGAGAATGAAGCTTTGAAAATGTCCGTTAGTTGCAGAAACTGATATGCCACGTACAGGAGTGGTCCGCCAAGGAATGTTTTGGGAATGTGAAGTGGCAACAGGGGCAGCTTAAACAAGTCCACGCTGAGTAAGGCCGAAAGACAGACAACATCCCAGCAGAGATAAGAGTTAATCCCACTCCTCCAACCTAAACTGTGAGTGACGGTCCAGACAGACGGACTTAAATGCTCCCATCAGACCTGCAGTTCAAAATAGAAATGGAAGATAAAACTCCACGAAAGAATCCAAGCTTGCAGCTGTGGCTGAACGGTACTGTTAGCTCTGTTAGCTCTGTTAGCTCCCAACCCCCCCAACCCCATGTCACCATGCATGTTTATTGCTAATATTTGTTTCCACTCAGATTATGAGCATTGCTTCCAAATGAGCTTTTAAATCAAATGTGCTAAATTTGCGTGTGTGCCAAGTGATGGCAGCAGCTGTCCGTGATGCTGCTCAGTGGTACCGTCTCATGTGACGAGAAGAAGGCTCACGACAGCCTGCGTCTCGTAATGAGCCTGAGCTGGTGCTGTCAGCATGGCCTGTATTCCAGGGCTGTCTGAAACCAAACTGTTATCCACCCGTCCAATCAGAGTGCTGCACAAGACCAGTGATGAGAGAGATTGATGGAGAGTAAGAACAGTTGAAGTCCCAGCCCTTTCTTTAACATTAATACAGCTGCCATCTTTTGATTAAAACAAATGTGCCACCACATGATGCCATCGTCTCAGTTACAATAGGTTAACGAGTTTTAGCATGTTAACTTCCAGTAGGGAAGCCCTGACATCAAAGAAGCACTAACACCGTGTCCTAACTGCATGCGATGCGAGCGAGCATCAGCGACAAAATCAATTCCATTACGGTACTTTATTTTCTATTGGACTGTCCTAACTGGCCGCGAGCGACACAGCGCTGCGCAGCACGACGCGGTGCGCCGTTTTGAGCTGAACATTTGTCGGACGCCCTGCTTCTATTTCCTTTCCATTGCTCACGTTGAAAGCCGGTTGAAAGCGCTGTAGGAAACAGTCATGGATGAGGAACGGCTGATCCAGTTAGTTGAAATGAGAAGTTATCTCTATGATACCTCCTCATTTCACTACAAAAACCTCAATAAAGTGGCAGCTGGCTGGAGGGAGATCGCCAGGGAGCTGGTTGGCTTTGCTACATTGCTTGGCTACATTGTATGTAATTTCCGGTAAAGAAACATCTAAATATCACAATATCAAGCGTGTTTTATGTTTAGAAAGTACAAACGTAGGAAGATAACAAGTACTCACCCATCTTTTACTTGTCTCTTTACTCTTTAACTGTCGTCCAGTCTGATGTTGTCTAGTGCACAGCTGATAGGTACGTCATGTAACAGAACTGCATATTAATGGTTTCAGTGTGGACAGAGAGCGTCCGATGTCGCGCAGTGCAACGCGATAGCCGGACGCTCGCATGCAGTTAGGACACGGTGTCATAGAGCTTGTGACGTACAGCTAACTCATTTTCTCATGTTGCCCTCCGGGCATCCTCGTTGTCATGCGACAAAAAAGCAGATTCAGAGCCGAGAATGTGTTAGCACAAATGGGCAGCGAGCTCAAACGGAGCCACATGGCCCAGCCAACCAGTCCCATCAGCTCTGAACAGGAAGTAAAACCATTAAACTGATATTTGTGATTCTGACCAGCACTTCTAAAACAACTACCAGGACACACACAGGGTGGTAAAGAACCCAGAATCTTCTGATGTGGATCAGCATAACTTGTGTTAAACTCGTAGAATACATAACTGGACCTGGCGACCGATGCTCGGACAGAGCACTCGTTTAATCCATCTCATATGCAACATGGCGAGAGCAGCAGCACTGATCGGTGGTGTGAGCGACAGGAACAAAGAGCTCCTGGGTTTTATTGTTGTGTCCTCTTACAGCCGTCGTTGTAAAAGCACCAGCGAGATGGAAGCTTCAGGGCGTGCCATGAGGGTGTTTGAAGCTTGGCCATTTAGAAGTCATCACTGCACTTCCCTTGATATGTCAAAGACATGAGGGCTATGTGGGAAACTGCAGAGATGAGTTATTGCACTTTGGGATATCCTTTCATGTTGCTCTGAAACACGATGTTCTTACAAAAGGAATACACGATCCGTCTCCCCTGCAGCTTCCCACGCGCCTGCAACTCCCCCGGGACCCAGTTATGTTGACAAAATTGGAGTTTAGCCCCTAAAAGAGTTATACTTCAACAGTATGGTTTGTTTTCTCTTACAAGCACCAGTGGCTTGCTGTGGTTTCTGCAGGGGGGTGGAGCCGTACAGCTCCGGCGCCATGAGTGACTCAGTAACTGGAGAGGCTGCTGGAGCCCGTTCAGGGTGACCTTCCATGGAAGTTTGGCTCGTGTCAGCCTGCAACCGCCTCCCCAGCCGACAGACGGTCTGACCCAGACGACAGCTCTGGGCTCGTCGGTCTGTTGTGACAGAGAACAGCAGCTCAACCGTCACAACCGCCCTCACAGGCGAAAACACGCAGCTGTGGGAGCGGTGAGGAGCGCAGCCGCAGGTGTCAGATCACACCACGCTCACAGGTGACTGTTAAGCTGACGAGGAACTTTCAATAGATACACCTGATAAGCAACAGGAAACAATTCAAAAGTAAACATGTACAGTAGGGATGGGCGGTATGGACTAAAAAATGTATCACGATAATTTCTGGCATTTATCCTGATAACGATAAAAATGACGATAAAAAAAAATACCAATTCAACTCCACCTTTGTAACTATAAATCTATCACCACATTCAGTCTTTGGAGCCAAATCACTGCTCTAAAAGATACTAAATACTACTAAACGTCATCAATGGGAATTTATCTTTCTTTCTTTCTTTCTTTCTTTCTTTCTTTCTTTCTTTCTTTCTTTCTTTCTTTCTTTCTTTCTTTCTTTCTTTCTTTCTTTCTTTCTTTCTTTCTTTCTTTCTTTCTTTCAGGCTCATTTCTTTCTTTCTTTCTTTCTTTCTTTCTTTCTTTCTTTCTTTCTTTCTTTCTTTCAGGCTCGTTTCTTTCTTTCTTTCTTTCTTTCTTTCGTTCTTTCTTTCAGGCTCGTATCTTTCTTTCTTTCTTTCTTTCTTTCTTTCTTTCTTTCTTTCTTTCTTTCTTTCTTTCTTTCTTTCTTTCTTTCTTTCTTTCTTTCTTTCTTTCTTTCTTTCTTTCTTTCTTTCTTTCTTTCTTTCTTTCTTTCTTTCAGGCTCATTTCTTTCTTTCTTTCTTTGTTTCAGCCTTCCTTCCTTCCTTCCTTCCTTCCTTCCTTCCTTCCTTCCTTCCTTCCTTCCTTCCTTCCTTCCTTCCTTCCTTCCTTCCTTCCTTCCTTCCTTCCTTCAACTATAAATCAGCTTTACACAAAAACGTCATCAACGGGAATTGATCGTTTTTACCGCAAGATGACAAATTCTTACCGTGGGGAATGTTTTTGACGGTATATCGTGAACGGTAAAATATCGTCCATTCCTAATCCGGATCGTGCAGCCCGTCTGCATCTTCTCTGGCGGAACTTCTCTCTTCACAGTCAGTTCAATATAAGAAAAGTTGTACTGGTGTTATTGTGGTTATCCCTCTGATGAAGCTTGCTCTCCACGATGGGGCTTTTGTGTGAATGAACAGGTTCAGAACTGTCAATGTGTGTTTTGCTTTGCTTTGTATCCACTTTGTGATTGTTAGGGACTAAATTATTACTGGTTAGCAGTTATTAATTGTGTAACCAAAACAAACCCAGAATACCGGTAGTCAGCAAACAGCAGACAAGTACAGAGAAGAAGAACGAGCACGAAGACGAGCTGTTTTCATGGAGTAGCAAACAACGGCGGAGACTTCCACTCGCCGCCAGCTCTTATTTCATTTACTTTATTGCTTTTCTGTCTCTGCGTGGGACATGAAACCAATCTTCAGTCAAATATCGAAAGTAAGTAAAATGCATTTTACAAGGATGTAAAATGGAAATAGCTGTGTTATGTGTGTGTGTGTGTGTGTGTGTGTGTGTGTGTGTGTGTGTGTGTGTGTGTGTGTGTGTGTGCATTTCTAAAGGTGCCTTAGTGTGTATATATTGTAGGCATGCAAATCTATCTATCCGTCCGTCCCTGTCATCACTGACTGACAACGTCTAAAGTTACAAGACAGATGTAGCCCCCTGGTACGTTTCTTGTCGCTACCCCAATGAAGACTTGAAACGCGTGATGTCCTCATGTGTCCAGCAGGTCTTAAACAGTTTCTTATCTGTACGTTGTTCTGAAAAAGACAACATTTACTTGATTGACTGAGTTCCACTGGAATACTCGTGGAACCCGTAAAGAAGGTGAGGATGTGAGCTATTCCTTCCACAGAGCATCCCCGCTCACCGAGCTCAGTCACTGTGTCTGCCATAAGCACTGTGGGCTCTATTATGCATCTCACATACAGCTCGGAGCATTTTTTCACAGAGACAATCATAATGCATTGGTTACAGAGGTTTCCAAGGCACAAGTGTGCAATATTAGGAACAGATGAGTTGCTCTGCAGGGGGATGCAGAGGGGAGGAGAGCGCCTGAGAATCTCCAATCAGAAGTCCCTCTCGGAGGCCTGTGAAGCGCTGCTGCATTTCTGGAAGCTCTGTTCCCACTGAGTCCATAAATAACACTCAAAGTATACTTGGCACTTCTTATCTGTGGCTTATTGAAGAGAGAACACTTCAAGAAAGAAGATCCAATAAACCGTAAATGGTTTAAATGTTTTGATTTCACACTCTCGCTGAGCACGTTTAATGCCCAGTATTTTTTCATTTCGTTTAGTTTAGACTTTGCAGGACCTAATCACTGAACACCAGTCATTCACGCGCTCGCTCTATCCATCAGTTTGATCTGACGCAACATCTGCAGCCATAAATCTATTAACATGCTTCCACAAGACGAGTACCGCTTTTTGTCCCATTTTAACCTCAAAATCATAACGACTGGATCTCCATTTAATACTTTTGTGCGCCGTCAACTACGGGCTCCGCTTTCTGTGACAACTGTTTGACCTTTACTAAGTAACACACTTGCCAGGACCAGCTAAGTTCCTCGGAGCATGGCAACTCTCCACGTTGGAAACGTGAGAAAATAAGATTTCCCTCTGATATTGTATTGTTTAGTAGGCGCAAGCATTTCATTCTTATTTTTGGTGTTTAGAAATGCCCAAGTGTGAAGTATGCATGTTGTCCTGTCATCACTGCAGCCCCAGCTTGCTGGTTCATGGTTTCTGCGCTCTTTATCAACAAGCTTTCAGCATGCCGGCTCTTATCTGCAGCTCCAGTCCTGCTGTCACCCTGCTGGTTCAGAGGAAAGAGCAGCTTGTCCTGCACCCAGACTGCTCACTGAATCCTGCAACGTCAAGCAGCAGCCGTGAGCTCAGACACATCCAGCAGCGTCTCCCTCAGCTGCTGGCTCATTGTCCTGTCAGCTTGTCCATACCTGCTCCTATGGTTTCTGTTGACTTCATCTGACGCTCCTTCCAACGCCACACACGTGGGCCATGAGCAAAATATGGACACAAGTATTTGTGTTTCATAACAGAAGTGCTGTCCACTGTTTTCACGCTTTAACCCCCGACATGAATGACATAAATCACACATGAAATGCAATCAAGAAGACGCCACATTACCCAGTAAATCATATATTTCTCATATCACAGTCGGCTGAACAAAGATTTGAAATCCAGAGCGGGATCAATTACTTCAACTGACCCAGCAAAGGTTTTATGAATTCCTGCAGGAAGTGAAATCAGAAGATCTGGCGGCAACAGAGGAAGTCACGCGACTTTTTTTCTTCACCGCAGGGCTCTCTGCTCAGCGGCCTCTCTGCCACCATTTGTGTCACATCACATGACGGTAACGGTGGGAAAACGTGACAGTGTATCTCCTCTGCAGAGCAGCCGCCTGTAGACGGGACACGGCACGCAGATGCAGTTCATCTTTAGGCCTGACATGCAGCTTTAATGCAGTTCTGAATCTGGTCACGGAGCCTCGTCAAAGGCCCTTCGCTTTACTTCAGACTAGCTCGTTAGACTTTCTTTGTCTCCGTATGGTAATAATGAGACACTGCCGAGTATAAACAGCAACTCCAAGCAGCTGTTATTAAGTATCCGAGATGTGAATCCCAGGTGGCGCAGTGCCACAGTGATTAGGCCTGTCGCCTCGCATCAGGGGGAATCTGGGTTTCATTATGCCGTAGGAGGCGTGCTCCCACGCTTGGTGTTGCTCAGCTGGCCGAGGTCGGCCATGGATGGTCATCAGAGGTGTCAAGTAACGAAGTACAAATACTTTGTTACCTTACTTAAAGGAGCTTGAGGCCGGATTGTGGCAAGATTTATAAAAAAAATCCGTATACATTTTAAGTTTTCTAGTAATAATGTCAGATGAAGCGTTCAAAACCCAAAAGAATGAGCCCTCTAGTGTATCTGTCCTTTACCTTGAACAGGCTGTGTGCTGCAAAATGTGCTGCAATTCGGTCCCGAATTTCCCGCGCTGGGCTGCGGATGTGACGTCACATGACGCTGCATGCACGTTCTCCCCATTCTCCCGTGCCGGCTTCACTGTTGGCTGCAGTACCCCCGACGGCCGTCGTGGCGAAGGGTGGCGCTAGAGAGTCTCATTTCTTAAAAGGAGCCTCAAGCTCCTTTAAGTAGAAATTTTGGTTATCTATACTTCACTGGAGTAATTATTTTTCAGATGACTTTTTACTTTTACTCCTTACATTTTAATAACAGCCTCGTTACTCTATTTCATTTCGGCCTTTAAAAAAAACTATCCAGTTAAATTGCTCCATCCGGATAGAGTGAATTTGGTTGTGGTTGTTTCAGATGTTCTTGTCCAGTTTTGTTCTTACATCCGTTCCCTCAGATTCCTGCAACTAAACTTGGATGTACATTCCAATAAAGGTTAGGATAAATGATAACATGCCTCTGAAGTTTGACTTTTGCACCATTACAATACTTATAGGCAACTAGTCATCATATCTTCTGCTCTCTGAAACACATGTTAATGCTCAATAGTACACATATATGGTTCTTTAATATATTTGCATTATACTAAGATGCATTCATTTTCAATGGCTTTTGTCCTTAATGGCTTTTTTCCCCCTTTCATTACTTTTACTTTTGTACTTTAAGTAGTTTTGAAACCAGTACTTTTATACTTTTACTTGAGTAAAAAACTTGAGTTGATACTTCAACTTCTACAAGAGTATTTTTAAACTCTAGTATCTATACTTCTACCTGAGTAATGAATGTGAATACTTTTGACACCTCTGACGGTCATCTGTCTTGCATTGTTGGGGGAGCTCTGACCACAAGTGCATTACCTGTCCTTGGCCTGTCCAGGGGGGACCCTACAATCCACCGAGGGCCGGCTGAGATCAGCTCCAAACCCTTCTTGAGAGTACCGTATTTTCGCGACCATAAGGCGCAACTTTTTTTTTTTTTTTTTTTTTTTTATGTGCCGGGCGCCTTAAGAAACGGTGCGCCGTGTCTATTACCTGAATTACGGTAATGTAAGGCCGGCCATGAGAACGGTAAAGGGAGAAGGGGGCGGGTGAAGCTGAATGAGACCATCCACTGAGCTGTTTAATGCGAAACAGAAGATGAAAACTTTTAAGGATTTGCTTGATGTGTAAAGTGAAATAAAATACAATCAAACTAAGTTTTGCTCCCGCTCTATTTAAATAAGCACACTTGTTCTGCAGCGCGCGTGTGTTTTGCATGTCGGAACCGGTGACTTTCCCCGGTTAAAGCAGCGGCTGGAGCAGCGCGGTGATGGGCGCTGCTGCAACCCGACTTCCTGGTTCCCCAAGCGGTCCAATCGACCTGGTTCCCGGCCGCTTTGCGAGCAGAGATTTCTGGGGTCTGTCTCAGGTCTGATCAGCTTCACCCTCCGAAATTTGCAGCCAAATCTGTCGGTTACAAACCCGGTACCGGACCCCGACATGCGCGGGTGTGTATTCGCGGCGACACACACAGATTCTCATTTATGTAGCGCTTGACTGGCGCAGCTGATGGACAGAAACCTATGGTGATTTTTAAAAGAAAAACTTTGCATAAGACGTTTCCAGCCGGAGTCATTATAAGGACGAATGGAAAGGGGGGGCTGGATGAAGGGATGATGATGATCAGGTGGCTGAGACAGGTCTGGAAATTCGGACTGGAGCTCCTGTCGGATACAAACCCCGGTACCGGCTCCCCGACAGCCCGTGTGTGAGCGGGTCCAGCGCGGGGGAGCAGACGGGGAGCGGACACGGGACCAGCGCGGAGCGGGACCCGGGACGCGGGACCCGGGACCCGGGACGCGGGACGCGGGACCCGGGACGCGGGACCCGGGACGCGGGACGCCGCGTCCCTCCGCCGTTGTGCTGCGGATCCCGACCGCGGCGGGATCCGCAGCACAACGGCGGAGGGACGCAGCACAACGGGGTATGAAACGTTTATTTTCTTACCTTTATTTATTCAGGGGTCTGTCCCAGGTCGGAACAACTTCACCCTGCGAGATTTTCAGGCAAATCTGTCGGTTTGATCTCTGGTAGCCTAACCAAGATGCAGAGGATGCGCTCAGGAGCCGCCAGGCTCCCGCCGCGGGTTTGCCGGGCCAGGGCGCACCATCCCCGGGGCAGATCCGGCCGAAATGCCGCTGGTCTTTCCCCGGGAGCCCCTGCTCCCATACAGGTGGGTGGCTTCGGTCCCAGCCGGTCCGAACAGGTCACATTCCCGGTTAAAGCCGCTGTGACGCGCGCTGCTCCACCCCGCTGGGGAGAGACGGGCTCTGCGCGGTGGAGGATCCGCACAACGGGGTATGAAAAGTTTATTTACTGTTGTGCAGAAAGTGACTGACACCGAGGAAATTCGGACTGGCGCAGCTGAATTAGCGGAGCTCTTTAATGCAGAAACAGAGGTTTTGCTCCCGCTCTATTTTTTAAATAAGCGCTTGTGTGCTTGTGTGTGCGTTCTGCATGTGTGTGCGTTCTGCAGCGGGTGTGTGTGTTTTCCGGCCGGCGTGTTTTGCGGCACGCGTGTGTGCAGCTCTGCTCTGTAGACTGCGCCTTTTGGGTCGGTGCGCCATATGTATGTTTTAAATCTAAAAATGACACACAAAAATGAGGGTGCGCCTTTCCACACGGTGCGCCGAATGGTCGCGAAAATACGGTAGATGCGGTATATGTCCCTTGGCCTAAAACGTTTATAGCTGCCTTACATTAAAGGGATGCTGTAGCTCCCGTTAGCATCACAGTTTTCTCATTCTTATGTGTAGAAAGCAATAATGTTCAAAATGGGTCAGCTACAGATTACTGGATGGGTATAAAAAAAAAGTCTGAAAAAAAAGTGGTAAAATGTGACCTTTTGTTTTACAGGAGTAATTCAGCTATACGGCGGCTCAGATTAGGTTTTCATCGTTTATTCTCTCAACACGTAAAGTCGCCCAGTTTTACATCCTTGAAGAAGAATAACTGCCTCTCCAGAACAGCTGCTGGAATTGGGAGATTGGATTAATGCCTCAGGTCTTCTTCTGTGCCCCTTGAGCTGTTTAATTCAACCGTTAGTGGTTTTAATGGTGCGGCCAGTTGGTGTTTGTCCAAAAATGTAGCTTGGAGACAATTCATTTATGATGCTTTGGAAATGGTGGCCAGCCACTCTCGCTGCGGTATTTTGTTTCAGTTATAAGTTTAATGAAGTTGGTTGATGAGGTTATTTGAGTGAGACGCAAACAAATACTTATTTCTAATTACATAATAATGTGCATTGGCTTCTCACACGTTTTTCAGAAACCATTTTCAGAGGTGGCAGGTTAAGTGGAGAAGCTGGGAATGACAAGGATTTTAAAGGTGGACTAAAAATGTCCCTGTTGTGTACGTCATCAAGGACCAAAAACCGCCAACAGTTTGTTGGAGCAGTGTAGGCGCTGTTTCTGCATTGCTCCGGTGAGAGAGGTTCACCGAGGGATAACTCAATATTCATGGAAACAAGGCAATGGTCTGTGTAAGTGACATTAAGAGCTAATCGGAAACAAGCCCCCTCTAATTAGCCATTACCAAAATAACAGACTGAGGTCATAGTTATTGCTTTCCCTGATGGGGAACGCTGGTCTGGGTCTGACTTGATGTGAACGGCTGCTGAAACTAAGCATTTACGAGCTTTACTTTGAACACATGCGGACGTAATCAGGTGGTTGTTGTCATTTTGTCCAATGTCTGAGTTACTGTCATGTGGATTTCATAAATACTGAAGGAGGAGGTAGTTTGTGTTGGTTAATTGTTACAGTTTTGTTGTTTTTTTCCATCTTTAGCTCATAGGTTTGGTATTTGTCTGCGTAGCTGTCCTCTGTAACTCGGTTAAAGTCTCCAGTAACGTGACCTTGTTTAAGACTCATGTTGATTAAACTGTTAAAAGGACATGATTATGTTTTTTTCTCTCTCTTCTTCTTTTAGTATCCCAATCCTGCATGAATTTCGAGCCAAGTTATGTTTTAGATCAATCAGGAATGTGCTTCCTTGAAGTGGGCTCTGGCTCCATGGGAAGAGACAGCGTCCCACGTTTCCATGCACCACTCAGGATGTTGCAATGTTGGAATCAAAACCTGATGGACCTCGTGGAGCTGTTTGCTCATGGTAACGATGTTGTCAATCACATGTCATCCAACCACAATTGCACTATTTATTTGAAAGAACATTCCTTGGACACCTTAAGACGTTCTTTTGCCTGGATAATAAATATTAAAATAGAAAAGGACTGCTTCAATGGCGTTTTTGCAGGTAACAGCAACAGCCCTTTGTGTTGTGTAGCACTGCTAGATGTTTCGATAAGATATTCTGTTTATCCGCAAACACATATTTCTCAGTAAAGAGGCATCGGCCAACTGTAGAACGTGAGAAAGTCTGCCATGATTAATAACTTGGTGATTGCCATATATGTTTTTAAAGGACAATAATACTGCAAAAGGAAAGGGTTGATTTCAAGGGCTGCATGAGCAGCTCTCTCACCACCCTCCTTCACATGCCTGAGAGGCAAATACCTCGACTCTATTTGGTCCAAAGGAGTGTTTGCCTGCCAACGCCACTGCTTTACCTGGCCAGATCAGATGGAGAACGGAGATAGCATCTCTGCTTGTATTCTTTGGAGCGGTGTAAAAACAAACACACCTCCAGTCTTCGGGTGTGGGGGTGGGCGGCTGTCTTTTTATATAGAATGCTGGTTGCCCTGAAATGGATCTTTAGTGAGATAAAATCCACAAAATACGCAAGGTTTCCATATAAAACATGGGTTAAAAGGTTTTGAAAATCATGTTTTTTTCTTGTTTTTACTTTTAACAAGACTGAAGAAGTCTGTCAGTTCTTCCAGTTTCTGACCTACTTATTACACAAATTAGCGAGGACTGAATAACTCCTCGTCTTGGTGGAGAAATATTAACTTTAACACTGTTGTGCATCTCTTTTGGCTGCTAAAATTACCCAATATAGAAGCAGAGCACGCACGATGTACGAAATAAAGGAAAAATTAATATTACAGACATGAACAGGAGGAAAGAGGAAAATAACATATTTGTTGTAGTAAAAAAAAAGCCAGGTTCATTAATATCAAAGCTGAAATATAAATAGTGAAATATTGGTGTTACTGTCAGATAAAAAGAGAGAGAACCAGGAGATGCAGTTTTCAAGGGCAGCATCTGCATAATGAACCCTTTTTTTACCACAAACACCTCTGGTTTCTGGTTCACACTAAGGGCCAGATGCAGGAACTACACACACACTAAAGGGTGCACACACACCTCTTTTCTGCATGAAAAATGTTAATTACACAGACTGGAACAATTAGAAAAAAGTCACCTGGATTTAAGCAGGAAACAGGTAAAGGCACCGGCTTGGCTGATATGTTGAGGCTATAACCAGTTATATAACCCTGACTGATGCAGTAAGGAGCCGTTGCTTAAACAATCATGCTGGAGGACACTTCCTGCGGTTGTGGAAAAGATGCTACTCTGTTTCAGAAGGGTGAAATTATCGGTCTGCTTCGAGCAAACAGAACAACTAAGGAGATTGCTGAAATCACTAACTCTGGTTTAAAAACAGTGCAACATATCATTAAACTCTGGAAGGACAGTGGTGAACCTTCATCTTAGAGGAAGAAATGTGGTTGGAAATAAAATCCTGAATGATCGTAAATGGAGCTCACTTAAAATGTTTGGTGGAATCGGTTCTCAAAGAACGTCAACAGCAATGTCAAGTAGTGAAAGTAAGAGCATTTCCACATGTGCGACGTAAAGAGAACTTGAGATATTGAGTTGAGAACAGCTGTTTAACTTCAAGAAAACCACTTAAAAGCAAACATGAGTGAGGCTGAGAAAAAAAGAGAAGGCTGCAGTTTTTCAGGAAGACCAAGAATCGGACTACGTGCAAAGACTTCCTGTTACTGTGATTTGGGCTTGATTCAGTTGGTCGTGTCTAGTTTCATCCAGAACATTCTGTCATGTATATACTGAATAAACATAAAGATTCAGTTCCTTCCTCATGGCACGGGCATCCTCCAAGATGACACCGCCAGGATTCATCAGTCTCAGATTGTGAAAGAGTGTTTCAGCGAGTGTGACATCACTTTCACGCATGGGTTGACAAACGGAGTCGTAACCGCGCTGAGGACTCGCTAAACTTTACACCGCAGTTCAACTCTTCTCTCGTCGATGCAGGATCTCGGAGAACATGCATGCAAAAATGATTAAACAACCTTACATTTCCTGAAACAGCTCTGAAAACAGCATAACAGCACGCAGCGGGCAGCTAGTGGAAGTGCAGTCCAGCAACAGACCCTAGTCTGCAGCCTCAGAGGATGGATACAGCAACCCTAAACAGCTGAAGCTGTATTTTAATCATTGACAGCATCTGACAGGAAGTAATGAACACATGTTCTGAATGCAATGTCTATTTCCATGACTTTAGAAAAAAATGATCATTTGCAAACTATTTTGATGTGAAATAATCACTGTGGAAGGTGAGTAGCAGTGTGTGTCTGCATGACTCTGCAGCTGCTGATGTCTGGACGGGTAACCATGGTAGCTTCAGGACTGGTGAGGCTAAAGAAAGCAGCTGTGGCACGCAAAGCCATCAGAGGGAAACGACAGCGTGGCGGCCGTCGTTACTGAAAATGGTACAAACATGGTAAAGCTGTGTAAAGCTGCTCCTGCTGACCGTGACGAGGAGGAAGTGCCAGTGGCCGAGGACGAGGAGGAGGAGGAGGAGGAGGAGGAGGAGGAGGAGGAGGAGGATGAGAAGGTGACATATGTGGACTGGGCAAATCTCTTACATGAATAGGACGGCCTTCATTTCTTACTGGAAGTCACTGCAGATCAGTGACGTGCGGTCAGGGGAGGCAGGGGAGGCTGTGCCTCACCTGCCATCATGGAAAGAAAGAAATGTGAAATGAAAAAAAAATTTCTTCAAAATCGCAGAATTTTTTACATTTGCCATTCAAATGCTGAGAAGATGCGGGCGGTGATGCAGCAACCCGCTGAGCCACACCATGGATTGCGCAATGACTCGGCTAACTGTGCTGCCATGCTATGGACTGAGACCGATCGCTGTCTCTTTGTATGTCACTATTAAAATGTTCAAACACGTTTGCTATATGAAATAAGTTTCCATAGTTAAGCTGATTTATATAATGAACAGCAACTATATTATATATATATATATATATGTGTGTATTGTGTTTCTTGGGCCGCCGCAATCATAAAACGGCTGAAAAGAGGCACGGGGTGAGGCACGCACTTCTCCTGCCTCACGGTAGGGGGCACTAGTGAGCTCAGGGATTCTTCTTGCGACTCATTGGCTGCAAGGTAAGGGACAACAAGCAGGAGTTTACAGTTAGTTTCAGAAGGAGCGGCGCATGGACTTCATTTATAAGTAAAGGTAAGATCATAATAACTTTTTTTTTAATTAAATGTGCTTTTTGTGCGCTACAGTTTGTATGTGTAAAGCATTTGTATGTGAATGACGATAGGAGGTTTTAAACATAACCAGTTAACTGCTGCCATTCAAATGGTGAATAAGTTGCTCTGGAGGGTTCATATGCTTGTAAATCTGACTGATGAAGTCAGTGCCTCACCATCCATGAATCTCACCGCACGTCACTGCTGCAGATGTGCTGCACCTGATGAAGAAGGTGGACGGCTGCTTGCAAAACACAGTAGAAAAGAACAGCTTCAAAAGCAACAACTTCTTGTATCATATTGTTGTTGTTCATGTTAACGACAAGAAAAGAAAAGTTGCCAGCATAACGTTTTCATAACTGCTTTAACTGCTAGATAAGCATCACACGCATGAGTCGGGGGGGACTTGGGTGTCCGGCCCTTTAATGCGTGACACATGAAATAATACTCAGAAAACCTTTTTTTATTGGAGGAAGTTATTATATATTGAAATTAAAAACACCCCCAGTTTTGTTCCACAGAGTCTAAGCAAGAATCTTTGTATCATTATATATGCATCATGTCATTTTATGTATTTATACTTTTGTTGCTGATTAGTTTTAATTTTTTTCAAATTTATTTTATTGTATTAAACATTTTAACATTTTATTTTGATTGTGGAAGATTACAGAGCTCTCAGAAATCCACCGGACGTTACAGGGCTAAATAGATCCCGTAGCGCGGACTTACCTCAGGGGTGTCCAACGTCGGTCCTGGAGGACCGACGTCCTGCATGTTTTAGATGTTTTCCTGCTTCAGCGCTCTCCGATACAACTGTGTTATTAACAGACTTGTGCAGACCTGGAATCTGACGATGACCATTAATGAGAATCCGGTGTGCTAATGCAGGGAAACATCTAAAACTTCCAGGACAGCGGTCGTCCAGGACAGCGGTCGTCCAGGACAGCGGTCCTCCAGGACCGACTTTGGACGCCGCTGACTTAGTGCAACTTCCAAACATTTAGGAGACCAGGATGTTGTGTAACAACAGTCAGGCGACACTGAACATGCTGTAGTCTAAACTTGTCCTCAGCAGCAGTATACATGCATTCCGGGTCGGTGGAAATATTAGCCAACCCCTGGACCCCGCCGGGGCTGGAGCTGGAGCTGGAGCTGGACTGGAGCTGGAGCTGGAGCTGGAGCTGGACTGGAGCTGGAGCTGGAGCTGGAGCTGGACTGGAGCTGGACTGGAGCTGGAGCTGGAGCTGGACTGGACTGGAGCATCACTGGGGACTGTTTGCGTCAATGCTGCAGGTTGTTTGGAGTCTTTGATCTTGACCTGCAGAAACAACATGAACAAAAGCAGAAACAAACAAAACCTTTGTTAAAGGGAACAAAAATACTGTCTGTGTGTGTGTGTGTGTGTGTGTGTGTGTGTGTGTGTGTGTGTGTGTGTGTGTGTGTGTGTGTGTGTGTGTGTGTGTGTGTGTGTGTTTCGACACGTTAAACAATACCCTCCATCGTTTGCTCCTCCCGTCTAGGGAGACGTATTGAGCTGCTTCTCATCTGACCGGTTCATGATGCATCAACACCGTAGTTAAGTTTGTCACTTTCATGAAAACATTTCATTTTGGGGCACTTATGGAAACAGCTGGAGCTGCCTTCTTCTTGGGTGGTAGCTCGCAGAAACAGTTCATCTAAAACCTCTGTTTAGTTTAACATGAAGCTGAAAAATGTCACTAATATTTGGTGGTTTATCTCTTTGTTGGCGGGCCTTGAAAGAGTTCATGAGAGACTTGAATGTCTTGCTCTCTGGAGAGTGCTGGGCATGTATCATTGCAGAATATACACACGACTGGTTAAAGACGAGAACATTCTTGGTCAGATGGGGAGTTTTACTAAACAAACTATTTGAGTTGGCAAAGATACGTCTGCAGTCAATCATAATACTGTTTGTTTCGACAAGCGCTGACTTAATAATCTAATTAGGAGCACGGACATTGGAAGTGATTTTGTGTAAGTTAAATGAAACACGTCCACCGGATCATTGTTTTGGTTTGTTTTTATGTCGCGCCTGACTGTAACGAATCACTGACAGACCAATTTAGCCATAACATTCATCAGCATGTTGAGTTTATGTTAGCGTCTGACGAGGAATGTGGCTGGATTCAAAACAGAGAGAACTTTGTGTGCGTCGAGTCTGAACAATACTGAACCCCTTCAGGATGAACGTGACTCTTTTGGACGGACGAGACGTTGAACATTTCTCACGGTGTCGTATGGACAGCGGAGGGAACACGTGTCAAACCTGGAACCACTATCAGAGGTGTCAAAAGTATTCACATTCATTACTCAGGTAGAAGTATAGATACTAGAGTTTAAAAATACTCCTGTAGAAGTTGAAGTATCAACTCAAGTTTTTTACTCAAGTAAAAGTATAAAAGTACTGGTTTCAAAACTACTCAAAGTATAAAAGTAAAAGTAATGTAAGGGGGAAAAAAGCCATTAAGGACAAAAGCCATTGAAAATGAATGCATCTTAGTATAATGCAAATATATTAAAGAACCATATATGTGACTATTGAGTATTGTAATGGTGCAAAAAGTCAAACTTCAGAGGCATGTTATCATTTATCCTAACCTTTATTGGAATGTACATCCAAGTTTAGTTGCAGGAATCTGAGGGAACGGATGTAAGAACAAAACTGGACAAGAACATCTGAAACAACCACAACCAAATTCATTTTATCTGGATGGAGCAATTTAACTGGATAGTTTTTTTTTAAAGGCCGAAATGAAATAGAGTAGATAGGCTGTTTTTAAAATGTAAGGGGGAAAAAAGCCATTAAGGACAAAAGCCATTGAAAATGAATGCATCTTAGTATAATGCAAATATATTAAAGAACCATATATGTGTACTATTGAGCATTAACATGTGTTTTAGAGAGCAGACGCGTACAAACCAATAGGGTGTCGGAATGGTATTATGTTTATACTTCTCATCCAACCACAACCAAATTCACTCTATCCGGATGGAGCAATTTAACTGGATAGTTTTTTTTTAAAGGCCGAAATGAAATAGAGTAACGAAGCTGTTTTTAAAATGTAAGGAGTAAAAAGTACAGATAATTTCGTGAAAATTTAAGGAGTAAAAGTAAAAAGTCGTCTGAAAAATAATTACTCCAGTGAAGTATAGATAACCAAAATTTCTACTTAAGTAAGGTAACAAAGTATTTGTACTTCGTTACTTGACACCTCTGACCACTATACCCAAAGCTGTTTGCAGCAACAGAGTCCTTGCTCAAAGACACAGCGGCAGCCTGACTTCTGTTCCAGTTTGGGTTGGACAGGTGAGAGTAAGGAAAGAGGTGGGTGAGGGTTTTTTTTTTCCTAATCAGTATTACACGATGAGACAGGCTGGATGCTGAGCTCAGCTGAAGCAGAACCAACACGCTTCACAGTCCATCGGGACGTCATTAGTGACTTTCACAAAGGCAGCTTGAATAAGTGAGGTGCTTACAGCAACCAGACCTTTAAATGATGTTTGCAACATTAAAACAGTAACACATTTTTCATCGTGACACTTTCATATCTATTACACCTTTAGAAGACACTTCAGTGGTTTGTTTTCCAGGAGAAATGTAATGAGCCTGATCATTATAATTAAGTGAAGTTCAGCGGCGTTAACATCACATTCACGGTCATGATTTCACGTAGCTGCTTTATGCTTCGGATCCGTACAGAACATGGACAAATAAGAAAGCCTTCAGGGTTCCCCGCAGAGCCATGACGTGACTGTGAGCTGTCCATGTGGCTGACCTAATGCCCTCCAGGTCAAATGTTGACTGAGCAGCAGATCCAAATCAGTGATATTCAAGGATGTCTAAATAAAGAACGGCGCGGCAACCCTTTCATGCCACATGCAATAAGCTCACGGCTGCATACACAGTCCTCTTGCCAGATGGGGCTTAAATGGCTCGCATATCCTGCCACTTTTATCTGGACATCCTCCAGAGGAGTTTAGAGTTACCCCGCGACGTCATGCTCCTTGATGTTTTGGAGTGACACAGTTGTACATGACTATCTCAGTATCTCTGCTCATGAGAACCCAGTCAGCCCACTGGAGCGGCACAGCTGACAGGAACCTACAGATCCCTTTCAATTTACTCGCCTTGCACACAGCAAACTCTGATGTTTGGTGAAACCGGCTTATTTTTATGTGCACTATCTTACATGAAATGATCCTCAAGTCCAAAGTTAGCCGTAGTATTTGGATGTGTAACATTGAAATGCTAAAGTATCCCTTTCAAATATGCACCATCAATCAAATCAAATAAACCATGCGAGGAGAAAAACATTGAACTAACTTCATGTTATGGAAGATACAGGATGAGTTTTACATTTGGCAAACATTGCATTCAAAAGTGAGTTGTTGAAAATGTCCGTCAGTTTATGAGATTAAAAAGTTTAAAAGGAGAGAATCTGACAGAATGAAGCCCACAAATCACTCACCGTCGCTACGATCGTCCACCCACAATATCTCCGGTGTTTGTGCCACTTTGGCTGTGTCAATAATGATAGATGAGCTGACCAAAAATATAGAGAAGGCACATCTGTATATGATAGAGTCCTACTTTGTGGGAAAAAAATGATATCATGTGATGATTTGAGTTATCCGTGGCCCTGCCAGAAGCCGTCATTGTAATTTCCTGCCTGTGGCTTTCGCTGATTCCTACGGGGAGAGGTTCATCTTAGCTCAGCACTTACATGAGCAGAGCATTTACCAGCTCCTTTAAAGCTCATCCGCTGGACTGATTAGTTTCACGTCTAATGTGTGACATTTCAGATAATCCTTCGGAGGAATACAACCATATTATTTTAGTGGAACTGCATGGAAATAAGAATGATTGTTTCATTAGACCAGATGCCGCTAGTCTCCTCCCCACGCTCATTGGAGTGGGATACCAACGGAACCAGTCTGCTCATGAGGGACCCGTTCATGCAAATGGGAGTCTATGACGGCAGGTTTATATCCACGTTAAAGGAGCATGAGGCAAGAATAATAAATGAGACTCATTAGCGCCACGACGACTGTCGGGGTTACTGCAGCCAACAGCGAAGCCGGCACGGAAGCGCGCACGACTCCTTACTTCTTTGCGGCTAACGCTACTTAGCACGTTGGGCCACTCCGACTCCTTGGTAATGTCATGTGATTTTCAAATCAAGCTCTAAATATGACTTACAATGTTATCTTACCTGGTTAGTAGGAAATGAGCCATGTCAGCATCTGTTTTCAGTCCCAATTCAATTTAAGCTGCCTCCATGACTCAAACGCGTATCCAATGTTTACTCGGTGCCTGCCCGTTTTTGCTCGTAATTTCTTTTCGACTCGCGACTTGTCTCTGATAAAGGCTTCGTTTTCTTCTTGGTAGCACTTTTTAGTGGGCTTTGAGTGGCGCTGGGTCGTTTGCCGGCTGTGGAAGAATCCATGTCTACCCAAACAGAAGGATCCACCGCGCTCGTCTTGTTCCTGTATCCAAACTGAGCGCCGTCGAGAACGCGCATGCAGCGTCATGTGACGTCACATCCGCAGGACACCGCGGGAAATTCAGGCCCAGAATTGCAGCACATTTTGCAGCACACAGCCTGTTCAAGGCAACGGAGAGATACACTAGAGGGCTCATTCTTTTTGGTTTGGAACGCTTCATCTGACATTATTACTAGAAAACTTAAAATGTATACGCATTTTTTTCATAAATCCTACCTCATGCTCCTTTAAGAATGGTGTAACTCTGAAACTGAGTTTGAAATGACTCGCTATACTGTATATCCCAGACACGACTTTATCAAAGGACCTTTCCATAGAAGAGGTGTAAGCCTAGAATTTAAACTTATTACCAGCTTTCATTGTTGAGAGCACACCAAACCATTTTAAAACCTGGTGAGACTGGCAGAGACTCTTTGATGGTTTAATACAAGAGTTTAGGGCAGTTGGGGCCAGGAGGGAAAACTCTGACAATGTAATAATAATTGTTTCACTCAAACCTTTTGGTAGTTTAATCTGAAGCCTTGAGTCGCATTCTAAGAGATCCCAAGGATGGACGCTGGGAAATCAGCACTGTTGGGTTAATCCTCGACGAAATGTCAGCAGGCCCCTCTTTTAGTGATAACCCATGGATAACTAATTGCACTTATTATCAGGGACATAAAGCAGAGTATACTTATCAAAACACTATCAAATCAGTTGGAGAGTTTAACATCTACAAAATAAAAAACAAAAATAGATTGATCATGGTTGTGCTGCATATGTGTGTAGTAATGAGTCTGAGAAGGAGAGTGGGACACGGAGGGGAAGAGAAGATGAGGAAGTTGAGGCCTGAACAGCAATCATTAATGAATCAGGATCCAGTTTGTAATCAGAAGTGAAAACAGGGGCATGTGTTCAAGAACCTGAGCTGAAAACTCTGAGGGAGGAGTCAGAAGTTCAAAAATAGCGCACAAGGAGTGTCGAGATAGCCTTAAACAGACAAACAAAACCTACCATGGGGGAAAATAGTCATGGAAAAGGAGTTAGCTGCAATCTTACTCAAGATCAGATGAAAGCAGTCGGTGCGAAGAAAAAAAGGGGCATGAGATAGGGGGAATACATCATAAAACCCCCCATAAAACTCTCAAAGAAGGCAGCGGCACATGAAAATGGAACCAGGAGTGTTAGGGGAGGTTCCTGACATGCTCAAACTAATGACAGATGGTCCGAGAGATGGGCAGGGAGCGACTCGAGATGAGGTGGCCGTCTCACCAAGTAGGGCAATGAACTCGGAAACCGTGAAGATTTCTGGGGATGGGACCTCACTCGGCCACACTAGCAGCGACACATGCATGTGTTTTTTGTTGGCAGGGAGTTGGAACCAGGTCGTGCATTTTCATTTCAGTGGCAACTTCACAATTGGTGCATATTCCAAGTAATCCTGGGTGGCACTAGGAAACCAGTCTCCCCAGGGCAGTCCTAATCAGACCATGTGAGGACCACAGCAAGGGTTCCCACGTCCACTAAGACCCGACAGGAGGTCAGGGTTAGGGGTAGAGATGCCAGACGTCCCTTGTTTCAGTTTTCAGTCCTGTGTCGAGAACTTTCCGGATTATCAGTCAGATTTCTCTGGTCCCAGGTCAGTGTTTGTTTCAGCAGAAAACTGTAAAGACATTAGTTATCTTTAAAGCCATACTTTTAGGTCAGAGTCAGGGATGGGTGTTGGGAGAAAATAGGAAAACCAGGCAGGGCATTTATGGACGTGGGGAAAATAGGACATCCTTGCAAAGATGGAAACAGATTATTAAGACGCAGTAAGAAGAAGAAGATTTAATTGAATGAAAATGAGTTGATCAAACTCTAAAAACCATGTTTTTGTCCCAGCGGAATCTGCTTAACATACCTGCAGGATGCAAATGAAGATTCTCCCACTACAAAGAGATTTTCCTCATTGGAATTCAAATGAAGTCATTAAAGTAATTTAATCAAATCCAGAGACACCCGCTGATTATATTAACAGTAAACTCTTGACTCCTCTACACCGTTCTTCTAATTGGTGCGAACGGTAGACAATAGTCAGACCTTCTTACACCTACAGTATACACATCTTACTTCAAGGTGACTGGATCCATTCGATTCTTTATAAAAAACCCACTTGACTTAAAATTCCACTTCACAGAAATGTCAATAAATCACCATTTACATGCTCACACAGTTCTTCACAAATTAATTTGTAAAGGATGAAGTTGGGAGGTTGGCCCCCCCCGAAGAGCACACAGCTGCCCGATAAAAGCCGATAAAAACAGAGAGATTTTTAGGAAACAGTTTGTTAGTATAAGTGCAGCTTCTCCAGCTGTGTCTGGACTGTCTCTCAAACGTACCCGGGGTTAACCAGACTGGTGAGAGCACCAAACCTCCAACCCAAGAGTTTGTAAACTATCAAAACCACCATGTATGGTTGGGCATCGTCTGCTGAAGTGCAGGCCCCGTCATGTTTTAAGCCCTGGATGATAGCATATTTAAAAGGGTCCCTGATGAGCACACGACACTGGTTCAAAATGTAATCCACAAATTCACTAACAAAGAAGGAAAAACAGCCCTGGATGGCTGCTGGCCAGAGTTTTCTCCTGCCTTTGCATGTCAGCTGCTTGCTGAGGGAGCAGTAAGTGAGCGCTGGGGTTCCCAGGGACCTTCGCTGCATGACATATGTGTCCTATTACTGCTCCTTCTCAAACGTTTCTTCAGGACTTGTGGCTGCACAGTCTGCTTGAGAAAGGGGATTAGTCCATTCTGTAGCTGATTTATTTCTGCACCCTAACTGTTTATTAAATATAATTGACCATCAAAGTTGTCACAGAGCAAAGGAGAAAAAAGGAGCTGCTACACGGACCACATAAAGGGGAGCTTTCTTCAAGAAGCTATTTATCTTAAGGATATCTTGGTTAGACGCATAACTGAGAGGAATGAAATGGGTCATAATTCAACCACTAAACTTAGCGGCTGCAGGATTAATCAGAGCCTCTCCATAATAATTATGATTAGTTGTCTGGAGTGACGTAGGAGTGCTTGAGAAAAAGATTTCTACCCCCCCTTCCACATTTATTAGGCATGTTGTAAAACGTCAGTACATCTTTGAGTATCTTCTCAACAGAGGTGTCAAGTAACAAAGTACAAATACTCCGTTACCTTACTTAAGTAGAAATTTTGGTTATCTATACTTCACTGGAGTAATTATTTTTCAGACGACTTTTTACTTTTACTCCTTACATTTTCACGCAATTATCTGAAAAACAGCCTCGTTACTCTATTTCATTTCGGCCTTTAAAAAAAAAAAAACTATCCAGTTAAATTGCTCCATCCGGATAGAGTGAATTTGGTTGTGGTTGTTTCAGATGTTCTTGTCCAGTTTTGTTCTTACATCCGTTCCCTCAGATTCCTGCAACTAAACTTGGATGTACATTCCAATAAAGGTTAGGATAAATGATAACATGCCTCTGAAGTTTGACTTTTTGCACCATTACAATACTTATAGGACACTAGTCATCATATCTCCTGCTCTCTGAAACACATGTTAATGCTCAAAAGTACACATATATGGTTCTTTAATATATTTGCATTATACTAAGATGCATTCATTTTCAATGGCTTTTGTCCTTAATGGCTTTTTTCCCCCTTACATTACTTTTACTTTTATACTTTAAGTAGTTTTGAAACCAGTACTTTTATACTTTCACTTGAGTAAAAAACTTGAGTTGATACTTCAACTTCTACAGGAGTATTTTTAAACTCTAGTATCTATACTTCTACCTGAGTAATGAATGTGGATACTTTTGACACCTCTGCTTCTCAACACTGGCGATCCGATCCTGATCCTGATCCAGATCCAGATCCAGATCCAGATCCAGTTCATGTGAGCAGTTGATGTGTCCCAGTCGTGGTGCTCTGAACACCATCACGTCTTAAACAAAGACCTGGTGCCCTCTGAAGACCACGCTGCTACCAGACACGTCACAAAAGGAGAAACTGCTTTCTTTCCAACTCTTGGTCATTTTCTGACAGATGACACCGAGTCCCTTATGCACTGTAGGTTTCAAGGACCAATGATCAATTCAACACTTATTATGAACCTGTGACAGCCCAGCGACTTGTGCAGTGTGAAACGTGTCCGTCATCTGGGAAAGGCTTCAGAGCCCTTACAAGTCTCCAGACAATAAAGCAGCTGGAAGAAAGCTCTTCATTGTTTGGATCTTTTTCACCTTTAAAAATAACCAAATACCATATTTTCTGGACTATAAGCCGCACCTGAATATAAGCTGCATCCGCTCTATTTTTAGAAAAATAATAAAAAAAAGATATACAAGCCGCATCCGCTCTATTTAAAAAAAAAAAGATATGCAAGCCGCAGATATTTATGTTGTTAGATTAGATATTTACTACATGTACAGAAGGATTTTGAACTGTAAATGATGTACATGTTTGTACCTAAATAGATCCTTTCCTAACAGTGTCTTTTAACACGGCAGCAACTTTGCTGATTAAAACGGGACAGAACCAAGAGAAAATAACCAGTATTTATTTATCTGTTTATCTGTTTGAAATCTGCTTCTACCTACTTCTATCTGCTAAAGAAGAAGTAGCGTATTCTTCTTTGCATTTATTTTGTCTTAGTTTTGATTGTAATTCCGGTTAGAGCGCCCCGAGCGGTGGAAGAAAAATGCACAGAATAGCTGCACCTTTGTATAAGCTGCACGGTTGAAAACCTATGAAAAAAGTAGCGGCTTATAGTCCAGAAAATACGGTACTTATTTATCACTAACACCTAAAAGCATCTGCTGGTAGATCTAGAATACAAGTTCAGACCAAAAAGAAAGTCTGTTAGTTTTAACATCCTTCCTGCATTTTCACCCATCATGACCGTGAGCTTTTCCCTGTTGAACCTCAAGCAATCCAAACATGACATCCACATTTTCAACAACCATTACATCTTTTTACAGTATTCATTAATGGTCAGTTATTCAGAGTGAAAGCTGAATGATTAACTTGGGACTGAGATCTAAAAGGGTTTAATGAACAAAAGCAGTTTTAAGTCTTAAGCTTTTTATTATGTCTTTCATCCTTTTTTATTTTAGCCAATAAATTTCATACCGGTCTGAGCCAACATCGTGTTGTAGATTTTACATCTGAGAATGAGCACATCATTATACATGAATATCCACTAACATCCCTTAGCTGCTTTATTCTGATGTGTATACACAGTTAAGTGCATCTGTTCTTAAGCATTTGAGGTTTTTTTAAGTGTTCAAAGTTCCCTGATGCTTTGAAAATGGAGACACCCTAAGTGTTAACATGACAGCTGCCTTGATAGTTTCCTTTTTTAAATTCACTGACGCTCAGTCGCACCTTGTCTGAAACACGGGGGTTAGGTTAGCAGCAGCACATACATGTACGCTGGTGAAACCAGGCCGCAGAACGTCATCTTCAAAGTTGCCTTTTGTTTGACAAACATCCTGGAATCTTCTCATCGTGTCCCGTCTCAAGGGTCAAGTTTTGGGTTATGAAATGAAGGGACTAGATGCAACTACCCCCCCCAGGTACCCCACAGGTGCCGTTCTTCAGATGGGCTTTTTTTGCTCATCTGACTGATGACAGCTAATGCACCTTTTGGGTCAGATTAGGAAAAACCGAGTCGGGCCAAAGAGAGTCCGCCTTAATTTACGAGTACAGGAAGCATTTTTCCTCCAACAGCAGCAGTGAAACAGATGAATCGGGTGCCGTTGCTGTTATTTGAGTGCCTGTCCCTCCCTACCTTCGTTATAAAGTGCCATGTTCTGGAGGTTGAGGAACAGAAGAGATGTGTTTTCCTGTTATCTCTTATAGTTCCCAGAACAACATTTCCAACAAATTGAAAACTGTGCTTCCCGGGATCCAACTGCTCATGTGGGCTGAAATGATGAGTTTTATGTCTCTTTTTTTGTCGCGTGAAAAGTTATCATTTGAGAACATTTCAGTCCAGCCTGCACTGAGAAATACTTTCACCACATTTTGCCTTCTTCTACCAATGGCCAGAGGTGTCAAGTAACGAAGTACAAATACTGTGTTACCTTACTTAAGTAGACATTTTTATTATCTATACTTCACTGGAGTAATTATTTTTCAGACGACTTTTTACTTTTACTCCTTACATTTTTGCGCAATTATCTGTACTTTTTACTCCTTACATTTTAAAAACAGCCTCGTTACTCTATTTCATTTCGGCCTTTAAAAAAAACTATCCAGTTAAATTGCTCCATCCGGATAGAGTGAATTTGGTTGTGGTTGTTTCAGATGTTCTTGTCCAGTTTTGTTCTTACATCCGTTCCCTCAGATTCCTGCAACTAAACTTGGATGTACATTCCAATAAAGGTTAGGATAAATGATAACATGAACATGAAGTTTGACTTTTTGCACCATTACAATACTTATAGGCAACTAGTCATCATATCTCCTGCTCTCTGGAACACATGTTAATGTCAATAGTACACATATATGCTTCTTTAATATATTTGCATTATACTAACATGCATTCATTTTCAATGGCTTTTGTCCTTAAAGGATCATGAGGCTCCTTTAAGGAGCTTTTTCCTGGCTTTTTTCCCCCTTACATTACTTTTACTTTTATACTTTAAGTAGTTTTGAAACCAGTACTTTTATACTTTTACTTGAGTAAAAAACTTGAGTTGATACTTCAACTTCTACAGGAGTATTTTTAAACTCTAGTATCTATACTTCTACCTGAGTAATGAATGTGAATACTGAAGACACCTCTGCCAATGGCCACCCTGTCTGAAGCACTTTGAGTTCCACATGCTTTCCTGGGTAACAGGAGAGCACATGTGGGTAACGGGGTCCCTGGGTTGGATAACACAGTCGTTTAAACGCCACCACATCTGATGTGGTCACATGCTTTCAGTAGTGAACTGGAACTGTAATGATCTGTGTCATTGATGAAAGCTTCCCACACAACTGACCTGCGGGACATTTCTCAGAACACTGGCTCTCAATTATTTCTAACATCTGGAACAACTACGGGATCCACAGAGCGCTGGGAGGGTGCCGTCTTCACGAGGAATTCAAAGGAAAATGGGGAAGTTAGCAACAGAGTCAACGGAGACTTTACAAGACGTGACATATGCAGGGCTGATGGATGGGTCAGAGAAGCTCTGCTGTCCTCAGGATGTCGGGTCAAGAGCTCCAGGACCCCCACCAACCCACCCATATTTGGTGGAAATAGGATCTGTGCTGTGGGGAAAGCCTCCTTTAGCTCGTGCTGAGCTTTACAGTGCATCAAAGTCACATGTTGAAGCCTCCCCCGTCGCTCTTCCTCCCCAACGCCCAGAAAACTGCTGGGACGGTAAATGATGCCCAAGTAATGTTCAGAGTAGTCCTCTCTTTCAAAGCTCAGCCCACTTAACCAAGAGACTTGAGTCAAATAACAGGATGAAGATATTTTGAGCCTCATGCCAAACTGGAAAAGATGAATGGAGCGTGATGGAAAAGATATTATTAAAAATGTTATGGCGTTACTATGAGACAGCTACGCAGCCTGAAAAAAGGACAACTTTGTATTTGATTACCGCCGTATGTAAGCACGGCAGTGCTAACCAGAGCGAGAGAAGAAAGGAAGTAGAAATGAAACAAAAATAAATATTAATCAAGCTGATTTTTAGTGAAAATCCTTTAACAGCTATGATTTTCGTCTTTCGTCATTTATGATTGCCATGTGGATTCGTTTAAGGGTGTCTCAAATCTAGTTAAAATGTTTTTTTAAATCCAGTGCTTCAGAGTTTAGGATGAGTGTTGACGTCATCAAACCAAGAGTGATGCTGACACAACCAACAAAGCATCCATTTTTCCAGAGGGGGCTGTCTTTGGGGTCGCCAGCTGTCGGGCTGGTGGGTGTTTGCATCAAAGAGGCTGGTAGTGGTAGAGGTCCAGATCCACGGTGGGTCTAGGAATCTTGTGGAGAATAGTCAAAAGTAACCGCGTCCTCAAACAATTGCTAGGACGGCTGACAAACTGATGCTGAATCATGACATGAAGAGGTTCCTGTAGCAGGAACGTGAGGGGAAGCCCAGAACCACCTGCAATGGAGATGTCCTAAAAACCACGCCCACCACACAACCGGTTACAGACGGCAAGGCCCGGGCTGGATCCTGACATGTACAGGACTGTCTCAGAAAATTAGAATATTGTGAAGTCCTTTATTTTCTGTAATGCAAAAATGTCATACACTCTGGATTCATTACAAATCACCTGAAATATTGCAAGCCTTTTATTATTATTGTAATATTGCTGATTTGTAATGAATCCAGAATGTATGACATTTTTGTTTTTTTAATTGCATTACAGAAAATAAAGAACTTTATCACAATATTCTAATTTTCTGAGACAGTCCTGTACGTGATCATAATTCCATGTGAAAGACTTCACGACGTTTGCCATTTCAACGTGTCGTCATTACACTCAAATAAACAAAACCACACAAGCCCAGGAACCCAATGCTGCTGCTTCTCAACGACAGCTCACAGCGGAAACTACAGGTTAGGTCACTTACAGTGGGCTGCTTTTTAAAAACCTTTTATCAACCTCACGTGGACAAGAAAAAGAAAGAACATTCTTGTCCAAAGGTTCCCGAAGATCTGAGCTCCAGGAAATGATTCCTATATTTTCATGATCTTGTGTAACTTTTTATACCGTAGCTCTGTATGACACAGTTAAAAGCTCAACCTGTAAAGTGTGTAACTGATCAGACCGAACTGAGCTGTAAAGACATAAATACAGGACCATAACTGGGCCAGGACACTGTTGGGATTAAATCTTTTTGATGTAGATTTTCATGGAAACAATATTCTGTCAACTCAGGTACATTTTGAAGGTAGTTCTGTAGTGTAGCAGCCAGACATTAGAGCATGAGTAGAGGAAGATGTACCTGTCTGCATGGCCTCGCGCTTGTGGTGCCATTTACACACCCAGAAGATAAGCTTTCATGTTAAAAGTCAATTTCTCGCCCAGGTCTGAATCAGTTCACAGGGTTGTCTGAATTTTCCCCCTCAGGGTAACATATGAAAATCAAGCTTAGAAAGAAATCATCATGCCGGGGAGACGGCTTTCTTGTGATCTCTCGTCCTTTTTGAGAAGCATCAACACTTGCTTTTTCCAGGTCCAGAAAATTAAACGTCTTATCTTTGTGCTGACTGAATGCGATCCATGCACCGAGGCGCGTCTCCTCCTGCAGCCTGAAAGCTGCTCGCCAGGTTGACGAGGTCGGCCATCGTTCAGATCCCGACATGCTTAATGAGAGAGAAATCCTGCTGATATAAATGATGAGTAACTTTCGATGTCGCTGCATCCACATAAAAAGTTAAACTCCCTACAGTGGAAGGGTGTGCTCTCAACGCCACTGCCAACCACTCCAAACAAACACAAGAATGTGTTTCCCTCTGATTATCTCTTTTATGAGATTTTGGGACTTAAACATTTGCACATAAAGTCCTGGGATTTGTACGCAGTTTTCTTATTTTTTCAGTCAAAGTGTAAAAAGAATGAATAACTCTAAACTACTGTAAAAACAGAGACATAAAAGGCTGTTATTGCTGTGATAATTAGGAACCAGATGCTTTTTATCTGTTGTGCTTCATATCTCTTCACAACATAACAGGTATTAATAGCCAATGCGTTTTATTTCTCTCGTATAAAAACAGGCTCACATGTCAAGGTAATAATTACAACATGATACGACCCTGGGAGTTATTTCAGGCAGGCAATCTGTGCAGAGCGTGCACCTGCTTATTCTCCCCTCTGAATGGTTCGCTCCAATTACTCAATTTGTTCCTTGACCTACTTAAGGAACAAGAAGTATGCATTCTTTGATGCCTTCGAATATCTCAACCTAGTTTGCTGTCAATCCCACCTACACCTGTTTCCACCTGTGGGCTCCGTTTCTAAAAGGGGGGTTAGTCCTACACCCCTGTATTTATGTGTAAGCCTGATAAACTTTGCTCGAATGGAGCCTAAATGCCAAAGCCAAACATGTGTTACAATAAAGTGTTTCAAACTTACTGCGAGAGTTGTCTGACTGAAATGCATATGTAGGGAAAGTTAGAAGTCTAGACGTACCCCAAACAACTTCTCATTAAATATGCACAAAAGTCTTGGAGAGCCAATCAGATCAGTCTTTGGCTTAACATCAGGCTACATGGGGATTAAGTAAAGGCAAAAATATGTAAACTTTTTCACATGCATTGGACTTCTCCTCCGACACTTGGCAAAAGGAATTGAAGAAGAAAAATCAGCATTTGTTTGAGTAAACGTAGTTGCAACCTCAGGGGCTCAGAAACAAGGCCAGATCAGACGTGTGAACAAAAGTTCCTCTACCGGTCCTTTAACAGATCACTTTCTCACACAACAGAGGGTTTTAGTCTCAATAGCGAATGTTTCATCTTAATAAATAGAGTGTGGGTTTAGTTTTGGGACAGTTGCATGGTAAAGGCCTGGTGCTCTGGTGACGGGTGGCCTGCATGCAGAGGATGTGCACATCAGATTCCTGTCTCAAAAGTCACCTCTGCACCCACGATGGAGACTTGAGCCTTCAAACCAGTTGCACACAAACACTTGGGTGAACAGGGTTGTTTTCATTAGAGATTACATATGAAATACAGTTGAACAAATAAAGGAGGAAACAGGAATACAATATAAACTGACTGAGTTCAAACATTCACAAATGAACCATTGCTGATGGCAGGCTCCGAGGCTCCTTTCTACCAACTCACCTCAGGGTGTTTTATGTCAACGCTGCAAAACTAAGTCAAGACGCGACCAGCCTGAGCAGAACAGATACCTGGTCGCCACAGTAACGTAAACCTCCTGATTATTCCTGGTGAGACCTTCCCCACCTGGATCTGTCCTAAATCTAAAACACACAGTGTGCAGCTGACATCATAAATGCAAACAATCCCCGTGCCAGAAGAGAGGAAGCAGCAAAGATGGGAAACAGATGTAGAAAGAGGTTCGAGTTTAGTTGATGAGGTGGCTGACAACACCACTGAAGATATGAGTTGTTTTTTCTTTCTATTTTTATGAAAAAGAAGCTTGTAAAAAAGAAGCTCAATCAGTGTTTTCTTCACTCGTATTAAACTCACTACACAAAAGAAGTCAATATAAAAAGCATAAACGAGTGCCACCGGCATGGAGCATCTGTGTTATATATAGAAATTTGGGTGTTGTGACGGCATTTGATCACTGGCTTGATCTGAGGAGCGCAGCCAATGTTCAACCCCCCGAGGGAATCGGTCTCGACAGATGCGTTTTAGTGTTTGATTTGATACTTGAACAGGACTAAAATGGAGAATCTTTTACTTGCCGTGAAGAGAGTGGACTCCAAGTTGTCATTTTCTCTCGTGCTCCAGGTTTGTTGCAGGCATGTCCCTTTGATCAGACATCACTTCCTGCATTCTTGAGAAGTCATTGCTGAGCTAAACTGCACTCGCTTCCAAGCTGAGGGCTCGAAGTCAAAGAGGCTTATTCAGAGGAATTAGACTTTCATATTCACCCTTGTGGGAGTCTTTTTCTCATTTAGGGCAAATGTCCTGTGTAAATAATCAGTTCAGTGTCGGCATTTGGGGTTTTCTTTAACACTGGGCCATTTTCTGTGTTACTTTAACACTTAAAAGATCTTTGTGGATCATTTTCTTTTCTTTCTTTACAAACTGGATGGAGAAGCTCAATCCACAACAGACAATGGGGGATTGTTCCTAATACAGTTTTTATGAATTCTGCCTTTAAACATCACCACAATGAATTTGAGACAAAACAATGAAGATGTGGTCAAAGCACAGGCTTTTAGCTTTTATTTAAAGAAGTATTACAAGACTGTGGACTTTGCCATTTTAATTAAGAAATAGTATAATTACGGATTAGTAAATGTAATTGGAATTTCTTATCCTTGGATGAAAATGCTTCGAGCCAACGACGGCTGATGTCCAGAACCCTTGGACATCCCCGAGTCTGGGTTTCCTCCTTGGAGATGCTTTTCCGGGCCTTCCCTGCAGCCACCTACAGCTGCTGCTTGCTTTGGGGCCTTTCTGCCTTGAAGTTTAACTTCAGCATCTGAAAATCCTGCTCTACTGGGTCGAGATCAGCTGACTGTCTGGGTCATTAAAGAATATTCCACTTCTTTGCCTTCAAAAAATGTTCAGGGTGATTATCCATCCATGGAGCTTTGTACCATATATGCACGGATGTGAGCGGAGCATTTTTAGCCCCGTACAGCCCTGAATTCATCTTGCTTCTTCATCAGCTGTCACTTCATCTGCACTGTTTTACTTTTCACCTCGAGTCTCAAAGCTGGATGACATTTGAATGAATGATTTTATCTATTGTTCTCTTGTCTTTCTTTCATTTTCTTTAAATTTTAAATCATCCTTTTTATTTCTCCTATGTGATAATTTCATGTCTCTGTAAATCACTCTGAATCACCTTGTTGTTGAACTGTGCTACACTTGCCTTGCCTTCATCAGTAAACACCAGTATATTTATCCTATTGTTCATCTGTTTAATGCAACATTAATCTGTAAAAAGTGCGATAGAAATAAATTGATACACTGATTGATCGGTCGATTGATTGAAACACCTGTGAATTCATTCTTCATGTGTCCAAAGAATCTGATTCCGGAACACAGGAGACTTTTTTATGTGTGGTATTGAAGAGTTTAATCTGGCTTTCCAGTTTTTGAACGTTATTAAATCATTAGTAAGTTCTAGCTCAGGGGTCGGCAACCCAAAATGTTGAAAGAGCCATATTGGACCAAAACAAATATGTCTGGAGCCGCAAAAAATGAAAAGTCTTATATGTATACGCCTTAGAATGAAGGCAAATGGTGAAAGGCAAAATGTCGAGAAAAAAGTCGAAATGTCGAGAAAAAAGTCAAAATGCAGAGAAAAAAGTCAAGATGTCGAGAAAAAAGACGAAATATCAAGAAAAAAGTCGAAAAAAAGTTGAAATGACGAGAAAAAAGTCGAAATGTCAAGAAAAAATTTGAAATGTCAAGATTAATGTTGAAAGTACAATCTTGATAAAAAATTCGAAATGTCGAGATTAAAAGAAAAAAAGAAAAAAGAAAAAAAAAAGAAAAAAGAAAAAAAGGAAAAAAGAGAAAAAAAAGGAAAAAAGAAAAAAAGGAAAAAAAGAAAAAGGAAAAAAGAAAAAAAAAGGAAAAAAAAGGTCAAACATTTTTGAAAAAGCTCCAGGAGCCACTAGGGCGGCGCTAAAGAGCCGCATGCGGCTCTAGAGCCGTGGGTTGCCGAGCCCTGTTCTAGCTGATAAGTATCGGGTCCAGACGGCAATGTGTGTACGGTTGAGGACCGTGTGAAAAACGACCCCTCCCACATCCATTTTCACAGTTAAATCAGGATGATCACGCAGCGGTTCTTCTAGAAACGTCCAGCTTTTATCTTTGTCTCTCTACAACCTCCATCAACCAGCTGCAGTTAGTCCAGAGAGCTGCTGCCCGAGTCCTCACAAAGACCAAGAGATCTGAGTCCTGACCAAGACCAGAAGAGTGGACCATATAACTCCAGTTCTTAGATCTTTACACTGGCTTCCCGTCTGTCACAGAACAGATGTTAAATCCAGATGTTGGTTTATAAATCTCTGAATGGTCTCGGGCCAAAACACATCTCTGATCTCCTGGTCCACGATGAACGAACCAGAACCCTCGGGTCGTCAGCGTCACGCCTACTTTCTGTACCCAGAGTGAGAACCAAACACAGTGAGGCAGATTTCAGCTTTTATTCAGCACCTGTAGAACAAACTCCCAGAATGCATCAGGGCTGCTGAAACTCTCAGTGGTTTTAAGTTGAGGTTGAAAACCCTTTATTTACTGCTGCATTTCAGTAATCTCCCACAATGCACTACAGCATTTATTTGTTGCATCTTATTTGTTTAATCTTTTTTATCTTATGTCTGTCTTTAATATCTGCTTTTAACCTCTTTTACTTTCCAATGCATTTAAAAAAAGGTTTTAATGTGAAGCCCTTTGAATTGTCTTGTACATGAAAATAAACTTGCCTTATTAGTTGTTTGCACCATGACGCTTTTACTAATACTGTCAAGCGATTACAAATATTGAGCTGTTAATAAATTAACATCTGTAATTAATTAATCTAATTAATCTTTTTTTTATCACACCAAAAATTGCTGAGAAAAGCCCTCAACTTGGTGTTTTCCTTTAAATTCATTACATTATTGTGGCAGATCAAAAGACTGATATATAACAACAAAAAAAGTGGCTTTATAAAGTTATTTTAATTTTTTTTAACAGGCTTGAACAGATGCAGTCCTAGCCGATGCTGTGATGGGTTTTTCTTCATCCACATTAGACGTCTTACATGGTCTTCCAGGTCAAGTTCTTGTTTTACTTTTTTATTTAAAGAACATACTGTTGATTTGACCACACCTCAGGTTATTGTTATCATGATCATGGACTCCATATCTTTTATCTGCTTCATTTGTCTTGAAGTAATTAGGGAACAGATGGTGGAAGACCAACAACCTTTTCAGTTAATTGTTGGAATACTTTTCAGTTCTTTAAAAAGGAGACACATTGCTAAAATTGACTTTAGGTCCTATATGGTTAATGCCATATTTAAGCCAGTCCTCCGAGGGAGACCACACTAAAGACTGACTTTTGCTTGCAGAGAGGTCCACCAGTATGAGTTTTATTGTGACTGATGTGGACAAAGTGATTATTCAAATTATCTGTTCGTCTCTAACGTTATCACTGTTTTTTTATTTTCTGTCTTGATAAAGAGACTGAAAAGTAAATATGGATAAGTGTGATGCCATGCATCATTAGATGTGTGAGTAACCCACCTCAGCACTTTACATCCTGTAAGTCATAGTTGTCACAGAATTTCCTGAATTATTTAAATGCTACTCAACTAGATTGACTAAGGGAGTCTTTTAGCTGGTCTTCAGTTTATCTACAGAGCGTATGAACAGCTGTAAACTGATTAGTGATGGGAAATTATTCCAGAACTCTGCCTCCAAGGTGTTCCGTAGGTGGAAATCCAGGCATCTGTTGATTCTGTCTTTCAGATGTTGCAGGAAACCTTACGGCATCTTACTAACTCTTGGCTGATAAGTCAGTCGTGCTGTATTCCTTGAGGTTGCAGATGTTAGGTCAAGGTGAACACATGTAATAAGATTCTTCCTCACATTAGTTGTGCTTTGGGAATAAACATTTAATTTTCACAAGGCAGATTTCATGTCTCATCTGGTTCTTCCCTTCCAGCAAGTCGATAAAATTCAAATTGAGTGAAATCAGCACTGAACTGTTGTTATTCAAAATAAACTTGCCTTGTCTTTTTACCGTCTACCACGTAGTTGCATGCTCCCATCAGGAATATGATATTTGCTGCCATCAAACGTGTGGACGTATCCTTATACATTGTAAAACACTGACTGAATTGACCCGAGAGAGCTGCAGAGACGCTGTCCGTGGCCCAGAAATGTCTCCTTCTGTTAGTCTAAACTGATACGTCCCTTTGCAGGCCTTTGTGTTGATGAGTCAGAGGCAGCAGGAGCAGAAAAGAGCATGAGGGATGGCTTCCAAAATCCCTGTGTCCTTGATTTTACGGAGCTCTGACACCACTGATTCCATGTAATGTTTGTGTATGCGATCGCAAAAATCTCCCAAGGACAAATATGGCAGCTGTGATTCCTCTGGCCCCACCTTGGCGACATCCTCACAGACTTCCTGACCGTTGGCTCATACAGCTACTGAGAAGTGAGCAGAGGCTGCTGGGCTGAGATCCACACACTATTTGACACTGCAATAGGTTGCATTGAAAAGCTAGACTCAGTCTGCCCTGGCCTTTTTTTTCTCCATATACACTGATACAAATATTGTGCTTGATCTACTTAAAAAAAATAAGGCAACTTTTTGCATGAGATTATTATGTAGATCAAGAAAGACTAGTCTTTGTATAAACTACTTAATTTTTTGTATGTAAATAATACATTTTGCAAGTACAGTCAACTTAATTGTGTTAAAGGAGCTGTATGTAAGAGCAATAATAAAACGAATCATAAAATGACCCCGATATGTCAACAGACATTTAAAAATCATGTTCATTTCAAATACTTATGTCACTGACAACAGCACTCAAGCCAGGATATTCCAGTTTAAAAAGAGGAGTTGCAGCCCTCAACTGATGTTTATGTTGTCATTTTTTGTTTTGGCCTGAAGCTCCCCCCTCCACCTATCTCCCAATCACCAAGTCAGTATTGTTTCTGAAGCTCCACCCTCCACCTATCTCCCAATCACCAAGTCAGTATTGTTTCTGAAGCTCCACCCTCCACCTATCTCCCGATCACCAAGTCAGTATTGTTTCTGAAGCTCCACCCTCCACCTATCTCCCAATCACCAAGTCAGTATTGTTTCTGAAGCTCCACCCTCCACCTATCTCCCAATCACCAAGTCAGTATTGTTTCTGAAGCTCCACCCTCCACCTATCTCCCGATCACCAAGTCAGTATTGTTTCTGAAGCTCCACCCTCCATCTATCTCCCAATCACCAAGTCAGTATTGTTTCTGAAGCTCCACCCTCCACCTATCTCCCAATCACAAAGTCAGTATTGTTTCTGAAGCTCCACCCTCCACCTATCTCCCAATCACCAAGTCAGTATTGTTTCGGCATCTGGGTTGCCAGCTCGGCTCTAATTATGGCAGCCATGGCAGCCTACGTTCCTGCTGCATTCTGCAGCCTACCTGGCAACCTCTGGTCGGGGGGAGGAGGGGGAGGGTACACGCCGCTCAACAATATTTTGAAAGTGACTGCAGTACCAGTTTTGGCCATTTCTTACAGACGGCTCCTTTAAGTTTACTTTATTTATCAAAATTAAGTTGACTTTAAAAAGAAAAAAAAAAGAAAAAAAATTTAAAAAAGGAAAAAGAAAAGAAAAGAAAAAAAATAAGTTGACTTTACTTGCAAATGAATTTTGTACATACTAAAAATTAAGTAGTTTATACAAAGACTAGTCTTTCTTGATCTACATAAAAATCTCATGCGAAAAAGTCGCCTTAATTATTTTAAAGTAGATCTAGCAAGATATTTTTTACTGTGGCGTTCTACTTAAACAAGCCTGTTTCATCTAAACGTTGGTCAATCTGCCCAATAGATTAACATTGTTAAAGGAAAAGTAAATAGAACAAGATCATTGCTTGTTGTTTGTGTGTAAATGAAAAGTGGCCTGGGATTACAGAAATACTGCTTGTTAAGGAAAAAATGCACAATGTCTTGTTTTTTGAACAAATGCAGATTAAGTTCAAAACTAGATGTATTCATGTAAAGCAACAAACTTCATTTTTAATTGTTAATATCACAGATTTAAATATGTTATATTAACATGCGCTTAGATTTATTTTTTTCAGTGTAAAAGCAAATCCAAGATGCAAAGACAAACAAAATGCCGCATAAGCTGAAATCCTGCATGCACTCGCAGTCCTTTGTAGGGGTTTTAAACCACGAGAGGCTTAGTCAAAGACGATTTGCTGCTCTTACTACATGAAGGTTTTGTACATGAGCCTCCAGGTCAAGTCAGTTCCAACATCAGGCTAGAGCCACTTCTGCTGAGAACCCACATGTCAGCTGAGACTGGACAGAGTACAGACAGCTAAATTAGACCCTGCATATAGTGGTGGAGGGACTTTCTTTTCAGATCGGTAGGAAAGTGAGGAGTCAGAGGATCAGATGGAGTAGATTAGCGGTCCAGAAGCCAGTGCGGCGGGCGATGTAAGTGCTGCTGATGATAATGAGCCTAACAGGGCATCCACTACACCCTCACTGGCATGCTTCCTCATCATGTTGCAGCAAAGGTATTGACTGTTATAACTCCCAACAGGCGCCTCCGTGTCACTGTTGCTTGTCTTTCAAATACTTCTCACACTGAGGAGCACACAACAAAGAGCATTGTAGGACTGACAGCATCCGGATGCTGTTTACTCATCAAGGGGTGTCCTATCAGACTGAGAAGGGTGAAGGAAGAAAAAGCCTCAATCTAAAGTGGAGCTTATCAGGAAATGTGGCGTGATTGTGATGGACCTCATTCCCTCCCTCCTCCTGGAAGGTTCTTAAAATAAACATCCACTGGCCTTAGAGCCGTCTCCCTGTCATCTCACACATCACAAGGCATAGCCCAGAAAAAGTACACAAACCACTAAATTACATACCTAATATTCCCTCTGCTGGACTGCTGCATGTGAATGTGTTTCAAGCGAAATATCAGAGAATCACTGAGAGTCATAGACAAGCAGGCACCAAATAATTGAACGTCATGACTCAATTAAACATCTCATTCACGTCAGTGGAGGGTTGGCAGCTTCAGTCAAGTCAAAAAGAACATCTGGATGAACTCGCTCGTATTGGTTAATAAGGATTCTTCATGCAGGACACATCCTTTGTGTTGTTATTTGCGAGTCTGCGTCAAAGTGGAAACAACCAGTGTTGCACAAGCATGAGCATGAGAGCGCAAGCCCAATAATTGCCAAACCACTGGAAGAGGAAATGTAATCATATACAGAATACAAATTATGGCCCAATAAAGATTAGGTAACAGCATGAACAAATTAAAGTGCTGTGAAAACGGAAGGATTAGCGCAATTACACTCATTACACAACATCCATCTCTCTGACCTGAGTCTGGGCTGAAAAACACAAAGAAACAGGAAGGCAGACTCTATAAAAGTGGAGGAGGGAAATGCTGAGGATTGTTAGGAATGCTGGAATCCCTTAATGCACACGTACAGTTTTGAGGCACAAAATAGCAACGTGTCTGAACAGCGATTGGGAGAGTCATGAGTGGGGCTGACGCATGCACGGTCCAGGCCGGACCCCCCCATCACAGAGCACGGTGGAGAAACGTCGAGCGGGTAGATAATGTTTTTAAAAAGGGGAACATCCGCTTCATGAGTCAAACTGGAGTAGACAAACATGCTCTTAATCTTATCTGGGCCGGGATACTTGTCAAGCAGCCCCTCCAATGATGAGGGAGCTTGGGAAAATAAAAGCCTTGCTGGCACCGAGCCAGCTATCTGTTGTTCCTTGAAATTAAAATCAATTCAGCAACGACAGGAGACATTCTTGTTCTGCAGCAGTGACGATGGAGCATCATCCTGAAATTGCTTCAGCAATTTGAATTGTAGTTTCCAGATCTTACTTGTAACCCCTCCCCCCCCCCCCCGACCACCTCAAAGCTGCTTAACACTGACGTTTCAAGAAATCTTGCCTGTAATTTTTGACTTTCTTTCTGGGGGGATTTTGACACCATTAGGCTATAATTACACAGAGGGAGTGACGACGGCAGTTGTGGTGGTTTCAAGGGGGCTGCTCGGGATAACAAGGGTGGTAATGATCATAACAATGATTACAACAATTAACTGAAAAGATGAAGAAGGACACACACAAGAATCTGGCTTTTTGTATCACTGTCATATCGAATGACTCTCTTGTAACTGCATGGATATAAAAACAGACGGTGTTGTGTAGTGATGTGACACGAGAAGAGAGGGTCCAGAGTCAGAGCATTATCATTAAGAATCACATAAAACTACAGTACCATGCCTGATCGCTCCAAATCAGAACTGACTTGCCCAAGATAACTGAAAATATCTGATGAGCAGTGTTGGGGTAGTCACTCAAAAAAAGTAATCCATTACATATTACTAGTTACTTTAAAAAAAAGTAATCCCTTACACTACTTAGTTACTGGTTGCTGAAAGTAACTAGTTGCATTACTAGTTACATTACTTTTGGATTACTCCGCAATATCACCTGAGCTGCACCAAAACTCGATTGCCAATGAACAACATATACAGGACTGTCTCAGAACATTAGAATATTGTGATTTTCTGTAATGCAATTACAAAAACAAAAATGTCATACATTCTGGATTCATTACAAATCAACTGAAATATTGCAAGCCTTTTATTATTTTAATATTGCTGATCATGGCTTACAGCTTAAGAAAACTCAAATATCCTATCTCAAAAAATTAGAATATTCTGGGAATCTTAATCTTAAACTTAATCAGCAATATTAAAATAATAAAAGGCTTGCAATATTTCAGTTGATTTGTAATGAATCCAGAATGGATGACATTTTAGTTTTTTTTAAATTGCATAACAGAAAATAAAGAACTTTATCACAATATTCAAATTTTCTGAGACAGTCCTGTAGTTGGAACCTTATTACTGCAGTGCCCAGATCAGCACAAATGTGTATTCGTAAAGTCCCGTAAAATCCCGTAAAATCACGTAAAATCCTGCCAAATCCCGTACAATCACGTTCAGACAAGTGTTGCGCAACGCGTGATTCTGGGAATCTTAATCTTAAACTTAATCAGCAATATTAAAATAATAAAAGGCTTGCAATATTTCAGTTGATTTGTAATGAATCCAGAATGGATGACATTTTAGTTTTTTTTTTAAATTGCATAACAGAAAATAAAGAACTTTATCACAATATTCTAATTTTCTGAGACAGTCCTGTAGTTGGAACCTTATTACTGCAGTGCCCAGATCAGCACCAGAAGTCCCATAAAAAAATCCCGTAAAATCACGTAAAATCCCGCCAAATCCCGTAAAATCACGTTCAGACAAGTGTTGCGCAACGCGTGAAGACGCATGAAAGGCAAGTTTGATTTTCTTTTCTGTTCTCCCGTTCTACATGAAGCTGAAAAGCTTAAAGTAACTAAAGTAACGTCATTTTTTTGTCTTAGAGTAACTATAACGGGATTACCCAAATTACAACTGTAACGCGGTACATTACTGCGTTACTGGTGAATGTAATCTCGTCACACCCAACACTGCTGATGAGCAAGAGGATTTGTTTCCCAGCGTGAGTGCCGTTACTACACATTTTTGTTCCTCCCTGTCTCTCTCTGGCCTGTTGGCGTGGCAACCCTGTCAAAGCTTCAAACCACCCAGTTGAAGACAAACAGGAGCAAGTTCACACGCGTGGAGAAGAGACCAGTCCTCGGCACATGCTCCGCTGAGCTGCTGGAACAGAGGAACGCCGTGAGTGGCTTCTCATGTTTTGACCTTTTCTCAGGCGGAGCCATTTAAGATCATGCTCATCCTTCAGAAGTTCAAGGGAAAGAAAAAGTGAAAGGAAATCTGAACACATGACCCTCTTAAAGGATACGCCTCAACTACCCTTTTGTGTTGGCTTCGCTTGACAGACACCAGGTGCAGAATGAAAAACTTCCAGGGGAGGGAAGGAGGGTGGTCATCGGGACCATTGCTGGATGCTGAAGCCTCCCAGAAGATTCCTGCATCAAAGCACACTATTATAAAGACATTTAAAAAAGTCTAAAAACAAAAGAGGACTATACGTTTCTTACAGAAATATACCTGATACCATAAATATATTATTGTAGCTGTGGTTTTGAAAGGTTTGACATAAAGAGTCGTGGGTGGTGTCATGGGACTCGGTATTGAGTCCTTGACCATAATTGGCGAAAATTAGCCCCGCCCCTTCTTCTGATTGGTTGTCCCTATTTCCTGCTATAACATTTGAATGT